>NC_091689.1:31872500-32497500 GCF_041296265.1 Equus caballus
TCTGGGTGTGCTACTTTGCCATAGAGCTGAAAGGCACAACGTGCAGGCTTCTTTCCAAAGGGCGAGTTGGGCCCCACAGCATCTTGCTTCCAGCTCTTTGGGAAGCTAAGAAACAACTCGCTCTGCACAGTGCTCTTACAGCCTACCGGGAACATCTCTTCCAAAGGCCTGTGAAACGCAGTTTCTTTGCAGGCCTGATCTGGCTGAAGTAGGACTTCTGCTCTGGGTGTGCTACTTTGCCCTAGAGCTGAAAGGCACAACGTGCAGGCTTCTTTCCAAAGGGCGAGTTGGGCCCGACAGCATCTTGCTTCCAGCTCTTTGGGAAGCTGAGAAACAACTCGCTCTGCACAGTGCTCTTACAGCCTGCCGGGAACATCTCTTCCAAAGGCCTGTGAAACGCAGTTTCTTTGCAGGCCTGATCTGGCTGAAGTAGGACTTCTGCTCTGGGTGTGCTACTTTGCCCTAGAGCTGAAAGGCACAACGTGCAGGCTTCTTTCCAAAGGGCGAGTTGGGCCCCACAGCATCTTGCTTCCAGCTCTTTGGGAAGCTAAGAAACAACTCGCTCTGCACAGTGCTCTTACAGCCTAGTGGGAACATCTCTTCCAAAGGCCTGTGACACGCAGTTTCTTTGCAGGCCTGATCTGGCTGCAGTAGGACTTCTGCTCTGGGTGTGCTACTTTGCCATAGAGCTGAAAGGCACAACGTGCAGGCTTCTTTCCAAAGGGCGAGTTGGGCCCCACAGCATCTTGCTTCCAGCTCTTTGGGAAGCTAAGAAACAACTCGCTCTGCACAGTGCTCTTACAGCCTACCGGGAACATCTCTTCCAAACGCCTGTGAAACGCAGTTTCTTTGCAGGCCTGATCTGGCTGAAGTAGGACTTCTGCTCTGGGTGTGGTACTTTGCCCTAGAGCTGAAAGGCACAACGTGCAGGCTTCTTTCCAGAGGGCGAGTTGGGCCCCACAGCATCTTGCTTCCAGCTCTTGGGGAAGCTAATAAACAACTCGCTCTGCACAGTGCTCTTACAGCCTACGGGGAACATCTCTTCCAAAGGCCTGTGAAACACAGTTTCTTTTCAGGCCTGATCTGGGTGAAGTAGGACTTCTTCTCTGGGTGTGCTGCTTTGCCCTAGAGCTGAAAGGCACAACGTCCAGGCTTCTTTCCAAAGGGCGAGTTGGACCCCACAGCATCTTGCTTCCAGCTCTTTGGGAAGCTAAGAAACAACTCGCTCTGCACAGTGCTCTTACAGCCTACCGGGAACATCTCTTCCAAAGGCCTGTGAAACGCAGTTTCTTTGCAGGCCTATTCTGGCTGAAGTAGGACTTCTGCTCTGGGTGTGCTACTTTGCCCTAGAGCTGAAAGGCACAACGTGCAGGCTTCTTTCCAGAGGGCGAGTTGGGCCCCACAGCATCTTGCTTCCAGCTCTTTGTGAAGCTAAGAAACAACTCGCTCTGCACAGTGCTCTTACAGCCTACCGGGAACATCTCTTCCAAAGGCCTGTGAAACACAGTTTCTTTGAAGGCCTGGTCTGGCTGAAGTAGGAGTTCTGCTCTGAGTGTGCTACTTTGCCCTAGAGCTGAAAAGCACAACGTGCAGGCTTCTTTCCAAAGGGCGAGTAGGGCCCCACAGCATCTTGCTTCCAGCTCTTTGGGAACCTCAGAAACAACTCGCTCTGCACAGTGCTCTTACAGCCTACCGGGAACATCTCTTCCAAAGGCCTGTGAAACGCAGTTTCTTTGCAGGCCTGATCTGGCTGAAGTAGGACTTCTGCTCTGGGTGTGCTACTTTGCCCTAGAGCTGAAAGGCACAACGTGCAGGCTTCTTTCCAAAGGGCGAGTTGGGCCCCACAGCATCTTGCTTCCAGCTCTTTGGGAAGCTAAGAAACAACTCGCTCTGCACAGTGCTCTTACAGCCTAGTGGGAACCTCTCTTCCAAAGGCCTGTGAAACACAGTTTCTTTGCAGGCCTGATCTGGCTGCAGTAGGACTTCTGCTCTGGGTGTGCTACTTTGCCATAGAGCTGAAAGGCACAACGTGCAGGCTTCTTTCCAAAGGGCGAGTTGGGCCCCACAGCATCTTGCTTCCAGCTCTTTGGGAAGCTAAGAAACAACTCGGTCTGCACAGTGCTCTTACAGCCTACCGGGAACATCTCTTCCAAAGGCCTGTGAAACGCAGTTTCTTTGAAGGCCTGATCTGGCTGAAGTAGGACTTCTGCTCTGGGTGTGCTACTTTGCCCTAGAGCTGAAAGGCACAACGTGCAGGCTTCTTTCCAAAGGGCGAGTTGGGCCCCACAGCATCTTGCTTCCAGCTCTTTGGGAAGCTGAGAAACAACTCGCTCTGCACAGTGCTCTTACAGCCTACCGGGAACATCTCTTCCAAAGGCCTGTGAAACGCAGTTTCTTTGCAGGCCTGATCTGGCTGAAGTAGGACTTCTTCTCTGGGTGTGCTGCTTTGCCCTAGAGCTGAAAGGCACAACGTGCAGGCTTCTTTCCAAAGGGCGAGTTGGGCCCCACAGCATCTTGCTTCCAGCTCTTTGGGAAGCTAAGAAACAACTCGCTCTGCACAGTGCTCTTACAGCCTACCGGGAACATCTCTTCCAAAGGCCTGTGAAACGCAGTTTCTTTGCAGGCCTGATCTGGCTGAAGTAGGACTTCTGCTCTGGGTGTGCTACTTTGCCCTAGAGCTGAAAGGCACAACGTGCAGGCTTCTTTCCAGAGGGCGAGTTGGGCCCCACAGCATCTTGCTTCCAGCTCTTTGTGAAGCTAAGAAACAACTCGCTCTGCACAGTGCTCTTACAGCCTACCCGGAACATCTCTTACAAAGGCCTGTGAAACACAGTTTCTTTGAAGGCCTGGTCTGGCTGAAGTAGGAGTTCTGCTCTGAGTGTGCTACTTTGCCCTAGAGCTGAAAAGCACAACGTGCAGGCTTCTTTCCAAAGGGCGAGTAGGGCCCCACAGCATCTTGCTTCCAGCTCTTTGGGAACCTCAGAAACAACTCGCTCTGCACAGTGCTCTTACAGCCTACCGGGAACATCTCTTCCAAAGGCCTGTGAAACGCAGTTTCTTTGCAGGCCTGATCTGGCTGAAGTAGGACTTCTGCTCTGGGTGTGCTACTTTGCCCTAGAGCTGAAAGGCACAACGTGCAGGCTTCTTTCCAAAGGGCGAGTTGGGCCCCACAGCATCTTGCTTCCAGCTCTTTGGGAAGCTGAGAAACAACTCGCTCTGCACAGTGCTCTTACAGCCTAGTGGGAACATCTCTTCCAAAGGCCTGTGAAACGCAGTTTCTTTGCAGGCCTGATCTGGCTGCAGTAGGACTTCTGCTCTGGGTGTGCTACTTTGCCATAGAGCTGAAAGGCACAACGTGCAGGCTTCTTTCCAAAGGGCGAGTTGGGCCCCACAGCATCTTGCTTCCAGCTCTTTGGGAAGCTAAGAAACAACTCGCTCTGCACAGTGCTCTTACAGCCTACCGGGAACATCTCTTCCAAAGGCCTGTGAAACGCAGTTTCTTTGCAGGCCTGATCTGGCTGAAGTAGGACTTCTGCTCTGGGTGTGCTACTTTGCCCTAGAGCTGAAAGGCACAACGTGCAGGCTTCTTTCCAAAGGGCGAGTTGGGCCCGACAGCATCTTGCTTCCAGCTCTTTGGGAAGCTGAGAAACAACTCGCTCTGCACAGTGCTCTTACAGCCTGCCGGGAACATCTCTTCCAAAGGCCTGTGAAACGCAGTTTCTTTGCAGGCCTGATCTGGCTGAAGTAGGACTTCTGCTCTGGGTGTGCTACTTTGCCCTAGAGCTGAAAGGCACAACGTGCAGGCTTCTTTCCAAAGGGCGAGTTGGGCCCCACAGCATCTTGCTTCCAGCTCTTTGGGAAGCTAAGAAACAACTCGCTCTGCACAGTGCTCTTACAGCCTACCGGGAACATCTCTTCCAAACGCCTGTGAAACGCAGTTTCTTTGCAGGCCTGATCTGGCTGAAGTAGGACTTCTGCTCTGGGTGTGGTACTTTGCCCTAGAGCTGAAAGGCACAACGTGCAGGCTTCTTTCCAGAGGGCGAGTTGGGCCCCACAGCATCTTGCTTCCAGCTCTTGGGGAAGCTAATAAACAACTCGCTCTGCACAGTGCTCTTACAGCCTACGGGGAACATCTCTTCCAAAGGCCTGTGAAACACAGTTTCTTTTCAGGCCTGATCTGGGTGAAGTAGGACTTCTTCTCTGGGTGTGCTGCTTTGCCCTAGAGCTGAAAGGCACAACGTCCAGGCTTCTTTCCAAAGGGCGAGTTGGGCCCCACAGCATCTTGCTTCCAGCTCTTTGGGAAGCTAAGAAACAACTCGCTCTGCACAGTGCTCTTACAGCCTACCGGGAACATCTCTTCCAAAGGCCTGTGAAACGCAGTTTCTTTGCAGGCCTATTCTGGCTGAAGTAGGACTTCTGCTCTGGGTGTGCTACTTTGCCCTAGAGCTGAAAGGCACAACGTGTAGGCTTCTTTCCAAAGGGCGAGTTGGGCCCCACAGCATCTTGCTTCCAGCTCTTTGTGAAGCTAAGAAACAACTCGCTCTGCACAGTGCTCTTACAGCCTACCGGGAACATCTCTTCCAAAGGCCTGTGAAACACAGTTTCTTTGAAGGCCTGGTCTGGCTGAAGTAGGAGTTCTGCTCTGAGTGTGCTACTTTGCCCTAGAGCTGAAAAGCACAACGTGCAGGCTTCTTTCCAAAGGGCGAGTAGGGCCCCACAGCATCTTGCTTCCAGCTCTTTGGGAACCTCAGAAACAACTCGCTCTGCACAGTGCTCTTAGAGCCTACCGGGAACATCTCTTCCAAAGGCCTGTGAAACGCAGTTTCTTTGCAGGCCTGATCTGGCTGAAGTAGGACTTCTGCTCTGGGTGTGCTACTTTGCCCTAGAGCTGAAAGGCACAACGTGCAGGCTTCTTTCCAAAGGGCGAGTTGGGCCCCACAGCATCTTGCTTCCAGCTCTTTGGGAAGCTAAGAAACAACTCGCTCTGCACAGTGCTCTTACAGCCTAGTGGGAACCTCTCTTCCAAAGGCCTGTGAAACACAGTTTCTTTGCAGGCCTGATCTGGCTGCAGTAGGACTTCTGCTCTGGGTGTGCTACTTTGCCATAGAGCTGAAAGGCACAACGTGCAGGCTTCTTTCCAAAGGGCGAGTTGGGCCCCACAGCATCTTGCTTCCAGCTCTTTGGGAAGCTAAGAAACAACTCGGTCTGCACAGTGCTCTTACAGCCTACCGGGAACATCTCTTCCAAAGGCCTGTGAAACGCAGTTTCTTTGAAGGCCTGATCTGGCTGAAGTAGGACTTCTGCTCTGGGTGTGCTACTTTGCCCTAGAGCTGAAAGGCACAACGTGCAGGCTTCTTTCCAAAGGGCGAGTTGGGCCCCACAGCATCTTGCTTCCAGCTCTTTGGGAAGCTGAGAAACAACTCGCTCTGCACAGTGCTCTTACAGCCTACCGGGAACATCTCTTCCAAAGGCCTGTGAAACGCAGTTTCTTTGCAGGCCTGATCTGGCTGAAGTAGGACTTCTTCTCTGGGTGTGCTGCTTTGCCCTAGAGCTGAAAGGCACAACGTGCAGGCTTCTTTCCAAAGGGCGAGTTGGGCCCCACAGCATCTTGCTTCCAGCTCTTTGGGAAGCTAAGAAACAACTCGCTCTGCACAGTGCTCTTACAGCCTACCGGGAACATCTCTTCCAAAGGCCTGTGAAACGCAGTTTCTTTGCAGGCCTGATCTGGCTGAAGTAGGACTTCTGCTCTGGGTGTGCTACTTTGCCCTAGAGCTGAAAGGCACAACGTGCAGGCTTCTTTCCAGAGGGCGAGTTGGGCCCCACAGCATCTTGCTTCCAGCTCTTTGTGAAGCTAAGAAACAACTCGCTCTGCACAGTGCTCTTACAGCCTACCCGGAACATCTCTTACAAAGGCCTGTGAAACACAGTTTCTTTGAAGGCCTGGTCTGGCTGAAGTAGGAGTTCTGCTCTGAGTGTGCTACTTTGCCCTAGAGCTGAAAAGCACAACGTGCAGGCTTCTTTCCAAAGGGCGAGTAGGGCCCCACAGCATCTTGCTTCCAGCTCTTTGGGAACCTCAGAAACAACTCGCTCTGCACAGTGCTCTTACAGCCTACCGGGAACATCTCTTCCAAAGGCCTGTGAAACGCAGTTTCTTTGCAGGCCTGATCTGGCTGAAGTAGGACTTCTGCTCTGGGTGTGCTACTTTGCCCTAGAGCTGAAAGGCACAACGTGCAGGCTTCTTTCCAAAGGGCGAGTTGGGCCCCACAGCATCTTGCTTCCAGCTCTTTGGGAAGCTGAGAAACAACTCGCTCTGCACAGTGCTCTTACAGCCTAGTGGGAACATCTCTTCCAAAGGCCTGTGAAACGCAGTTTCTTTGCAGGCCTGATCTGGCTGCAGTAGGACTTCTGCTCTGGGTGTGCTACTTTGCCATAGAGCTGAAAGGCACAACGTGCAGGCTTCTTTCCAAAGGGCGAGTTGGGCCCCACAGCATCTTGCTTCCAGCTCTTTGGGAAGCTAAGAAACAACTCGCTCTGCACAGTGCTCTTACAGCCTACCGGGAACATCTCTTCCAAAGGCCTGTGAAACGCAGTTTCTTTGCAGGCCTGATCTGGCTGAAGTAGGACTTCTGCTCTGGGTGTGCTACTTTGCCCTAGAGCTGAAAGGCACAACGTGCAGGCTTCTTTCCAAAGGGCGAGTTGGGCCCGACAGCATCTTGCTTCCAGCTCTTTGGGAAGCTGAGAAACAACTCGCTCTGCACAGTGCTCTTACAGCCTGCCGGGAACATCTCTTCCAAAGGCCTGTGAAACGCAGTTTCTTTGCAGGCCTGATCTGGCTGAAGTAGGACTTCTGCTCTGGGTGTGCTACTTTGCCCTAGAGCTGAAAGGCACAACGTGCAGGCTTCTTTCCAAAGGGCGAGTTGGGCCCCACAGCATCTTGCTTCCAGCTCTTTGGGAAGCTAAGAAACAACTCGCTCTGCACAGTGCTCTTACAGCCTACCGGGAACATCTCTTCCAAACGCCTGTGAAACGCAGTTTCTTTGCAGGCCTGATCTGGCTGAAGTAGGACTTCTGCTCTGGGTGTGGTACTTTGCCCTAGAGCTGAAAGGCACAACGTGCAGGCTTCTTTCCAGAGGGCGAGTTGGGCCCCACAGCATCTTGCTTCCAGCTCTTGGGGAAGCTAATAAACAACTCGCTCTGCACAGTGCTCTTACAGCCTACGGGGAACATCTCTTCCAAAGGCCTGTGAAACACAGTTTCTTTTCAGGCCTGATCTGGGTGAAGTAGGACTTCTTCTCTGGGTGTGCTGCTTTGCCCTAGAGCTGAAAGGCACAACGTCCAGGCTTCTTTCCAAAGGGCGAGTTGGGCCCCACAGCATCTTGCTTCCAGCTCTTTGGGAAGCTAAGAAACAACTCGCTCTGCACAGTGCTCTTACAGCCTACCGGGAACATCTCTTCCAAAGGCCTGTGAAACGCAGTTTCTTTGCAGGCCTATTCTGGCTGAAGTAGGACTTCTGCTCTGGGTGTGCTACTTTGCCCTAGAGCTGAAAGGCACAACGTGTAGGCTTCTTTCCAAAGGGCGAGTTGGGCCCCACAGCATCTTGCTTCCAGCTCTTTGTGAAGCTAAGAAACAACTCGCTCTGCACAGTGCTCTTACAGCCTACCGGGAACATCTCTTCCAAAGGCCTGTGAAACACAGTTTCTTTGAAGGCCTGGTCTGGCTGAAGTAGGAGTTCTGCTCTGAGTGTGCTACTTTGCCCTAGAGCTGAAAAGCACAACGTGCAGGCTTCTTTCCAAAGGGCGAGTAGGGCCCCACAGCATCTTGCTTCCAGCTCTTTGGGAACCTCAGAAACAACTCGCTCTGCACAGTGCTCTTAGAGCCTACCGGGAACATCTCTTCCAAAGGCCTGTGAAACGCAGTTTCTTTGCAGGCCTGATCTGGCTGAAGTAGGACTTCTGCTCTGGGTGTGCTACTTTGCCCTAGAGCTGAAAGGCACAACGTGCAGGCTTCTTTCCAAAGGGCGAGTTGGGCCCCACAGCATCTTGCTTCCAGCTCTTTGGGAAGCTAAGAAACAACTCGCTCTGCACAGTGCTCTTACAGCCTAGTGGGAACATCTCTTCCAAAGGCCTGTGACACGCAGTTTCTTTGCAGGCCTGATCTGGCTGCAGTAGGACTTCTGCTCTGGGTGTGCTACTTTGCCATAGAGCTGAAAGGCACAACGTGCAGGCTTCTTTCCAAAGGGCGAGTTGGGTCCCACAGCATCTTGCTTCCAGCTCTTTGGGAAGCTAAGAAACAACTCGCTCTGCACAGTGCTCTTACAGCCTACCGGGAACATCTCTTCCAAACGCCTGTGAAACGCAGTTTCTTTGCAGGCCTGATCTGGCTGAAGTAGGACTTCTGCTCTGGGTGTGGTACTTTGCCCTAGAGCTGAAAGGCACAACGTGCAGGCTTCTTTCCAGAGGGCGAGTTGGGCCCCACAGCATCTTGCTTCCAGCTCTTGGGGAAGCTAATAAACAACTCGCTCTGCACAGTGCTCTTACAGCCTACGGGGAACATCTCTTCCAAAGGCCTGTGAAACACAGTTTCTTTTCAGGCCTGATCTGGGTGAAGTAGGACTTCTTCTCTGGGTGTGCTGCTTTGCCCTAGAGCTGAAAGGCACAACGTCCAGGCTTCTTTCCAAAGGGCGAGTTGGACCCCACAGCATCTTGCTTCCAGCTCTTTGGGAAGCTAAGAAACAACTCGCTCTGCACAGTGCTCTTACAGCCTACCGGGAACATCTCTTCCAAAGGCCTGTGAAACGCAGTTTCTTTGCAGGCCTATTCTGGCTGAAGTAGGACTTCTGCTCTGGGTGTGCTACTTTGCCCTAGAGCTGAAAGGCACAACGTGCAGGCTTCTTTCCAGAGGGCGAGTTGGGCCCCACAGCATCTTGCTTCCAGCTCTTTGTGAAGCTAAGAAACAACTCGCTCTGCACAGTGCTCTTACAGCCTACCGGGAACATCTCTTCCAAAGGCCTGTGAAACACAGTTTCTTTGAAGGCCTGGTCTGGCTGAAGTAGGAGTTCTGCTCTGAGTGTGCTACTTTGCCCTAGAGCTGAAAAGCACAACGTGCAGGCTTCTTTCCAAAGGGCGAGTAGGGCCCCACAGCATCTTGCTTCCAGCTCTTTGGGAACCTCAGAAACAACTCGCTCTGCACAGTGCTCTTACAGCCTACCGGGAACATCTCTTCCAAAGGCCTGTGAAACGCAGTTTCTTTGCAGGCCTGATCTGGCTGAAGTAGGACTTCTGCTCTGGGTGTGCTACTTTGCCCTAGAGCTGAAAGGCACAACGTGCAGGCTTCTTTCCAAAGGGCGAGTTGGGCCCCACAGCATCTTGCTTCCAGCACTTTGGGAAGCTGAGAAACAACTCGCTCTGCACAGTGCTCTTACAGCCTAGTGGGAACATCTCTTCCAAAGGCCTGTGAAACGCAGTTTCTTTGCAGGCCTGATCTGGCTGCAGTAGGACTTCTGCTCTGGGTGTGCTACTTTGCCATAGAGCTGAAAGGCACAACGTGCAGGCTTCTTTCCAAAGGGCGAGTTGGGCCCCACAGCATCTTGCTTCCAGCTCTTTGGGAAGCTAAGAAACAACTCGCTCTGCACAGTGCTCTTACAGCCTAGCGGGAACAGCTCTTCCAAAGGCCTGTGAAACGCAGTTTCTTTGCAGGCCTGATCTGGCTGAAGTAGGACTTCTGCTCTGGGTGTGCTACTTTGCCCTAGAGCTGAAAGGCACAACGTGCAGGCTTCTTTCCAAAGGGCGAGTTGGGCCCCACAGCATCTTGCTTCCAGCTCTTTGGGAAGCTGAGAATCAACTCGCTCTGCACAGTGCTCTTACAGCCTACCGGGAACATCTCTTCCAAAGGCCTGTGAAACGCAGTTTCTTTGCAGGCCTGATCTGGCTGAAGTAGGACTTCTGCTCTGGGTGTGCTACTTTGCCCTAGAGCTGAAAGGCACAACGTGCAGGCTTCTTTCCAAAGGGCGAGTTGGGCCCCACAGCATCTTGCTTCCAGCTCTTTGGGAAGCTAAGAAACAACTCGCTCTGCACAGTGCTCTTACAGCCTAGTGGGAACATCTCTTCCAAAGGCCTGTGAAACACAGTTTCTTTGCAGGCCTGATCTGGCTGCAGTAGGACTTCTGCTCTGGGTGTGCTACTTTGCCATAGAGCTGAAAGGCACAACGTGCAGGCTTCTTTCCAAAGGGCGAGTTGGGCCCCACAGCATCTTGCTTCCAGCTCTTTGGGAAGCTAAGAAACAACTCGGTCTGCACAGTGCTCTTACAGCCTACCGGGAACATCTCTTCCAAAGGCCTGTGAAACGCAGTTTCTTTGAAGGCCTGATCTGGCTGAAGTAGGACTTCTGCTCTGGGTGTGCTACTTTGCCCTAGAGCTGAAAGGCACAACGTGCAGGCTTCTTTCCAAAGGGCGAGTTGGGCCCCACAGCATCTTGCTTCCAGCTCTTTGGGAAGCTGAGAAACAACTCGCTCTGCACAGTGCTCTTACAGCCTACCGGGAACATCTCTTCCAAAGGCCTGTGAAACGCAGTTTCTTTGCAGGCCTGATCTGGCTGAAGTAGGACTTCTTCTCTGGGTGTGCTGCTTTGCCCTAGAGCTGAAAGGCACAACGTGCAGGCTTCTTTCCAAAGGGCGAGTTGGGCCCCACAGCATCTTGCTTCCAGCTCTTTGGGAAGCTAAGAAACAACTCGCTCTGCACAGTGCTCTTACAGCCTACCGGGAACATCTCTTCCAAAGGCCTGTGAAACGCAGTTTCTTTGCAGGCCTGATCTGGCTGAAGTAGGACTTCTGCTCTGGGTGTGCTACTTTGCCCTAGAGCTGAAAGGCACAACGTGCAGGCTTCTTTCCAGAGGGCGAGTTGGGCCCAACAGCATCTTGCTTCCAGCTCTTTGTGAAGCTAAGAAACAACTCGCTCTGCACAGTGCTCTTACAGCCTACCGGGAACATCTCTTCCAAAGGCCTGTGAAACACAGTTTCTTTGAAGGCCTGGTCTGGCTGAAGTAGGAGTTCTGCTCTGAGTGTGCTACTTTGCCCTAGAGCTGAAAAGCACAACGTGCAGGCTTCTTTCCAAAGGGCGAGTAGGGCCCCACAGCATCTTGCTTCCAGCTCTTTGGGAAGCTAAGAAACAACTCGCTCTGCACAGTGCTCTTACAGCCTACCGGGAACATCTCTTCCAAAGGCCTGTGAAACGCAGTTTCTTTGCAGGCCTGATCTGGCTGAAGTAGGACTTCTGCTCTGGGTGTGCTACTTTGCCCTAGAGCTGAAAGGCACAACGTGCAGGCTTCTTTCCAAAGGGCGAGTTGGGCCCCACAGCATCTTGCTTCCAGATCTTTGGGAAGCTAAGAAACAACTCGCTCTGCACAGTGCTCTTACAGCCTACCGGGAACATCTCTTCCAAAGGCCTGTGAAACGCAGTTTCTTTGCAGGCCTGATCTGGCTGAAGTAGGACTTCTGCTCTGGGTGTGCTACTTTGCCCTAGAGCTGAAAGGCACAACGTGCAGGCTTCTTTCCAAAGGGCGAGTTGGGCCCCACAGCATCTTGCTTCCAGCTCTTTGGGAAGCTGAGAAACAACTCGCTCTGCATAGTGCTCTTAGAGCCTACCGGGAACATCTCTTCCAAAGGCCTGTGAAACGCAGTTTCTTTGCAGGACTGGTCTGGCTGAAGTAGGACTTCTGCTCTGGGTGTGCTACTTTGCCCTAGAGCTGAAAGGCACAACGTGCAGGCTTCTTTCCAAAGGGCGAGTTGGGCCCCACAGCATCTTGCTTCCAGATCTTTGGGAAGCTAAGAAACAACTCGCTCTGCACAGTGCTCTTACAGCCTACCGGGAACATCTCTTCCAAAGGCCTGTGAAACGCAGTTTCTTTGCAGGCCTGATCTGGCTGAAGTAGGACTTCTGCTCTGGGTGTGCTACTTTGCCCTAGAGCTGAAAGGCACAACGTGCAGGCTTCTTTCCAAAGGGCGAGTTGGGCCCCACAGCATCTTGCTTCCAGCTCTTTGGGAAGCTAAGAAACAACTCGCTCTGCACAGTGCTCTTACAGCCTACCGGGAACATCTCTTCCAAAGGCCTGTGAAACGCAGTTTCTTTGCAGGCCTGATCTGGCTGAAGTAGGACTTCTGCTCTGGGTGTGCTACTTTGCCCTAGAGCTGAAAGGCACAACGTGCAGGCTTCTTTCCAAAGGGCGAGTTGGGCCCCACAGCAACTTGCTTCCAGCTCTTTGGGAAGCTAAGAAACAACTCGCTCTGCACAGTGCTCTTACAGCCTACGGGGAACATCTCTTCCAAAGGCCTGTGAAACACAGTTTCTTTTCAGGCCTGATCTGGGTGAAGTAGGACTTCTTCTCTGGGTTTGCTGCTTTGCCCTATAGCTGAAAGGCACAACGTGCAGGCTTCTTTCCAAAGGGCGAGTTGGGCCCCACAGCATCTTGCTTCCAGCTCTTTGGGAAGCTAAGAAACAACTCGCTCTGCACAGTGCTCTTACAGCCTACCGGGAACATCTCTTGAAAAGGCCTGTGAAACGCAGTTTCTTTGCAGGCCTATTCTGGCTGAAGTAGGACTTCTGCTCTGGGTGTGCTACTTTGCCCTAGAGCTGAAAGGCACAACGTGCAGGCTTCTTTCCAAAGGGCGCGTTGGGCCCCACAGCATCTTGCTTCCAGCTCTTTGGGAAGCTAAGAAACAACTCGCTCTGCACAGTGCTCTTACAGCCTAGTGGGAACATCTCTTCCAAAGGCCTGTGAAACGCAGTTTCTTTGCAGGCCTGATCTGGCTGCAGTAGGACTTCTGCTCTGGGTGTGCTACTTTGCCATAGAGCTGAAAGGCACAACGTGCAGGCTTCTTTCCAAAGGGCGAGTTGGGCCCCACAGCATCTTGCTTCCAGATCTTTGGGAAGCTAAGAAACAACTCGCTCTGCACAGTGCTCTTACAGCCTACCGGGAACATCTCTTCCAAAGGCCTGTGAAACGCAGTTTCTTTGCAGGCCTGATCTGGCTGAAGTAGGACTTCTGCTCTGGGTGTGCTACTTTGCCCTAGAGCTGAAAGGCACAACGTGCAGGCTTCTTTCCAAAGGGCGAGTTGGGCCCCACAGCATCTTGCTTCCAGCTCTTTGGGAAGCTGAGAAACAACTCGCTCTGCACAGTGCTCTTACAGCCTACCGGGAACATCTCTTCCAAAGGCCTGTGAAACGCAGTTTCTTTGCAGGCCTGATCTGGCTGAAGTAGGACTTCTGCTCTGGGTGTGCTACTTTGCCCTAGAGCTGAAAGGCACAACGTGCAGGCTTCTTTCCAAAGGGCGAGTTGGGCCCCACAGCATCTTGCTTCCAGCTCTTTGGGAAGCTGAGAAACAACTCGCTCTGCACAGTGCTCTTACAGCCTGCCGGGAACATCTCTTCCAAAGGCCTGTGAAACGCAGTTTCTTTGCAGGCCTGATCTGGCTGAAGTAGGACTTCTGCTCTGGGTGTGCTACTTTGCCCTAGAGCTGAAAGGCACAACGTGCAGGCTTCTTTCCAAAGGGCGAGTTGGGCCCCACAGCATCTTGCTTCCAGCTCTTTGGGAAGCTAAGAAACAACTCGCTCTGCACAGTGCTCTTACAGCCTACCGGGAACATCTCTTCCAAACGCCTGTGAAACGCAGTTTCTTTGCAGGCCTGATCTGGCTGAAGTAGGACTTCTGCTCTGGGTGTGCTACTTTGCCCTAGAGCTGAAAGGCACAACGTGCAGGCTTCTTTCCAGAGGGCGAGTTGGGCCCCACAGCATCTTGCTTCCAGCTCTTGGGGAAGCTAATAAACAGCTCGCTCTGCACAGTGCTCTTACAGCCTACGGGGAACATCTCTTCCAAAGGCCTGTGAAACACAGTTTCTTTTCAGGCCTGATCTGGGTGAAGTAGGACTTCTTCTCTGGGTGTGCTGCTTTGCCCTAGAGCTGAAAGGCACAACGTCCAGGCTTCTTTCCAAAGGGCGAGTTGGGCCCCACAGCATCTTGCTTCCAGCTCTTTGGGAAGCTAAGAAACAACTCGCTCTGCACAGTGCTCTTACAGCCTACCGGGAACATCTCTTCCAAAGGCCTGTGAAACGCAGTTTCTTTGCAGGCCTATTCTGGCTGAAGTAGGACTTCTGCTCTGGGTGTGCTACTTTGCCCTAGAGCTGAAAGGCACAACGTGCAGGCTTCTTTCCAGAGGGCGAGTTGGGCCCCACAGCATCTTGCTTCCAGCTCTTTG
Organism: Equus caballus; assembly: GCF_041296265.1. NCBI lineage: Eukaryota > Metazoa > Chordata > Mammalia > Perissodactyla > Equidae > Equus > Equus caballus. The sequence goes on from NC_091689.1 coordinate 31,886,745, forward strand.
TGAAGCTAAGAAACAACTCGCTCTGCACAGTGCTCTTACAGCCTACCGGGAACATCTCTTCCAAAGGCCTGTGAAACACAGTTTCTTTGAAGGCCTGGTCTGGCTGAAGTAGGAGTTCTGCTCTGAGTGTGCTACTTTGCCCTAGAGCTGAAAAGAACAACGTGCAGGCTTCTTTCCAAAGGGCGAGTAGGGCCCCACAGCATCTTGCTTCCAGCTCTTTGGGAACCTCAGAAACAACTCGCTCTGCACAGTGCTCTTACAGCCTACCGGGAACATCTCTTCCAAAGGCCTGTGAAACACAGTTTCTTTGCAGGCCTGATCTGGCTGAAGTAGGACTTCTGCTCTGGGTGTGCTACTTTGCCCTAGAGCTGAAAGGCACAACGTGCAGGCTTCTTTCCAAAGGGCGAGTTGGGCCCCACAGCATCTTGCTTCCAGCTCTTTGGGAAGCTAAGAAACAACTCGCTCTGCACAGTGCTCTTACAGCCTAGTGGGAACATCTCTTCCAAAGGCCTGTGAAACGCAGTTTCTTTGCAGGCCTGATCTGGCTGCAGTAGGACTTCTGCTCTGGGTGTGCTACTTTGCCATAGAGCTGAAAGGCACAACGTGCAGGCTTCTTTCCAAAGGGCGAGTTGGGCCCCACAGCATCTTGCTTCCAGCTCTTTGGGAAGCTAAGAAACAACTCGCTCTGCACAGTGCTCTTACAGCCTACCGGGAACATCTCTTCCAAACGCCTGTGAAACGCAGTTTCTTTGCAGGCCTGATCTGGCTGAAGTAGGACTTCTGCTCTGGGTGTGGTACTTTGCCCTAGAGCTGAAAGGCACAACGTGCAGGCTTCTTTCCAGAGGGCGAGTTGGGCCCCACAGCATCTTGCTTCCAGCTCTTTGGGAAGCTAATAAACAACTCGCTCTGCACAGTGCTCTTACAGCCTACGGGGAACATCTCTTCCAAAGGCCTGTGAAACACAGTTTCTTTTCAGGCCTGATCTGGGTGAAGTAGGACTTCTTCTCTGGGTGTGCTGCTTTGCCCTAGAGCTGAAAGGCACAACGTGCAGGCTTCTTTCCAAAGGGCGAGTTGGGCCCCACAGCATCTTGCTTCCAGCTCTTTGGGAAGCTAAGAAACAACTCGCTCTGCACAGTGCTCTTACAGCCTACCGGGAACATCTCTTCCAAAGGCCTTTGAAACGCAGTTTCTTTGCAGGCCTATTCTGGCTGAAGTAGGACTTCTGCTCTGGGTGTGCTACTTTGCCCTAGAGCTGAAAGGCACAACGTGCAGGCTTCTTTCCAAAGGGCGAGTTGGGCCCCACAGCATCTTGCTTCCAGCTCTTTGGGAAGCTAAGAAACAACTCGCTCTACACAGTGCTCTTACAGCCTACCGGGAACATCTCTTCCAAAGGCCTGTGAAACGCAGTTTCTTTGCAGGCCTATTCTGGCTGAAGTAGGACTTCTGCTCTGGGTGTGCTACTTTGCCCTAGAGCTGAAAGGCACAACGTGCAGGCTTCTTTCCAGAGGGCGAGTTGGGCCCCACAGCATCTTGCTTCCAGCTCTTTGTGAAGCTAAGAAACAACTCGCTCTGCACAGTGCTCTTACAGCCTACCGGGAACATCTCTTCCAAAGGCCTGTGAAACACAGTTTCTTTGAAGTCCTGGTCTGGCTGAAGTAGGAGTTCTGCTCTGAGTGTGCTACTTTGCCCTAGAGCTGAAAAGCACAACGTGCAGGCTTCTTTCCAAAGGGCGAGTAGGGCCCCACAGCATCTTGCTTCCAGCTCTTTGGGAACCTCAGAAACAACTCGCTCTGCACAGTGCTCTTACAGCCTACCGGGAACATCTCTTCCAAAGGCCTGTGAAACGCAGTTTCTTTGCAGGCCTGATCTGGCTGAAGTAGGACTTCTGCTCTGGGTGTGCTACTTTGCCCTAGAGCTGAAAGGCACAACGTGCAGGCTTCTTTCCAAAGGGCGAGTTGGGCCCCACAGCATCTTGCTTCCAGCTCTTTGGGAAGCTGAGAAACAACTCGCTCTGCACAGTGCTCTTACAGCCTAGTGGGAACATCTCTTCCAAAGGCCTGTGAAACGCAGTTTCTTTGCAGGCCTGATCTGGCTGCAGTAGGACTTCTGCTCTGGGTGTGCTACTTTGCCATAGAGCTGAAAGGCACAACGTGCAGGCTTCTTTCCAAAGGGCGAGTAGGGCCCCACAGCATCTTGCTTCCAGCTCTTTGGGAACCTCAGAAACAACTCGCTCTGCACAGTGCTCTTACAGCCTACCGGGAACATCTCTTCCAAAGGCCTGTGAAACGCAGTTTCTTTGCAGGCCTGATCTGGCTGAAGTAGGACTTCTGCTCTGGGTGTGCTACTTTGCCCTAGAGCTGAAAGGCACAACGTGCAGGCTTCTTTCCAAAGGGCGAGTTGGGCCCCACAGCATCTTGCTTCCAGCTCTTTGGGAAGCTAAGAAACAACTCGCTCTGCACAGTGCTCTTACAGCCTAGTGGGAACATCTCTTCCAAAGGCCTGTGAAACGCAGTTTCTTTGCAGGCCTGATCTGGCTGCAGTAGGACTTCTGCTCTGGGTGTGCTACTTTGCCATAGAGCTGAAAGGCACAACGTGCAGGCTTCTTTCCAAAGGGCGAGTTGGGCCCCACAGCATCTTGCTTCCAGCTCTTTGGGAAGCTAAGAAACAACTCGCTCTGCACAGTGCTCTTACAGCCTACCGGGAACATCTCTTCCAAACGCCTGTGAAACGCAGTTTCTTTGCAGGCCTGATCTGGCTGAAGTAGGACTTCTGCTCTGGGTGTGCTACTTTGCCCTAGAGCTGAAAGGCACAACGTGCAGGCTTCTTTCCAGAGGGCGAGTTGGGCCCCACAGCATCTTGCTTCCAGCTCTTGGGGAAGCTAATAAACAGCTCGCTCTGCACAGTGCTCTTACAGCCTACGGGGAACATCTCTTCCAAAGGCCTGTGAAACACAGTTTCTTTTCAGGCCTGATCTGGGTGAAGTAGGACTTCTTCTCTGGGTGTGCTGCTTTGCCCTAGAGCTGAAAGGCACAACGTCCAGGCTTCTTTCCAAAGGGCGAGTTGGGCCCCACAGCATCTTGCTTCCAGCTCTTTGGGAAGCTAAGAAACAACTCGCTCTGCACAGTGCTCTTACAGCCTACCGGGAACATCTCTTCCAAAGGCCTGTGAAACGCAGTTTCTTTGCAGGCCTATTCTGGCTGAAGTAGGACTTCTGCTCTGGGTGTGCTACTTTGCCCTAGAGCTGAAAGGCACAACGTGCAGGCTTCTTTCCAGAGGGCGAGTTGGGCCCCACAGCATCTTGCTTCCAGCTCTTTGTGAAGCTAAGAAACAACTCGCTCTGCACAGTGCTCTTACAGCCTACCGGGAACATCTCTTCCAAAGGCCTGTGAAACACAGTTTCTTTGAAGGCCTGGTCTGGCTGAAGTAGGAGTTCTGCTCTGAGTGTGCTACTTTGCCCTAGAGCTGAAAAGCACAACGTGCAGGCTTCTTTCCAAAGGGCGAGTAGGGCCCCACAGCATCTTGCTTCCAGCTCTTTGGGAACCTCAGAAACAACTCGCTCTGCACAGTGCTCTTACAGCCTACCGGGAACATCTCTTCCAAACTCCTGTGAAACCCAGTTTCTTTGCAGGCCTGATCTGGCTGAAGTAGGACTTCTGCTCTGGGTGTGGTACTTTGCCCTAGAGCTGAAAGGCACAACGTGCAGGCTTCTTTCCAAGGGGCGAGTAGGGGCCCACAGCATCTTGCTTCCAGCTCTTTGGGAAGCTAAGAAACAACTCGCTCTGCACAGTGCTCTTACAGCCTACCGGGAACATCTCTTCCAAAGGCCTGTGAAACACAGTTTCTTTGAAGGCCTGGTCTGGCTGAAGTAGGAGTTCTGCTCTGAGTGTGCTACTTTGCCCTAGAGCTGAAAAGCACAACGTGCAGGCTTCTTTCCAAAGGGCGAGTAGGGCCCCACAGCATCTTGCTTCCAGCTCTTTGGGAACCTCAGAAACAACTCGCTCTGCACAGTGCTCTTACAGCCTACCGGGAACATCTCTTCCAAAGGCCTGTGAAACGCAGTTTCTTTGCAGGCCTGATCTGGCTGAAGTAGGACTTCTGCTCTGGGTGTGCTACTTTGCCCTAGAGCTGAAAGGCACAACGTGCAGGCTTCTTTCCAAAGGGCGAGTTGGGCCCCACAGCATCTTGCTTCCAGCTCTTTGGGAAGCTAAGAAACAACTCGCTCTGCACAGTGCTCTTACAGCCTAGTGGGAACATCTCTTCCAAAGGCCTGTGAAACGCAGTTTCTTTGCAGGCCTGATCTGGCTGAAGTAGGACTTCTGCTCTGGGTGTGCTACTTTGCCCTAGAGCTGAAAGGCACAACGTGCAGGCTTCTTTCCAAGGGGCGAGTTGGGCCCCACAGCATCTTGCTTCCAGCTCTTTGGGAAGCTAAGAAACAACTCGCTCTGCACAGTGCTCTTATAGCCTACCGGGAACATCTCTTCCAAAGGGCTGTGAAACGCAGTTTCTTTGCAGGCCTATTCTGGCTGAAGTAGGACTTCTGCTCTGGGTGTGCTACTTTGCCCTAGAGCTGAAAGGCACAACGTCCAGGCTTCTTTCCAAAGGGCGAGTTGGGCCCAACAGGATCTTGCTTCCAGCTGTTTGGGAAGCTAAGAAACAACTCGCTCTGCACAGTGCTCTTACAGCCTACCGGGAACATCTCTTCCAAAGGCCTGTGAAACGCAGTTTCTTTGCAGGCCTGATCTGGCTGAAGTAGGACTTCTGCTCTGGGTGTGCTACTTTGCCCTAGAGCTGAAAGGCACAACGTGCACGCTTCTTTCCAAAGGGCGAGTTGGGCCCCACAGCATCTTGCTTCCAGCTCTTTGGGAAGCTAAGAAACAACTCGCTCTGCACAGTGCTCTTACAGCCTACCGGGAACATCTCTTCCAAACTCCTGTGAAACCCAGTTTCTTTGCAGGCCTGATCTGGCTGAAGTAGGACTTCTGCTCTGGGTGTGGTACTTTGCCCTAGAGCTGAAAGGCACAACGTGCAGGCTTCTTTCCAAGGGGCGAGTAGGGGCCCACAGCATCTTGCTTCCAGCTCTTTGGGAAGCTAAGAAACAACTCGCTCTGCACAGTGCTCTTACAGCCTACCGGGAACATCTCTTCCAAAGGCCTGTGAAACGCAGTTTCTTTGCAGGCCTGATCTGGCTGAAGTAGGACTTCTGCTCTGGGTGTGCTACTTTGCCCTAGAGCTGAAAGGCACAACGTGCAGGCTTCTTTCCAAAGGGCGAGTTGGGCCCCACAGCATCTTGCTTCCAGCTCTTTGGGAAGCTAAGAAACAACTCGCTCTGCACAGTGCTCTTACAGCCTACCGGGAACATCTCTTCCAAGGGCCTGTGAAACGCAGTTTCTTTGCAGGCCTGATCTGGCTGAAGTAGGGCTTCTGCTCTGGGTGTGCTACTTTGCCCTAGAGCTGAAAGGCACAACGTGCAGGCTTCTTTCCAAAGGGCGAGTTGGGCCCCACAGCATCTTGCTTCCAGCTCTTTGGGAACCTAAGAAACAACTCGCTCTGCACAGTGCTCTTACAGCCTACCGGGAACATCTCTTCCAAAGGCCTGTGAAACGCAGTTTCTTTGCAGGCCTGATCTGGCTGAAGTAGGACTTCTGCTCTGGGTGTGCTACTTTGCCCTAGAGCTGAAAGGCACAACGTGCAGGCTTCTTTCCAAAGGGCGAGTTGGGCCCCACAGCATCTTGCTTCCAGCTCTTTGGGAAGCTAAGAAACCACTCGCTCTGCACAGTGCTCTTACAGCCTACCGGGAACATCTCTTCCAAAGGCCTGTGAAACGCAGTTTCTTTGCAGGCCTGATCTGGCTGAAGTAGGACTTCTGCTCTGGGTGCGCTACTTTGCCCTAGAGCTGAAAGGCACAACGTGCAGGCTTCTTTCCAAAGGGCGAGCTGGGCCCCACAGCATCTTGCTTCCAGCTCTTTGGGAACCTAAGAAACAACTCGCTCTGCACAGTGCTCTTACAGCCTACCGGGAACATCTCTTCCAAAGGCCTGTGAAACGCAGTTTCTTTGCAGGCCTGATCTGGCTGAAGTAGGACTTCTGCTCTGCGTGTGCTACTTTGCCCTAGAGCTGAAAGGCACAACGTGCAGGCTTCTTTCCAAAGGGCGAGTTGGGCCCCACAGCATCTTGCTTCCAGCGCTTTGGGAAGCTAAGAAACAACTCGCTCTGCACAGTGCTCTTAGAGCCTACCGGGAACATCTCTTCCAAAGGCCTGTGAAACACAGTTTCTTTGCAGGCCTGGTCTGGCTGAAGTAGGACTTCTGCTCTGGGTGTGCTACTTTGCCCTAGAGCTGAAAGGCACAACGTGCAGGCTTCTTTCCAAAGGGCGAGTTGGGCCCCACAGCATCCTGCTTCCAGCTCTTTGGGAAGCTAAGAAACAACTCGCTCTGCACAGTGCTCTTACAGCCTACCGGGAACATCTCTTCCAAAGGCCTGTGAAACCCAGTTTCTTTGCAGGCCTGATCTGGCTGGAGTAGGACTTCTGCTCTGGGTGTACTACTTTGCCCTAGAGCTGAAAGGCACAACGTGCAGGCTTCTTTCCAAGGGGCGAGTTGGGCCCCACAGCATCTTGCTTCCAGCTCTTTGGGAAGCTAAGAAACAACTCGCTCTGCACAGTCCTCTTACAGCCTAGCGGGAACAGCTCTTCCAAAGGCCTGTGAAACGCAGTTTCTTTGCAGGCCTGATCTGGCTGAAGTAGGACTTCTGCTCTGGGTGTCCTACTTTGCCCTAGAGCTGAAAGGCACAACGTGCACGCTTCTTTCCAAAGGGCGAGTTGGGCCCCACAGCATCTTGCTTCCAGCTCTTTGGGAAGCTAAGAAACAACTCGCTCTGCACAGTGCTCTTACAGCCTACCGGGAACATCTCTTCCAAGGGCCTGTGAAACGCAGTTTCTTTGCAGGCCTGATCTGGCTGAAGTAGGACTTCTGCTCTGGGTGTGCTACTTTGCCCTAGAGCTGAAAGGCACAACGTGCAGGCTTCTTTCCAAAGGGAAAGTTGGGCCCCACAGCATCTTGCTTCCAGCTCTTTGGGAAGCTGAGAAACAACTCGCTCTGCACAGTGCTCTTACAGCCTACCGGGAACATCTCTTCCAAAGGCCTGTGAAACGCAGTTTCTTTGCAGGCCTGATCTGGCTGAAGTAGGACTTCTGCTCTGGGTGTGCTACTTTGCCCTAGAGCTGAAAGGCACAACGTGCAGGCTTCTTTCCAAAGGGCGAGTTGGGCCCCACAGCATCTTGCTTCCAGCTCTTTGGGAAGCTAAGAAACAACTCGCTCTGCACAGTCTCTTACAGCCTACGGGGAACGTCTCTTCCAAAGGCCTGTTAATCGCAGTTTCTTTGCAGGCCTGATCTGTCTGAAGTAGGAATTCTGCTCTGGGTGTGCTACTTTGCCCTAGAGCTGAAAGGCACAACGTGCAGGCTTCTTTCCAAAGGGCGAGTTGGGCCCCACAGCATCTTGCTTCCAGCTCTTTGGGAAGCTAAGAAACAACTCGCTCTGCACAGTGCTCTTACAGCCTACCGGGAACATCTCTTCCAAAGGCCTGTGAAACGCAGTTTCTTTGCAGGCCTGATCTGGCTGAAGTAGGACTTCTGCTCTGGGTGTGCTACTTTGCCCTAGAGCTGAAAGGCACAACGTGCAGGCTTCTTTCCAAAGGGCGAGTTGGGCCCCACAGCATCTTGCTTCCAGCTCTTTGGGAACCTAAGAAACAACTCGCTCTGCACAGTGCTCTTACAGCCTACCGGGAACATCTCTTCCAAAGGCCTGTGAAACGCAGTTTCTTTGCAGGCCTGATCTGGCTGAAGTAGGGCTTCTGCTCTGGGTGTGCTACTTTGCCCTAGAGCTGAAAGGCACAACGTGCAGGCTTCTTTCCAAAGGGCGAGTTGGGCCCCACAGCATCTTGCTTCCAGCACTTTGGGAAGCTAAGAAACCACTCGCTCTGCACAGTGCTCTTACAGCCTACCGGGAACATCTCTTCCAAAGGCCTGTGAAACGCAGTTTCTTTGCAGGCCTGATCTGGCTGAAGTAGGACTTCTGCTCTGGGTGCGCTACTTTGCCCTAGAGCTGAAAGGCACAACGTGCAGGCTTCTTTCCAAAGGGCGAGCTGGGCCCCACAGCATCTTGCTTCCAGCTCTTTGGGAACCTAAGAAACAACTAGCTCTGCACAGTGCTCTTACAGCCTACCGGGAACATCTCTTCCAAAGGCCTGTGAAACGCAGTTTCTTTGCAGGCCTGATCTGGCTGAAGTAGGACTTCTGCTCTGCGTGTGCTACTTTGCCCTAGAGCTGAAAGGCACAACGTGCAGGCTTCTTTCCAAAGGGCGAGTTGGGCCCCACAGCATCTTGCTTCCAGCGCTTTGGGAAGCTAAGAAACAACTCGCTCTGCACAGTGCTCTTAGAGCCTACCGGGAACATCTCTTCCAAAGGCCTGTGAAACACAGTTTCTTTGCAGGCCTGGTCTGGCTGAAGTAGGACTTCTGCTCTGGGTGTGCTACTTTGCCCTAGAGCTGAAAGGCACAACGTGCAGGCTTCTTTCCAAAGGGCGAGTTGGGCCCCACAGCATCTTGCTTCCAGCTCTTTGGGAAGCTAAGAAACAACTCGCTCTGCACAGTGCTCTTACAGCCTACCGGGAACATCTCTTCGAAAGGCCTGTGAAACGCAGTTTCTTTGCAGGCCTGATCTGGCTGGAGTAGGACTTCTGCTCTGGGTGTACTACTTTGCCCTAGAGCTGAAAGGCACAACGTGCAGGCTTCTTTCCAAGGGGCGAGTTGGGCCCCACAGCATCTTGCTTCCAGCTCTTTGGGAAGCTAAGAAACAACTCGCTCTGCACAGTGCTCTTACAGCCTACCAGGAACATCTCTTCCAAAGGCCTGTGAAACCCAGTTTCTTTGCAGGCCTGATCTGGCTGAAGTAGGACTTCTGCTCTGGGTGTGCTACTTTGCCCTAGAGCTGAAAGGCACAACGTGCTGGCTTCTTTCCAAAGGGCGAGTTGGGCCCCACAGCATCTTGCTTCCAGCTGTTTGGAAAGCTAAGAAACAACTCGCTCTGCACAGTCCTCTTACAGCCTAGCGGGAACAGCTCTTCCAAAGGCCTGTGAAACGCAGTTTCTTTGCAGGCCTGATCTGGCTGAAGTAGGACTTCTGCTCTGGGTGTGCTACTTTGCCCTAGAGCTGAAAGGCACAACGTGCACGCTTCTTTCCAAAGGGCGAGTTGGGCCCCACAGCATCTTGCTTCCAGCTCTTTGGGAAGCTAAGAAACAACTCGCTCTGCACAGTGCTCTTACAGCCTACCGGGAACATCTCTTCCAAGGGCCTGTGAAACGCAGTTTCTTTGCAGGCCTGATCTGGCTGAAGTAGGACTTCTGCTCTGGGTGTGCTACTTTGCCCTAGAGCTGAAAGGCACAACGTGCACGCTTCTTTCCAAAGGGAAAGTTGGGCCCCACAGCATCTTGCTTCCAGCTCTTTGGGAAGCAAAGAAACAACTCGCTCTGCACAGTGCTCTTACAGCCTACCGGGAACATCTCTTCCAAAGGCCTGTGAAACGCAGTTTCTTTGCAGGCCTGATCTGGCTGAAGTAGGACTTCTGCTCTGGGTGTGCTACTTTGCCCTAGAGCTGAAAGGCACAACGTGCAGGCTTCTTTCCAAAGGGCGAGTTGGGCCCCACAGCATCTTGCTTCCAGCTCTTTGGGAAGCTGAGAAACAACTCGCTCTGCACAGTGCTCTTACAGCCTACCGGGAACATCTCTTCCAAAGGCCTGTGAAACGCAGTTTCTTTGCAGGCCTGATCTGGCTGAAGTAGGACTTCTGCTCTGGGTGTGCTACTTTGCCCTAGAGCTGAAAGGCACAACGTGCACGCTTCTTTCCAAAGGGCGAGTTGGGCCCCACAGCATCTTGCTTCCAGCTCTTTGGGAAGCTAAGAAACAACTCGCTCTGCACAGTGCTCTTACAGCCTACCGGGAACATCTCTTCCAAACTCCTGTGAAACCCAGTTTCTTTGCAGGCCTGATCTGGCTGAAGTAGGACTTCTGCTCTGGGTGTGCTACTTTGCCCTAGAGCTGAAAGGCACAACGTGCAGGCTTCTTTCCAAGGGGCGAGTAGGGGCCCACAGCATCTTGCTTCCAGCTCTTTGGGAAGCTAAGAAACAACTCGCTCTGCACAGTGCTCTTACAGCCTACCGGGAACATCTCTTCCAAAGGCCTGTGAAACGCAGTTTCTTTGCAGGCCTGATCTGGCTGAAGTAGGACTTCTGCTCTGGGTGTGCTACTTTGCCCTAGAGCTGAAAGGCACAACGTGCAGGCTTCTTTCCAAAGGGCGAGTTGGGCCCCACAGCATCTTGCTTCCAGCTCTTTGGGAAGCTAAGAAACAACTCGCTCTGCACAGTGCTCTTACAGCCTACCGGGAACATCTCTTCCAAGGGCCTGTGAAACGCAGTTTCTTTGCAGGCCTGATCTGGCTGAAGTAGGGCTTCTGCTCTGGGTGTGCTACTTTGCCCTAGAGCTGAAAGGCACAACGTGCAGGCTTCTTTCCAAAGGGCGAGTTGGGCCCCACAGCATCTTGCTTCCAGCTCTTTGGGAACCTAAGAAACAACTCGCTCTGCACAGTGCTCTTACAGCCTACCGGGAACATCTCTTCCAAAGGCCTGTGAAACGCAGTTTCTTTGCAGGCCTGATCTGGCTGAAGTAGGACTTCTGCTCTGGGTGTGCTACTTTGCCCTAGAGCTGAAAGGCACAACGTGCAGGCTTCTTTCCAAAGGGCGAGTTGGGCCCCACAGCATCTTGCTTCCAGCTCTTTGGGAAGCTAAGAAACCACTCGCTCTGCACAGTGCTCTTACAGCCTACCGGGAACATCTCTTCCAAAGGCCTGTGAAACGCAGTTTCTTTGCAGGCCTGATCTGGCTGAAGTAGGACTTCTGCTCTGGGTGCGCTACTTTGCCCTAGAGCTGAAAGGCACAACGTGCAGGCTTCTTTCCAAAGGGCGAGCTGGGCCCCTCAGCATCTTGCTTCCAGCTCTTTGGGAACCTAAGAAACAACTCGCTCTGCACAGTGCTCTTACAGCCTACCGGGAACATCTCTTCCAAAGGCCTGTGAAACGCAGTTTCTTTGCAGGCCTGATCTGGCTGAAGTAGGACTTCTGCTCTGCGTGTGCTACTTTGCCCTAGAGCTGAAAGGCACAACGTGCAGGCTTCTTTCCAAAGGGCGAGTTGGGCCCCACAGCATCTTGCTTCCAGCGCTTTGGGAAGCTAAGAAACAACTCGCTCTGCACAGTGCTCCCAGAGCCTACCGGGAACATCTCTTCCAAAGGCCTGTGAAACACAGTTTCTTTGCAGGCCTGGTCTGGCTGAAGTAGGACTTCTGCTCTGGGTGTGCTACTTTGCCCTAGAGCTGAAAGGCACAACGTGCAGGCTTCTTTCCAAAGGGCGAGTTGGGCCCCACAGCATCTTGCTTCCAGCTCTTTGGGAAGCTAAGAAACAACTCGCTCTGCACAGTGCTCTTACAGCCTACCGGGAACATCTCTTCCAAAGGCCTGTGAAACACAGTTTCTTTGAAGGCCTGGTCTGGCTGAAGTAGGAGTTCTGCTCTGAGTGTGCTACTTTGCCCTAGAGCTGAAAAGCACAACGTGCAGGCTTCTTTCCAAAGGGCGAGTAGGGCCCCACAGCATCTTGCTTCCAGCTCTTTGGGAACCTCAGAAACAACTCGCTCTGCACAGTGCTCTTACAGCCTACCGGGAACATCTCTTCCAAAGGCCTGTGAAACGCAGTTTCTTTGCAGGCCTGATCTGGCTGAAGTAGGACTTCTGCTCTGGGTGTGCTACTTTGCCCTAGAGCTGAAAGGCACAACGTGCAGGCTTCTTTCCAAAGGGCGAGTTGGGCCCCACAGCATCTTGCTTCCAGCTCTTTGGGAAGCTAAGAAACAACTCGCTCTGCACAGTGCTCTTACAGCCTAGTGGGAACATCTCTTCCAAAGGCCTGTGACACGCAGTTTCTTTGCAGGCCTGATCTGGCTGCAGTAGGACTTCTGCTCTGGGTGTGCTACTTTGCCATAGAGCTGAAAGGCACAACGTGCAGGCTTCTTTCCAAAGGGCGAGTTGGGCCCCACAGCATCTTGCTTCCAGCTCTTTGGGAAGCTAAGAAACAACTCGCTCTGCACAGTGCTCTTACAGCCTACCGGGAACATCTCTTCCAAACGCCTGTGAAACGCAGTTTCTTTGCAGGCCTGATCTGGCTGAAGTAGGACTTCTGCTCTGGGTGTGGTACTTTGCCCTAGAGCTGAAAGGCACAACGTGCAGGCTTCTTTCCAGAGGGCGAGTTGGGCCCCACAGCATCTTGCTTCCAGCTCTTGGGGAAGCTAATAAACAACTCGCTCTGCACAGTGCTCTTACAGCCTACGGGGAACATCTCTTCCAAAGGCCTGTGAAACACAGTTTCTTTTCAGGCCTGATCTGGGTGAAGTAGGACTTCTTCTCTGGGTGTGCTGCTTTGCCCTAGAGCTGAAAGGCACAACGTCCAGGCTTCTTTCCAAAGGGCGAGTTGGACCCCACAGCATCTTGCTTCCAGCTCTTTGGGAAGCTAAGAAACAACTCGCTCTGCACAGTGCTCTTACAGCCTACCGGGAACATCTCTTCCAAAGGCCTGTGAAACGCAGTTTCTTTGCAGGCCTATTCTGGCTGAAGTAGGACTTCTGCTCTGGGTGTGCTACTTTGCCCTAGAGCTGAAAGGCACAACGTGCAGGCTTCTTTCCAGAGGGCGAGTTGGGCCCCACAGCATCTTGCTTCCAGCTCTTTGTGAAGCTAAGAAACAACTCGCTCTGCACAGTGCTCTTACAGCCTACCGGGAACATCTCTTCCAAAGGCCTGTGAAACACAGTTTCTTTGAAGGCCTGGTCTGGCTGAAGTAGGAGTTCTGCTCTGAGTGTGCTACTTTGCCCTAGAGCTGAAAAGCACAACGTGCAGGCTTCTTTCCAAAGGGCGAGTAGGGCCCCACAGCATCTTGCTTCCAGCTCTTTGGGAACCTCAGAAACAACTCGCTCTGCACAGTGCTCTTACAGCCTACCGGGAACATCTCTTCCAAACTCCTGTGAAACCCAGTTTCTTTGCAGGCCTGATCTGGCTGAAGTAGGACTTCTGCTCTGGGTGTGGTACTTTGCCCTAGAGCTGAAAGGCACAACGTGCAGGCTTCTTTCCAAGGGGCGAGTAGGGGCCCACAGCATCTTGCTTCCAGCTCTTTGGGAAGCTAAGAAACAACTCGCTCTGCACAGTGCTCTTACAGCCTACCGGGAACATCTCTTCCAAAGGCCTGTGAAACACAGTTTCTTTGAAGGCCTGGTCTGGCTGAAGTAGGAGTTCTGCTCTGAGTGTGCTACTTTGCCCTAGAGCTGAAAAGCACAACGTGCAGGCTTCTTTCCAAAGGGGGAGTAGGGCCCCACAGCATCTTGCTTCCAGCTCTTTGGGAACCTCAGAAACAACTCGCTCTGCACAGTGCTCTTACAGCCTACCGGGAACATCTCTTCCAAAGGCCTGTGAAACGCAGTTTCTTTGCAGGCCTGATCTGGCTGAAGTAGGACTTCTGCTCTGGGTGTGCTACTTTGCCCTAGAGCTGAAAGGCACAACGTGCAGGCTTCTTTCCAAAGGGCGAGTTGGGCCCCACAGCATCTTGCTTCCAGCTCTTTGGGAAGCTAAGAAACAACTCGCTCTGCACAGTGCTCTTACAGCCTAGTGGGAACATCTCTTCCAAAGGCCTGTGAAACGCAGTTTCTTTGCAGGCCTGATCTGGCTGAAGTAGGACTTCTGCTCTGGGTGTGCTACTTTGCCCTAGAGCTGAAAGGCACAACGTGCAGGCTTCTTTCCAAGGGGCGAGTTGGGCCCCACAGCATCTTGCTTCCAGCTCTTTGGGAAGCTAAGAAACAACTCGCTCTGCACAGTGCTCTTATAGCCTACCGGGAACATCTCTTCCAAAGGGCTGTGAAACGCAGTTTCTTTGCAGGCCTATTCTGGCTGAAGTAGGACTTCTGCTCTGGGTGTGCTACTTTGCCCTAGAGCTGAAAGGCACAACGTCCAGGCTTCTTTCCAAAGGGCGAGTTGGGCCCAACAGGATCTTGCTTCCAGCTGTTTGGGAAGCTAAGAAACAACTCGCTCTGCACAGTGCTCTTACAGCCTACCGGGAACATCTCTTCCAAAGGCCTGTGAAACGCAGTTTCTTTGCAGGCCTGATCTGGCTGAAGTAGGACTTCTGCTCTGGGTGTGCTACTTTGCCCTAGAGCTGAAAGGCACAACGTGCACGCTTCTTTCCAAAGGGCGAGTTGGGCCCCACAGCATCTTGCTTCCAGCTCTTTGGGAAGCTAAGAAACAACTCGCTCTGCACAGTGCTCTTACAGCCTACCGGGAACATCTCTTCCAAACTCCTGTGAAACCCAGTTTCTTTGCAGGCCTGATCTGGCTGAAGTAGGACTTCTGCTCTGGGTGTGGTACTTTGCCCTAGAGCTGAAAGGCACAACGTGCAGGCTTCTTTCCAAGGGGCGAGTAGGGGCCCACAGCATCTTGCTTCCAGCTCTTTGGGAAGCTAAGAAACAACTCGCTCTGCACAGTGCTCTTACAGCCTACCGGGAACATCTCTTCCAAAGGCCTGTGAAACGCAGTTTCTTTGCAGGCCTGATCTGGCTGAAGTAGGACTTCTGCTCTGGGTGTGCTACTTTGCCCTAGAGCTGAAAGGCACAACGTGCAGGCTTCTTTCCAAAGGGCGAGTTGGGCCCCACAGCATCTTGCTTCCAGCTCTTTGGGAAGCTAAGAAACAACTCGCTCTGCACAGTGCTCTTACAGCCTACCGGGAACATCTCTTCCAAGGGCCTGTGAAACGCAGTTTCTTTGCAGGCCTGATCTGGCTGAAGTAGGGCTTCTGCTCTGGGTGTGCTACTTTGCCCTAGAGCTGAAAGGCACAACGTGCAGGCTTCTTTCCAAAGGGCGAGTTGGGCCCCACAGCATCTTGCTTCCAGCTCTTTGGGAACCTAAGAAACAACTCGCTCTGCACAGTGCTCTTACAGCCTACCGGGAACATCTCTTCCAAAGGCCTGTGAAACGCAGTTTCTTTGCAGGCCTGATCTGGCTGAAGTAGGACTTCTGCTCTGGGTGTGCTACTTTGCCCTAGAGCTGAAAGGCACAACGTGCAGGCTTCTTTCCAAAGGGCGAGTTGGGCCCCACAGCATCTTGCTTCCAGCTCTTTGGGAAGCTAAGAAACCACTCGCTCTGCACAGTGCTCTTACAGCCTACCGGGAACATCTCTTCCAAAGGCCTGTGAAACGCAGTTTCTTTGCAGGCCTGATCTGGCTGAAGTAGGACTTCTGCTCTGGGTGCGCTACTTTGCCCTAGAGCTGAAAGGCACAACGTGCAGGCTTCTTTCCAAAGGGCGAGCTGGGCCCCACAGCATCTTGCTTCCAGCTCTTTGGGAACCTAAGAAACAACTCGCTCTGCACAGTGCTCTTACAGCCTACCGGGAACATCTCTTCCAAAGGCCTGTGAAACGCAGTTTCTTTGCAGGCCTGATCTGGCTGAAGTAGGACTTCTGCTCTGCGTGTGCTACTTTGCCCTAGAGCTGAAAGGCACAACGTGCAGGCTTCTTTCCAAAGGGCGAGTTGGGCCCCACAGCATCTTGCTTCCAGCGCTTTGGGAAGCTAAGAAACAACTCGCTCTGCACAGTGCTCTTAGAGCCTACCGGGAACATCTCTTCCAAAGGCCTGTGAAACACAGTTTCTTTGCAGGCCTGGTCTGGCTGAAGTAGGACTTCTGCTCTGGGTGTGCTACTTTGCCCTAGAGCTGAAAGGCACAACGTGCAGGCTTCTTTCCAAAGGGCGAGTTGGGCCCCACAGCATCCTGCTTCCAGCTCTTTGGGAAGCTAAGAAACAACTCGCTCTGCACAGTGCTCTTACAGCCTACCGGGAACATCTCTTCCAAAGGCCTGTGAAACCCAGTTTCTTTGCAGGCCTGATCTGGCTGGAGTAGGACTTCTGCTCTGGGTGTACTACTTTGCCCTAGAGCTGAAAGGCACAACGTGCAGGCTTCTTTCCAAGGGGCGAGTTGGGCCCCACAGCATCTTGCTTCCAGCTCTTTGGGAAGCTAAGAAACAACTCGCTCTGCACAGTCCTCTTACAGCCTAGCGGGAACAGCTCTTCCAAAGGCCTGTGAAACGCAGTTTCTTTGCAGGCCTGATCTGGCTGAAGTAGGACTTCTGCTCTGGGTGTCCTACTTTGCCCTAGAGCTGAAAGGCACAACGTGCACGCTTCTTTCCAAAGGGCGAGTTGGGCCCCACAGCATCTTGCTTCCAGCTCTTTGGGAAGCTAAGAAACAACTCGCTCTGCACAGTGCTCTTACAGCCTACCGGGAACATCTCTTCCAAGGGCCTGTGAAACGCAGTTTCTTTGCAGGCCTGATCTGGCTGAAGTAGGACTTCTGCTCTGGGTGTGCTACTTTGCCCTAGAGCTGAAAGGCACAACGTGCAGGCTTCTTTCCAAAGGGAAAGTTGGGCCCCACAGCATCTTGCTTCCAGCTCTTTGGGAAGCTGAGAAACAACTCGCTCTGCACAGTGCTCTTACAGCCTACCGGGAACATCTCTTCCAAAGGCCTGTGAAACGCAGTTTCTTTGCAGGCCTGATCTGGCTGAAGTAGGACTTCTGCTCTGGGTGTGCTACTTTGCCCTAGAGCTGAAAGGCACAACGTGCAGGCTTCTTTCCAAAGGGCGAGTTGGGCCCCACAGCATCTTGCTTCCAGCTCTTTGGGAAGCTAAGAAACAACTCGCTCTGCACAGTCTCTTACAGCCTACGGGGAACGTCTCTTCCAAAGGCCTGTTAATCGCAGTTTCTTTGCAGGCCTGATCTGTCTGAAGTAGGAATTCTGCTCTGGGTGTGCTACTTTGCCCTAGAGCTGAAAGGCACAACGTGCAGGCTTCTTTCCAAAGGGCGAGTTGGGCCCCACAGCATCTTGCTTCCAGCTCTTTGGGAAGCTAAGAAACAACTCGCTCTGCACAGTGCTCTTACAGCCTACCGGGAACATCTCTTCCAAAGGCCTGTGAAACGCAGTTTCTTTGCAGGCCTGATCTGGCTGAAGTAGGACTTCTGCTCTGGGTGTGCTACTTTGCCCTAGAGCTGAAAGGCACAACGTGCAGGCTTCTTTCCAAAGGGCGAGTTGGGCCCCACAGCATCTTGCTTCCAGCTCTTTGGGAACCTAAGAAACAACTCGCTCTGCACAGTGCTCTTACAGCCTACCGGGAACATCTCTTCCAAAGGCCTGTGAAACGCAGTTTCTTTGCAGGCCTGATCTGGCTGAAGTAGGGCTTCTGCTCTGGGTGTGCTACTTTGCCCTAGAGCTGAAAGGCACAACGTGCAGGCTTCTTTCCAAAGGGCGAGTTGGGCCCCACAGCATCTTGCTTCCAGCACTTTGGGAAGCTAAGAAACCACTCGCTCTGCACAGTGCTCTTACAGCCTACCGGGAACATCTCTTCCAAAGGCCTGTGAAACGCAGTTTCTTTGCAGGCCTGATCTGGCTGAAGTAGGACTTCTGCTCTGGGTGCGCTACTTTGCCCTAGAGCTGAAAGGCACAACGTGCAGGCTTCTTTCCAAAGGGCGAGCTGGGCCCCACAGCATCTTGCTTCCAGCTCTTTGGGAACCTAAGAAACAACTAGCTCTGCACAGTGCTCTTACAGCCTACCGGGAACATCTCTTCCAAAGGCCTGTGAAACGCAGTTTCTTTGCAGGCCTGATCTGGCTGAAGTAGGACTTCTGCTCTGCGTGTGCTACTTTGCCCTAGAGCTGAAAGGCACAACGTGCAGGCTTCTTTCCAAAGGGCGAGTTGGGCCCCACAGCATCTTGCTTCCAGCGCTTTGGGAAGCTAAGAAACAACTCGCTCTGCACAGTGCTCTTAGAGCCTACCGGGAACATCTCTTCCAAAGGCCTGTGAAACACAGTTTCTTTGCAGGCCTGGTCTGGCTGAAGTAGGACTTCTGCTCTGGGTGTGCTACTTTGCCCTAGAGCTGAAAGGCACAACGTGCAGGCTTCTTTCCAAAGGGCGAGTTGGGCCCCACAGCATCTTGCTTCCAGCTCTTTGGGAAGCTAAGAAACAACTCGCTCTGCACAGTGCTCTTACAGCCTACCGGGAACATCTCTTCGAAAGGCCTGTGAAACGCAGTTTCTTTGCAGGCCTGATCTGGCTGGAGTAGGACTTCTGCTCTGGGTGTACTACTTTGCCCTAGAGCTGAAAGGCACAACGTGCAGGCTTCTTTCCAAGGGGCGAGTTGGGCCCCACAGCATCTTGCTTCCAGCTCTTTGGGAAGCTAAGAAACAACTCGCTCTGCACAGTGCTCTTACAGCCTACCAGGAACATCTCTTCCAAAGGCCTGTGAAACCCAGTTTCTTTGCAGGCCTTTTCTGGCTGAAGTAGGACTTCTGCTCTGGGTGTGCTACTTTGCCCTAGAGCTGAAAGGCACAACGTGCTGGCTTCTTTCCAAAGGGCGAGTTGGGCCCCACAGCATCTTGCTTCCAGCTGTTTGGAAAGCTAAGAAACAACTCGCTCTGCACAGTCCTCTTACAGCCTAGCGGGAACAGCTCTTCCAAAGGCCTGTGAAACGCAGTTTCTTTGCAGGCCTGATCTGGCTGAAGTAGGACTTCTGCTCTGGGTGTGCTACTTTGCCCTAGAGCTGAAAGGCACAACGTGCACGCTTCTTTCCAAAGGGCGAGTTGGGCCCCACAGCATCTTGCTTCCAGCTCTTTGGGAAGCTAAGAAACAACTCGCTCTGCACAGTGCTCTTACAGCCTACCGGGAACATCTCTTCCAAGGGCCTGTGAAACGCAGTTTCTTTGCAGGCCTGATCTGGCTGAAGTAGGACTTCTGCTCTGGGTGTGCTACTTTGCCCTAGAGCTGAAAGGCACAACGTGCACGCTTCTTTCCAAAGGGAAAGTTGGGCCCCACAGCATCTTGCTTCCAGCTCTTTGGGAAGCAAAGAAACAACTCGCTCTGCACAGTGCTCTTACAGCCTACCGGGAACATCTCTTCCAAAGGCCTGTGAAACGCAGTTTCTTTGCAGGCCTGATCTGGCTGAAGTAGGACTTCTGCTCTGGGTGTGCTACTTTGCCCTAGAGCTGAAAGGCACAACGTGCAGGCTTCTTTCCAAAGGGCGAGTTGGGCCCCACAGCATCTTGCTTCCAGCTCTTTGGGAAGCTGAGAAACAACTCGCTCTGCACAGTGCTCTTACAGCCTACCGGGAACATCTCTTCCAAAGGCCTGTGAAACGCAGTTTCTTTGCAGGCCTGATCTGGCTGAAGTAGGACTTCTGCTCTGGGTGTGCTACTTTGCCCTAGAGCTGAAAGGCACAACGTGCACGCTTCTTTCCAAAGGGCGAGTTGGGCCCCACAGCATCTTGCTTCCAGCTCTTTGGGAAGCTAAGAAACAACTCGCTCTGCACAGTGCTCTTACAGCCTACCGGGAACATCTCTTCCAAACTCCTGTGAAACCCAGTTTCTTTGCAGGCCTGATCTGGCTGAAGTAGGACTTCTGCTCTGGGTGTGCTACTTTGCCCTAGAGCTGAAAGGCACAACGTGCAGGCTTCTTTCCAAGGGGCGAGTAGGGGCCCACAGCATCTTGCTTCCAGCTCTTTGGGAAGCTAAGAAACAACTCGCTCTGCACAGTGCTCTTACAGCCTACCGGGAACATCTCTTCCAAAGGCCTGTGAAACGCAGTTTCTTTGCAGGCCTGATCTGGCTGAAGTAGGACTTCTGCTCTGGGTGTGCTACTTTGCCCTAGAGCTGAAAGGCACAACGTGCAGGCTTCTTTCCAAAGGGCGAGTTGGGCCCCACAGCATCTTGCTTCCAGCTCTTTGGGAAGCTAAGAAACAACTCGCTCTGCACAGTGCTCTTACAGCCTACCGGGAACATCTCTTCCAAGGGCCTGTGAAACGCAGTTTCTTTGCAGGCCTGATCTGGCTGAAGTAGGGCTTCTGCTCTGGGTGTGCTACTTTGCCCTAGAGCTGAAAGGCACAACGTGCAGGCTTCTTTCCAAAGGGCGAGTTGGGCCCCACAGCATCTTGCTTCCAGCTCTTTGGGAACCTAAGAAACAACTCGCTCTGCACAGTGCTCTTACAGCCTACCGGGAACATCTCTTCCAAAGGCCTGTGAAACGCAGTTTCTTTGCAGGCCTGATCTGGCTGAAGTAGGACTTCTGCTCTGGGTGTGCTACTTTGCCCTAGAGCTGAAAGGCACAACGTGCAGGCTTCTTTCCAAAGGGCGAGTTGGGCCCCACAGCATCTTGCTTCCAGCTCTTTGGGAAGCTAAGAAACCACTCGCTCTGCACAGTGCTCTTACAGCCTACCGGGAACATCTCTTCCAAAGGCCTGTGAAACGCAGTTTCTTTGCAGGCCTGATCTGGCTGAAGTAGGACTTCTGCTCTGGGTGCGCTACTTTGCCCTAGAGCTGAAAGGCACAACGTGCAGGCTTCTTTCCAAAGGGCGAGCTGGGCCCCTCAGCATCTTGCTTCCAGCTCTTTGGGAACCTAAGAAACAACTCGCTCTGCACAGTGCTCTTACAGCCTACCGGGAACATCTCTTCCAAGGCCTGTGAAACGCAGTTTCTTTGCAGGCCTGATCTGGCTGAAGTAGGACTTCTGCTCTGCGTGTGCTACTTTGCCCTAGAGCTGAAAGGCACAACGTGCAGGCTTCTTTCCAAAGGGCGAGTTGGGCCCCACAGCCTCTTGCTTCCAGCGCTTTGGGAAGCTAAGAAACAACTCGCTCTGCACAGTGCTCCCAGAGCCTACCGGGAACATCTCTTCCAAAGGCCTGTGAAACACAGTTTCTTTGCAGGCCTGGTCTGGCTGAAGTAGGACTTCTGCTCTGGGTGTGCTACTTTGCCCTAGAGCTGAAAGGCACAACGTGCAGGCTTCTTTCCAAAGGGCGAGTTGGGCCCCACAGCATCTTGCTTCCAGCTCTTTGGGAAGCTAAGAAACAACTCGCTCTGCACAGTGCTCTTACAGCCTACCGGGAACATCTCTTCCAAAGGCCTGTGAAACACAGTTTCTTTGAAGGCCTGGTCTGGCTGAAGTAGGAGTTCTGCTCTGAGTGTGCTACTTTGCCCTAGAGCTGAAAAGCACAACGTGCAGGCTTCTTTCCAAAGGGCGAGTAGGGCCCCACAGCATCTTGCTTCCAGCTCTTTGGGAACCTCAGAAACAACTCGCTCTGCACAGTGCTCTTACAGCCTACCGGGAACATCTCTTCCAAAGGCCTGTGAAACGCAGTTTCTTTGCAGGCCTGATCTGGCTGAAGTAGGACTTCTGCTCTGGGTGTGCTACTTTGCCCTAGAGCTGAAAGGCACAACGTGCAGGCTTCTTTCCAAAGGGCGAGTTGGGCCCCACAGCATCTTGCTTCCAGCTCTTTGGGAAGCTGAGAAACAACTCGCTCTGCACAGTTCTCTTACAGCCTAGTGGGAACATCTCTTCCAAAGGCCTGTGAAACGCAGTTTCTTTGCAGGCCTGATCTGGCTGCAGTAGGACTTCTGCTCTGGGTGTGCTACTTTGCCATAGAGCTGAAAGGCACAACGTGCAGGCTTCTTTCCAAAGGGCGAGTTGGGCCCCACAGCATCTTGCTTCCAGCTCTTTGGGAAGCTAAGAAACAACTCGCTCTGCACAGTGCTCTTACAGCCTACCGGGAACATCTCTTCCAAAGGCCTGTGAAACGCAGTTTCTTTGCAGGCCTGATCTGGCTGAAGTAGCACTTCTGCTCTGGGTGTGCTACTTTGCCCTAGAGCTGAAAGGCACAACGTGCAGGCTTCTTTCCAAAGGGCGAGTTGGGCCCCACAGCATCTTGCTTCCAGCTCTTTGGGAAGCTGAGAATCAACTCGCTCTGCACAGTGCTCTTACAGCCTACCGGGAACATCTCTTCCAAAGGCCTGTGAAACGCAGTTTCTTTGCAGGCCTGATCTGGCTGAAGTAGGACTTCTGCTCTGGGTGTGCTACTTTGCCCTAGAGCTGAAAGGCACAACGTGCAGGCTTCTTTCCAAAGGGCGAGTTGGGCCCCACAGCATCTTGCTTCCAGCTCTTTGGCAAGCTAAGAAACAACTCGCTCTGCACAGTGCTCTTACAGCCTAGTGGGAACATCTCTTCCAAAGGCCTGTGAAACACAGTTTCTTTGCAGGCCTGATCTGGCTGCAGTAGGACTTCTGCTCTGGGTGTGCTACTTTGCCATAGAGCTGAAAGGCACAACGTGCAGGCTTCTTTCCAAAGGGCGAGTTGGGCCCCACAGCATCTTGCTTCCAGCTCTTTGGGAAGCTGAGAAACAACTCGCTCTGCACAGTGCTCTTACAGCCTACCGGGAACATCTCTTCCAAAGGCCTGTGAAACGCAGTTTCTTTGCAGGCCTGATCTGGCTGAAGTAGGACTTCTTCTCTGGGTGTGCTGCTTTGCCCTAGAGCTGAAAGGCACAACGTGCAGGCTTCTTTCCAAAGGGCGAGTTGGGCCCCACAGCATCTTGCTTCCAGCTCTTTGGGAAGCTAAGAAACAACTCGCTCTGCACAGTGCTCTTACAGCCTACCGGGAACATCTCTTCCAAAGGCCTGTGAAACGCAGTTTCTTTGCAGGCCTATTCTGGCTGAAGTAGGACTTCTGCTCTGGGTGTGCTACTTTGCCCTAGAGCTGAAAGGCACAACGTGCAGGCTTCTTTCCAGAGGGCGAGTTGGGCCCCACAGCATCTTGCTTCCAGCTCTTTGTGAAGCTAAGAAACAACTCGCTCTGCACAGTGCTCTTACAGCCTACCGGGAACATCTCTTCCAAAGGCCTGTGAAACACAGTTTCTTTGAAGGCCTGGTCTGGCTGAAGTAGGAGTTCTGCTCTGAGTGTGCTACTTTGCCCTAGAGCTGAAAAGCACAACGTGCAGGCTTCTTTCCAAAGGGCGAGTAGGGCCCCACAGCATCTTGCTTCCAGCTCTTTGGGAACCTCAGAAACAACTCGCTCTGCACAGTGCTCTTACAGCCTACCGGGAACATCTCTTCCAAAGGCCTGTGAAACGCAGTTTCTTTGCAGGCCTGATCTGGCTGAAGTAGGACTTCTGCTCTGGGTGTGCTACTTTGCCCTAGAGCTGAAAGGCACAACGTGCAGGCTTCTTTCCAAAGGGCGAGTTGGGCCCCACAGCATCTTGCTTCCAGCTCTTTGGGAAGCTGAGAAACAACTCGCTCTGCACAGTGCTCTTACAGCCTAGTGGGAACATCTCTTCCAAAGGCCTGTGAAACGCAGTTTCTTTGCAGGCCTGATCTGGCTGCAGTAGGACTTCTGCTCTGGGTGTGCTACTTTGCCATAGAGCTGAAAGGCACAACGTGCAGGCTTCTTTCCAAAGGGCGAGTTGGGCCCCACAGCATCTTGCTTCCAGCTCTTTGGGAAGCTAAGAAACAACTCGCTCTGCACAGTGCTCTTACAGCCTACCGGGAACATCTCTTCCAAAGGCCTGTGAAACGCAGTTTCTTTGCAGGCCTGATCTGGCTGAAGTAGGACTTCTGCTCTGGGTGTGCTACTTTGCCCTAGAGCTGAAAGGCACAACGTGCAGGCTTCTTTCCAAAGGGCGAGTTGGGCCCGACAGCATCTTGCTTCCAGCTCTTTGGGAAGCTGAGAAACAACTCGCTCTGCACAGTGCTCTTACAGCCTGCCGGGAACATCTCTTCCAAAGGCCTGTGAAACGCAGTTTCTTTGCAGGCCTGATCTGGCTGAAGTAGGACTTCTGCTCTGGGTGTGCTACTTTGCCCTAGAGCTGAAAGGCACAACGTGCAGGCTTCTTTCCAAAGGGCGAGTTGGGCCCCACAGCATCTTGCTTCCAGCTCTTTGGGAAGCTAAGAAACAACTCGCTCTGCACAGTGCTCTTACAGCCTAGTGGGAACATCTCTTCCAAAGGCCTGTGACACGCAGTTTCTTTGCAGGCCTGATCTGGCTGCAGTAGGACTTCTGCTCTGGGTGTGCTACTTTGCCATAGAGCTGAAAGGCACAACGTGCAGGCTTCTTTCCAAAGGGCGAGTTGGGCCCCACAGCATCTTGCTTCCAGCTCTTTGGGAAGCTAAGAAACAACTCGCTCTGCACAGTGCTCTTACAGCCTACCGGGAACATCTCTTCCAAACGCCTGTGAAACGCAGTTTCTTTGCAGGCCTGATCTGGCTGAAGTAGGACTTCTGCTCTGGGTGTGGTACTTTGCCCTAGAGCTGAAAGGCACAACGTGCAGGCTTCTTTCCAGAGGGCGAGTTGGGCCCCACAGCATCTTGCTTCCAGCTCTTGGGGAAGCTAATAAACAACTCGCTCTGCACAGTGCTCTTACAGCCTACGGGGAACATCTCTTCCAAAGGCCTGTGAAACACAGTTTCTTTTCAGGCCTGATCTGGGTGAAGTAGGACTTCTTCTCTGGGTGTGCTGCTTTGCCCTAGAGCTGAAAGGCACAACGTCCAGGCTTCTTTCCAAAGGGCGAGTTGGACCCCACAGCATCTTGCTTCCAGCTCTTTGGGAAGCTAAGAAACAACTCGCTCTGCACAGTGCTCTTACAGCCTACCGGGAACATCTCTTCCAAAGGCCTGTGAAACGCAGTTTCTTTGCAGGCCTATTCTGGCTGAAGTAGGACTTCTGCTCTGGGTGTGCTACTTTGCCCTAGAGCTGAAAGGCACAACGTGCAGGCTTCTTTCCAGAGGGCGAGTTGGGCCCCACAGCATCTTGCTTCCAGCTCTTTGTGAAGCTAAGAAACAACTCGCTCTGCACAGTGCTCTTACAGCCTACCGGGAACATCTCTTCCAAAGGCCTGTGAAACACAGTTTCTTTGAAGGCCTGGTCTGGCTGAAGTAGGAGTTCTGCTCTGAGTGTGCTACTTTGCCCTAGAGCTGAAAAGCACAACGTGCAGGCTTCTTTCCAAAGGGCGAGTAGGGCCCCACAGCATCTTGCTTCCAGCTCTTTGGGAACCTCAGAAACAACTCGCTCTGCACAGTGCTCTTACAGCCTACCGGGAACATCTCTTCCAAAGGCCTGTGAAACGCAGTTTCTTTGCAGGCCTGATCTGGCTGAAGTAGGACTTCTGCTCTGGGTGTGCTACTTTGCCCTAGAGCTGAAAGGCACAACGTGCAGGCTTCTTTCCAAAGGGCGAGTTGGGCCCCACAGCATCTTGCTTCCAGCTCTTTGGGAAGCTAAGAAACAACTCGCTCTGCACAGTGCTCTTACAGCCTAGTGGGAACCTCTCTTCCAAAGGCCTGTGAAACACAGTTTCTTTGCAGGCCTGATCTGGCTGCAGTAGGACTTCTGCTCTGGGTGTGCTACTTTGCCATAGAGCTGAAAGGCACAACGTGCAGGCTTCTTTCCAAAGGGCGAGTTGGGCCCCACAGCATCTTGCTTCCAGCTCTTTGGGAAGCTAAGAAACAACTCGGTCTGCACAGTGCTCTTACAGCCTACCGGGAACATCTCTTCCAAAGGCCTGTGAAACGCAGTTTCTTTGAAGGCCTGATCTGGCTGAAGTAGGACTTCTGCTCTGGGTGTGCTACTTTGCCCTAGAGCTGAAAGGCACAACGTGCAGGCTTCTTTCCAAAGGGCGAGTTGGGCCCCACAGCATCTTGCTTCCAGCTCTTTGGGAAGCTGAGAAACAACTCGCTCTGCACAGTGCTCTTACAGCCTACCGGGAACATCTCTTCCAAAGGCCTGTGAAACGCAGTTTCTTTGCAGGCCTGATCTGGCTGAAGTAGGACTTCTTCTCTGGGTGTGCTGCTTTGCCCTAGAGCTGAAAGGCACAACGTGCAGGCTTCTTTCCAAAGGGCGAGTTGGGCCCCACAGCATCTTGCTTCCAGCTCTTTGGGAAGCTAAGAAACAACTCGCTCTGCACAGTGCTCTTACAGCCTACCGGGAACATCTCTTCCAAAGGCCTGTGAAACGCAGTTTCTTTGCAGGCCTGATCTGGCTGAAGTAGGACTTCTGCTCTGGGTGTGCTACTTTGCCCTAGAGCTGAAAGGCACAACGTGCAGGCTTCTTTCCAGAGGGCGAGTTGGGCCCCACAGCATCTTGCTTCCAGCTCTTTGTGAAGCTAAGAAACAACTCGCTCTGCACAGTGCTCTTACAGCCTACCCGGAACATCTCTTACAAAGGCCTGTGAAACACAGTTTCTTTGAAGGCCTGGTCTGGCTGAAGTAGGAGTTCTGCTCTGAGTGTGCTACTTTGCCCTAGAGCTGAAAAGCACAACGTGCAGGCTTCTTTCCAAAGGGCGAGTAGGGCCCCACAGCATCTTGCTTCCAGCTCTTTGGGAACCTCAGAAACAACTCGCTCTGCACAGTGCTCTTACAGCCTACCGGGAACATCTCTTCCAAAGGCCTGTGAAACGCAGTTTCTTTGCAGGCCTGATCTGGCTGAAGTAGGACTTCTGCTCTGGGTGTGCTACTTTGCCCTAGAGCTGAAAGGCACAACGTGCAGGCTTCTTTCCAAAGGGCGAGTTGGGCCCCACAGCATCTTGCTTCCAGCTCTTTGGGAAGCTGAGAAACAACTCGCTCTGCACAGTGCTCTTACAGCCTAGTGGGAACATCTCTTCCAAAGGCCTGTGAAACGCAGTTTCTTTGCAGGCCTGATCTGGCTGCAGTAGGACTTCTGCTCTGGGTGTGCTACTTTGCCATAGAGCTGAAAGGCACAACGTGCAGGCTTCTTTCCAAAGGGCGAGTTGGGCCCCACAGCATCTTGCTTCCAGCTCTTTGGGAAGCTAAGAAACAACTCGCTCTGCACAGTGCTCTTACAGCCTACCGGGAACATCTCTTCCAAAGGCCTGTGAAACGCAGTTTCTTTGCAGGCCTGATCTGGCTGAAGTAGGACTTCTGCTCTGGGTGTGCTACTTTGCCCTAGAGCTGAAAGGCACAACGTGCAGGCTTCTTTCCAAAGGGCGAGTTGGGCCCGACAGCATCTTGCTTCCAGCTCTTTGGGAAGCTGAGAAACAACTCGCTCTGCACAGTGCTCTTACAGCCTGCCGGGAACATCTCTTCCAAAGGCCTGTGAAACGCAGTTTCTTTGCAGGCCTGATCTGGCTGAAGTAGGACTTCTGCTCTGGGTGTGCTACTTTGCCCTAGAGCTGAAAGGCACAACGTGCAGGCTTCTTTCCAAAGGGCGAGTTGGGCC
The DNA here is from genome assembly GCF_041296265.1 of Equus caballus. NCBI lineage: Eukaryota > Metazoa > Chordata > Mammalia > Perissodactyla > Equidae > Equus > Equus caballus. The sequence goes on from NC_091689.1 coordinate 31,913,898, forward strand.
CCACAGCATCTTGCTTCCAGCTCTTTGGGAAGCTAAGAAACAACTCGCTCTGCACAGTGCTCTTACAGCCTACCGGGAACATCTCTTCCAAACGCCTGTGAAACGCAGTTTCTTTGCAGGCCTGATCTGGCTGAAGTAGGACTTCTGCTCTGGGTGTGGTACTTTGCCCTAGAGCTGAAAGGCACAACGTGCAGGCTTCTTTCCAGAGGGCGAGTTGGGCCCCACAGCATCTTGCTTCCAGCTCTTGGGGAAGCTAATAAACAACTCGCTCTGCACAGTGCTCTTACAGCCTACGGGGAACATCTCTTCCAAAGGCCTGTGAAACACAGTTTCTTTTCAGGCCTGATCTGGGTGAAGTAGGACTTCTTCTCTGGGTGTGCTGCTTTGCCCTAGAGCTGAAAGGCACAACGTCCAGGCTTCTTTCCAAAGGGCGAGTTGGGCCCCACAGCATCTTGCTTCCAGCTCTTTGGGAAGCTAAGAAACAACTCGCTCTGCACAGTGCTCTTACAGCCTACCGGGAACATCTCTTCCAAAGGCCTGTGAAACGCAGTTTCTTTGCAGGCCTATTCTGGCTGAAGTAGGACTTCTGCTCTGGGTGTGCTACTTTGCCCTAGAGCTGAAAGGCACAACGTGTAGGCTTCTTTCCAAAGGGCGAGTTGGGCCCCACAGCATCTTGCTTCCAGCTCTTTGTGAAGCTAAGAAACAACTCGCTCTGCACAGTGCTCTTACAGCCTACCGGGAACATCTCTTCCAAAGGCCTGTGAAACACAGTTTCTTTGAAGGCCTGGTCTGGCTGAAGTAGGAGTTCTGCTCTGAGTGTGCTACTTTGCCCTAGAGCTGAAAAGCACAACGTGCAGGCTTCTTTCCAAAGGGCGAGTAGGGCCCCACAGCATCTTGCTTCCAGCTCTTTGGGAACCTCAGAAACAACTCGCTCTGCACAGTGCTCTTAGAGCCTACCGGGAACATCTCTTCCAAAGGCCTGTGAAACGCAGTTTCTTTGCAGGCCTGATCTGGCTGAAGTAGGACTTCTGCTCTGGGTGTGCTACTTTGCCCTAGAGCTGAAAGGCACAACGTGCAGGCTTCTTTCCAAAGGGCGAGTTGGGCCCCACAGCATCTTGCTTCCAGCTCTTTGGGAAGCTAAGAAACAACTCGCTCTGCACAGTGCTCTTACAGCCTAGTGGGAACCTCTCTTCCAAAGGCCTGTGAAACACAGTTTCTTTGCAGGCCTGATCTGGCTGCAGTAGGACTTCTGCTCTGGGTGTGCTACTTTGCCATAGAGCTGAAAGGCACAACGTGCAGGCTTCTTTCCAAAGGGCGAGTTGGGCCCCACAGCATCTTGCTTCCAGCTCTTTGGGAAGCTAAGAAACAACTCGGTCTGCACAGTGCTCTTACAGCCTACCGGGAACATCTCTTCCAAAGGCCTGTGAAACGCAGTTTCTTTGAAGGCCTGATCTGGCTGAAGTAGGACTTCTGCTCTGGGTGTGCTACTTTGCCCTAGAGCTGAAAGGCACAACGTGCAGGCTTCTTTCCAAAGGGCGAGTTGGGCCCCACAGCATCTTGCTTCCAGCTCTTTGGGAAGCTGAGAAACAACTCGCTCTGCACAGTGCTCTTACAGCCTACCGGGAACATCTCTTCCAAAGGCCTGTGAAACGCAGTTTCTTTGCAGGCCTGATCTGGCTGAAGTAGGACTTCTTCTCTGGGTGTGCTGCTTTGCCCTAGAGCTGAAAGGCACAACGTGCAGGCTTCTTTCCAAAGGGCGAGTTGGGCCCCACAGCATCTTGCTTCCAGCTCTTTGGGAAGCTAAGAAACAACTCGCTCTGCACAGTGCTCTTACAGCCTACCGGGAACATCTCTTCCAAAGGCCTGTGAAACGCAGTTTCTTTGCAGGCCTGATCTGGCTGAAGTAGGACTTCTGCTCTGGGTGTGCTACTTTGCCCTAGAGCTGAAAGGCACAACGTGCAGGCTTCTTTCCAGAGGGCGAGTTGGGCCCCACAGCATCTTGCTTCCAGCTCTTTGTGAAGCTAAGAAACAACTCGCTCTGCACAGTGCTCTTACAGCCTACCCGGAACATCTCTTACAAAGGCCTGTGAAACACAGTTTCTTTGAAGGCCTGGTCTGGCTGAAGTAGGAGTTCTGCTCTGAGTGTGCTACTTTGCCCTAGAGCTGAAAAGCACAACGTGCAGGCTTCTTTCCAAAGGGCGAGTAGGGCCCCACAGCATCTTGCTTCCAGCTCTTTGGGAACCTCAGAAACAACTCGCTCTGCACAGTGCTCTTACAGCCTACCGGGAACATCTCTTCCAAAGGCCTGTGAAACGCAGTTTCTTTGCAGGCCTGATCTGGCTGAAGTAGGACTTCTGCTCTGGGTGTGCTACTTTGCCCTAGAGCTGAAAGGCACAACGTGCAGGCTTCTTTCCAAAGGGCGAGTTGGGCCCCACAGCATCTTGCTTCCAGCTCTTTGGGAAGCTGAGAAACAACTCGCTCTGCACAGTGCTCTTACAGCCTAGTGGGAACATCTCTTCCAAAGGCCTGTGAAACGCAGTTTCTTTGCAGGCCTGATCTGGCTGCAGTAGGACTTCTGCTCTGGGTGTGCTACTTTGCCATAGAGCTGAAAGGCACAACGTGCAGGCTTCTTTCCAAAGGGCGAGTTGGGCCCCACAGCATCTTGCTTCCAGCTCTTTGGGAAGCTAAGAAACAACTCGCTCTGCACAGTGCTCTTACAGCCTACCGGGAACATCTCTTCCAAAGGCCTGTGAAACGCAGTTTCTTTGCAGGCCTGATCTGGCTGAAGTAGGACTTCTGCTCTGGGTGTGCTACTTTGCCCTAGAGCTGAAAGGCACAACGTGCAGGCTTCTTTCCAAAGGGCGAGTTGGGCCCGACAGCATCTTGCTTCCAGCTCTTTGGGAAGCTGAGAAACAACTCGCTCTGCACAGTGCTCTTACAGCCTGCCGGGAACATCTCTTCCAAAGGCCTGTGAAACGCAGTTTCTTTGCAGGCCTGATCTGGCTGAAGTAGGACTTCTGCTCTGGGTGTGCTACTTTGCCCTAGAGCTGAAAGGCACAACGTGCAGGCTTCTTTCCAAAGGGCGAGTTGGGCCCCACAGCATCTTGCTTCCAGCTCTTTGGGAAGCTAAGAAACAACTCGCTCTGCACAGTGCTCTTACAGCCTACCGGGAACATCTCTTCCAAACGCCTGTGAAACGCAGTTTCTTTGCAGGCCTGATCTGGCTGAAGTAGGACTTCTGCTCTGGGTGTGGTACTTTGCCCTAGAGCTGAAAGGCACAACGTGCAGGCTTCTTTCCAGAGGGCGAGTTGGGCCCCACAGCATCTTGCTTCCAGCTCTTGGGGAAGCTAATAAACAACTCGCTCTGCACAGTGCTCTTACAGCCTACGGGGAACATCTCTTCCAAAGGCCTGTGAAACACAGTTTCTTTTCAGGCCTGATCTGGGTGAAGTAGGACTTCTTCTCTGGGTGTGCTGCTTTGCCCTAGAGCTGAAAGGCACAACGTCCAGGCTTCTTTCCAAAGGGCGAGTTGGGCCCCACAGCATCTTGCTTCCAGCTCTTTGGGAAGCTAAGAAACAACTCGCTCTGCACAGTGCTCTTACAGCCTACCGGGAACATCTCTTCCAAAGGCCTGTGAAACGCAGTTTCTTTGCAGGCCTATTCTGGCTGAAGTAGGACTTCTGCTCTGGGTGTGCTACTTTGCCCTAGAGCTGAAAGGCACAACGTGTAGGCTTCTTTCCAAAGGGCGAGTTGGGCCCCACAGCATCTTGCTTCCAGCTCTTTGTGAAGCTAAGAAACAACTCGCTCTGCACAGTGCTCTTACAGCCTACCGGGAACATCTCTTCCAAAGGCCTGTGAAACACAGTTTCTTTGAAGGCCTGGTCTGGCTGAAGTAGGAGTTCTGCTCTGAGTGTGCTACTTTGCCCTAGAGCTGAAAAGCACAACGTGCAGGCTTCTTTCCAAAGGGCGAGTAGGGCCCCACAGCATCTTGCTTCCAGCTCTTTGGGAACCTCAGAAACAACTCGCTCTGCACAGTGCTCTTAGAGCCTACCGGGAACATCTCTTCCAAAGGCCTGTGAAACGCAGTTTCTTTGCAGGCCTGATCTGGCTGAAGTAGGACTTCTGCTCTGGGTGTGCTACTTTGCCCTAGAGCTGAAAGGCACAACGTGCAGGCTTCTTTCCAAAGGGCGAGTTGGGCCCCACAGCATCTTGCTTCCAGCTCTTTGGGAAGCTAAGAAACAACTCGCTCTGCACAGTGCTCTTACAGCCTAGTGGGAACATCTCTTCCAAAGGCCTGTGACACGCAGTTTCTTTGCAGGCCTGATCTGGCTGCAGTAGGACTTCTGCTCTGGGTGTGCTACTTTGCCATAGAGCTGAAAGGCACAACGTGCAGGCTTCTTTCCAAAGGGCGAGTTGGGTCCCACAGCATCTTGCTTCCAGCTCTTTGGGAAGCTAAGAAACAACTCGCTCTGCACAGTGCTCTTACAGCCTACCGGGAACATCTCTTCCAAACGCCTGTGAAACGCAGTTTCTTTGCAGGCCTGATCTGGCTGAAGTAGGACTTCTGCTCTGGGTGTGGTACTTTGCCCTAGAGCTGAAAGGCACAACGTGCAGGCTTCTTTCCAGAGGGCGAGTTGGGCCCCACAGCATCTTGCTTCCAGCTCTTGGGGAAGCTAATAAACAACTCGCTCTGCACAGTGCTCTTACAGCCTACGGGGAACATCTCTTCCAAAGGCCTGTGAAACACAGTTTCTTTTCAGGCCTGATCTGGGTGAAGTAGGACTTCTTCTCTGGGTGTGCTGCTTTGCCCTAGAGCTGAAAGGCACAACGTCCAGGCTTCTTTCCAAAGGGCGAGTTGGACCCCACAGCATCTTGCTTCCAGCTCTTTGGGAAGCTAAGAAACAACTCGCTCTGCACAGTGCTCTTACAGCCTACCGGGAACATCTCTTCCAAAGGCCTGTGAAACGCAGTTTCTTTGCAGGCCTATTCTGGCTGAAGTAGGACTTCTGCTCTGGGTGTGCTACTTTGCCCTAGAGCTGAAAGGCACAACGTGCAGGCTTCTTTCCAGAGGGCGAGTTGGGCCCCACAGCATCTTGCTTCCAGCTCTTTGTGAAGCTAAGAAACAACTCGCTCTGCACAGTGCTCTTACAGCCTACCGGGAACATCTCTTCCAAAGGCCTGTGAAACACAGTTTCTTTGAAGGCCTGGTCTGGCTGAAGTAGGAGTTCTGCTCTGAGTGTGCTACTTTGCCCTAGAGCTGAAAAGCACAACGTGCAGGCTTCTTTCCAAAGGGCGAGTAGGGCCCCACAGCATCTTGCTTCCAGCTCTTTGGGAACCTCAGAAACAACTCGCTCTGCACAGTGCTCTTACAGCCTACCGGGAACATCTCTTCCAAAGGCCTGTGAAACGCAGTTTCTTTGCAGGCCTGATCTGGCTGAAGTAGGACTTCTGCTCTGGGTGTGCTACTTTGCCCTAGAGCTGAAAGGCACAACGTGCAGGCTTCTTTCCAAAGGGCGAGTTGGGCCCCACAGCATCTTGCTTCCAGCACTTTGGGAAGCTGAGAAACAACTCGCTCTGCACAGTGCTCTTACAGCCTAGTGGGAACATCTCTTCCAAAGGCCTGTGAAACGCAGTTTCTTTGCAGGCCTGATCTGGCTGCAGTAGGACTTCTGCTCTGGGTGTGCTACTTTGCCATAGAGCTGAAAGGCACAACGTGCAGGCTTCTTTCCAAAGGGCGAGTTGGGCCCCACAGCATCTTGCTTCCAGCTCTTTGGGAAGCTAAGAAACAACTCGCTCTGCACAGTGCTCTTAGAGCCTACCGGGAACATCTCTTCCAAAGGCCTGTGAAACGCAGTTTCTTTGCAGGCCTGATCTGGCTGAAGTAGGACTTCTGCTCTGGGTGTGCTACTTTGCCCTAGAGCTGAAAGGCACAACGTGCAGGCTTCTTTCCAAAGGGCGAGTTGGGCCCCACAGCATCTTGCTTCCAGCTCTTTGGGAAGCTGAGAATCAACTCGCTCTGCACAGTGCTCTTACAGCCTACCGGGAACATCTCTTCCAAAGGCCTGTGAAACGCAGTTTCTTTGCAGGCCTGATCTGGCTGAAGTAGGACTTCTGCTCTGGGTGTGCTACTTTGCCCTAGAGCTGAAAGGCACAACGTGCAGGCTTCTTTCCAAAGGGCGAGTTGGGCCCCACAGCATCTTGCTTCCAGCTCTTTGGGAAGCTAAGAAACAACTCGCTCTGCACAGTGCTCTTACAGCCTAGTGGGAACATCTCTTCCAAAGGCCTGTGAAACACAGTTTCTTTGCAGGCCTGATCTGGCTGCAGTAGGACTTCTGCTCTGGGTGTGCTACTTTGCCATAGAGCTGAAAGGCACAACGTGCAGGCTTCTTTCCAAAGGGCGAGTTGGGCCCCACAGCATCTTGCTTCCAGCTCTTTGGGAAGCTAAGAAACAACTCGCTCTGCACAGTGCTCTTACAGCCTACCGGGAACATCTCTTCCAAAGGCCTGTGAAACGCAGTTTCTTTGAAGGCCTGATCTGGCTGAAGTAGGACTTCTGCTCTGGGTGTGCTACTTTGCCCTAGAGCTGAAAGGCACAACGTGCAGGCTTCTTTCCAAAGGGCGAGTTGGGCCCCACAGCATCTTGCTTCCAGCTCTTTGGGAAGCTGAGAAACAACTCGCTCTGCACAGTGCTCTTACAGCCTACCGGGAACATCTCTTCCAAAGGCCTGTGAAACGCAGTTTCTTTGCAGGCCTGATCTGGCTGAAGTAGGACTTCTTCTCTGGGTGTGCTGCTTTGCCCTAGAGCTGAAAGGCACAACGTGCAGGCTTCTTTCCAAAGGGCGAGTTGGGCCCCACAGCATCTTGCTTCCAGCTCTTTGGGAAGCTAAGAAACAACTCGCTCTGCACAGTGCTCTTACAGCCTACCGGGAACATCTCTTCCAAAGGCCTGTGAAACGCAGTTTCTTTGCAGGCCTGATCTGGCTGAAGTAGGACTTCTGCTCTGGGTGTGCTACTTTGCCCTAGAGCTGAAAGGCACAACGTGCAGGCTTCTTTCCAGAGGGCGAGTTGGGCCCAACAGCATCTTGCTTCCAGCTCTTTGTGAAGCTAAGAAACAACTCGCTCTGCACAGTGCTCTTACAGCCTACCGGGAACATCTCTTCCAAAGGCCTGTGAAACACAGTTTCTTTGAAGGCCTGGTCTGGCTGAAGTAGGAGTTCTGCTCTGAGTGTGCTACTTTGCCCTAGAGCTGAAAAGCACAACGTGCAGGCTTCTTTCCAAAGGGCGAGTAGGGCCCCACAGCATCTTGCTTCCAGCTCTTTGGGAAGCTAAGAAACAACTCGCTCTGCACAGTGCTCTTACAGCCTACCGGGAACATCTCTTCCAAAGGCCTGTGAAACGCAGTTTCTTTGCAGGCCTGATCTGGCTGAAGTAGGACTTCTGCTCTGGGTGTGCTACTTTGCCCTAGAGCTGAAAGGCACAACGTGCAGGCTTCTTTCCAAAGGGCGAGTTGGGCCCCACAGCATCTTGCTTCCAGATCTTTGGGAAGCTAAGAAACAACTCGCTCTGCACAGTGCTCTTACAGCCTACCGGGAACATCTCTTCCAAAGGCCTGTGAAACGCAGTTTCTTTGCAGGCCTGATCTGGCTGAAGTAGGACTTCTGCTCTGGGTGTGCTACTTTGCCCTAGAGCTGAAAGGCACAACGTGCAGGCTTCTTTCCAAAGGGCGAGTTGGGCCCCACAGCATCTTGCTTCCAGCTCTTTGGGAAGCTGAGAAACAACTCGCTCTGCATAGTGCTCTTAGAGCCTACCGGGAACATCTCTTCCAAAGGCCTGTGAAACGCAGTTTCTTTGCAGGACTGGTCTGGCTGAAGTAGGACTTCTGCTCTGGGTGTGCTACTTTGCCCTAGAGCTGAAAGGCACAACGTGCAGGCTTCTTTCCAAAGGGCGAGTTGGGCCCCACAGCATCTTGCTTCCAGATCTTTGGGAAGCTAAGAAACAACTCGCTCTGCACAGTGCTCTTACAGCCTACCGGGAACATCTCTTCCAAAGGCCTGTGAAACGCAGTTTCTTTGCAGGCCTGATCTGGCTGAAGTAGGACTTCTGCTCTGGGTGTGCTACTTTGCCCTAGAGCTGAAAGGCACAACGTGCAGGCTTCTTTCCAAAGGGCGAGTTGGGCCCCACAGCATCTTGCTTCCAGCTCTTTGGGAAGCTAAGAAACAACTCGCTCTGCACAGTGCTCTTACAGCCTACCGGGAACATCTCTTCCAAAGGCCTGTGAAACGCAGTTTCTTTGCAGGCCTGATCTGGCTGAAGTAGGACTTCTGCTCTGGGTGTGCTACTTTGCCCTAGAGCTGAAAGGCACAACGTGCAGGCTTCTTTCCAAAGGGCGAGTTGGGCCCCACAGCAACTTGCTTCCAGCTCTTTGGGAAGCTAAGAAACAACTCGCTCTGCACAGTGCTCTTACAGCCTACGGGGAACATCTCTTCCAAAGGCCTGTGAAACACAGTTTCTTTTCAGGCCTGATCTGGGTGAAGTAGGACTTCTTCTCTGGGTTTGCTGCTTTGCCCTATAGCTGAAAGGCACAACGTGCAGGCTTCTTTCCAAAGGGCGAGTTGGGCCCCACAGCATCTTGCTTCCAGCTCTTTGGGAAGCTAAGAAACAACTCGCTCTGCACAGTGCTCTTACAGCCTACCGGGAACATCTCTTGAAAAGGCCTGTGAAACGCAGTTTCTTTGCAGGCCTATTCTGGCTGAAGTAGGACTTCTGCTCTGGGTGTGCTACTTTGCCCTAGAGCTGAAAGGCACAACGTGCAGGCTTCTTTCCAAAGGGCGCGTTGGGCCCCACAGCATCTTGCTTCCAGCTCTTTGGGAAGCTAAGAAACAACTCGCTCTGCACAGTGCTCTTACAGCCTAGTGGGAACATCTCTTCCAAAGGCCTGTGAAACGCAGTTTCTTTGCAGGCCTGATCTGGCTGCAGTAGGACTTCTGCTCTGGGTGTGCTACTTTGCCATAGAGCTGAAAGGCACAACGTGCAGGCTTCTTTCCAAAGGGCGAGTTGGGCCCCACAGCATCTTGCTTCCAGATCTTTGGGAAGCTAAGAAACAACTCGCTCTGCACAGTGCTCTTACAGCCTACCGGGAACATCTCTTCCAAAGGCCTGTGAAACGCAGTTTCTTTGCAGGCCTGATCTGGCTGAAGTAGGACTTCTGCTCTGGGTGTGCTACTTTGCCCTAGAGCTGAAAGGCACAACGTGCAGGCTTCTTTCCAAAGGGCGAGTTGGGCCCCACAGCATCTTGCTTCCAGCTCTTTGGGAAGCTGAGAAACAACTCGCTCTGCACAGTGCTCTTACAGCCTACCGGGAACATCTCTTCCAAAGGCCTGTGAAACGCAGTTTCTTTGCAGGCCTGATCTGGCTGAAGTAGGACTTCTGCTCTGGGTGTGCTACTTTGCCCTAGAGCTGAAAGGCACAACGTGCAGGCTTCTTTCCAAAGGGCGAGTTGGGCCCCACAGCATCTTGCTTCCAGCTCTTTGGGAAGCTGAGAAACAACTCGCTCTGCACAGTGCTCTTACAGCCTGCCGGGAACATCTCTTCCAAAGGCCTGTGAAACGCAGTTTCTTTGCAGGCCTGATCTGGCTGAAGTAGGACTTCTGCTCTGGGTGTGCTACTTTGCCCTAGAGCTGAAAGGCACAACGTGCAGGCTTCTTTCCAAAGGGCGAGTTGGGCCCCACAGCATCTTGCTTCCAGCTCTTTGGGAAGCTAAGAAACAACTCGCTCTGCACAGTGCTCTTACAGCCTACCGGGAACATCTCTTCCAAACGCCTGTGAAACGCAGTTTCTTTGCAGGCCTGATCTGGCTGAAGTAGGACTTCTGCTCTGGGTGTGCTACTTTGCCCTAGAGCTGAAAGGCACAACGTGCAGGCTTCTTTCCAGAGGGCGAGTTGGGCCCCACAGCATCTTGCTTCCAGCTCTTGGGGAAGCTAATAAACAGCTCGCTCTGCACAGTGCTCTTACAGCCTACGGGGAACATCTCTTCCAAAGGCCTGTGAAACACAGTTTCTTTTCAGGCCTGATCTGGGTGAAGTAGGACTTCTTCTCTGGGTGTGCTGCTTTGCCCTAGAGCTGAAAGGCACAACGTCCAGGCTTCTTTCCAAAGGGCGAGTTGGGCCCCACAGCATCTTGCTTCCAGCTCTTTGGGAAGCTAAGAAACAACTCGCTCTGCACAGTGCTCTTACAGCCTACCGGGAACATCTCTTCCAAAGGCCTGTGAAACGCAGTTTCTTTGCAGGCCTATTCTGGCTGAAGTAGGACTTCTGCTCTGGGTGTGCTACTTTGCCCTAGAGCTGAAAGGCACAACGTGCAGGCTTCTTTCCAGAGGGCGAGTTGGGCCCCACAGCATCTTGCTTCCAGCTCTTTGTGAAGCTAAGAAACAACTCGCTCTGCACAGTGCTCTTACAGCCTACCGGGAACATCTCTTCCAAAGGCCTGTGAAACACAGTTTCTTTGAAGGCCTGGTCTGGCTGAAGTAGGAGTTCTGCTCTGAGTGTGCTACTTTGCCCTAGAGCTGAAAAGAACAACGTGCAGGCTTCTTTCCAAAGGGCGAGTAGGGCCCCACAGCATCTTGCTTCCAGCTCTTTGGGAACCTCAGAAACAACTCGCTCTGCACAGTGCTCTTACAGCCTACCGGGAACATCTCTTCCAAAGGCCTGTGAAACACAGTTTCTTTGCAGGCCTGATCTGGCTGAAGTAGGACTTCTGCTCTGGGTGTGCTACTTTGCCCTAGAGCTGAAAGGCACAACGTGCAGGCTTCTTTCCAAAGGGCGAGTTGGGCCCCACAGCATCTTGCTTCCAGCTCTTTGGGAAGCTAAGAAACAACTCGCTCTGCACAGTGCTCTTACAGCCTAGTGGGAACATCTCTTCCAAAGGCCTGTGAAACGCAGTTTCTTTGCAGGCCTGATCTGGCTGCAGTAGGACTTCTGCTCTGGGTGTGCTACTTTGCCATAGAGCTGAAAGGCACAACGTGCAGGCTTCTTTCCAAAGGGCGAGTTGGGCCCCACAGCATCTTGCTTCCAGCTCTTTGGGAAGCTAAGAAACAACTCGCTCTGCACAGTGCTCTTACAGCCTACCGGGAACATCTCTTCCAAACGCCTGTGAAACGCAGTTTCTTTGCAGGCCTGATCTGGCTGAAGTAGGACTTCTGCTCTGGGTGTGGTACTTTGCCCTAGAGCTGAAAGGCACAACGTGCAGGCTTCTTTCCAGAGGGCGAGTTGGGCCCCACAGCATCTTGCTTCCAGCTCTTTGGGAAGCTAATAAACAACTCGCTCTGCACAGTGCTCTTACAGCCTACGGGGAACATCTCTTCCAAAGGCCTGTGAAACACAGTTTCTTTTCAGGCCTGATCTGGGTGAAGTAGGACTTCTTCTCTGGGTGTGCTGCTTTGCCCTAGAGCTGAAAGGCACAACGTGCAGGCTTCTTTCCAAAGGGCGAGTTGGGCCCCACAGCATCTTGCTTCCAGCTCTTTGGGAAGCTAAGAAACAACTCGCTCTGCACAGTGCTCTTACAGCCTACCGGGAACATCTCTTCCAAAGGCCTTTGAAACGCAGTTTCTTTGCAGGCCTATTCTGGCTGAAGTAGGACTTCTGCTCTGGGTGTGCTACTTTGCCCTAGAGCTGAAAGGCACAACGTGCAGGCTTCTTTCCAAAGGGCGAGTTGGGCCCCACAGCATCTTGCTTCCAGCTCTTTGGGAAGCTAAGAAACAACTCGCTCTACACAGTGCTCTTACAGCCTACCGGGAACATCTCTTCCAAAGGCCTGTGAAACGCAGTTTCTTTGCAGGCCTATTCTGGCTGAAGTAGGACTTCTGCTCTGGGTGTGCTACTTTGCCCTAGAGCTGAAAGGCACAACGTGCAGGCTTCTTTCCAGAGGGCGAGTTGGGCCCCACAGCATCTTGCTTCCAGCTCTTTGTGAAGCTAAGAAACAACTCGCTCTGCACAGTGCTCTTACAGCCTACCGGGAACATCTCTTCCAAAGGCCTGTGAAACACAGTTTCTTTGAAGTCCTGGTCTGGCTGAAGTAGGAGTTCTGCTCTGAGTGTGCTACTTTGCCCTAGAGCTGAAAAGCACAACGTGCAGGCTTCTTTCCAAAGGGCGAGTAGGGCCCCACAGCATCTTGCTTCCAGCTCTTTGGGAACCTCAGAAACAACTCGCTCTGCACAGTGCTCTTACAGCCTACCGGGAACATCTCTTCCAAAGGCCTGTGAAACGCAGTTTCTTTGCAGGCCTGATCTGGCTGAAGTAGGACTTCTGCTCTGGGTGTGCTACTTTGCCCTAGAGCTGAAAGGCACAACGTGCAGGCTTCTTTCCAAAGGGCGAGTTGGGCCCCACAGCATCTTGCTTCCAGCTCTTTGGGAAGCTGAGAAACAACTCGCTCTGCACAGTGCTCTTACAGCCTAGTGGGAACATCTCTTCCAAAGGCCTGTGAAACGCAGTTTCTTTGCAGGCCTGATCTGGCTGCAGTAGGACTTCTGCTCTGGGTGTGCTACTTTGCCATAGAGCTGAAAGGCACAACGTGCAGGCTTCTTTCCAAAGGGCGAGTAGGGCCCCACAGCATCTTGCTTCCAGCTCTTTGGGAACCTCAGAAACAACTCGCTCTGCACAGTGCTCTTACAGCCTACCGGGAACATCTCTTCCAAAGGCCTGTGAAACGCAGTTTCTTTGCAGGCCTGATCTGGCTGAAGTAGGACTTCTGCTCTGGGTGTGCTACTTTGCCCTAGAGCTGAAAGGCACAACGTGCAGGCTTCTTTCCAAAGGGCGAGTTGGGCCCCACAGCATCTTGCTTCCAGCTCTTTGGGAAGCTAAGAAACAACTCGCTCTGCACAGTGCTCTTACAGCCTAGTGGGAACATCTCTTCCAAAGGCCTGTGAAACGCAGTTTCTTTGCAGGCCTGATCTGGCTGCAGTAGGACTTCTGCTCTGGGTGTGCTACTTTGCCATAGAGCTGAAAGGCACAACGTGCAGGCTTCTTTCCAAAGGGCGAGTTGGGCCCCACAGCATCTTGCTTCCAGCTCTTTGGGAAGCTAAGAAACAACTCGCTCTGCACAGTGCTCTTACAGCCTACCGGGAACATCTCTTCCAAACGCCTGTGAAACGCAGTTTCTTTGCAGGCCTGATCTGGCTGAAGTAGGACTTCTGCTCTGGGTGTGCTACTTTGCCCTAGAGCTGAAAGGCACAACGTGCAGGCTTCTTTCCAAAGGGCGAGTTGGGCCCCACAGCATCTTGCTTCCAGCTCTTTGGGAAGCTAAGAAACAACTCGCTCTGCACAGTGCTCTTACAGCCTAGTGGGAACATCTCTTCCAAAGGCCTGTGAAACGCAGTTTCTTTGCAGGCCTGATCTGGCTGCAGTAGGACTTCTGCTCTGGGTGTGCTACTTTGCCGTAGAGCTGAAAGGCACAACGTGCAGGCTTCTTTCCAAAGGGCGAGTTGGGCCCCACAGCATCTTGCTTCCAGCTCTTTGGGAAGCTAAGAAACAACTCGCTCTGCACAGTGCTCTTACAGCCTAGTGGGAACATCTCTTCCAAAGGCCTGTGAAACACAGTTTCTTTGCAGGCCTGATCTGGCTGCAGTAGGACTTCTGCTCTGGGTGTGCTACTTTGCCGTAGAGCTGAAAGGCACAACGTGCAGGCTTCTTTCCAAAGGGCGAGTTGGGCCCCACAGCATCTTGCTTCCAGCTCTTTGGGAAGCTAAGAAACAACTCGGTCTGCACAGTGCTCTTACAGCCTACCGGGAACATCTCTTCCAAAGGCCTGTGAAACGCAGTTTCTTTGAAGGCCTGATCTGGCTGAAGTAGGACTTCTGCTCTGGGTGTGCTACTTTGCCCTAGAGCTGAAAGGCACAACGTGCAGGCTTCTTTCCAAAGGGCGAGTTGGGCCCCACAGCATCTTGCTTCCAGCTCTTTGGGAAGCTGAGAAACAACTCGCTCTGCACAGTGCTCTTACAGCCTACCGGGAACATCTCTTCCAAAGGCCTGTGAAACGCAGTTTCTTTGCAGGCCTGATCTGGCTGAAGTAGGACTTCTTCTCTGGGTGTGCTGCTTTGCCCTAGAGCTGAAAGGCACAACGTGCAGGCTTCTTTCCAAAGGGCGAGTTGGGCCCCACAGCATCTTGCTTCCAGCTCTTTGGGAAGCTAAGAAACAACTCGCTCTGCACAGTGCTCTTACAGCCTACCGGGAACATCTCTTCCAAAGGCCTGTGAAACGCAGTTTCTTTGCAGGCCTATTCTGGCTGAAGTAGGACTTCTGCTCTGGGTGTGCTACTTTGCCCTAGAGCTGAAAGGCACAACGTGCAGGCTTCTTTCCAGAGGGCGAGTTGGGCCCCACAGCATCTTGCTTCCAGCTCTTTGTGAAGCTAAGAAACAACTCGCTCTGCACAGTGCTCTTACAGCCTACCGGGAACATCTCTTCCAAAGGCCTGTGAAACACAGTTTCTTTGAAGGCCTGGTCTGGCTGAAGTAGGAGTTCTGCTCTGAGTGTGCTACTTTGCCCTAGAGCTGAAAAGCACAACGTGCAGGCTTCTTTCCAAAGGGCGAGTAGGGCCCCACAGCATCTTGCTTCCAGCTCTTTGGGAACCTCAGAAACAACTCGCTCTGCACAGTGCTCTTACAGCCTACCGGGAACATCTCTTCCAAAGGCCTGTGAAACGCAGTTTCTTTGCAGGCCTGATCTGGCTGAAGTAGGACTTCTGCTCTGGGTGTGCTACTTTGCCCTAGAGCTGAAAGGCACAACGTGCAGGCTTCTTTCCAAAGGGCGAGTTGGGCCCCACAGCATCTTGCTTCCAGCTCTTTGGGAAGCTAAGAAACAACTCGCTCTGCACAGTGCTCTTACAGCCTAGTGGGAACATCTCTTCCAAAGGCCTGTGAAACGCAGTTTCTTTGCAGGCCTGATCTGGCTGCAGTAGGACTTCTGCTCTGGGTGTGCTACTTTGCCATAGAGCTGAAAGGCACAACGTGCAGGCTTCTTTCCAAAGGGCGAGTTGGGCCCCACAGCATCTTGCTTCCAGCTCTTTGGGAAGCTAAGAAACAACTCGCTCTGCACAGTGCTCTTACAGCCTACCGGGAACATCTCTTCCAAACGCCTGTGAAACGCAGTTTCTTTGCAGGCCTGATCTGGCTGAAGTAGGACTTCTGCTCTGGGTGTGGTACTTTGCCCTAGAGCTGAAAGGCACAACGTGCAGGCTTCTTTCCAGAGGGCGAGTTGGGCCCCACAGCATCTTGCTTCCAGCTCTTGGGGAAGCTAATAAACAACTCGCTCTGCACAGTGCTCTTACAGCCTACGGGGAACATCTCTTCCAAAGGCCTGTGAAACACAGTTTCTTTTCAGGCCTGATCTGGGTGAAGTAGGACTTCTTCTCTGGGTGTGCTGCTTTGCCCTAGAGCTGAAAGGCACAACGTGCAGGCTTCTTTCCAAAGGGCGAGTTGGGCCCCACAGCATCTTGCTTCCAGCTCTTTGGGAAGCTAAGAAACAACTCGCTCTGCACAGTGCTCTTACAGCCTACCGGGAACATCTCTTCCAAAGGCCTGTGAAACGCAGTTTCTTTGCAGGCCTATTCTGGCTGAAGTAGGACTTCTGCTCTGGGTGTGCTACTTTGCCCTAGAGCTGAAAGGCACAACGTGCAGGCTTCTTTCCAGAGGGCGAGTTGGGCCCCACAGCATCTTGCTTCCAGCTCTTTGGGAACCTCAGAAACAACTCGCTCTGCACAGTGCTCTTACAGCCTACCGGGAACATCTCTTCCAAAGGCCTGTGAAACGCAGTTTCTTTGCAGGCCTGATCTGGCTGAAGTAGGACTTCTGCTCTGGGTGTGCTACTTTGCCCTAGAGCTGAAAGGCACAACGTGCAGGCTTCTTTCCAAAGGGCGAGTTGGGCCCCACAGCATCTTGCTTCCAGCTCTTTGGGAAGCTGAGAAACAACTCGCTCTGCACAGTGCTCTTACAGCCTAGTGGGAACATCTCTTCCAAAGGCCTGTGAAACGCAGTTTCTTTGCAGGCCTGATCTGGCTGAAGTAGGACTTCTGCTCTGGGTGTGCTACTTTGCCATAGAGCTGAAAGGCACAACGTGCAGGCTTCTTTCCAAAGGGCGAGTAGGGCCCCACAGCATCTTGCTTCCAGCTCTTTGGGAACCTCAGAAACAACTCGCTCTGCACAGTGCTCTTACAGCCTACCGGGAACATCTCTTCCAAAGGCCTGTGAAACGCAGTTTCTTTGCAGGCCTGATCTGGCTGAAGTAGGACTTCTGCTCTGGGTGTGCTACTTTGCCCTAGAGCTGAAAGGCACAACGTGCAGGCTTCTTTCCAAAGGGCGAGTTGGGCCCCACAGCATCTTGCTTCCAGCTCTTTGGGAAGCTAAGAAACAACTCGCTCTGCACAGTGCTCTTACAGCCTAGTGGGAACATCTCTTCCAAAGGCCTGTGAAACGCAGTTTCTTTGCAGGCCTGATCTGGCTGCAGTAGGACTTCTGCTCTGGGTGTGCTACTTTGCCATAGAGCTGAAAGGCACAACGTGCAGGCTTCTTTCCAAAGGGCGAGTTGGGCCCCACAGCATCTTGCTTCCAGCTCTTTGGGAAGCTAAGAAACAACTCGCTCTGCACAGTGCTCTTACAGCCTACCGGGAACATCTCTTCCAAAGGCCTGTGAAACGCAGTTTCTTTGCAGGCCTGATCTGGCTGAAGTAGGACTTCTGCTCTGGGTGTGCTACTTTGCCCTAGAGCTGAAAGGCACAACGTGCAGGCTTCTTTCCAAAGGGCGAGTTGGGCCCCACAGCATCTTGCTTCCAGCTCTTTGGGAAGCTGAGAAACAACTCGCTCTGCACAGTGCTCTTACAGCCTACCGGGAACATCTCTTCCAAAGGCCTGTGAAACGCAGTTTCTTTGCAGGCCTGATCTGGCTGAAGTAGGACTTCTGCTCTGGGTGTGCTACTTTGCCCTAGAGCTGAAAGGCACAACGTGCAGGCTTCTTTCCAAAGGGCGAGTTGGGCCCCACAGCATCTTGCTTCCAGCTCTTTGGGAAGCTAAGAAACAACTCGCTCTGCACAGTGCTCTTACAGCCTAGTGGGAACATCTCTTCCAAAGGCCTGTGAAACGCAGTTTCTTTGCAGGCCTGATCTGGCTGCAGTAGGACTTCTGCTCTGGGTGTGCTACTTTGCCATAGAGCTGAAAGGCACAACGTGCAGGCTTCTTTCCAAAGGGCGAGTTGGGCCCCACAGCATCTTGCTTCCAGCTCTTTGGGAAGCTAAGAAACAACTCGGTCTGCACAGTGCTCTTACAGCCTACCGGGAACATCTCTTCCAAAGGCCTGTGAAACGCAGTTTCTTTGAAGGCCTGATCTGGCTGAAGTAGGACTTCTGCTCTGGGTGTGCTACTTTGCCCTAGAGCTGAAAGGCACAACGTGCAGGCTTCTTTCCAAAGGGCGAGTTGGGCCCCACAGCATCTTGCTTCCAGCTCTTTGGGAAGCTGAGAAACAACTCGCTCTGCACAGTGCTCTTACAGCCTACCGGGAACATCTCTTCCAAACGCCTGTGAAACGCAGTTTCTTTGCAGGCCTGATCTGGCTGAAGTAGGACTTCTTCTCTGGGTGTGCTGCTTTGCCCTAGAGCTGAAAGGCACAACGTGCAGGCTTCTTTCCAAAGGGCGAGTTGGGCCCCACAGCATCTTGCTTCCAGCTCTTTGGGAAGCTAAGAAACAACTCGCTCTGCACAGTGCTCTTACAGCCTACCGGGAACATCTCTTCCAAAGGCCTGTGAAACGCAGTTTCTTTGCAGGCCTATTCTGGCTGAAGTAGGACTTCTGCTCTGGGTGTGCTACTTTGCCCTAGAGCTGAAAGGCACAACGTGCAGGCTTCTTTCCAGAGGGCGAGTTGGGCCCCACAGCATCTTGCTTCCAGCTCTTTGTGAAGCTAAGAAACAACTCGCTCTGCACAGTGCTCTTACAGCCTACCGGGAACATCTCTTCCAAAGGCCTGTGAAACACAGTTTCTTTGAAGGCCTGGTCTGGCTGAAGTAGGAGTTCTGCTCTGAGTGTGCTACTTTGCCCTAGAGCTGAAAAGCACAACGTGCAGGCTTCTTTCCAAAGGGCGAGTAGGGCCCCACAGCATCTTGCTTCCAGCTCTTTGGGAACCTCAGAAACAACTCGCTCTGCACAGTGCTCTTACAGCCTACCGGGAACATCTCTTCCAAAGGCCTGTGAAACGCAGTTTCTTTGCAGGCCTGATCTGGCTGAAGTAGGACTTCTGCTCTGGGTGTGCTACTTTGCCCTAGAGCTGAAAGGCACAACGTGCAGGCTTCTTTCCAAAGGGCGAGTTGGGCCCCACAGCATCTTGCTTCCAGCTCTTTGGGAAGCTAAGAAACAACTCGCTCTGCACAGTGCTCTTACTGCCTAGTGGGAACATCTCTTCCAAAGGCCTGTGAAACGCAGTTTCTTTGCAGGCCTGATCTGGCTGCAGTAGGACTTCTGCTCTGGGTGTGCTACTTTGCCCTAGAGCTGAAAGGCACAACGTGCAGGCTTCTTTCCAAAGGGCGAGTTGGGCCCCACAGCATCTTGCTTCCAGCTCTTTGGGAAGCTAAGAAACAACTCGCTCTGCACAGTGCTCTTACAGCCTACCGGGAACATCTCTTCCAAACGCCTGTGAAACGCAGTTTCTTTGCAGGCCTGATCTGGCTGAAGTAGGACTTCTGCTCTGGGTGTGGTACTTTGCCCTAGAGCTGAAAGGCACAACGTGCAGGCTTCTTTCCAGAGGGCGAGTTGGGCCCCACAGCATCTTGCTTCCAGCTCTTGGGGAAGCTAATAAACAACTCGCTCTGCACAGTGCTCTTACAGCCTACGGGGAACATCTCTTCCAAAGGCCTGTGAAACACAGTTTCTTTTCAGGCCTGATCTGGGTGAAGTAGGACTTCTGCTCTGGGTGTGCTACTTTGCCCTAGAGCTGAAAAGAACAACGTGCAGGCTTCTTTCCAAAGGGCGAGTAGGGCCCCACAGCATCTTGCTTCCAGCTCTTTGGGAACCTCAGAAACAACTCGCTCTGCACAGTGCTCTTACAGCCTACCGGGAACATCTCTTCCAAAGGCCTGTGAAACACAGTTTCTTTGCAGGCCTGATCTGGCTGAAGTAGGACTTCTGCTCTGGGTGTGCTACTTTGCCCTAGAGCTGAAAGGCACAACGTGCAGGCTTCTTTCCAAAGGGCGAGTTGGGCCCCACAGCATCTTGCTTCCAGCTCTTTGGGAAGCTAAGAAACAACTCGCTCTGCACAGTGCTCTTACAGCCTAGTGGGAACATCTCTTCCAAAGGCCTGTGAAACGCAGTTTCTTTGCAGGCCTGATCTGGCTGCAGTAGGACTTCTGCTCTGGGTGTGCTACTTTGCCCTAGAGCTGAAAGGCACAACGTGCAGGCTTCTTTCCAAAGGGCGAGTTGGGCCCCACAGCATCTTGCTTCCAGCTCTTTGGGAAGCTAAGAAACAACTCGCTCTGCACAGTGCTCTTACAGCCTACCGGGAACATCTCTTCCAAAGGCCTGTGAAACGCAGTTTCTTTGCAGGCCTGATCTGGCTGAAGTAGGACTTCTGCTCTGGGTGTGCTACTTTGCCCTAGAGCTGAAAGGCACAACGTGCAGGCTTCTTTCCAAAGGGCGAGTTGGGCCCCACAGCATCTTGCTTCCAGCTCTTTGGGAAGCTGAGAATCAACTCGCTCTGCACAGTGCTCTTACAGCCTACCGGGAACATCTCTTCCAAAGGCCTGTGAAACGCAGTTTCTTTGCAGGCCTGATCTGGCTGAAGTAGGACTTCTGCTCTGCATGTGCTACTTTGCCCTAGAGCTGAAAGGCACAACGTGCAGGCTTCTTTCCAAAGGGCGAGTTGGGCCCCACAGCATCTTGCTTCCAGCTCTTTGGGAAGCTAAGAAACAACTCGCTCTGCACAGTGCTCTTACAGCCTAGTGGGAACATCTCTTCCAAAGGCCTGTGAAACACAGTTTCTTTGCAGGCCTGATCTGGCTTCAGTAGGACTTCTGCTCTGGGTGTGCTACTTTGCCATAGAGCTGAAAGGCACAACGTGCAGGCTTCTTTCCAAAGGGCGAGTTGGGCCCCACAGCATCTTGCTTCCAGCTCTTTGGGAAGCTGAGAAACAACTCGCTCTGCACAGTGCTCTTACAGCCTACCGGGAACATCTCTTCCAAAGGCCTGTGAAACGCAGTTTCTTTGCAGGCCTGATCTGGCTGAAGTAGGACTTCTTCTCTGGGTGTGCTGCTTTGCCCTAGAGCTGAAAGGCACAACGTGCAGGCTTCTTTCCAAAGGGCGAGTTGGGCCCCACAGCATCTTGCTTCCAGCTCTTTGGGAAGCTAAGAAACAACTCGCTCTGCACAGTGCTCTTACAGCCTACCGGGAACATCTCTTCCAAAGGCCTGTGAAACGCAGTTTCTTTGCAGGCCTATTCTGGCTGAAGTAGGACTTCTGCTCTGGGTGTGCTACTTTGCCCTAGAGCTGAAAGGCACAACGTGCAGGCTTCTTTCCAGAGGGCGAGTTGGGCCCCACAGCATCTTGCTTCCAGCTCTTTGTGAAGCTAAGAAACAACTCGCTCTGCACAGTGCTCTTACAGCCTACCGGGAACATCTCTTCCAAAGGCCTGTGAAACACAGTTTCTTTGAAGGCCTGGTCTGGCTGAAGTAGGAGTTCTGCTCTGAGTGTGCTACTTTGCCCTAGAGCTGAAAAGCACAACGTGCAGGCTTCTTTCCAAAGGGCGAGTAGGGCCCCACAGCATCTTGCTTCCAGCTCTTTGGGAACCTCAGAAACAACTCGCTCTGCACAGTGCTCTTACAGCCTACCGGGAACATCTCTTCCAAAGGCCTGTGAAACGCAGTTTCTTTGCAGGCCTGATCTGGCTGAAGTAGGACTTCTGCTCTGGGTGTGCTACTTTGCCCTAGAGCTGAAAGGCACAACGTGCAGGCTTCTTTCCAAAGGGCGAGTTGGGCCCCACAGCATCTTGCTTCCAGCTCTTGGGAAGCTGAGAAACAACTCGCTCTGCACAGTGCTCTTACAGCCTAGTGGGAACATCTCTTCCAAAGGCCTGTGAAACGCAGTTTCTTTGCAGGCCTGATCTGGCTGCAGTAGGACTTCTGCTCTGGGTGTGCTACTTTGCCATAGAGCTGAAAGGCACAACGTGCAGGCTT
The DNA here is from genome assembly GCF_041296265.1 of Equus caballus. Classification (NCBI taxonomy): domain Eukaryota; kingdom Metazoa; phylum Chordata; class Mammalia; order Perissodactyla; family Equidae; genus Equus; species Equus caballus. Next base: position 31,935,090 of record NC_091689.1, read on the forward strand.
CTTTCCAAAGGGCGAGTAGGGCCCCACAGCATCTTGCTTCCAGCTCTTTGGGAACCTCAGAAACAACTCGCTCTGCACAGTGCTCTTACAGCCTACCGGGAACATCTCTTCCAAAGGCCTGTGAAACGCAGTTTCTTTGCAGGCCTGATCTGGCTGAAGTAGGACTTCTGCTCTGGGTGTGCTACTTTGCCCTAGAGCTGAAAGGCACAACGTGCAGGCTTCTTTCCAAAGGGCGAGTTGGGCCCCACAGCATCTTGCTTCCAGCTCTTTGGGAAGCTAAGAAACAACTCGCTCTGCACAGTGCTCTTACAGCCTAGTGGGAACATCTCTTCCAAAGGCCTGTGAAACGCAGTTTCTTTGCAGGCCTGATCTGGCTGCAGTAGGACTTCTGCTCTGGGTGTGCTACTTTGCCATAGAGCTGAAAGGCACAACGTGCAGGCTTCTTTCCAAAGGGCGAGTTGGGCCCCACAGCATCTTGCTTCCAGCTCTTTGGGAAGCTAAGAAACAACTCGCTCTGCACAGTGCTCTTACAGCCTACCGGGAACATCTCTTCCAAAGGCCTGTGAAACGCAGTTTCTTTGCAGGCCTGATCTGGCTGAAGTAGGACTTCTGCTCTGGGTGTGCTACTTTGCCCTAGAGCTGAAAGGCACAACGTGCAGGCTTCTTTCCAAAGGGCGAGTTGGGCCCCACAGCATCTTGCTTCCAGCTCTTTGGGAAGCTGAGAAACAACTCGCTCTGCACAGTGCTCTTACAGCCTACCGGGAACATCTCTTCCAAAGGCCTGTGAAACGCAGTTTCTTTGCAGGCCTGATCTGGCTGAAGTAGGACTTCTGCTCTGGGTGTGCTACTTTGCCCTAGAGCTGAAAGGCACAACGTGCAGGCTTCTTTCAAAAGGGCGAGTTGGGCCCCACAGCATCTTGCTTCCAGCTCTTTGGGAAGCTAAGAAACAACTCGCTCTGCACAGTGCTCTTACAGCCTAGTGGGAACATCTCTTCCAAAGGCCTGTGAAACGCAGTTTCTTTGCAGGCCTGATCTGGCTGCAGTAGGACTTCTGCTCTGGGTGTGCTACTTTGCCATAGAGCTGAAAGGCACAACGTGCAGGCTTCTTTCCAAAGGGCGAGTTGGGCCCCACAGCATCTTGCTTCCAGCTCTTTGGGAAGCTAAGAAACAACTCGCTCTGCACAGTGCTCTTACAGCCTACCGGGAACATCTCTTCCAAAGGCCTGTGAAACGCAGTTTCTTTGCAGGCCTGATCTGGCTGAAGTAGGACTTCTGCTCTGGGTGTGCTACTTTGCCCTAGAGCTGAAAGGCACAACGTGCAGGCTTCTTTCCAAAGGGCGAGTTGGGCCCCACAGCATCTTGCTTCCAGCTCTTTGGGAAGCTGAGAATCAACTCGCTCTGCACAGTGCTCTTACAGCCTACCGGGAACATCTCTTCCAAAGGCCTGTGAAACGCAGTTTCTTTGCAGGCCTGATCTGGCTGAAGTAGGACTTCTGCTCTGGGTGTGCTACTTTGCCCTAGAGCTGAAAGGCACAACGTGCAGGCTTCTTTCCAAAGGGCGAGTTGGGCCCCACAGCATCTTGCTTCCAGCTCTTTGGGAAGCTAAGAAACAACTCGCTCGGCACAGTGCTCTTACAGCCTAGTGGGAACATCTCTTCCAAAGGCCTGTGAAACACAGTTTCTTTGCAGGCCTGATCTGGCTGCAGTAGGACTTCTGCTCTGGGTGTGCTACTTTGCCGTAGAGCTGAAAGGCACAACGTGCAGGCTTCTTTCCAAAGGGCGAGTTGGGCCCCACAGCATCTTGCTTCCAGCTCTTTGGGAAGCTAAGAAACAACTCGCTCTGCACAGTGCTCTTACAGCCTACCGGGAACATCTGTTCCAAAGGCCTGTGAAACGCAGTTTCTTTGAAGGCCTGATCTGGCTGAAGTAGGACTTCTGCTCTGGGTGTGCTACTTTGCCCTAGAGCTGAAAGGCACAACGTGCAGGCTTCTTTCCAAAGGGCGAGTTGGGCCCCACAGCATCTTGCTTCCAGCTCTTTGGGAAGCTGAGAAACAACTCGCTCTGCACAGTGCTCTTACAGCCTACCGGGAACATCTCTTCCAAAGGCCTGTGAAACGCAGTTTCTTTGCAGGCCTGATCTGGCTGAAGTAGGACTTCTTCTCTGGGTGTGCTGCTTTGCCCTAGAGCTGAAAGGCACAACGTGCAGGCTTCTTTCCAAAGGGCGAGTTGGGCCCCACAGCATCTTGCTTCCAGCTCTTTGGGAAGCTAAGAAACAACTCGCTCTGCACAGTGCTCTTACAGCCTACCGGGAACATCTCTTCCAAAGGCCTGTGAAACGCAGTTTCTTTGCAGGCCTATTCTGGCTGAAGTAGGACTTCTGCTCTGGGTGTGCTACTTTGCCCTAGAGCTGAAAGGCACAACGTGCAGGCTTCTTTCCAGAGGGCGAGTTGGGCCCCACAGCATCTTGCTTCCAGCTCTTTGTGAAGCTAAGAAACAACTCGCTCTGCACAGTGCTCTTACAGCCTACCGGGAACATCTCTTCCAAAGGCCTGTGAAACACAGTTTCTTTGAAGGCCTGGTCTGGCTGAAGTAGGAGTTCTGCTCTGAGTGTGCTACTTTGCCCTAGAGCTGAAAAGCACAACGTGCAGGCTTCTTTCCAAAGGGCGAGTAGGGCCCCACAGCATCTTGCTTCCAGCTCTTTGGGAACCTCAGAAACAACTCGCTCTGCACAGTGCTCTTACAGCCTACCGGGAACATCTCTTCCAAAGGCCTGTGAAACGCAGTTTCTTTGCAGGCCTGATCTGGCTGAAGTAGGACTTCTGCTCTGGGTGTGCTACTTTGCCCTAGAGCTGAAAGGCACAACGTGCAGGCTTCTTTCCAAAGGGCGAGTTGGGCCCCACAGCATCTTGCTTCCAGCTCTTTGGGAAGCTAAGAAACAACTCGCTCTGCACAGTGCTCTTACAGCCTAGTGGGAACATCTCTTCCAAAGGCCTGTGAAACGCAGTTTCTTTGCAGGCCTGATCTGGCTGCAGTAGGACTTCTGCTCTGGGTGTGCTACTTTGCCATAGAGCTGAAAGGCACAACGTGCAGGCTTCTTTCCAAAGGGCGAGTTGGGCCCCACAGCATCTTGCTTCCAGCTCTTTGGGAAGCTAAGAAACAACTCGCTCTGCACAGTGCTCTTACAGCCTACCGGGAACATCTCTTCCAAAGGCCTGTGAAACGCAGTTTCTTTGCAGGCCTGATCTGGCTGAAGTAGGACTTCTGCTCTGGGTGTGCTACTTTGCCCTAGAGCTGAAAGGCACAACGTGCAGGCTTCTTTCCAAAGGGCGAGTTGGGCCCCACAGCATCTTGCTTCCAGCTCTTTGGGAAGCTGAGAAACAACTCGCTCTGCACAGTGCTCTTACAGCCTACCGGGAACATCTCTTCCAAAGGCCTGTGAAACGCAGTTTCTTTGCAGGCCTGATCTGGCTGAAGTAGGACTTCTGCTCTGGGTGTGCTACTTTGCCCTAGAGCTGAAAGGCACAACGTGCAGGCTTCTTTCCAAAGGGCGAGTTGGGCCCCACAGCATCTTGCTTCCAGCTCTTTGGGAAGCTAAGAAACAACTCGCTCTGCACAGTGCTCTTACAGCCTAGTGGGAACATCTCTTCCAAAGGCCTGTGAAACGCAGTTTCTTTGCAGGCCTGATCTGGCTGCAGTAGGACTTCTGCTCTGGGTGTGCTACTTTGCCATAGAGCTGAAAGGCACAACGTGCAGGCTTCTTTCCAAAGGGCGAGTTGGGCCCCACAGCATCTTGCTTCCAGCTCTTTGGGAAGCTAAGAAACAACTCGGTCTGCACAGTGCTCTTACAGCCTACCGGGAACATCTCTTCCAAAGGCCTGTGAAACGCAGTTTCTTTGAAGGCCTGATCTGGCTGAAGTAGGACTTCTGCTCTGGGTGTGCTACTTTGCCCTAGAGCTGAAAGGCACAACGTGCAGGCTTCTTTCCAAAGGGCGAGTTGGGCCCCACAGCATCTTGCTTCCAGCTCTTTGGGAAGCTGAGAAACAACTCGCTCTGCACAGTGCTCTTACAGCCTACCGGGAACATCTCTTCCAAAGGCCTGTGAAACGCAGTTTCTTTGCAGGCCTGATCTGGCTGAAGTAGGACTTCTTCTCTGGGTGTGCTGCTTTGCCCTAGAGCTGAAAGGCACAACGTGCAGGCTTCTTTCCAAAGGGCGAGTTGGGCCCCACAGCATCTTGCTTCCAGCTCTTTGGGAAGCTAAGAAACAACTCGCTCTGCACAGTGCTCTTACAGCCTACCGGGAACATCTCTTCCAAAGGCCTGTGAAACGCAGTTTCTTTGCAGGCCTATTCTGGCTGAAGTAGGACTTCTGCTCTGGGTGTGCTACTTTGCCCTAGAGCTGAAAGGCACAACGTGCAGGCTTCTTTCCAGAGGGCGAGTTGGGCCCCACAGCATCTTGCTTCCAGCTCTTTGTGAAGCTAAGAAACAACTCGCTCTGCACAGTGCTCTTACAGCCTACCGGGAACATCTCTTCCAAAGGCCTGTGAAACACAGTTTCTTTGAAGGCCTGGTCTGGCTGAAGTAGGAGTTCTGCTCTGAGTGTGCTACTTTGCCCTAGAGCTGAAAAGCACAACGTGCAGGCTTCTTTCCAAAGGGCGAGTAGGGCCCCACAGCATCTTGCTTCCAGCTCTTTGGGAACCTCAGAAACAACTCGCTCTGCACAGTGCTCTTACAGCCTACCGGGAACATCTCTTCCAAAGGCCTGTGAAACGCAGTTTCTTTGCAGGCCTGATCTGGCTGAAGTAGGACTTCTGCTCTGGGTGTGCTACTTTGCCCTAGAGCTGAAAGGCACAACGTGCAGGCTTCTTTCCAAAGGGCGAGTTGGGCCCCACAGCATCTTGCTTCCAGCTCTTTGGGAAGCTAAGAAACAACTCGCTCTGCACAGTGCTCTTACTGCCTAGTGGGAACATCTCTTCCAAAGGCCTGTGAAACGCAGTTTCTTTGCAGGCCTGATCTGGCTGCAGTAGGACTTCTGCTCTGGGTGTGCTACTTTGCCATAGAGCTGAAAGGCACAACGTGCAGGCTTCTTTCCAAAGGGCGAGTTGGGCCCCACAGCATCTTGCTTCCAGCTCTTTGGGAAGCTAAGAAACAACTCGCTCTGCACAGTGCTCTTACAGCCTACCGGGAACATCTCTTCCAAAGGCCTGTGAAACGCAGTTTCTTTGCAGGCCTATTCTGGCTGAAGTAGGACTTCTGCTCTGGGTGTGCTACTTTGCCCTAGAGCTGAAAGGCACAACGTGCAGGCTTCTTTCCAGAGGGCGAGTTGGGCCCCACAGCATCTTGCTTCCAGCTCTTTGGGAACCTCAGAAACAACTCGCTCTGCACAGTGCTCTTACAGCCTACCGGGAACATCTCTTCCAAAGGCCTGTGAAACGCAGTTTCTTTGCAGGCCTGATCTGGCTGAAGTAGGACTTCTGCTCTGGGTGTGCTACTTTGCCCTAGAGCTGAAAGGCACAACGTGCAGGCTTCTTTCCAAAGGGCGAGTTGGGCCCCACAGCATCTTGCTTCCAGCTCTTTGGGAAGCTGAGAAACAACTCGCTCTGCACAGTGCTCTTACAGCCTAGTGGGAACATCTCTTCCAAAGGCCTGTGAAACGCAGTTTCTTTGCAGGCCTGATCTGGCTGCAGTAGGACTTCTGCTCTGGGTGTGCTACTTTGCCATAGAGCTGAAAGGCACAACGTGCAGGCTTCTTTCCAAAGGGCGAGTAGGGCCCCACAGCATCTTGCTTCCAGCTCTTTGGGAACCTCAGAAACAACTCGCTCTGCACAGTGCTCTTACAGCCTACCGGGAACATCTCTTCCAAAGGCCTGTGAAACGCAGTTTCTTTGCAGGCCTGATCTGGCTGAAGTAGGACTTCTGCTCTGGGTGTGCTACTTTGCCCTAGAGCTGAAAGGCACAACGTGCAGGCTTCTTTCCAAAGGGCGAGTTGGGCCCCACAGCATCTTGCTTCCAGCTCTTTGGGAAGCTAAGAAACAACTCGCTCTGCACAGTGCTCTTACAGCCTAGTGGGAACATCTCTTCCAAAGGCCTGTGAAACGCAGTTTCTTTGCAGGCCTGATCTGGCTGCAGTAGGACTTCTGCTCTGGGTGTGCTACTTTGCCATAGAGCTGAAAGGCACAACGTGCAGGCTTCTTTCCAAAGGGCGAGTTGGGCCCCACAGCATCTTGCTTCCAGCTCTTTGGGAAGCTAAGAAACAACTCGCTCTGCACAGTGCTCTTACAGCCTACCGGGAACATCTCTTCCAAAGGCCTGTGAAACGCAGTTTCTTTGCAGGCCTGATCTGGCTGAAGTAGGACTTCTGCTCTGGGTGTGCTACTTTGCCCTAGAGCTGAAAGGCACAACGTGCAGGCTTCTTTCCAAAGGGCGAGTTGGGCCCCACAGCATCTTGCTTCCAGCTCTTTGGGAAGCTGAGAAACAACTCGCTCTGCACAGTGCTCTTACAGCCTACCGGGAACATCTCTTCCAAAGGCCTGTGAAACGCAGTTTCTTTGCAGGCCTGATCTGGCTGAAGTAGGACTTCTGCTCTGGGTGTGCTACTTTGCCCTAGAGCTGAAAGGCACAACGTGCAGGCTTCTTTCCAAAGGGCGAGTTGGGCCCCACAGCATCTTGCTTCCAGCTCTTGGGGAAGCTGAGAATCAACTCGCTCTGCACAGTGCTCTTACAGCCTACCGGGAACATCTCTTCCAAAGGCCTGTGAAACGCAGTTTCTTTGCAGGCCTGATCTGGCTGAAGTAGGACTTCTGCTCTGGGTGTGGTACTTTGCCCTAGAGCTGAAAGGCACAACGTGCAGGCTTCTTTCCAGAGGGCGAGTTGGGCCCCACAGCATCTTGCTTCCAGCTCTTGGGGAAGCTAATAAACAACTCGCTCTGCACAGTGCTCTTACAGCCTACGGGGAACATCTCTTCCAAAGGCCTGTGAAACACAGTTTCTTTTCAGGCCTGATCTGGGTGAAGTAGGACTTCTTCTCTGGGTGTGCTGCTTTGCCCTAGAGCTGAAAGGCACAACGTGCAGGCTTCTTTCCAAAGGGCGAGTTGGGCCCCACAGCATCTTGCTTCCAGCTCTTTGGGAAGCTAAGAAACAACTCGCTCTGCACAGTGCTCTTACAGCCTACCGGGAACATCTCTTCCAAAGGCCTGTGAAACGCAGTTTCTTTGCAGGCCTATTCTGGCTGAAGTAGGACTTCTGCTCTGGGTGTGCTACTTTGCCCTAGAGCTGAAAGGCACAACGTGCAGGCTTCTTTCCAAAGGGCGAGTTGGGCCCCACAGCATCTTGCTTCCAGCTCTTTGTGAAGCTAAGAAACAACTCGCTCTGCACAGTGCTCTTACAGCCTACCGGGAACATCTCTTCCAAAGGCCTGTGAAACACAGTTTCTTTGAAGGCCTGGTCTGGCTGAAGTAGGAGTTCTGCTCTGAGTGTGCTACTTTGCCCTAGAGCTGAAAAGCACAACGTGCAGGCTTCTTTCCAAAGGGCGAGTAGGGCCCCACAGCATCTTGCTTCCAGCTCTTTGGGAACCTCAGAAACAACTCGCTCTGCACAGTGCTCTTACAGCCTACCGGGAACATCTCTTCCAAAGGCCTGTGAAACGCAGTTTCTTTGCAGGCCTGATCTGGCTGAAGTAGGACTTCTGCTCTGGGTGTGCTACTTTGCCCTAGAGCTGAAAGGCACAACGTGCAGGCTTCTTTCCAGAGGGCGAGTTGGGCCCCACAGCATCTTGCTTCCAGCTCTTTGGGAAGCTAAGAAACAACTCGCTCTGCACAGTGCTCTTACAGCCTAGTGGGAACATCTCTTCCAAAGGCCTGTGAAACGCAGTTTCTTTGCAGGCCTGATCTGGCTGCAGTAGGACTTCTGCTCTGGGTGTGCTACTTTGCCATAGAGCTGAAAGGCACAACGTGCAGGCTTCTTTCCAAAGGGCGAGTTGGGCCCCACAGCATCTTGCTTCCAGCTCTTTGGGAAGCTAAGAAACAACTCGCTCTGCACAGTGCTCTTACAGCCTACCGGGAACATCTCTTCCAAAGGCCTGTGAAACGCAGTTTCTTTGCAGGCCTGATCTGGCTGAAGTAGGACTTCTGCTCTGGGTGTGGTACTTTGCCCTAGAGCTGAAAGGCACAACGTGCAGGCTTCTTTCCAGAGGGCGAGTTGGGCCCCACAGCATCTTGCTTCCAGCTCTTGGGGAAGCTAATAAACAACTCGCTCTGCACAGTGCTCTTACAGCCTACGGGGAACATCTCTTCCAAAGGCCTGTGAAACACAGTTTCTTTTCAGGCCTGATCTGGGTGAAGTAGGACTTCTTCTCTGGGTGTGCTGCTTTGCCCTAGAGCTGAAAGGCACAACGTCCAGGCTTCTTTCCAGAGGGCGAGTTGGGCCCCACAGCATCTTGCTTCCAGCTCTTTGGGAAGCTAAGAAACAACTCGCTCTGCACAGTGCTCTTACAGCCTACCGGGAACATCTCTTCCAAAGGCCTGTGAAACGCAGTTTCTTTGCAGGCCTATTCTGGCTGAAGTAGGACTTCTGCTCTGGGTGTGCTACTTTGCCCTAGAGCTGAAAGGCACAACGTGCAGGCTTCTTTCCAGAGGGCGAGTTGGGCCCCACAGCATCTTGCTTCCAGCTCTTTGTGAAGCTAAGAAACAACTCGCTCTGCACAGTGCTCTTACAGCCTACCGGGAACATCTCTTCCAAAGGCCTGTGAAACGCAGTTTCTTTGCAGGCCTGATCTGGCTGAAGTAGGACTTCTGCTCTGGGTGTGCTACTTTGCCCTAGAGCTGAAAGGCACAACGTGCAGGCTTCTTTCCAAAGGGCGAGTTGGGCCCCACAGCATCTTGCTTCCAGCTCTTTGGGAAGCTGAGAATCAACTCGCTCTGCACAGTGCTCTTACAGCCTACCGGGAACATCTCTTCCAAAGGCCTGTGAAACGCAGTTTCTTTGCAGGCCTGATCTGGCTGAAGTAGGACTTCTGCTCTGGGTGTGCTGCTTTGCCCTAGAGCTGAAAGGCACAACGTGCAGGCTTCTTTCCAAAGGGCGAGTTGGGCCCCACAGCATCTTGCTTCCAGCTCTTTGGGAAGCTAAGAAACAACTCGCTCTGCACAGTGCTCTTACAGCCTACCGGGAACATCTCTTCCAAAGGCCTGTGAAACACAGTTTCTTTGCAGGCCTGATCTGGCTGCAGTAGGACTTCTGCTCTGGGTGTGCTACTTTGCCATAGAGCTGAAAGGCACAACGTGCAGGCTTCTTTCCAAAGGGCGAGTTGGGCCCCACAGCATCTTGCTTCCAGCTCTTTGGGAAGCTAAGAAACAACTCGGTCTGCACAGTGCTCTTACAGCCTACCGGGAACATCTCTTCCAAAGGCCTGTGAAACGCAGTTTCTTTGCAGGCCTGATCTGGCTGCAGTAGGACTTCTGCTCTGGGTGTGCTACTTTGCCATAGAGCTGAAAGGCACAACGTGCAGGCTTCTTTCCAAAGGGCGAGTTGGGCCCCACAGCATCTTGCTTCCAGCTCTTTGGGAAGCTAAGAAACAACTCGCTCTGCACAGTGCTCTTACAGCCTACCGGGAACATCTCTTCCAAAGGCCTGTGAAACGCAGTTTCTTTGCAGGCCTGATCTGGCTGAAGTAGGACTTCTGCTCTGGGTGTGGTACTTTGCCCTAGAGCTGAAAGGCACAACGTGCAGGCTTCTTTCCAGAGGGCGAGTTGGGCCCCACAGCATCTTGCTTCCAGCTCTTGGGGAAGCTAATAAACAACTCGCTCTGCACAGTGCTCTTACAGCCTACGGGGAACATCTCTTCCAAAGGCCTGTGAAACACAGTTTCTTTTCAGGCCTGATCTGGGTGAAGTAGGACTTCTTCTCTGGGTGTGCTGCTTTGCCCTAGAGCTGAAAGGCACAACGTCCAGGCTTCTTTCCAGAGGGCGAGTTGGGCCCCACAGCATCTTGCTTCCAGCTCTTTGGGAAGCTAAGAAACAACTCGCTCTGCACAGTGCTCTTACAGCCTACCGGGAACATCTCTTCCAAAGGCCTGTGAAACGCAGTTTCTTTGCAGGCCTATTCTGGCTGAAGTAGGACTTCTGCTCTGGGTGTGCTACTTTGCCCTAGAGCTGAAAGGCACAACGTGCAGGCTTCTTTCCAGAGGGCGAGTTGGGCCCCACAGCATCTTGCTTCCAGCTCTTTGTGAAGCTAAGAAACAACTCGCTCTGCACAGTGCTCTTACAGCCTACCGGGAACATCTCTTCCAAAGGCCTGTGAAACGCAGTTTCTTTGCAGGCCTGATCTGGCTGAAGTAGGACTTCTGCTCTGGGTGTGCTACTTTGCCCTAGAGCTGAAAGGCACAACGTGCAGGCTTCTTTCCAAAGGGCGAGTTGGGCCCCACAGCATCTTGCTTCCAGCTCTTTGGGAAGCTGAGAATCAACTCGCTCTGCACAGTGCTCTTACAGCCTACCGGGAACATCTCTTCCAAAGGCCTGTGAAACGCAGTTTCTTTGCAGGCCTGATCTGGCTGAAGTAGGACTTCTGCTCTGGGTGTGCTACTTTGCCCTAGAGCTGAAAGGCACAACGTGCAGGCTTCTTTCCAAAGGGCGAGTTGGGCCCCACAGCATCTTGCTTCCAGCTCTTTGGGAAGCTAAGAAACAACTCGCTCTGCACAGTGCTCTTACAGCCTACCGGGAACATCTCTTCCAAAGGCCTGTGAAACACAGTTTCTTTGCAGGCCTGATCTGGCTGCAGTAGGACTTCTGCTCTGGGTGTGCTACTTTGCCATAGAGCTGAAAGGCACAACGTGCAGGCTTCTTTCCAAAGGGCGAGTTGGGCCCCACAGCATCTTGCTTCCAGCTCTTTGGGAAGCTAAGAAACAACTCGGTCTGCACAGTGCTCTTACAGCCTACCGGGAACATCTCTTCCAAAGGCCTGTGAAACGCAGTTTCTTTGAAGGCCTGATCTGGCTGAAGTAGGACTTCTGCTCTGGGTGTGCTACTTTGCCCTAGAGCTGAAAGGCACAACGTGCAGGCTTCTTTCCAAAGGGCGAGTTGGGCCCCACAGCATCTTGCTTCCAGCTCTTGGGAAGCTGAGAAACAACTCGCTCTGCACAGTGCTCTTACAGCCTACCGGGAACATCTCTTCCAAAGGCCTGTGAAACGCAGTTTCTTTGCAGGCCTGATCTGGCTGAAGTAGGACTTCTTCTCTGGGTGTGCTGCTTTGCCCTAGAGCTGAAAGGCACAACGTGCAGGCTTCTTTCCAAAGGGCGAGTTGGGCCCCACAGCATCTTGCTTCCAGCTCTTTGGGAAGCTAAGAAACAACTCGCTCTGCACAGTGCTCTTACAGCCTACCGGGAACATCTCTTCCAAAGGCCTGTGAAACGCAGTTTCTTTGCAGGCCTGATCTGGCTGAAGTAGGACTTCTGCTCTGGGTGTGCTACTTTGCCCTAGAGCTGAAAGGCACAACGTGCAGGCTTCTTTCCAGAGGGCGAGTTGGGCCCAACAGCATCTTGCTTCCAGCTCTTTGTGAAGCTAAGAAACAACTCGCTCTGCACAGTGCTCTTACAGCCTACCGGGAACATCTCTTCCAAAGGCCTGTGAAACACAGTTTCTTTGAAGGCCTGGTCTGGCTGAAGTAGGAGTTCTGCTCTGAGTGTGCTACTTTGCCCTAGAGCTGAAAAGCACAACGTGCAGGCTTCTTTCCAAAGGGCGAGTAGGGCCCCACAGCATCTTGCTTCCAGCTCTTTGGGAACCTCAGAAACAACTCGCTCTGCACAGTGCTCTTACAGCCTACCGGGAACATCTCTTCCAAAGGCCTGTGAAACGCAGTTTCTTTGCAGGCCTGATCTGGCTGAAGTAGGACTTCTGCTCTGGGTGTGCTACTTTGCCCTAGAGCTGAAAGGCACAACGTGCAGGCTTCTTTCCAAAGGGCGAGTTGGGCCCCACAGCATCTTGCTTCCAGATCTTTGGGAAGCTAAGAAACAACTCGCTCTGCACAGTGCTCTTACAGCCTACCGGGAACATCTCTTCCAAAGGCCTGTGAAACGCAGTTTCTTTGCAGGCCTGATCTGGCTGAAGTAGGACTTCTGCTCTGGGTGTGCTACTTTGCCCTAGAGCTGAAAGGCACAACGTGCAGGCTTCTTTCCAAAGGGCGAGTTGGGCCCCACAGCATCTTGCTTCCAGCTCTTTGGGAAGCTGAGAAACAACTCGCTCTGCACAGTGCTCTTAGAGCCTACCGGGAACATCTCTTCCAAAGGCCTGTGAAACGCAGTTTCTTTGCAGGCCTGGTCTGGCTGAAGTAGGACTTCTGCTCTGGGTGTGCTACTTTGCCCTAGAGCTGAAAGGCACAACGTGCAGGCTTCTTTCCAAAGGGCGAGTTGGGCCCCACAGCATCTTGCTTCCAGATCTTTGGGAAGCTAAGAAACAACTCGCTCTGCACAGTGCTCTTACAGCCTACCGGGAACATCTCTTCCAAAGGCCTGTGAAACGCAGTTTCTTTGCAGGCCTGATCTGGCTGAAGTAGGACTTCTGCTCTGGGTGTGCTACTTTGCCCTAGAGCTGAAAGGCACAACGTGCAGGCTTCTTTCCAAAGGGCGAGTTGGGCCCCACAGCATCTTGCTTCCAGCTCTTTGGGAAGCTAAGAAACAACTCGCTCTGCACAGTGCTCTTACAGCCTAGCGGGAACAGCTCTTCCAAAGGCCTGTGAAACGCAGTTTCTTTGCAGGCCTGATCTGGCTGAAGTAGGACTTCTGCTCTGGGTGTGCTACTTTGCCCTAGAGCTGAAAGGCACAACGTGCAGGCTTCTTTCCAAAGGGCGAGTTGGGCCCCACAGCATCTTGCTTCCAGCTCTTTGGGAAGCTAAGAAACAACTCGCTCTGCACAGTGCTCTTACAGCCTACCGGGAACATCTCTTCCAAAGGCCTGTGAAACGCAGTTTCTTTGCAGGCCTGATCTGGCTGAAGTAGGACTTCTGCTCTGGGTGTGCTACTTTGCCCTAGAGCTGAAAGGCACAACGTGCAGGCTTCTTTCCAAAGGGCGAGTTGGGCCCCACAGCATCTTGCTTCCAGCTCTTTGGGAAGCTAAGAAACAACTCGCTCTGCACAGTTCTCTTATAGCCTACCGGGAACATCTCTTCCAAAGGCCTGTGAAACGCAGTTTCTTTGCAGGACTCATCTGGCTGAAGTAGGACTTCTGCTCTGGGTGTGCTCCATTGCCCTAGAGCTGAAAGGCACAACGTGCAGGCTTCCTTCCAAAGGGCGAGTTGGGCCCCACAGCATCTTGCTTCCAGCTCTTTGGGAAGCTAAGAAACAACTCGCTCTGCACAGTGCTCTTACAGCCTAGGGGGAACATCTCTTCCAAAGGCCTGTGAAACGCAGTTTCTTTGCAGGCCTGATCTGGCTAAAGTAGGACTTCTGCTCTGGGTGTGCTACTTTGCCCTAGAGCTGAAAGGCACAACGTGCAGGCTTCTTTCCAAAGGGCGAGTTGGGCCCCACAGCAACTTGCTTCCAGCTCTTTGGGAAGCTAAGAAACAACTCGCTCTGCACAGTGCTCTTACAGCCTACGGGGAACATCTCTTCCAAAGGCCTGTGAAACACAGTTTCTTTTCAGGCCTGATCTGGGTGAAGTAGGACTTCTTCTCTGGGTTTGCTGCTTTGCCCTATAGCTGAAAGGCACAACGTGCAGGCTTCTTTCCAAAGGGCGAGTTGGGCCCCACAGCATCTTGCTTCCAGCTCTTTGGGAAGCTAAGAAACAACTCGCTCTGCACAGTGCTCTTACAGCCTACCGGGAACATCTCTTGAAAAGGCCTGTGAAACGCAGTTTCTTTGCAGGCCTATTCTGGCTGAAGTAGGACTTCTGCTCTGGGTGTGCTACTTTGCCCTAGAGCTGAAAGGCACAACGTGCAGGCTTCTTTCCAAAGGGCGCGTTGGGCCCCACAGCATCTTGCTTCCAGCTCTTTGGGAAGCTAAGAAACAACTCGCTCTGCACAGTGCTCTTACAGCCTAGTGGGAACATCTCTTCCAAAGGCCTGTGAAACGCAGTTTCTTTGCAGGCCTGATCTGGCTGCAGTAGGACTTCTGCTCTGGGTGTGCTACTTTGCCATAGAGCTGAAAGGCACAACGTGCAGGCTTCTTTCCAAAGGGCGAGTTGGGCCCCACAGCATCTTGCTTCCAGCTCTTTGGGAAGCTAAGAAACAACTCGCTCTGCACAGTGCTCTTACAGCCTACTGGGAACATCTCTTCCAAAGGCCTGTGAAACGCAGTTTCTTTGCAGGCCTGATCTGGCTGAAGTAGGACTTCTGCTCTGGGTGTGCTACTTTGCCCTAGAGCTGAAAGGCACAACGTGCAGGCTTCTTTCCAAAGGGCGAGTTGGGCCCCACAGCATCTTGCTTCCAGCTCTTTGGGAAGCTAAGAAACAACTCGCTCTGCACAGTGCTCTTACAGCCTACCGGGAACATCTCTTCCAAAGGCCTGTGAAACGCAGTTTCTTTGCAGGCCTGATCTGGCTGAAGTAGGACTTCTGCTCTGGGTGTGCTACTTTGCCCTAGAGCTGAAAGGCACAACGTGCAGGCTTCTTTCCAGAGGGCGAGTTGGGCCCCACAGCATCTTGCTTCCAGCTCTTGGGGAAGCTAATAAACAGCTCGCTCTGCACAGTGCTCTTACAGCCTACGGGGAACATCTCTTCCAAAGGCCTGTGAAACACAGTTTCTTTTCAGGCCTGATCTGGGTGAAGTAGGACTTCTTCTCTGGGTGTGCTGCTTTGCCCTAGAGCTGAAAGGCACAACGTCCAGGCTTCTTTCCAAAGGGCGAGTTGGGCCCCACAGCATCTTGCTTCCAGCTCTTTGGGAAGCTAAGAAACAACTCGCTCTGCACAGTGCTCTTACAGCCTACCGGGAACATCTCTTCCAAAGGCCTGTGAAACGCAGTTTCTTTGCAGGCCTATTCTGGCTGAAGTAGGACTTCTGCTCTGGGTGTGCTACTTTGCCCTAGAGCTGAAAGGCACAACGTGCAGGCTTCTTTCCAGAGGGCGAGTTGGGCCCCACAGCATCTTGCTTCCAGCTCTTTGTGAAGCTAAGAAACAACTCGCTCTGCACAGTGCTCTTACAGCCTACCGGGAACATCTCTTCCAAAGGCCTGTGAAACACAGTTTCTTTGAAGGCCTGGTCTGGCTGAAGTAGGAGTTCTGCTCTGAGTGTGCTACTTTGCCCTAGAGCTGAAAAGCACAACGTGCAGGCTTCTTTCCAAAGGGAGAGTAGGGCCCCACAGCATCTTGCTTCCAGCTCTTTGGGAACCTCAGAAACAACTCGCTCTGCACAGTGCTCTTACAGCCTACCGGGAACATCTCTTCCAAAGGCCTGTGAAACGCAGTTTCTTTGCAGGCCTGATCTGGCTGAAGTAGGACTTCTGCTCTGGGTGTGCTACTTTGCCCTAGAGCTGAAAGGCACAACGTGCAGGCTTCTTTCCAAAGGGCGAGTTGGGCCCCACAGCATCTTGCTTCCAGCTCTTTGGGAAGCTAAGAAACAACTCGCTCTGCACAGTGCTCTTACAGCCTAGTGGGAACATCTCTTCCAAAGGCCTGTGAAACGCAGTTTCTTTGCAGGCCTGATCTGGCTGCAGTAGGACTTCTGCTCTGGGTGTGCTACTTTGCCATAGAGCTGAAAGGCACAACGTGCAGGCTTCTTTCCAAAGGGCGAGTTGGGCCCCACAGCATCTTGCTTCCAGCTCTTTGGGAAGCTAAGAAACAACTCGCTCTGCACAGTGCTCTTACAGCCTACCGGGAACATCTCTTCCAAAGGCCTGTGAAACGCAGTTTCTTTGCAGGCCTGATCTGGCTGAAGTAGGACTTCTGCTCTGGGTGTGCTACTTTGCCCTAGAGCTGAAAGGCACAACGTGCAGGCTTCTTTCCAAAGGGCGAGTTGGGCCCCACAGCATCTTGCTTCCAGCTCTTTGGGAAGCTGAGAATCAACTCGCTCTGCACAGTGCTCTTACAGCCTACCGGGAACATCTCTTCCAAAGGCCTGTGAAACGCAGTTTCTTTGCAGGCCTGATCTGGCTGAAGTAGGACTTCTGCTCTGGGTGTGCTACTTTGCCCTAGAGCTGAAAGGCACAACGTGCAGGCTTCTTTCCAAAGGGCGAGTTGGGCCCCACAGCATCTTGCTTCCAGCTCTTTGGGAAGCTAAGAAACAACTCGCTCTGCACAGTGCTCTTACAGCCTAGTGGGAACATCTCTTCCAAAGGCCTGTGAAACGCAGTTTCTTTGCAGGCCTGATCTGGCTGCAGTAGGACTTCTGCTCTGGGTGTGCTACTTTGCCATAGAGCTGAAAGGCACAACGTGCAGGCTTCTTTCCAAAGGGCGAGTTGGGCCCCACAGCATCTTGCTTCCAGCTCTTTGGGAAGCTAAGAAACAACTCGCTCTGCACAGTGCTCTTACAGCCTACCGGGAACATCTCTTCCAAACGCCTGTGAAACGCAGTTTCTTTGCAGGCCTGATCTGGCTGAAGTAGGACTTCTGCTCTGGGTGTGGTACTTTGCCCTAGAGCTGAAAGGCACAACGTGCAGGCTTCTTTCCAGAGGGCGAGTTGGGCCCCACAGCATCTTGCTTCCAGCTCTTGGGGAAGCTAATAAACAACTCGCTCTGCACAGTGCTCTTACAGCCTACGGGGAACATCTCTTCCAAAGGCCTGTGAAACACAGTTTCTTTTCAGGCCTGATCTGGGTGAAGTAGGACTTCTTCTCTGGGTGTGCTGCTTTGCCCTAGAGCTGAAAGGCACAACGTCCAGGCTTCTTTCCAAAGGGCGAGTTGGGCCCCACAGCATCTTGCTTCCAGCTCTTTGGGAAGCTAAGAAACAACTCGCTCTGCACAGTGCTCTTACAGCCTACCGGGAACATCTCTTCCAAAGGCCTGTGAAACGCAGTTTCTTTGCAGGCCTATTCTGGCTGAAGTAGGACTTCTGCTCTGGGTGTGCTACTTTGCCCTAGAGCTGAAAGGCACAACGTGCAGGCTTCTTTCCAGAGGGCGAGTTGGGCCCCACAGCATCTTGCTTCCAGCTCTTTGGGAACCTCAGAAACAACTCGCTCTGCACAGTGCTCTTACAGCCTACCGGGAACATCTCTTCCAAAGGCCTGTGAAACGCAGTTTCTTTGCAGGCCTGATCTGGCTGAAGTAGGACTTCTGCTCTGGGTGTGCTACTTTGCCCTAGAGCTGAAAGGCACAACGTGCAGGCTTCTTTCCAAAGGGCGAGTTGGGCCCGACAGCATCTTGCTTCCAGCTCTTTGGGAAGCTGAGAAACAACTCGCTCTGCACAGTGCTCTTACAGCCTAGTGGGAACATCTCTTCCAAAGGCCTGTGAAACGCAGTTTCTTTGCAGGCCTGATCTGGCTGCAGTAGGACTTCTGCTCTGGGTGTGCTACTTTGCCATAGAGCTGAAAGGCACAACGTGCAGGCTTCTTTCCAAAGGGCGAGTAGGGCCCCACAGCATCTTGCTTCCAGCTCTTTGGGAACCTCAGAAACAACTCGCTCTGCACAGTGCTCTTACAGCCTACCGGGAACATCTCTTCCAAAGGCCTGTGAAACGCAGTTTCTTTGCAGGCCTGATCTGGCTGAAGTAGGACTTCTGCTCTGGGTGTGCTACTTTGCCCTAGAGCTGAAAGGCACAACGTGCAGGCTTCTTTCCAAAGGGCGAGTTGGGCCCCACAGCATCTTGCTTCCAGCTCTTTGGGAAGCTAAGAAACAACTCGCTCTGCACAGTGCTCTTACAGCCTAGTGGGAACATCTCTTCCAAAGGCCTGTGAAACGCAGTTTCTTTGCAGGCCTGATCTGGCTGCAGTAGGACTTCTGCTCTGGGTGTGCTACTTTGCCATAGAGCTGAAAGGCACAACGTGCAGGCTTCTTTCCAAAGGGCGAGTTGGGCCCCACAGCATCTTGCTTCCAGCTCTTTGGGAAGCTAAGAAACAACTCGCTCTGCACAGTGCTCTTACAGCCTACCGGGAACATCTCTTCCAAAGGCCTGTGAAACGCAGTTTCTTTGCAGGCCTGATCTGGCTGAAGTAGGACTTCTGCTCTGGGTGTGCTACTTTGCCCTAGAGCTGAAAGGCACAACGTGCAGGCTTCTTTCCAAAGGGCGAGTTGGGCCCCACAGCATCTTGCTTCCAGCTCTTTGGGAAGCTGAGAAACAACTCGCTCTGCACAGTGCTCTTACAGCCTACCGGGAACATCTCTTCCAAAGGCCTGTGAAACGCAGTTTCTTTGCAGGCCTGATCTGGCTGAAGTAGGACTTCTGCTCTGGGTGTGCTACTTTGCCCTAGAGCTGAAAGGCACAACGTGCAGGCTTCTTTCCAAAGGGCGAGTTGGGCCCCACAGCATCTTGCTTCCAGCTCTTTGGGAAGCTAAGAAACAACTCGCTCTGCACAGTGCTCTTACAGCCTAGTGGGAACATCTCTTCCAAAGGCCTGTGAAACGCAGTTTCTTTGCAGGCCTGATCTGGCTGCAGTAGGACTTCTGCTCTGGGTGTGCTACTTTGCCATAGAGCTGAAAGGCACAACGTGCAGGCTTCTTTCCAAAGGGCGAGTTGGGCCCCACAGCATCTTGCTTCCAGCTCTTTGGGAAGCTAAGAAACAACTCGCTCTGCACAGTGCTCTTACAGCCTACCGGGAACATCTCTTCCAAAGGCCTGTGAAACGCAGTTTCTTTGCAGGCCTGATCTGGCTGAAGTAGGACTTCTGCTCTGGGTGTGCTACTTTGCCCTAGAGCTGAAAGGCACAACGTGCAGGCTTCTTTCCAAAGGGCGAGTTGGGCCCCACAGCATCTTGCTTCCAGCTCTTTGGGAAGCTGAGAATCAACTCGCTCTGCACAGTGCTCTTACAGCCTACCGGGAACATCTCTTCCAAAGGCCTGTGAAACGCAGTTTCTTTGCAGGCCTGATCTGGCTGAAGTAGGACTTCTGCTCTGGGTGTGCTACTTTGCCCTAGAGCTGAAAGGCACAACGTGCAGGCTTCTTTCCAAAGGGCGAGTTGGGCCCCACAGCATCTTGCTTCCAGCTCTTTGGGAAGCTAAGAAACAACTCGCTCTGCACAGTGCTCTTACAGCCTAGTGGGAACATCTCTTCCAAAGGCCTGTGAAACACAGTTTCTTTGCAGGCCTGATCTGGCTGCAGTAGGACTTCTGCTCTGGGTGTGCTACTTTGCCCTAGAGCTGAAAGGCACAACGTGCAGGCTTCTTTCCAAAGGGCGAGTTGGGCCCCACAGCATCTTGCTTCCAGCTCTTTGGGAAGCTAAGAAACAACTCGGTCTGCACAGTGCTCTTACAGCCTACCGGGAACATCTCTTCCAAAGGCCTGTGAAACGCAGTTTCTTTGAAGGCCTGATCTGGCTGAAGTAGGACTTCTGCTCTGGGTGTGCTACTTTGCCCTAGAGCTGAAAGGCACAACGTGCAGGCTTCTTTCCAAAGGGCGAGTTGGGCCCCACAGCATCTTGCTTCCAGCTCTTTGGGAAGCTGAGAAACAACTCGCTCTGCACAGTGCTCTTACAGCCTACCGGGAACATCTCTTCCAAAGGCCTGTGAAACGCAGTTTCTTTGCAGGCCTGATCTGGCTGAAGTAGGACTTCTTCTCTGGGTGTGCTGCTTTGCCCTAGAGCTGAAAGGCACAACGTGCAGGCTTCTTTCCAAAGGGCGAGTTGGGCCCCACAGCATCTTGCTTCCAGCTCTTTGGGAAGCTAAGAAACAACTCGCTCTGCACAGTGCTCTTACAGCCTACCGGGAACATCTCTTCCAAAGGCCTGTGAAACGCAGTTTCTTTGCAGGCCTGATCTGGCTGAAGTAGGACTTCTGCTCTGGGTGTGCTACTTTGCCCTAGAGCTGAAAGGCACAACGTGCAGGCTTCTTTCCAAAGGGCGAGTTGGGCCCCACAGCATCTTGCTTCCAGCTCTTTGGGAAGCTGAGAATCAACTCGCTCTGCACAGTGCTCTTACAGCCTACCGGGAACATCTCTTCCAAAGGCCTGTGAAACGCAGTTTCTTTGCAGGCCTGATCTGGCTGAAGTAGGACTTCTGCTCTGGGTGTGCTACTTTGCCCTAGAGCTGAAAGGCACAACGTGCAGGCTTCTTTCCAAAGGGCGAGTTGGGCCCCACAGCATCTTGCTTCCAGCTCTTTGGGAAGCTAAGAAACAACTCGCTCTGCACAGTGCTCTTACAGCCTAGTGGGAACATCTCTTCCAAAGGCCTGTGAAACACAGTTTCTTTGCAGGCCTGATCTGGCTGCAGTAGGACTTCTGCTCTGGGTGTGCTACTTTGCCATAGAGCTGAAAGGCACAACGTGCAGGCTTCTTTCCAAAGGGCGAGTTGGGCCCCACAGCATCTTGCTTCCAGCTCTTTGGGAAGCTAAGAAACAACTCGGTCTGCACAGTGCTCTTACAGCCTACCGGGAACATCTCTTCCAAAGGCCTGTGAAACGCAGTTTCTTTGAAGGCCTGATCTGGCTGAAGTAGGACTTCTGCTCTGGGTGTGCTACTTTGCCCTAGAGCTGAAAGGCACAACGTGCAGGCTTCTTTCCAAAGGGCGAGTTGGGCCCCACAGCATCTTGCTTCCAGCTCTTTGGGAAGCTGAGAAACAACTCGCTCTGCACAGTGCTCTTACAGCCTACCGGGAACATCTCTTCCAAAGGCCTGTGAAACGCAGTTTCTTTGCAGGCCTGATCTGGCTGAAGTAGGACTTCTTCTCTGGGTGTGCTGCTTTGCCCTAGAGCTGAAAGGCACAACGTGCAGGCTTCTTTCCAAAGGGCGAGTTGGGCCCCACAGCATCTTGCTTCCAGCTCTTTGGGAAGCTAAGAAACAACTCGCTCTGCACAGTGCTCTTACAGCCTACCGGGAACATCTCTTCCAAAGGCCTGTGAAACGCAGTTTCTTTGCAGGCCTATTCTGGCTGAAGTAGGACTTCTGCTCTGGGTGTGCTACTTTGCCCTAGAGCTGAAAGGCACAACGTGCAGGCTTCTTTCCAGAGGGCGAGTTGGGCCCCACAGCCTCTTGCTTCCAGCTCTTTGTGAAGCTAAGAAACAACTCGCTCTGCACAGTGCTCTTACAGCCTACCGGGAACATCTCTTCCAAAGGCCTGTGAAACACAGTTTCTTTGAAGGCCTGGTCTGGCTGAAGTAGGAGTTCTGCTCTGAGTGTGCTACTTTGCCCTAGAGCTGAAAGGCACAACGTGCAGGCTTCTTTCCAAAGGGCGAGTAGGGCCCCACAGCATCTTGCTTCCAGCTCTTTGGGAACCTCAGAAACAACTCGCTCTGCACAGTGCTCTTACAGCCTACCGGGAACATCTCTTCCAAAGGCCTGTGAAACGCAGTTTCTTTGCAGGCCTGATCTGGCTGAAGTAGGACTTCTGCTCTGGGTGTGCTACTTTGCCCTAGAGCTGAAAGGCACAACGTGCAGGCTTCTTTCCAAAGGGCGAGTAGGGCCCCACAGCATCTTGCTTCCAGCTCTTTGGGAAGCTAAGAAACAACTCGCTCTGCACAGTGCTCTTACAGCCTAGTGGGAACATCTCTTCCAAAGGCCTGTGAAACGCAGTTTCTTTGCAGGCCTGATCTGGCTGCAGTAGGACTTCTGCTCTGGGTGTGCTACTTTGCCATAGAGCTGAAAGGCACAACGTGCAGGCTTCTTTCCAAAGGGCGAGTTGGGCCCCACAGCATCTTGCTTCCAGCTCTTTGGGAAGCTAAGAAACAACTCGCTCTGCACAGTGCTCTTACAGCCTACCGGGAACATCTCTTCCAAACGCCTGTGAAACGCAGTTTCTTTGCAGGCCTGATCTGGCTGAAGTAGGACTTCTGCTCTGGGTGTGCTACTTTGCCCTAGAGCTGAAAGGCACAACGTGCAGGCTTCTTTCCAGAGGGCGAGTTGGGCCACACAGCATCTTGCTTCCAGCTCTTGGGGAAGCTAATAAACAACTCGCTCTGCACAGTGCTCTTACAGCCTACGGGGAACATCTCTTCCAAAGGCCTGTGAAACACAGTTTCTTTTCAGGCCTGATCTGGGTGAAGTAGGACTTCTTCTCTGGGTGTGCTGCTTTGCCCTAGAGCTGAAAGGCACAACGTCCAGGCTTCTTTCCAAAGGGCGAGTTGGGCCCCACAGCATCTTGCTTCCAGCTCTTTGGGAAGCTAAGAAACAACTCGCTCTGCACAGTGCTCTTACAGCCTACCGGGAACATCTCTTCCAAAGGCCTGTGAAACGCAGTTTCTTTGCAGGCCTATTCTGGCTGAAGTAGGACTTCTGCTCTGGGTGTGCTACTTTGCCCTAGAGCTGAAAGGCACAACGTGCAGGCTTCTTTCCAGAGGGCGAGTTGGGCCCCACAGCATCTTGCTTCCAGCTCTTTGGGAACCTCAGAAACAACTCGCTCTGCACAGTGCTCTTACAGCCTACCGGGAACATCTCTTCCAAAGGCCTGTGAAACGCAGTTTCTTTGCAGGCCTGATCTGGCTGAAGTAGGACTTCTGCTCTGGGTGTGCTACTTTGCCCTAGAGCTGAAAGGCACAACGTGCAGGCTTCTTTCCAAAGGGCGAGTTGGGCCCCACAGCATCTTGCTTCCAGCTCTTTGGGAAGCTGAGAAACAACTCGCTCTGCACAGTGCTCTTACAGCCTAGTGGGAACATCTCTTCCAAAGGCCTGTGAAACGCAGTTTCTTTGCAGGCCTGATCTGGCTGCAGTAGGACTTCTGCTCTGGGTGTGCTACTTTGCCATAGAGCTGAAAGGCACAACGTGCAGGCTTCTTTCCAAAGGGCGAGTAGGGCCCCACAGCATCTTGCTTCCAGCTCTTTGGGAAGCTAAGAAACAACTCGCTCTGCACAGTGCTCTTACAGCCTACCGGGAACATCTCTTCCAAAGGCCTGTGAAACGCAGTTTCTTTGCAGGCCTGATCTGGCTGAAGTAGGACTTCTGCTCTGGGTGTGCTACTTTGCCCTAGAGCTGAAAGGCACAACGTGCAGGCTTCTTTCCAAAGGGCGAGTTGGGCCCCACAGCATCTTGCTTCCAGCTCTTTGGGAAGCTAAGAAACAACTCGCTCTGCACAGTGCTCTTACAGCCTACCGGGAACATCTCTTCCAAAGGCCTGTGAAACGCAGTTTCTTTGCAGGCCTGATCTGGCTGCAGTAGGACTTCTGCTCTGGGTGTGCTACTTTGCCATAGAGCTGAAAGGCACAACGTGCAGGCTTCTTTCCAAAGGGCGAGTTGGGCCCCACAGCATCTTGCTTCCAGCTCTTTGGGAAGCTAAGAAACAACTCGCTCTGCACAGTGCTCTTACAGCCTACCGGGAACATCTCTTCCAAAGGCCTGTGAAACGCAGTTTCTTTGCAGGCCTGATCTGGCTGAAGTAGGACTTCTGCTCTGGGTGTGCTACTTTGCCCTAGAGCTGAAAGGCACAACGTGCAGGCTTCTTTCCAAAGGGCGAGTTGGGCCCCACAGCATCTTGCTTCCAGCTCTTTGGGAAGCTGAGAAACAACTCGCTCTGCACAGTGCTCTTACAGCCTACCGGGAACATCTCTTCCAAAGGCCTGTGAAACGCAGTTTCTTTGCAGGCCTGATCTGGCTGAAGTAGGACTTCTGCTCTGGGTGTGCTACTTTGCCCTAGAGCTGAAAGGCACAACGTGCAGGCTTCTTTCCAAAGGGCGAGTTGGGCCCCACAGCATCTTGCTTCCAGCTCTTTGGGAAGCTAAGAAACAACTCGCTCTGCACAGTGCTCTTACAGCCTAGTGGGAACATCTCTTCCAAAGGCCTGTGAAACGCAGTTTCTTTGCAGGCCTGATCTGGCTGCAGTAGGACTTCTGCTCTGGGTGTGCTACTTTGCCCTAGAGCTGAAAGGCACAACGTGCAGGCTTCTTTCCAAAGGGCGAGTTGGGCCCCACAGCATCTTGCTTCCAGCTCTTTGGGAAGCTAAGAAACAACTCGCTCTGCACAGTGCTCTTACAGCCTACCGGGAACATCTCTTCCAAAGGCCTGTGAAACGCAGTTTCTTTGCAGGCCTGATCTGGCTGAAGTAGGACTTCTGCTCTGGGTGTGCTACTTTGCCCTAGAGCTGAAAGGCACAACGTGCAGGCTTCTTTCCAAAGGGCGAGTTGGGCCCCACAGCATCTTGCTTCCAGCTCTTTGGGAAGCTGAGAATCAACTCGCTCTGCACAGTGCTCTTACAGCCTACCGGGAACATCTCTTCCAAAGGCCTGTGAAACGCAGTTTCTTTGCAGGCCTGATCTGGCTGAAGTAGGACTTCTGCTCTGGGTGTGCTACTTTGCCCTAGAGCTGAAAGGCACAACGTGCAGGCTTCTTTCCAAAGGGCGAGTTGGGCCCCACAGCATCTTGCTTACAGCTCTTTGGGAAGCTAAGAAACAACTCGCTCTGCACAGTGCTCTTACAGCCTAGTGGGAACATCTCTTCCAAAGGCCTGTGAAACACAGTTTCTTTGCAGGCCTGATCTGGCTGCAGTAGGACTTCTGCTCTGGGTGTGCTACTTTGCCCTAGAGCTGAAAGGCACAACGTGCAGGCTTCTTTCCAAAGGGCGAGTTGGGCCCCACAGCATCTTGCTTCCAGCTCTTTGGGAAGCTAAGAAACAACTCGGTCTGCACAGTGCTCTTACAGCCTACCGGGAACATCTCTTCCAAAGGCCTGTGAAACGCAGTTTCTTTGAAGGCCTGATCTGGCTGAAGTAGGACTTCTGCTCTGGGTGTGCTGCTTTGCCCTAGAGCTGAAAGGCACAACGTGCAGGCTTCTTTCCAAAGGGCGAGTTGGGCCCCACAGCATCTTGCTTCCAGCTCTTTGGGAAGCTAAGAAACAACTCGCTCTGCACAGTGCTCTTACAGCCTACCGGGAACATCTCTTCCAAAGGCCTGTGAAACGCAGTTTCTTTGCAGGCCTATTCTGGCTGAAGTAGGACTTCTGCTCTGGGTGTGCTACTTTGCCCTAGAGCTGAAAGGCACAACGTGCAGGCTTCTTTCCAGAGGGCGAGTTGGGCCCCACAGCATCTTGCTTCCAGCTCTTTGTGAAGCTAAGAAACAACTCGCTCTGCACAGTGCTCTTACAGCCTACCGGGAACATCTCTTCCAAAGGCCTGTGAAACACAGTTTCTTTGAAGGCCTGGTCTGGCTGAAGTAGGAGTTCTGCTCTGAGTGTGCTACTTTGCCCTAGAGCTGAAAAGCACAACGTGCAGGCTTCTTTCCAAAGGGCGAGTAGGGCCCCACAGCATCTTGCTTCCAGCTCTTTGGGAACCTCAGAAACAACTCGCTCTGCACAGTGCTCTTACAGCCTACCGGGAACATCTCTTCCAAAGGCCTGTGAAACGCAGTTTCTTTGCAGGCCTGATCTGGCTGAAGTAGGACTTCTGCTCTGGGTGTGCTACTTTGCCCTAGAGCTGAAAGGCACAACGTGCAGGCTTCTTTCCAAAGGGCGAGTTGGGCCCCACAGCATCTTGCTTCCAGCTCTTTGGGAAGCTAAGAAACAACTCGCTCTGCACAGTTCTCTTATAGCCTACCGGGAACATCTCTTCCAAAGGCCTGTGAAACGCAGTTTCTTTGCAGGACTCATCTGGCTGAAGTAGGACTTCTGCTCTGCGTGTGCTCCATTGCCCTAGAGCTGAAAGGCACAACGTGCAGGCTTCCTTCCAAAGGGCGAGTTGGGCCCCACAGCATCTTGCTTCCAGCTCTTTGGGAAGCTAAGAAACAACTCGCTCTGCACAGTGCTCTTACAGCCTAGGGGGAACATCTCTTCCAAAGGCCTGTGAAACGCAGTTTCTTTGCAGGCCTGATCTGGCTAAAGTAGGACTTCTGCTCTGGGTGTGCTACTTTGCCCTAGAGCTGAAAGGCACAACGTGCAGGCTTCTTTCCAAAGGGCGAGTTGGGCCCCACAGCAACTTGCTTCCAGCTCTTTGGGAAGCTAAGAAACAACTCGCTCTGCACAGTGCTCTTACAGCCTACGGGGAACATCTCTTCCAAAGGCCTGTGAAACACAGTTTCTTTTCAGGCCTGATCTGGGTGAAGTAGGACTTCTTCTCTGGGTTTGCTGCTTTGCCCTATAGCTGAAAGGCACAACGTGCAGGCTTCTTTCCAAAGGGCGAGTTGGGCCCCACAGCATCTTGCTTCCAGCTCTTTGGGAAGCTAAGAAACAACTCGCTCTGCACAGTGCTCTTACAGCCTACCGGGAACATCTCTTGAAAAGGCCTGTGAAACGCAGTTTCTTTGCAGGCCTATTCTGGCTGAAGTAGGACTTCTGCTCTGGGTGTGCTACTTTGCCCTAGAGCTGAAAGGCACAACGTGCAGGCTTCTTTCCAAAGGGCGCGTTGGGCCCCACAGCATCTTGCTTCCAGCTCTTTGGGAAGCTAAGAAACAACTCGCTCTGCACAGTGCTCTTACAGCCTAGTGGGAACATCTCTTCCAAAGGCCTGTGAAACGCAGTTTCTTTGCAGGCCTGATCTGGCTGCAGTAGGACTTCTGCTCTGGGTGTGCTACTTTGCCATAGAGCTGAAAGGCACAACGTGCAGGCTTCTTTCCAAAGGGCGAGTTGGGCCCCACAGCATCTTGCTTCCAGCTCTTTGGGAAGCTGAGAATCAACTCGCTCTGCACAGTGCTCTTACAGCCTGCCGGGAACATCTCTTCCAAAGGCCTGTGAAACGCAGTTTCTTTGCAGGCCTGATCTGGCTGAAGTAGGACTTCTGCTCTGGGTGTGCTACTTTGCCCTAGAGCTGAAAGGCACAACGTGCAGGCTTCTTTCCAAAGGGCGAGTTGGGCCCCACAGCATCTTGCTTCCAGCTCTTTGGGAAGCTAAGAAACAACTCGCTCTGCACAGTGCTCTTACAGCCTACCGGGAACATCTCTTCCAAACGCCTGTGAAACGCAGTTTCTTTGCAGGCCTGATCTGGCTGAAGTAGGACTTCTGCTCTGGGTGTGCTACTTTGCCCTAGAGCTGAAAGGCACAACGTGCAGGCTTCTTTCCAGAGGGCGAGTTGGGCCCCACAGCATCTTGCTTCCAGCTCTTGGGGAAGCTAATAAACAGCTCGCTCTGCACAGTGCTCTTACAGCCTACGGGGAACATCTCTTCCAAAGGCCTGTGAAACACAGTTTCTTTTCAGGCCTGATCTGGGTGAAGTAGGACTTCTTCTCTGGGTGTGCTGCTTTGCCCTAGAGCTGAAAGGCACAACGTGCAGGCTTCTTTCCAAAGGGCGAGTTGGGCCCCACAGCATCTTGCTTCCAGCTCTTTGGGAAGCTAAGAAACAACTCGCTCTGCACAGTGCTCTTACAGCCTACCGGGAACATCTCTTCCAAAGGCCTGTGAAACGCAGTTTCTTTGCAGGCCTATTCTGGCTGAAGTAGGACTTCTGCTCTGGGTGTGCTACTTTGCCCTAGAGCTGAAAGGCACAACGTGCAGGCTTCTTTCCAGAGGGCGAGTTGGGCCCCACAGCATCTTGCTTCCAGCTCTTTGTGAAGCTAAGAAACAACTCGCTCTGCACAGTGCTCTTACAGCCTACCGGGAACATCTCTTCCAAAGGCCTGTGAAACACAGTTTCTTTGAAGGCCTGGTCTGGCTGAAGTAGGAGTTCTGCTCTGAGTGTGCTACTTTGCCCTAGAGCTGAAAAGCACAACGTGCAGGCTTCTTTCCAAAGGGCGAGTAGGGCCCCACAGCATCTTGCTTCCAGCTCTTTGGGAACCTCAGAAACAACTCGCTCTGCACAGTGCTCTTACAGCCTACCGGGAACATCTCTTCCAAAGGCCTGTGAAACGCAGTTTCTTTGCAGGCCTGATCTGGCTGAAGTAGGACTTCTGCTCTGGGTGTGCTACTTTGCCCTAGAGCTGAAAGGCACAACGTGCAGGCTTCTTTCCAAAGGGCGAGTTGGGCCCCACAGCATCTTGCTTCCAGCTCTTTGGGAAGCTAAGAAACAACTCGCTCTGCACAGTGCTCTTACAGCCTAGTGGGAACATCTCTTCCAAAGGCCTGTGAAACGCAGTTTCTTTGCAGGCCTGATCTGGCTGCAGTAGGACTTCTGCTCTGGGTGTGCTACTTTGCCATAGAGCTGAAAGGCACAACGTGCAGGCTTCTTTCCAAAGGGCGAGTTGGGCCCCACAGCATCTTGCTTCCAGCTCTTTGGGAAGCTAAGAAACAACTCGCTCTGCACAGTGCTCTTACAGCCTACCGGGAACATCTCTTCCAAACGCCTGTGAAACGCAGTTTCTTTGCAGGCCTGATCTGGCTGAAGTAGGACTTCTGCTCTGGGTGTGGTACTTTGCCCTAGAGCTGAAAGGCACAACGTGCAGGCTTCTTTCCAGAGGGCGAGTTGGGCCCCACAGCATCTTGCTTCCAGCTCTTGGGGAAGCTAATAAACAACTCGCTCTGCACAGTGCTCTTACAGCCTACGGGGAACATCTCTTCCAAAGGCCTGTGAAACACAGTTTCTTTTCAGGCCTGATCTGGGTGAAGTAGGACTTCTTCTCTGGGTGTGCTGCTTTGCCCTAGAGCTGAAAGGCACAACGTCCAGGCTTCTTTCCAAAGGGCGAGTTGGGCCCCACAGCATCTTGCTTCCAGCTCTTTGGGAAGCTAAGAAACAACTCGCTCTGCACAGTGCTCTTACAGCCTACCGGGAACATCTCTTCCAAAGGCCTGTGAAACGCAGTTTCTTTGCAGGCCTATTCTGGCTGAAGTAGGACTTCTGCTCTGGGTGTGCTACTTTGCCCTAGAGCTGAAAGGCACAACGTGCAGGCTTCTTTCCAGAGGGCGAGTTGGGCCCCACAGCATCTTGCTTCCAGCTCTTTGGGAACCTCAGAAACAACTCGCTCTGCACAGTGCTCTTACAGCCTACCGGGAACATCTCTTCCAAAGGCCTGTGAAACGCAGTTTCTTTGCAGGCCTGATCTGGCTGAAGTAGGACTTCTGCTCTGGGTGTGCTACTTTGCCCTAGAGCTGAAAGGCACAACGTGCAGGCTTCTTTCCAAAGGGCGAGTTGGGCCCCACAGCATCTTGCTTCCAGCTCTTTGGGAAGCTGAGAAACAACTCGCTCTGCACAGTGCTCTTACAGCCTAGTGGGAACATCTCTTCCAAAGGCCTGTGAAACGCAGTTTCTTTGCAGGCCTGATCTGGCTGCAGTAGGACTTCTGCTCTGGGTGTGCTACTTTGCCATAGAGCTGAAAGGCACAACGTGCAGGCTTCTTTCCAAAGGGCGAGTAGGGCCCCACAGCATCTTGCTTCCAGCTCTTTGGGAAGCTAAGAAACAACTCGCTCTGCACAGTGCTCTTACAGCCTACCGGGAACATCTCTTCCAAAGGCCTGTGAAACGCAGTTTCTTTGCAGGCCTGATCTGGCTGAAGTAGGACTTCTGCTCTGGGTGTGCTACTTTGCCCTAGAGCTGAAAGGCACAACGTGCAGGCTTCTTTCCAAAGGGCGAGTTGGGCCCCACAGCATCTTGCTTCCAGCTCTTTGGGAAGCTAAGAAACAACTCGCTCTGCACAGTGCTCTTACTGCCTAGTGGGAACATCTCTTCCAAAGGCCTGTGAAACGCAGTTTCTTTGCAGGCCTGATCTGGCTGCAGTAGGACTTCTGCTCTGGGTGTGCTACTTTGCCCTAGAGCTGAAAGGCACAACGTGCAGGCTTCTTTCCAAAGGGCGAGTTGGGCCCCACAGCATCTTGCTTCCAGCTCTTTGGGAAGCTAAGAAACAACTCGCTCTGCACAGTGCTCTTACAGCCTACCGGGAACATCTCTTCCAAACGCCTGTGAAACGCAGTTTCTTTGCAGGCCTGATCTGGCTGAAGTAGGACTTCTGCTCTGGGTGTGGTACTTTGCCCTAGAGCTGAAAGGCACAACGTGCAGGCTTCTTTCCAGAGGGCGAGTTGGGCCCCACAGCATCTTGCTTCCAGCTCTTGGGGAAGCTAATAAACAACTCGCTCTGCACAGTGCTCTTACAGCCTACGGGGAACATCTCTTCCAAAGGCCTGTGAAACACAGTTTCTTTTCAGGCCTGATCTGGGTGAAGTAGGACTTCTGCTCTGGGTGTGCTACTTTGCCCTAGAGCTGAAAAGAACAACGTGCAGGCTTCTTTCCAAAGGGCGAGTAGGGCCCCACAGCATCTTGCTTCCAGCTCTTTGGGAACCTCAGAAACAACTCGCTCTGCACAGTGCTCTTACAGCCTACCGGGAACATCTCTTCCAAAGGCCTGTGAAACACAGTTTCTTTGCAGGCCTGATCTGGCTGAAGTAGGACTTCTGCTCTGGGTGTGCTACTTTGCCCTAGAGCTGAAAGGCACAACGTGCAGGCTTCTTTCCAAAGGGCGAGTTGGGCCCCACAGCATCTTGCTTCCAGCTCTTTGGGAAGCTAAGAAACAACTCGCTCTGCACAGTGCTCTTACAGCCTAGTGGGAACATCTCTTCCAAAGGCCTGTGAAACGCAGTTTCTTTGCAGGCCTGATCTGGCTGCAGTAGGACTTCTGCTCTGGGTGTGCTACTTTGCCCTAGAGCTGAAAGGCACAACGTGCAGGCTTCTTTCCAAAGGGCGAGTTGGGCCCCACAGCATCTTGCTTCCAGCTCTTTGGGAAGCTAAGAAACAACTCGCTCTGCACAGTGCTCTTACAGCCTACCGGGAACATCTCTTCCAAAGGCCTGTGAAACGCAGTTTCTTTGCAGGCCTGATCTGGCTGAAGTAGGACTTCTGCTCTGGGTGTGCTACTTTGCCCTAGAGCTGAAAGGCACAACGTGCAGGCTTCTTTCCAAAGGGCGAGTTGGGCCCCACAGCATCTTGCTTCCAGCTCTTTGGGAAGCTGAGAATCAACTCGCTCTGCACAGTGCTCTTACAGCCTACCGGGAACATCTCTTCCAAAGGCCTGTGAAACGCAGTTTCTTTGCAGGCCTGATCTGGCTGAAGTAGGACTTCTGCTCTGCATGTGCTACTTTGCCCTAGAGCTGAAAGGCACAACGTGCAGGCTTCTTTCCAAAGGGCGAGTTGGGCCCCACAGCATCTTGCTTCCAGCTCTTTGGGAAGCTAAGAAACAACTCGCTCTGCACAGTGCTCTTACAGCCTAGTGGGAACATCTCTTCCAAAGGCCTGTGAAACACAGTTTCTTTGCAGGCCTGATCTGGCTTCAGTAGGACTTCTGCTCTGGGTGTGCTACTTTGCCATAGAGCTGAAAGGCACAACGTGCAGGCTTCTTTCCAAAGGGCGAGTTGGGCCCCACAGCATCTTGCTTCCAGCTCTTTGGGAAGCTGAGAAACAACTCGCTCTGCACAGTGCTCTTACAGCCTAGTGGGAACATCTCTTCCAAAGGCCTGTGAAACGCAGTTTCTTTGCAGGCCTGATCTGGCTGCAGTAGGACTTCTGCTCTGGGTGTGCTACTTTGCCATAGAGCTGAAAGGCACAACGTGCAGGCTTCTTTCCAAAGGGCGAGTAGGGCCCCACAGCATCTTGCTTCCAGCTCTTTGGGAAGCTAAGAAACAACTCGCTCTGCACAGTGCTCTTACAGCCTACCGGGAACATCTCTTCCAAAGGCCTGTGAAACGCAGTTTCTTTGCAGGCCTGATCTGGCTGAAGTAGGACTTCTGCTCTGGGTGTGCTACTTTGCCCTAGAGCTGAAAGGCACAACGTGCAGGCTTCTTTCCAAAGGGCGAGTTGGGCCCCACAGCATCTTGCTTCCAGCTCTTTGGGAAGCTAAGAAACAACTCGCTCTGCACAGTGCTCTTACAGCCTACCGGGAACATCTCTTCCAAAGGCCTGTGAAACGCAGTTTCTTTGCAGGCCTGATCTGGCTGCAGTAGGACTTCTGCTCTGGGTGTGCTACTTTGCCATAGAGCTGAAAGGCACAACGTGCAGGCTTCTTTCCAAAGGGCGAGTTGGGCCCCACAGCATCTTGCTTCCAGCTCTTTGGGAAGCTAAGAAACAACTCGCTCTGCACAGTGCTCTTACAGCCTACCGGGAACATCTCTTCCAAAGGCCTGTGAAACGCAGTTTCTTTGCAGGCCTGATCTGGCTGAAGTAGGACTTCTGCTCTGGGTGTGCTACTTTGCCCTAGAGCTGAAAGGCACAACGTGCAGGCTTCTTTCCAAAGGGCGAGTTGGGCCCCACAGCATCTTGCTTCCAGCTCTTTGGGAAGCTGAGAAACAACTCGCTCTGCACAGTGCTCTTACAGCCTACCGGGAACATCTCTTCCAAAGGCCTGTGAAACGCAGTTTCTTTGCAGGCCTGATCTGGCTGAAGTAGGACTTCTGCTCTGGGTGTGCTACTTTGCCCTAGAGCTGAAAGGCACAACGTGCAGGCTTCTTTCCAAAGGGCGAGTTGGGCCCCACAGCATCTTGCTTCCAGCTCTTTGGGAAGCTAAGAAACAACTCGCTCTGCACAGTGCTCTTACAGCCTAGTGGGAACATCTCTTCCAAAGGCCTGTGAAACGCAGTTTCTTTGCAGGCCTGATCTGGCTGCAGTAGGACTTCTGCTCTGGGTGTGCTACTTTGCCATAGAGCTGAAAGGCACAACGTGCAGGCTTCTTTCCAAAGGGCGAGTTGGGCCCCACAGCATCTTGCTTCCAGCTCTTTGGGAAGCTAAGAAACAACTCGGTCTGCACAGTGCTCTTACAGCCTACCGGGAACATCTCTTCCAAAGGCCTGTGAAACGCAGTTTCTTTGCAGGCCTGATCTGGCTGAAGTAGGACTTCTGCTCTGGGTGTGCTGCTTTGCCCTAGAGCTGAAAGGCACAACGTGCAGGCTTCTTTCCAAAGGGCGAGTTGGGCCCCACAGCATCTTGCTTCCAGCTCTTTGGGAAGCTAAGAAACAACTCGCTCTGCACAGTGCTCTTACAGCCTACCGGGAACATCTCTTCCAAAGGCCTGTGAAACGCAGTTTCTTTGCAGGCCTATTCTGGCTGAAGTAGGACTTCTGCTCTGGGTGTGCTACTTTGCCCTAGAGCTGAAAGGCACAACGTGCAGGCTTCTTTCCAGAGGGCGAGTTGGGCCCCACAGCATCTTGCTTCCAGCTCTTTGTGAAGCTAAGAAACAACTCGCTCTGCACAGTGCTCTTACAGCCTACCGGGAACATCTCTTCCAAAGGCCTGTGAAACACAGTTTCTTTGAAGGCCTGGTCTGGCTGAAGTAGGAGTTCTGCTCTGAGTGTGCTACTTTGCCCTAGAGCTGAAAAGCACAACGTGCAGGCTTCTTTCCAAAGGGCGAGTAGGGCCCCACAGCATCTTGCTTCCAGCTCTTTGGGAACCTCAGAAACAACTCGCTCTGCACAGTGCTCTTACAGCCTAGTGGGAACATCTCTTCCAAAGGCCTGTGAAACGCAGTTTCTTTGCAGGCCTGATCTGGCTGAAGTAGGACTTCTGCTCTGGGTGTGCTACTTTGCCCTAGAGCTGAAAGGCACAACGTGCAGGCTTCTTTCCAAAGGGCGAGTTGGGCCCCACAGCATCTTGCTTCCAGCTCTTTGGGAAGCTAAGAAACAACTCGCTCTGCACAGTTCTCTTATAGCCTACCGGGAACATCTCTTCCAAAGGCCTGTGAAACGCAGTTTCTTTGCAGGACTCATCTGGCTGAAGTAGGACTTCTGCTCTGGGTGTGCTCCATTGCCCTAGAGCTGAAAGGCACAACGTGCAGGCTTCCTTCCAAAGGGCGAGTTGGGCCCCACAGCATCTTGCTTCCAGCTCTTTGGGAAGCTAAGAAACAACTCGCTCTGCACAGTGCTCTTACAGCCTAGGGGGAACATCTCTTCCAAAGGCCTGTGAAACGCAGTTTCTTTGCAGGCCTGATCTGGCTAAAGTAGGACTTCTGCTCTGGGTGTGCTACTTTGCCCTAGAGCTGAAAGGCACAACGTGCAGGCTTCTTTCCAAAGGGCGAGTTGGGCCCCACAGCAACTTGCTTCCAGCTCTTTGGGAAGCTAAGAAACAACTCGCTCTGCACAGTGCTCTTACAGCCTACGGGGAACATCTCTTCCAAAGGCCTGTGAAACACAGTTTCTTTTCAGGCCTGATCTGGGTGAAGTAGGACTTCTTCTCTGGGTTTGCTGCTTTGCCCTATAGCTGAAAGGCACAACGTGCAGGCTTCTTTCCAAAGGGCGAGTTGGGCCCCACAGCATCTTGCTTCCAGCTCTTTGGGAAGCTAAGAAACAACTCGCTCTGCACAGTGCTCTTACAGCCTACCGGGAACATCTCTTGAAAAGGCCTGTGAAACGCAGTTTCTTTGCAGGCCTATTCTGGCTGAAGTAGGACTTCTGCTCTGGGTGTGCTACTTTGCCCTAGAGCTGAAAGGCACAACGTGCAGGCTTCTTTCCAAAGGGCGCGTTGGGCCCCACAGCATCTTGCTTCCAGCTCTTTGGGAAGCTAAGAAACAACTCGCTCTGCACAGTGCTCTTACAGCCTAGTGGGAACATCTCTTCCAAAGGCCTGTGAAACGCAGTTTCTTTGCAGGCCTGATCTGGCTGCAGTAGGACTTCTGCTCTGGGTGTGCTACTTTGCCATAGAGCTGAAAGGCACAACGTGCAGGCTTCTTTCCAAAGGGCGAGTTGGGCCCCACAGCATCTTGCTTCCAGCTCTTTGGGAAGCTGAGAAACAACTCGCTCTGCACAGTGCTCTTACAGCCTGCCGGGAACATCTCTTCCAAAGGCCTGTGAAACGCAGTTTCTTTGCAGGCCTGATCTGGCTGAAGTAGGACTTCTGCTCTGGGTGTGCTACTTTGCCCTAGAGCTGAAAGGCACAACGTGCAGGCTTCTTTCCAAAGGGCGAGTTGGGCCCCACAGCATCTTGCTTCCAGCTCTTTGGGAAGCTAAGAAACAACTCGCTCTGCACAGTGCTCTTACAGCCTACCGGGAACATCTCTTCCAAACGCCTGTGAAACGCAGTTTCTTTGCAGGCCTGATCTGGCTGAAGTAGGACTTCTGCTCTGGGTGTGCTACTTTGCCCTAGAGCTGAAAGGCACAACGTGCAGGCTTCTTTCCAGAGGGCGAGTTGGGCCCCACAGCATCTTGCTTCCAGCTCTTGGGGAAGCTAATAAACAGCTCGCTCTGCACAGTGCTCTTACAGCCTACGGGGAACATCTCTTCCAAAGGCCTGTGAAACACAGTTTCTTTTCAGGCCTGATCTGGGTGAAGTAGGACTTCTTCTCTGGGTGTGCTGCTTTGCCCTAGAGCTGAAAGGCACAACGTGCAGGCTTCTTTCCAAAGGGCGAGTTGGGCCCCACAGCATCTTGCTTCCAGCTCTTTGGGAAGCTAAGAAACAACTCGCTCTGCACAGTGCTCTTACAGCCTACCGGGAACATCTCTTCCAAAGGCCTGTGAAACGCAGTTTCTTTGCAGGCCTATTCTGGCTGAAGTAGGACTTCTGCTCTGGGTGTGCTACTTTGCCCTAGAGCTGAAAGGCACAACGTGCAGTCTTCTTTCCAGAGGGCGAGTTGGGCCCCACAGCATCTTGCTTCCAGCTCTTTGTGAAGCTAAGAAACAACTCGCTCTGCACAGTGCTCTTACAGCCTACCGGGAACATCTCTTCCAAAGGCCTGTGAAACACAGTTTCTTTGAAGGCCTGGTCTGGCTGAAGTAGGAGTTCTGCTCTGAGTGTGCTACTTTGCCCTAGAGCTGAAAGGCACAACGTGCAGGCTTCTTTCCAAAGGGCGAGTTGGGCCCCACAGCATCTTGCTTCCAGCTCTTTGGGAAGCTGAGAAACAACTCGCTCTGCACAGTGCTCTTACAGCCTAGTGGGAACATCTCTTCCAAAGGCCTGTGAAACGCAGTTTCTTTGCAGGCCTGATCTGGCTGCAGTAGGACTTCTGCTCTGGGTGTGCTACTTTGCCATAGAGCTGAAAGGCACAACGTGCAGGCTTCTTTCCAAAGGGCGAGTAGGGCCCCACAGCATCTTGCTTCCAGCTCTTTGGGAAGCTAAGAAACAACTCGCTCTGCACAGTGCTCTTACAGCCTACCGGGAACATCTCTTCCAAAGGCCTGTGAAACGCAGTTTCTTTGCAGGCCTGATCTGGCTGAAGTAGGACTTCTGCTCTGGGTGTGCTACTTTGCCCTAGAGCTGAAAGGCACAACGTGCAGGCTTCTTTCCAAAGGGCGAGTTGGGCCCCACAGCATCTTGCTTCCAGCTCTTTGGGAAGCTAAGAAACAACTCGCTCTGCACAGTGCTCTTACTGCCTAGTGGGAACATCTCTTCCAAAGGCCTGTGAAACGCAGTTTCTTTGCAGGCCTGATCTGGCTGCAGTAGGACTTCTGCTCTGGGTGTGCTACTTTGCCCTAGAGCTGAAAGGCACAACGTGCAGGCTTCTTTCCAAAGGGCGAGTTGGGCCCCACAGCATCTTGCTTCCAGCTCTTTGGGAAGCTAAGAAACAACTCGCTCTGCACAGTGCTCTTACAGCCTACCGGGAACATCTCTTCCAAACGCCTGTGAAACGCAGTTTCTTTGCAGGCCTGATCTGGCTGAAGTAGGACTTCTGCTCTGGGTGTGGTACTTTGCCCTAGAGCTGAAAGGCACAACGTGCAGGCTTCTTTCCAGAGGGCGAGTTGGGCCCCACAGCATCTTGCTTCCAGCTCTTGGGGAAGCTAATAAACAACTCGCTCTGCACAGTGCTCTTACAGCCTACGGGGAACATCTCTTCCAAAGGCCTGTGAAACACAGTTTCTTTTCAGGCCTGATCTGGGTGAAGTAGGACTTCTGCTCTGGGTGTGCTACTTTGCCCTAGAGCTGAAAAGAACAACGTGCAGGCTTCTTTCCAAAGGGCGAGTAGGGCCCCACAGCATCTTGCTTCCAGCTCTTTGGGAACCTCAGAAACAACTCGCTCTGCACAGTGCTCTTACAGCCTACCGGGAACATCTCTTCCAAAGGCCTGTGAAACACAGTTTCTTTGCAGGCCTGATCTGGCTGAAGTAGGACTTCTGCTCTGGGTGTGCTACTTTGCCCTAGAGCTGAAAGGCACAACGTGCAGGCTTCTTTCCAAAGGGCGAGTTGGGCCCAACAGCATCTTGCTTCCAGCTCTTTGGGAAGCTAAGAAACAACTCGCTCTGCACAGTGCTCTTACAGCCTAGTGGGAACATCTCTTCCAAAGGCCTGTGAAACGCAGTTTCTTTGCAGGCCTGATCTGGCTGCAGTAGGACTTCTGCTCTGGGTGTGCTACTTTGCCCTAGAGCTGAAAGGCACAACGTGCAGGCTTCTTTCCAAAGGGCGAGTTGGGCCCCACAGCATCTTGCTTCCAGCTCTTTGGGAAGCTAAGAAACAACTCGCTCTGCACAGTGCTCTTACAGCCTACCGGGAACATCTCTTCCAAAGGCCTGTGAAACGCAGTTTCTTTGCAGGCCTGATCTGGCTGAAGTAGGACTTCTGCTCTGGGTGTGCTACTTTGCCCTAGAGCTGAAAGGCACAACGTGCAGGCTTCTTTCCAAAGGGCGAGTTGGGCCCCACAGCATCTTGCTTCCAGCTCTTTGGGAAGCTGAGAATCAACTCGCTCTGCACAGTGCTCTTACAGCCTACCGGGAACATCTCTTCCAAAGGCCTGTGAAACGCAGTTTCTTTGCAGGCCTGATCTGGCTGAAGTAGGACTTCTGCTCTGCATGTGCTACTTTGCCCTAGAGCTGAAAGGCACAACGTGCAGGCTTCTTTCCAAAGGGCGAGTTGGGCCCCACAGCATCTTGCTTCCAGCTCTTTGGGAAGCTAAGAAACAACTCGCTCTGCACAGTGCTCTTACAGCCTAGTGGGAACATCTCTTCCAAAGGCCTGTGAAACACAGTTTCTTTGCAGGCCTGATCTGGCTTCAGTAGGACTTCTGCTCTGGGTGTGCTACTTTGCCATAGAGCTGAAAGGCACAACGTGCAGGCTTCTTTCCAAAGGGCGAGTTGGGCCCCACAGCATCTTGCTTCCAGCTCTTTGGGAAGCTGAGAAACAACTCGCTCTGCACAGTGCTCTTACAGCCTACCGGGAACATCTCTTCCAAAGGCCTGTGAAACGCAGTTTCTTTGCAGGCCTGATCTGGCTGAAGTAGGACTTCTTCTCTGGGTGTGCTGCTTTGCCCTAGAGCTGAAAGGCACAACGTGCAGGCTTCTTTCCAAAGGGCGAGTTGGGCCCCACAGCATCTTGCTTCCAGCTCTTTGGGAAGCTAAGAAACAACTCGCTCTGCACAGTGCTCTTACAGCCTACCGGGAACATCTCTTCCAAAGGCCTGTGAAACGCAGTTTCTTTGCAGGCCTATTCTGGCTGAAGTAGGACTTCTGCTCTGGGTGTGCTACTTTGCCCTAGAGCTGAAAGGCACAACGTGCAGGCTTCTTTCCAGAGGGCGAGTTGGGCCCCACAGCATCTTGCTTCCAGCTCTTTGTGAAGCTAAGAAACAACTCGCTCTGCACAGTGCTCTTACAGCCTACCGGGAACATCTCTTCCAAAGGCCTGTGAAACACAGTTTCTTTGAAGGCCTGGTCTGGCTGAAGTAGGAGTTCTGCTCTGAGTGTGCTACTTTGCCCTAGAGCTGAAAAGCACAACGTGCAGGCTTCTTTCCAAAGGGCGAGTAGGGCCCCACAGCATCTTGCTTCCAGCTCTTTGGGAACCTCAGAAACAACTCGCTCTGCACAGTGCTCTTACAGCCTACCGGGAACATCTCTTCCAAAGGCCTGTGAAACGCAGTTTCTTTGCAGGCCTGATCTGGCTGAAGTAGGACTTCTGCTCTGGGTGTGCTACTTTGCCCTAGAGCTGAAAGGCACAACGTGCAGGCTTCTTTCCAAAGGGCGAGTTGGGCCCCACAGCATCTTGCTTCCAGCTCTTTGGGAAGCTGAGAAACAACTCGCTCTGCACAGTGCTCTTACAGCCTAGTGGGAACATCTCTTCCAAAGGCCTGTGAAACGCAGTTTCTTTGCAGGCCTGATCTGGCTGCAGTAGGACTTCTGCTCTGGGTGTGCTACTTTGCCATAGAGCTGAAAGGCACAACGTGCAGGCTTCTTTCCAAAGGGCGAGTAGGGCCCCACAGCATCTTGCTTCCAGCTCTTTGGGAACCTCAGAAACAACTCGCTCTGCACAGTGCTCTTACAGCCTACCGGGAACATCTCTTCCAAAGGCCTGTGAAACGCAGTTTCTTTGCAGGCCTGATCTGGCTGAAGTAGGACTTCTGCTCTGGGTGTGCTACTTTGCCCTAGAGCTGAAAGGCACAACGTGCAGGCTTCTTTCCAAAGGGCGAGTTGGGCCCCACAGCATCTTGCTTCCAGCTCTTTGGGAAGCTAAGAAACAACTCGCTCTGCACAGTGCTCTTACAGCCTAGTGGGAACATCTCTTCCAAAGGCCTGTGAAACGCAGTTTCTTTGCAGGCCTGATCTGGCTGCAGTAGGACTTCTGCTCTGGGTGTGCTACTTTGCCATAGAGCTGAAAGGCACAACGTGCAGGCTTCTTTCCAAAGGGCGAGTTGGGCCCCACAGCATCTTGCTTCCAGCTCTTTGGGAAGCTAAGAAACAACTCGCTCTGCACAGTGCTCTTACAGCCTACCGGGAACATCTCTTCCAAAGGCCTGTGAAACGCAGTTTCTTTGCAGGCCTGATCTGGCTGAAGTAGGACTTCTGCTCTGGGTGTGCTACTTTGCCCTAGAGCTGAAAGGCACAACGTGCAGGCTTCTTTCCAAAGGGCGAGTTGGGCCCCACAGCATCTTGCTTCCAGCTCTTTGGGAAGCTGAGAAACAACTCGCTCTGCACAGTGCTCTTACAGCCTACCGGGAACATCTCTTCCAAAGGCCTGTGAAACGCAGTTTCTTTGCAGGCCTGATCTGGCTGAAGTAGGACTTCTGCTCTGGGTGTGCTACTTTGCCCTAGAGCTGAAAGGCACAACGTGCAGGCTTCTTTCCAAAGGGCGAGTTGGGCCCCACAGCATCTTGCTTCCAGCTCTTTGGGAAGCTAAGAAACAACTCGCTCTGCACAGTGCTCTTACAGCCTAGTGGGAACATCTCTTCCAAAGGCCTGTGAAACGCAGTTTCTTTGCAGGCCTGATCTGGCTGCAGTAGGACTTCTGCTCTGGGTGTGCTACTTTGCCATAGAGCTGAAACGCACAACGTGCAGGCTTCTTTCCAAAGGGCGAGTTGGGCCCCACAGCATCTTGCTTCCAGCTCTTTGGGAAGCTAAGAAACAACTCGCTCTGCACAGTGCTCTTACAGCCTACCGGGAACATCTCTTCCAAAGGCCTGTGAAACGCAGTTTCTTTGCAGGCCTGATCTGGCTGAAGTAGGACTTCTGCTCTGGGTGTGCTACTTTGCCCTAGAGCTGAAAGGCACAACGTGCAGGCTTCTTTCCAAAGGGCGAGTTGGGCCCCACAGCATCTTGCTTCCAGCTCTTTGGGAAGCTGAGAATCAACTCGCTCTGCACAGTGCTCTTACAGCCTACCGGGAACATCTCTTCCAAAGGCCTGTGAAACGCAGTTTCTTTGCAGGCCTGATCTGGCTGCAGTAGGACTTCTGCTCTGGGTGTGCTACTTTGCCCTAGAGCTGAAAGGCACAACGTGCAGGCTTCTTTCCAAAGGGCGAGTTGGGCCCCACAGCATCTTGCTTCCAGCTCTTTGGGAAGCTAAGAAACAACTCGCTCTGCACAGTGCTCTTACAGCCTAGTGGGAACATCTCTTCCAAAGGCCTGTGAAACACAGTTTCTTTGCAGGCCTGATCTGGCTGCAGTAGGACTTCTGCTCTGGGTGTGCTACTTTGCCGTAGAGCTGAAAGGCACAACGTGCAGGCTTCTTTCCAAAGGGCGAGTTGGGCCCCACAGCATCTTGCTTCCAGCTCTTTGGGAAGCTAAGAAACAACTCGGTCTGCACAGTGCTCTTACAGCCTACCGGGAACATCTCTTCCAAAGGCCTGTGAAACGCAGTTTCTTTGAAGGCCTGATCTGGCTGAAGTAGGACTTCTGCTCTGGGTGTGCTACTTTGCCCTAGAGCTGAAAGGCACAACGTGCAGGCTTCTTTCCAAAGGGCGAGTTGGGCCCCACAGCATCTTGCTTCCAGCTCTTTGGGAAGCTGAGAAACAACTCGCTCTGCACAGTGCTCTTACAGCCTACCGGGAACATCTCTTCCAAAGGCCTGTGAAACGCAGTTTCTTTGCAGGCCTGATCTGGCTGAAGTAGGACTTCTTCTCTGGGTGTGCTGCTTTGCCCTAGAGCTGAAAGGCACAACGTGCAGGCTTCTTTCCAAAGGGCGAGTTGGGCCCCACAGCATCTTGCTTCCAGCTCTTTGGGAAGCTAAGAAACAACTCGCTCTGCACAGTGCTCTTACAGCCTACCGGGAACATCTCTTCCAAAGGCCTGTGAAACGCAGTTTCTTTGCAGGCCTATTCTGGCTGAAGTAGGACTTCTGCTCTGGGTGTGCTACTTTGCCCTAGAGCTGAAAGGCACAACGTGCAGGCTTCTTTCCAGAGGGCGAGTTGGGCCCCACAGCATCTTGCTTCCAGCTCTTTGTGAAGCTAAGAAACAACTCGCTCTGCACAGTGCTCTTACAGCCTACCGGGAACATCTCTTCCAAAGGCCTGTGAAACACAGTTTCTTTGAAGGCCTGGTCTGGCTGAAGTAGGAGTTCTGCTCTGAGTGTGCTACTTTGCCCTAGAGCTGAAAAGCACAACGTGCAGGCTTCTTTCCAAAGGGCGAGTAGGGCCCCACAGCATCTTGCTTCCAGCTCTTTGGGAACCTCAGAAACAACTCGCTCTGCACAGTGCTCTTACAGCCTACCGGGAACATCTCTTCCAAAGGCCTGTGAAACGCAGTTTCTTTGCAGGCCTGATCTGGCTGAAGTAGGACTTCTGCTCTGGGTGTGCTACTTTGCCCTAGAGCTGAAAGGCACAACGTGCAGGCTTCTTTCCAAAGGGCGAGTTGGGCCCCACAGCATCTTGCTTCCAGCTCTTTGGGAAGCTAAGAAACAACTCGCTCTGCACAGTGCTCTTACAGCCTAGTGGGAACATCTCTTCCAAAGGCCTGTGAAACGCAGTTTCTTTGCAGGCCTGATCTGGCTGCAGTAGGACTTCTGCTCTGGGTGTGCTACTTTGCCATAGAGCTGAAAGGCACAACGTGCAGGCTTCTTTCCAAAGGGCGAGTTGGGCCCCACAGCATCTTGCTTCCAGCTCTTTGGGAAGCTAAGAAACAACTCGCTCTGCACAGTGCTCTTACAGCCTACCGGGAACATCTCTTCCAAACGCCTGTGAAACGCAGTTTCTTTGCAGGCCTGATCTGGCTGAAGTAGGACTTCTGCTCTGGGTGTGGTACTTTGCCCTAGAGCTGAAAGGCACAACGTGCAGGCTTCTTTCCAGAGGGCGAGTTGGGCCCCACAGCATCTTGCTTCCAGCTCTTGGGGAAGCTAATA
Organism: Equus caballus; assembly: GCF_041296265.1. Taxonomy (NCBI): domain Eukaryota; kingdom Metazoa; phylum Chordata; class Mammalia; order Perissodactyla; family Equidae; genus Equus; species Equus caballus. The sequence goes on from NC_091689.1 coordinate 31,977,361, forward strand.
AACAACTCGCTCTGCACAGTGCTCTTACAGCCTACGGGGAACATCTCTTCCAAAGGCCTGTGAAACACAGTTTCTTTTCAGGCCTGATCTGGGTGAAGTAGGACTTCTTCTCTGGGTGTGCTGCTTTGCCCTAGAGCTGAAAGGCACAACGTGCAGGCTTCTTTCCAAAGGGCGAGTTGGGCCCCACAGCATCTTGCTTCCAGCTCTTTGGGAAGCTAAGAAACAACTCGCTCTGCACAGTGCTCTTACAGCCTACCGGGAACATCTCTTCCAAAGGCCTGTGAAACGCAGTTTCTTTGCAGGCCTATTCTGGCTGAAGTAGGACTTCTGCTCTGGGTGTGCTACTTTCCCCTAGAGCTGAAAGGCACAACGTGCAGGCTTCTTTCCAGAGGGCGAGTTGGGCCCCACAGCATCTTGCTTCCAGCTCTTTGGGAACCTCAGAAACAACTCGCTCTGCACAGTGCTCTTACAGCCTACCGGGAACATCTCTTCCAAAGGCCTGTGAAACGCAGTTTCTTTGCAGGCCTGATCTGGCTGAAGTAGGACTTCTGCTCTGGGTGTGCTACTTTGCCCTAGAGCTGAAAGGCACAACGTGCAGGCTTCTTTCCAAAGGGCGAGTTGGGCCCCACAGCATCTTGCTTCCAGCTCTTTGGGAAGCTGAGAAACAACTCGCTCTGCACAGTGCTCTTACAGCCTAGTGGGAACATCTCTTCCAAAGGCCTGTGAAACGCAGTTTCTTTGCAGGCCTGATCTGGCTGAAGTAGGACTTCTGCTCTGGGTGTGCTACTTTGCCATAGAGCTGAAAGGCACAACGTGCAGGCTTCTTTCCAAAGGGCGAGTAGGGCCGCACAGCATCTTGCTTCCAGCTCTTTGGGAACCTCAGAAACAACTCGCTCTGCACAGTGCTCTTACAGCCTACCGGGAACATCTCTTCCAAAGGCCTGTGAAACGCAGTTTCTTTGCAGGCCTGATCTGGCTGAAGTAGGACTTCTGCTCTGGGTGTGCTACTTTGCCCTAGAGCTGAAAGGCACAACGTGCAGGCTTCTTTCCAAAGGGCGAGTTGGGCCCCACAGCATCTTGCTTCCAGCTCTTTGGGAAGCTAAGAAACAACTCGCTCTGCACAGTGCTCTTACAGCCTAGTGGGAACATCTCTTCCAAAGGCCTGTGAAACGCAGTTTCTTTGCAGGCCTGATCTGGCTGCAGTAGGACTTCTGCTCTGGGTGTGCTACTTTGCCATAGAGCTGAAAGGCACAACGTGCAGGCTTCTTTCCAAAGGGCGAGTTGGGCCCCACAGCATCTTGCTTCCAGCTCTTTGGGAAGCTAAGAAACAACTCGCTCTGCACAGTGCTCTTACAGCCTACCGGGAACATCTCTTCCAAAGGCCTGTGAAACGCAGTTTCTTTGCAGGCCTGATCTGGCTGAAGTAGGACTTCTGCTCTGGGTGTGCTACTTTGCCCTAGAGCTGAAAGGCACAACGTGCAGGCTTCTTTCCAAAGGGCGAGTTGGGCCCCACAGCATCTTGCTTCCAGCTCTTTGGGAAGCTGAGAAACAACTCGCTCTGCACAGTGCTCTTACAGCCTACCGGGAACATCTCTTCCAAAGGCCTGTGAAACGCAGTTTCTTTGCAGGCCTGATCTGGCTGAAGTAGGACTTCTGCTCTGGGTGTGCTACTTTGCCCTAGAGCTGAAAGGCACAACGTGCAGGCTTCTTTCCAAAGGGCGAGTTGGGCCCCACAGCATCTTGCTTCCAGCTCTTTGGGAAGCTAAGAAACAACTCGCTCTGCACAGTGCTCTTACAGCCTAGTGGGAACATCTCTTCCAAAGGCCTGTGAAACGCAGTTTCTTTGCAGGCCTGATCTGGCTGCAGTAGGACTTCTGCTCTGGGTGTGCTACTTTGCCATAGAGCTGAAAGGCACAACGTGCAGGCTTCTTTCCAAAGGGCGAGTTGGGCCCCACAGCATCTTGCTTCCAGCTCTTTGGGAAGCTAAGAAACAACTCGGTCTGCACAGTGCTCTTACAGCCTACCGGGAACATCTCTTCCAAAGGCCTGTGAAACGCAGTTTCTTTGAAGGCCTGATCTGGCTGAAGTAGGACTTCTGCTCTGGGTGTGCTACTTTGCCCTAGAGCTGAAAGGCACAACGTGCAGGCTTCTTTCCAAAGGGCGAGTTGGGCCCCACAGCATCTTGCTTCCAGCTCTTTGGGAAGCTGAGAAACAACTCGCTCTGCACAGTGCTCTTACAGCCTACCGGGAACATCTCTTCCAAAGGCCTGTGAAACGCAGTTTCTTTGCAGGCCTGATCTGGCTGAAGTAGGACTTCTTCTCTGGGTGTGCTGCTTTGCCCTAGAGCTGAAAGGCACAACGTGCAGGCTTCTTTCCAAAGGGCGAGTTGGGCCCCACAGCATCTTGCTTCCAGCTCTTTGGGAAGCTAAGAAACAACTCGCTCTGCACAGTGCTCTTACAGCCTACCGGGAACATCTCTTCCAAAGGCCTGTGAAACGCAGTTTCTTTGCAGGCCTATTCTGGCTGAAGTAGGACTTCTGCTCTGGGTGTGCTACTTTGCCCTAGAGCTGAAAGGCACAACGTGCAGGCTTCTTTCCAGAGGGCGAGTTGGGCCCCACAGCATCTTGCTTCCAGCTCTTTGTGAAGCTAAGAAACAACTCGCTCTGCACAGTGCTCTTACAGCCTACCGGGAACATCTCTTCCAAAGGCCTGTGAAACACAGTTTCTTTGAAGGCCTGGTCTGGCTGAAGTAGGAGTTCTGCTCTGAGTGTGCTACTTTGCCCTAGAGCTGAAAAGCACAACGTGCAGGCTTCTTTCCAAAGGGCGAGTAGGGCCCCACAGCATCTTGCTTCCAGCTCTTTGGGAACCTCAGAAACAACTCGCTCTGCACAGTGCTCTTACAGCCTACCGGGAACATCTCTTCCAAAGGCCTGTGAAACGCAGTTTCTTTGCAGGCCTGATCTGGCTGAAGTAGGACTTCTGCTCTGGGTGTGCTACTTTGCCCTAGAGCTGAAAGGCACAACGTGCAGGCTTCTTTCCAAAGGGCGAGTTGGGCCCCACAGCATCTTGCTTCCAGCTCTTTGGGAAGCTAAGAAACAACTCGCTCTGCACAGTGCTCTTACTGCCTAGTGGGAACATCTCTTCCAAAGGCCTGTGAAACGCAGTTTCTTTGCAGGCCTGATCTGGCTGCAGTAGGACTTCTGCTCTGGGTGTGCTACTTTGCCATAGAGCTGAAAGGCACAACGTGCAGGCTTCTTTCCAAAGGGCGAGTTGGGCCCCACAGCATCTTGCTTCCAGCTCTTTGGGAAGCTAAGAAACAACTCGCTCTGCACAGTGCTCTTACAGCCTACCGGGAACATCTCTTCCAAACGCCTGTGAAACGCAGTTTCTTTGCAGGCCTGATCTGGCTGAAGTAGGACTTCTGCTCTGGGTGTGGTACTTTGCCCTAGAGCTGAAAGGCACAACGTGCAGGCTTCTTTCCAGAGGGCGAGTTGGGCCCCACAGCATCTTGCTTCCAGCTCTTGGGGAAGCTAATAAACAACTCGCTCTGCACAGTGCTCTTACAGCCTACGGGGAACATCTCTTCCAAAGGCCTGTGAAACACAGTTTCTTTTCAGGCCTGATCTGGGTGAAGTAGGACTTCTTCTCTGGGTGTGCTGCTTTGCCCTAGAGCTGAAAGGCACAACGTCCAGGCTTCTTTCCAAAGGGCGAGTTGGGCCCCACAGCATCTTGCTTCCAGCTCTTTGGGAAGCTAAGAAACAACTCGCTCTGCACAGTGCTCTTACAGCCTACCGGGAACATCTCTTCCAAAGGCCTGTGAAACGCAGTTTCTTTGCAGGCCTATTCTGGCTGAAGTAGGACTTCTGCTCTGGGTGTGCTACTTTGCCCTAGAGCTGAAAGGCACAACGTGCAGGCTTCTTTCCAGAGGGCGAGTTGGGCCCCACAGCATCTTGCTTCCAGCTCTTTGGGAACCTCAGAAACAACTCGCTCTGCACAGTGCTCTTACAGCCTACCGGGAACATCTCTTCCAAAGGCCTGTGAAACGCAGTTTCTTTGCAGGCCTGATCTGGCTGAAGTAGGACTTCTGCTCTGGGTGTGCTACTTTGCCCTAGAGCTGAAAGGCACAACGTGCAGGCTTCTTTCCAAAGGGCGAGTTGGGCCCCACAGCATCTTGCTTCCAGCTCTTTGGGAAGCTGAGAAACAACTCGCTCTGCACAGTGCTCTTACAGCCTAGTGGGAACATCTCTTCCAAAGGCCTGTGAAACGCAGTTTCTTTGCAGGCCTGATCTGGCTGCAGTAGGACTTCTGCTCTGGGTGTGCTACTTTGCCATAGAGCTGAAAGGCACAACGTGCAGGCTTCTTTCCAAAGGGCGAGTAGGGCCCCACAGCATCTTGCTTCCAGCTCTTTGGGAACCTCAGAAACAACTCGCTCTGCACAGTGCTCTTACAGCCTACCGGGAACATCTCTTCCAAAGGCCTGTGAAACGCAGTTTCTTTGCAGGCCTGATCTGGCTGAAGTAGGACTTCTGCTCTGGGTGTGCTACTTTGCCCTAGAGCTGAAAGGCACAACGTGCAGGCTTCTTTCCAAAGGGCGAGTTGGGCCCCACAGCATCTTGCTTCCAGCTCTTTGGGAAGCTAAGAAACAACTCGCTCTGCACAGTGCTCTTACAGCCTAGTGGGAACATCTCTTCCAAAGGCCTGTGAAACGCAGTTTCTTTGCTGGCCTGATCTGGCTGCAGTAGGACTTCTGCTCTGGGTGTGCTACTTTGCCATAGAGCTGAAAGGCACAACGTGCAGGCTTCTTTCCAAAGGGCGAGTTGGGCCCCACAGCATCTTGCTTCCAGCTCTTTGGGAAGCTAAGAAACAACTCGCTCTGCACAGTGCTCTTACAGCCTACCGGGAACATCTCTTCCAAAGGCCTGTGAAACGCAGTTTCTTTGCAGGCCTGATCTGGCTGAAGTAGGACTTCTGCTCTGGGTGTGCTACTTTGCCCTAGAGCTGAAAGGCACAACGTGCAGGCTTCTTTCCAAAGGGCGAGTTGGGCCCCACAGCATCTTGCTTCCAGCTCTTTGGGAAGCTGAGAAACAACTCGCTCTGCACAGTGCTCTTACAGCCTACCGGGAACATCTCTTCCAAAGGCCTGTGAAACGCAGTTTCTTTGCAGGCCTGATCTGGCTGAAGTAGGACTTCTGCTCTGGGTGTGCTACTTTGCCCTAGAGCTGAAAGGCACAACGTGCAGGCTTCTTTCCAAAGGGCGAGTTGGGCCCCACAGCATCTTGCTTCCAGCTCTTGGGGAAGCTGAGAATCAACTCGCTCTGCACAGTGCTCTTACAGCCTACCGGGAACATCTCTTCCAAAGGCCTGTGAAACGCAGTTTCTTTGCAGGCCTGATCTGGCTGAAGTAGGACTTCTGCTCTGGGTGTGGTACTTTGCCCTAGAGCTGAAAGGCACAACGTGCAGGCTTCTTTCCAGAGGGCGAGTTGGGCCCCACAGCATCTTGCTTCCAGCTCTTGGGGAAGCTAATAAACAACTCGCTCTGCACAGTGCTCTTACAGCCTACGGGGAACATCTCTTCCAAAGGCCTGTGAAACACAGTTTCTTTTCAGGCCTGATCTGGGTGAAGTAGGACTTCTTCTCTGGGTGTGCTGCTTTGCCCTAGAGCTGAAAGGCACAACGTCCAGGCTTCTTTCCAAAGGGCGAGTTGGGCCCCACAGCATCTTGCTTCCAGCTCTTTGGGAAGCTAAGAAACAACTCGCTCTGCACAGTGCTCTTACAGCCTACCGGGAACATCTCTTCCAAAGGCCTGTGAAACGCAGTTTCTTTGCAGGCCTATTCTGGCTGAAGTAGGACTTCTGCTCTGGGTGTGCTACTTTGCCCTAGAGCTGAAAGGCACAACGTGCAGGCTTCTTTCCAAAGGGCGAGTTGGGCCCCACAGCATCTTGCTTCCAGCTCTTTGTGAAGCTAAGAAACAACTCGCTCTGCACAGTGCTCTTACAGCCTACCGGGAACATCTCTTCCAAAGGCCTGTGAAACACAGTTTCTTTGAAGGCCTGGTCTGGCTGAAGTAGGAGTTCTGCTCTGAGTGTGCTACTTTGCCCTAGAGCTGAAAAGCACAACGTGCAGGCTTCTTTCCAAAGGGCGAGTAGGGCCCCACAGCATCTTGCTTCCAGCTCTTTGGGAACCTCAGAAACAACTCGCTCTGCACAGTGCTCTTACAGCCTACCGGGAACATCTCTTCCAAAGGCCTGTGAAACGCAGTTTCTTTGCAGGCCTGATCTGGCTGAAGTAGGACTTCTGCTCTGGGTGTGCTACTTTGCCCTAGAGCTGAAAGGCACAACGTGCAGGCTTCTTTCCAGAGGGCGAGTTGGGCCCCACAGCATCTTGCTTCCAGCTCTTTGGGAAGCTAAGAAACAACTCGCTCTGCACAGTGCTCTTACAGCCTAGTGGGAACATCTCTTCCAAAGGCCTGTGAAACGCAGTTTCTTTGCAGGCCTGATCTGGCTGCAGTAGGACTTCTGCTCTGGGTGTGCTACTTTGCCATAGAGCTGAAAGGCACAACGTGCAGGCTTCTTTCCAAAGGGCGAGTTGGGCCCCACAGCATCTTGCTTCCAGCTCTTTGGGAAGCTAAGAAACAACTCGCTCTGCACAGTGCTCTTACAGCCTACCGGGAACATCTCTTCCAAAGGCCTGTGAAACGCAGTTTCTTTGCAGGCCTGATCTGGCTGAAGTAGGACTTCTGCTCTGGGTGTGGTACTTTGCCCTAGAGCTGAAAGGCACAACGTGCAGGCTTCTTTCCAGAGGGCGAGTTGGGCCCCACAGCATCTTGCTTCCAGCTCTTGGGGAAGCTAATAAACAACTCGCTCTGCACAGTGCTCTTACAGCCTACGGGGAACATCTCTTCCAAAGGCCTGTGAAACACAGTTTCTTTTCAGGCCTGATCTGGGTGAAGTAGGACTTCTTCTCTGGGTGTGCTGCTTTGCCCTAGAGCTGAAAGGCACAACGTCCAGGCTTCTTTCCAGAGGGCGAGTTGGGCCCCACAGCATCTTGCTTCCAGCTCTTTGGGAAGCTAAGAAACAACTCGCTCTGCACAGTGCTCTTACAGCCTACCGGGAACATCTCTTCCAAAGGCCTGTGAAACGCAGTTTCTTTGCAGGCCTATTCTGGCTGAAGTAGGACTTCTGCTCTGGGTGTGCTACTTTGCCCTAGAGCTGAAAGGCACAACGTGCAGGCTTCTTTCCAGAGGGCGAGTTGGGCCCCACAGCATCTTGCTTCCAGCTCTTTGTGAAGCTAAGAAACAACTCGCTCTGCACAGTGCTCTTACAGCCTACCGGGAACATCTCTTCCAAAGGCCTGTGAAACGCAGTTTCTTTGCAGGCCTGATCTGGCTGAAGTAGGACTTCTGCTCTGGGTGTGCTACTTTGCCCTAGAGCTGAAAGGCACAACGTGCAGGCTTCTTTCCAAAGGGCGAGTTGGGCCCCACAGCATCTTGCTTCCAGCTCTTTGGGAAGCTGAGAATCAACTCGCTCTGCACAGTGCTCTTACAGCCTACCGGGAACATCTCTTCCAAAGGCCTGTGAAACGCAGTTTCTTTGCAGGCCTGATCTGGCTGAAGTAGGACTTCTGCTCTGGGTGTGCTACTTTGCCCTAGAGCTGAAAGGCACAACGTGCAGGCTTCTTTCCAAAGGGCGAGTTGGGCCCCACAGCATCTTGCTTCCAGCTCTTTGGGAAGCTAAGAAACAACTCGCTCTGCACAGTGCTCTTACAGCCTACCGGGAACATCTCTTCCAAAGGCCTGTGAAACACAGTTTCTTTGCAGGCCTGATCTGGCTGCAGTAGGACTTCTGCTCTGGGTGTGCTACTTTGCCATAGAGCTGAAAGGCACAACGTGCAGGCTTCTTTCCAAAGGGCGAGTTGGGCCCCACAGCATCTTGCTTCCAGCTCTTTGGGAAGCTAAGAAACAACTCGGTCTGCACAGTGCTCTTACAGCCTACCGGGAACATCTCTTCCAAAGGCCTGTGAAACGCAGTTTCTTTGAAGGCCTGATCTGGCTGAAGTAGGACTTCTGCTCTGGGTGTGCTACTTTGCCCTAGAGCTGAAAGGCACAACGTGCAGGCTTCTTTCCAAAGGGCGAGTTGGGCCCCACAGCATCTTGCTTCCAGCTCTTTGGGAAGCTGAGAAACAACTCGCTCTGCACAGTGCTCTTACAGCCTACCGGGAACATCTCTTCCAAAGGCCTGTGAAACGCAGTTTCTTTGCAGGCCTGATCTGGCTGAAGTAGGACTTCTTCTCTGGGTGTGCTGCTTTGCCCTAGAGCTGAAAGGCACAACGTGCAGGCTTCTTTCCAAAGGGCGAGTTGGGCCCCACAGCATCTTGCTTCCAGCTCTTTGGGAAGCTAAGAAACAACTCGCTCTGCACAGTGCTCTTACAGCCTACCGGGAACATCTCTTCCAAAGGCCTGTGAAACGCAGTTTCTTTGCAGGCCTGATCTGGCTGAAGTAGGACTTCTGCTCTGGGTGTGCTACTTTGCCCTAGAGCTGAAAGGCACAACGTGCAGGCTTCTTTCCAGAGGGCGAGTTGGGCCCAACAGCATCTTGCTTCCAGCTCTTTGTGAAGCTAAGAAACAACTCGCTCTGCACAGTGCTCTTACAGCCTACCGGGAACATCTCTTCCAAAGGCCTGTGAAACACAGTTTCTTTGAAGGCCTGGTCTGGCTGAAGTAGGAGTTCTGCTCTGAGTGTGCTACTTTGCCCTAGAGCTGAAAAGCACAACGTGCAGGCTTCTTTCCAAAGGGCGAGTAGGGCCCCACAGCATCTTGCTTCCAGCTCTTTGGGAAGCTAAGAAACAACTCGCTCTGCACAGTGCTCTTACAGCCTACCGGGAACATCTCTTCCAAAGGCCTGTGAAACGCAGTTTCTTTGCAGGCCTGATCTGGCTGAAGTAGGACTTCTGCTCTGGGTGTGCTACTTTGCCCTAGAGCTGAAAGGCACAACGTGCAGGCTTCTTTCCAAAGGGCGAGTTGGGCCCCACAGCATCTTGCTTCCAGATCTTTGGGAAGCTAAGAAACAACTCGCTCTGCACAGTGCTCTTACAGCCTACCGGGAACATCTCTTCCAAAGGCCTGTGAAACGCAGTTTCTTTGCAGGCCTGATCTGGCTGAAGTAGGACTTCTGCTCTGGGTGTGCTACTTTGCCCTAGAGCTGAAAGGCACAACGTGCAGGCTTCTTTCCAAAGGGCGAGTTGGGCCCCACAGCATCTTGCTTCCAGCTCTTTGGGAAGCTGAGAAACAACTCGCTCTGCACAGTGCTCTTAGAGCCTACCGGGAACATCTCTTCCAAAGGCCTGTGAAACGCAGTTTCTTTGCAGGCCTGGTCTGGCTGAAGTAGGACTTCTGCTCTGGGTGTGCTACTTTGCCCTAGAGCTGAAAGGCACAACGTGCAGGCTTCTTTCCAAAGGGCGAGTTGGGCCCCACAGCATCTTGCTTCCAGATCTTTGGGAAGCTAAGAAACAACTCGCTCTGCACAGTGCTCTTACAGCCTACCGGGAACATCTCTTCCAAAGGCCTGTGAAACGCAGTTTCTTTGCAGGCCTGATCTGGCTGAAGTAGGACTTCTGCTCTGGGTGTGCTACTTTGCCCTAGAGCTGAAAGGCACAACGTGCAGGCTTCTTTCCAAAGGGCGAGTTGGGCCCCACAGCATCTTGCTTCCAGCTCTTTGGGAAGCTAAGAAACAACTCGCTCTGCACAGTGCTCTTACAGCCTAGCGGGAACAGCTCTTCCAAAGGCCTGTGAAACGCAGTTTCTTTGCAGGCCTGATCTGGCTGAAGTAGGACTTCTGCTCTGGGTGTGCTACTTTGCCATAGAGCTGAAAGGCACAACGTGCAGGCTTCTTTCCAAAGGGCGAGTTGGGCCCCACAGCATCTTGCTTCCAGCTCTTTGGGAAGCTAAGAAACAACTCGCTCTGCACAGTGCTCTTACAGCCTACCGGGAACATCTCTTCCAAAGGCCTGTGAAACGCAGTTTCTTTGCAGGCCTGATCTGGCTGAAGTAGGACTTCTGCTCTGGGTGTGCTACTTTGCCCTAGAGCTGAAAGGCACAACGTGCAGGCTTCTTTCCAAAGGGCGAGTTGGGCCCCACAGCATCTTGCTTCCAGCTCTTTGGGAAGCTGAGAATCAACTCGCTCTGCACAGTGCTCTTACAGCCTACCGGGAACATCTCTTCCAAAGGCCTGTGAAACGCAGTTTCTTTGCAGGCCTGATCTGGCTGAAGTAGGACTTCTGCTCTGGGTGTGCTACTTTGCCCTAGAGCTGAAAGGCACAACGTGCAGGCTTCTTTCCAAAGGGCGAGTTGGGCCCCACAGCATCTTGCTTCCAGCTCTTTGGGAAGCTAAGAAACAACTCGCTCTGCACAGTGCTCTTACAGCCTAGTGGGAACATCTCTTCCAAAGGCCTGTGAAACGCAGTTTCTTTGCAGGCCTGATCTGGCTGCAGTAGGACTTCTGCTCTGGGTGTGCTACTTTGCCATAGAGCTGAAAGGCACAACGTGCAGGCTTCTTTCCAAAGGGCGAGTTGGGCCCCACAGCATCTTGCTTCCAGCTCTTTGGGAAGCTAAGAAACAACTCGCTCTGCACAGTGCTCTTACAGCCTACCGGGAACATCTCTTCCAAACGCCTGTGAAACGCAGTTTCTTTGCAGGCCTGATCTGGCTGAAGTAGGACTTCTGCTCTGGGTGTGGTACTTTGCCCTAGAGCTGAAAGGCACAACGTGCAGGCTTCTTTCCAGAGGGCGAGTTGGGCCCCACAGCATCTTGCTTCCAGCTCTTGGGGAAGCTAATAAACAACTCGCTCTGCACAGTGCTCTTACAGCCTACGGGGAACATCTCTTCCAAAGGCCTGTGAAACACAGTTTCTTTTCAGGCCTGATCTGGGTGAAGTAGGACTTCTTCTCTGGGTGTGCTGCTTTGCCCTAGAGCTGAAAGGCACAACGTCCAGGCTTCTTTCCAAAGGGCGAGTTGGGCCCCACAGCATCTTGCTTCCAGCTCTTTGGGAAGCTAAGAAACAACTCGCTCTGCACAGTGCTCTTACAGCCTACCGGGAACATCTCTTCCAAAGGCCTGTGAAACGCAGTTTCTTTGCAGGCCTATTCTGGCTGAAGTAGGACTTCTGCTCTGGGTGTGCTACTTTGCCCTAGAGCTGAAAGGCACAACGTGCAGGCTTCTTTCCAGAGGGCGAGTTGGGCCCCACAGCATCTTGCTTCCAGCTCTTTGGGAACCTCAGAAACAACTCGCTCTGCACAGTGCTCTTACAGCCTACCGGGAACATCTCTTCCAAAGGCCTGTGAAACGCAGTTTCTTTGCAGGCCTGATCTGGCTGAAGTAGGACTTCTGCTCTGGGTGTGCTACTTTGCCCTAGAGCTGAAAGGCACAACGTGCAGGCTTCTTTCCAAAGGGCGAGTTGGGCCCGACAGCATCTTGCTTCCAGCTCTTTGGGAAGCTGAGAAACAACTCGCTCTGCACAGTGCCCTTACAGCCTAGTGGGAACATCTCTTCCAAAGGCCTGTGAAACGCAGTTTCTTTGCAGGCCTGATCTGGCTGCAGTAGGACTTCTGCTCTGGGTGTGCTACTTTGCCATAGAGCTGAAAGGCACAACGTGCAGGCTTCTTTCCAAAGGGCGAGTAGGGCCCCACAGCATCTTGCTTCCAGCTCTTTGGGAACCTCAGAAACAACTCGCTCTGCACAGTGCTCTTACAGCCTACCGGGAACATCTCTTCCAAAGGCCTGTGAAACGCAGTTTCTTTGCAGGCCTGATCTGGCTGAAGTAGGACTTCTGCTCTGGGTGTGCTACTTTGCCCTAGAGCTGAAAGGCACAACGTGCAGGCTTCTTTCCAAAGGGCGAGTTGGGCCCCACAGCATCTTGCTTCCAGCTCTTTGGGAAGCTAAGAAACAACTCGCTCTGCACAGTGCTCTTACAGCCTAGTGGGAACATCTCTTCCAAAGGCCTGTGAAACGCAGTTTCTTTGCAGGCCTGATCTGGCTGCAGTAGGACTTCTGCTCTGGGTGTGCTACTTTGCCATAGAGCTGAAAGGCACAACGTGCAGGCTTCTTTCCAAAGGGCGAGTTGGGCCCCACAGCATCTTGCTTCCAGCTCTTTGGGAAGCTAAGAAACAACTCGCTCTGCACAGTGCTCTTACAGCCTACCGGGAACATCTCTTCCAAAGGCCTGTGAAACGCAGTTTCTTTGCAGGCCTGATCTGGCTGAAGTAGGACTTCTGCTCTGGGTGTGCTACTTTGCCCTAGAGCTGAAAGGCACAACGTGCAGGCTTCTTTCCAAAGGGCGAGTTGGGCCCCACAGCATCTTGCTTCCAGCTCTTTGGGAAGCTGAGAAACAACTCGCTCTGCACAGTGCTCTTACAGCCTACCGGGAACATCTCTTCCAAAGGCCTGTGAAACGCAGTTTCTTTGCAGGCCTGATCTGGCTGAAGTAGGACTTCTGCTCTGGGTGTGCTACTTTGCCCTAGAGCTGAAAGGCACAACGTGCAGGCTTCTTTCCAAAGGGCGAGTTGGGCCCCACAGCATCTTGCTTCCAGCTCTTTGGGAAGCTAAGAAACAACTCGCTCTGCACAGTGCTCTTACAGCCTAGTGGGAACATCTCTTCCAAAGGCCTGTGAAACGCAGTTTCTTTGCAGGCCTGATCTGGCTGCAGTAGGACTTCTGCTCTGGGTGTGCTACTTTGCCATAGAGCTGAAAGGCACAACGTGCAGGCTTCTTTCCAAAGGGCGAGTTGGGCCCCACAGCATCTTGCTTCCAGCTCTTTGGGAAGCTAAGAAACAACTCGCTCTGCACAGTGCTCTTACAGCCTACCGGGAACATCTCTTCCAAAGGCCTGTGAAACGCAGTTTCTTTGCAGGCCTGATCTGGCTGAAGTAGGACTTCTGCTCTGGGTGTGCTACTTTGCCCTAGAGCTGAAAGGCACAACGTGCAGGCTTCTTTCCAAAGGGCGAGTTGGGCCCCACAGCATCTTGCTTCCAGCTCTTTGGGAAGCTGAGAATCAACTCGCTCTGCACAGTGCTCTTACAGCCTACCGGGAACATCTCTTCCAAAGGCCTGTGAAACGCAGTTTCTTTGCAGGCCTGATCTGGCTGAAGTAGGACTTCTGCTCTGGGTGTGCTACTTTGCCCTAGAGCTGAAAGGCACAACGTGCAGGCTTCTTTCCAAAGGGCGAGTTGGGCCCCACAGCATCTTGCTTCCAGCTCTTTGGGAAGCTAAGAAACAACTCGCTCTGCACAGTGCTCTTACAGCCTAGTGGGAACATCTCTTCCAAAGGCCTGTGAAACACAGTTTCTTTGCAGGCCTGATCTGGCTGCAGTAGGACTTCTGCTCTGGGTGTGCTACTTTGCCCTAGAGCTGAAAGGCACAACGTGCAGGCTTCTTTCCAAAGGGCGAGTTGGGCCCCACAGCATCTTGCTTCCAGCTCTTTGGGAAGCTAAGAAACAACTCGGTCTGCACAGTGCTCTTACAGCCTACCGGGAACATCTCTTCCAAAGGCCTGTGAAACGCAGTTTCTTTGAAGGCCTGATCTGGCTGAAGTAGGACTTCTGCTCTGGGTGTGCTACTTTGCCCTAGAGCTGAAAGGCACAACGTGCAGGCTTCTTTCCAAAGGGCGAGTTGGGCCCCACAGCATCTTGCTTCCAGCTCTTTGGGAAGCTGAGAAACAACTCGCTCTGCACAGTGCTCTTACAGCCTACCGGGAACATCTCTTCCAAAGGCCTGTGAAACGCAGTTTCTTTGCAGGCCTGATCTGGCTGAAGTAGGACTTCTTCTCTGGGTGTGCTGCTTTGCCCTAGAGCTGAAAGGCACAACGTGCAGGCTTCTTTCCAAAGGGCGAGTTGGGCCCCACAGCATCTTGCTTCCAGCTCTTTGGGAAGCTAAGAAACAACTCGCTCTGCACAGTGCTCTTACAGCCTACCGGGAACATCTCTTCCAAAGGCCTGTGAAACGCAGTTTCTTTGCAGGCCTATTCTGGCTGAAGTAGGACTTCTGCTCTGGGTGTGCTACTTTGCCCTAGAGCTGAAAGGCACAACGTGCAGGCTTCTTTCCAGAGGGCGAGTTGGGCCCCACAGCCTCTTGCTTCCAGCTCTTTGTGAAGCTAAGAAACAACTCGCTCTGCACAGTGCTCTTACAGCCTACCGGGAACATCTCTTCCAAAGGCCTGTGAAACACAGTTTCTTTGAAGGCCTGGTCTGGCTGAAGTAGGAGTTCTGCTCTGAGTGTGCTACTTTGCCCTAGAGCTGAAAAGCACAACGTGCAGGCTTCTTTCCAAAGGGCGAGTAGGGCCCCACAGCATCTTGCTTCCAGCTCTTTGGGAAGCTAAGAAACAACTCGCTCTGCACAGTGCTCTTACAGCCTAGTGGGAACATCTCTTCCAAAGGCCTGTGAAACGCAGTTTCTTTGCAGGCCTGATCTGGCTGCAGTAGGACTTCTGCTCTGGGTGTGCTACTTTGCCATAGAGCTGAAAGGCACAACGTGCAGGCTTCTTTCCAAAGGGCGAGTTGGGCCCCACAGCATCTTGCTTCCAGCTCTTTGGGAAGCTAAGAAACAACTCGCTCTGCACAGTGCTCTTACAGCCTACCGGGAACATCTCTTCCAAACGCCTGTGAAACGCAGTTTCTTTGCAGGCCTGATCTGGCTGAAGTAGGACTTCTGCTCTGGGTGTGCTACTTTGCCCTAGAGCTGAAAGGCACAACGTGCAGGCTTCTTTCCAGAGGGCGAGTTGGGCCCCACAGCATCTTGCTTCCAGCTCTTGGGGAAGCTAATAAACAACTCGCTCTGCACAGTGCTCTTACAGCCTACGGGGAACATCTCTTCCAAAGGCCTGTGAAACACAGTTTCTTTTCAGGCCTGATCTGGGTGAAGTAGGACTTCTTCTCTGGGTGTGCTGCTTTGCCCTAGAGCTGAAAGGCACAACGTCCAGGCTTCTTTCCAAAGGGCGAGTTGGGCCCCACAGCATCTTGCTTCCAGCTCTTTGGGAAGCTAAGAAACAACTCGCTCTGCACAGTGCTCTTACAGCCTACCGGGAACATCTCTTCCAAAGGCCTGTGAAACGCAGTTTCTTTGCAGGCCTATTCTGGCTGAAGTAGGACTTCTGCTCTGGGTGTGCTACTTTGCCCTAGAGCTGAAAGGCACAACGTGCAGGCTTCTTTCCAGAGGGCGAGTTGGGCCCCACAGCATCTTGCTTCCAGCTCTTTGGGAACCTCAGAAACAACTCGCTCTGCACAGTGCTCTTACAGCCTACCGGGAACATCTCTTCCAAAGGCCTGTGAAACGCAGTTTCTTTGCAGGCCTGATCTGGCTGAAGTAGGACTTCTGCTCTGGGTGTGCTACTTTGCCCTAGAGCTGAAAGGCACAACGTGCAGGCTTCTTTCCAAAGGGCGAGTTGGGCCCCACAGCATCTTGCTTCCAGCTCTTTGGGAAGCTGAGAAACAACTCGCTCTGCACAGTGCTCTTACAGCCTAGTGGGAACATCTCTTCCAAAGGCCTGTGAAACGCAGTTTCTTTGCAGGCCTGATCTGGCTGCAGTAGGACTTCTGCTCTGGGTGTGCTACTTTGCCATAGAGCTGAAAGGCACAACGTGCAGGCTTCTTTCCAAAGGGCGAGTAGGGCCCCACAGCATCTTGCTTCCAGCTCTTTGGGAAGCTAAGAAACAACTCGCTCTGCACAGTGCTCTTACAGCCTACCGGGAACATCTCTTCCAAAGGCCTGTGAAACGCAGTTTCTTTGCAGGCCTGATCTGGCTGAAGTAGGACTTCTGCTCTGGGTGTGCTACTTTGCCCTAGAGCTGAAAGGCGCAACGTGCAGGCTTCTTTCCAAAGGGCGAGTTGGGCCCCACAGCATCTTGCTTCCAGCTCTTTGGGAAGCTAAGAAACAACTCGCTCTGCACAGTGCTCTTACAGCCTACCGGGAACATCTCTTCCAAAGGCCTGTGAAACGCAGTTTCTTTGCAGGCCTGATCTGGCTGCAGTAGGACTTCTGCTCTGGGTGTGCTACTTTGCCATAGAGCTGAAAGGCACAACGTGCAGGCTTCTTTCCAAAGGGCGAGTTGGGCCCCACAGCATCTTGCTTCCAGCTCTTTGGGAAGCTAAGAAACAACTCGCTCTGCACAGTGCTCTTACAGCCTACCGGGAACATCTCTTCCAAAGGCCTGTGAAACGCAGTTTCTTTGCAGGCCTGATCTGGCTGAAGTAGGACTTCTGCTCTGGGTGTGCTACTTTGCCCTAGAGCTGAAAGGCACAACGTGCAGGCTTCTTTCCAAAGGGCGAGTTGGGCCCCACAGCATCTTGCTTCCAGCTCTTTGGGAAGCTGAGAAACAACTCGCTCTGCACAGTGCTCTTACAGCCTACCGGGAACATCTCTTCCAAAGGCCTGTGAAACGCAGTTTCTTTGCAGGCCTGATCTGGCTGAAGTAGGACTTCTGCTCTGGGTGTGCTACTTTGCCCTAGAGCTGAAAGGCACAACGTGCAGGCTTCTTTCCAAAGGGCGAGTTGGGCCCCACAGCATCTTGCTTCCAGCTCTTTGGGAAGCTAAGAAACAACTCGCTCTGCACAGTGCTCTTACAGCCTAGTGGGAACATCTCTTCCAAAGGCCTGTGAAACGCAGTTTCTTTGCAGGCCTGATCTGGCTGCAGTAGGACTTCTGCTCTGGGTGTGCTACTTTGCCATAGAGCTGAAAGGCACAACGTGCAGGCTTCTTTCCAAAGGGCGAGTTGGGCCCCACAGCATCTTGCTTCCAGCTCTTTGGGAAGCTAAGAAACAACTCGCTCTGCACAGTGCTCTTACAGCCTACCGGGAACATCTCTTCCAAAGGCCTGTGAAACGCAGTTTCTTTGCAGGCCTGATCTGGCTGAAGTAGGACTTCTGCTCTGGGTGTGCTACTTTGCCCTAGAGCTGAAAGGCACAACGTGCAGGCTTCTTTCCAAAGGGCGAGTTGGGCCCCACAGCATCTTGCTTCCAGCTCTTTGGGAAGCTGAGAATCAACTCGCTCTGCACAGTGCTCTTACAGCCTACCGGGAACATCTCTTCCAAAGGCCTGTGAAACGCAGTTTCTTTGCAGGCCTGATCTGGCTGAAGTAGGACTTCTGCTCTGGGTGTGCTACTTTGCCCTAGAGCTGAAAGGCACAACGTGCAGGCTTCTTTCCAAAGGGCGAGTTGGGCCCCACAGCATCTTGCTTCCAGCTCTTTGGGAAGCTAAGAAACAACTCGCTCTGCACAGTGCTCTTACAGCCTAGTGGGAACATCTCTTCCAAAGGCCTGTGAAACACAGTTTCTTTGCAGGCCTGATCTGGCTGCAGTAGGACTTCTGCTCTGGGTGTGCTACTTTGCCATAGAGCTGAAAGGCACAACGTGCAGGCTTCTTTCCAAAGGGCGAGTTGGGCCCCACAGCATCTTGCTTCCAGCTCTTTGGGAAGCTAAGAAACAACTCGGTCTGCACAGTGCTCTTACAGCCTACCGGGAACATCTCTTCCAAAGGCCTGTGAAACGCAGTTTCTTTGAAGGCCTGATCTGGCTGAAGTAGGACTTCTGCTCTGGGTGTGCTGCTTTGCCCTAGAGCTGAAAGGCACAACGTGCAGGCTTCTTTCCAAAGGGCGAGTTGGGCCCCACAGCATCTTGCTTCCAGCTCTTTGGGAAGCTAAGAAACAACTCGCTCTGCACAGTGCTCTTACAGCCTACCGGGAACATCTCTTCCAAAGGCCTGTGAAACGCAGTTTCTTTGCAGGCCTATTCTGGCTGAAGTAGGACTTCTGCTCTGGGTGTGCTACTTTGCCCTAGAGCTGAAAGGCACAACGTGCAGGCTTCTTTCCAGAGGGCGAGTTGGGCCCCACAGCATCTTGCTTCCAGCTCTTTGTGAAGCTAAGAAACAACTCGCTCTGCACAGTGCTCTTACAGCCTACCGGGAACATCTCTTCCAAAGGCCTGTGAAACACAGTTTCTTTGAAGGCCTGGTCTGGCTGAAGTAGGAGTTCTGCTCTGAGTGTGCTACTTTGCCCTAGAGCTGAAAAGCACAACGTGCAGGCTTCTTTCCAAAGGGCGAGTAGGGCCCCACAGCATCTTGCTTCCAGCTCTTTGGGAACCTCAGAAACAACTCGCTCTGCACAGTGCTCTTACAGCCTACCGGGAACATCTCTTCCAAAGGCCTGTGAAACGCAGTTTCTTTGCAGGCCTGATCTGGCTGAAGTAGGACTTCTGCTCTGGGTGTGCTACTTTGCCCTAGAGCTGAAAGGCACAACGTGCAGGCTTCTTTCCAAAGGGCGAGTTGGGCCCCACAGCATCTTGCTTCCAGCTCTTTGGGAAGCTAAGAAACAACTCGCTCTGCACAGTTCTCTTATAGCCTACCGGGAACATCTCTTCCAAAGGCCTGTGAAACGCAGTTTCTTTGCAGGACTCATCTGGCTGAAGTAGGACTTCTGCTCTGGGTGTGCTCCATTGCCCTAGAGCTGAAAGGCACAACGTGCAGGCTTCCTTCCAAAGGGCGAGTTGGGCCCCACAGCATCTTGCTTCCAGCTCTTTGGGAAGCTAAGAAACAACTCGCTCTGCACAGTGCTCTTACAGCCTAGGGGGAACATCTCTTCCAAAGGCCTGTGAAACGCAGTTTCTTTGCAGGCCTGATCTGGCTAAAGTAGGACTTCTGCTCTGGGTGTGCTACTTTGCCCTAGAGCTGAAAGGCACAACGTGCAGGCTTCTTTCCAAAGGGCGAGTTGGGCCCCACAGCAACTTGCTTCCAGCTCTTTGGGAAGCTAAGAAACAACTCGCTCTGCACAGTGCTCTTACAGCCTACGGGGAACATCTCTTCCAAAGGCCTGTGAAACACAGTTTCTTTTCAGGCCTGATCTGGGTGAAGTAGGACTTCTTCTCTGGGTTTGCTGCTTTGCCCTATAGCTGAAAGGCACAACGTGCAGGCTTCTTTCCAAAGGGCGAGTTGGGCCCCACAGCATCTTGCTTCCAGCTCTTTGGGAAGCTAAGAAACAACTCGCTCTGCACAGTGCTCTTACAGCCTACCGGGAACATCTCTTGAAAAGGCCTGTGAAACGCAGTTTCTTTGCAGGCCTATTCTGGCTGAAGTAGGACTTCTGCTCTGGGTGTGCTACTTTGCCCTAGAGCTGAAAGGCACAACGTGCAGGCTTCTTTCCAAAGGGCGCGTTGGGCCCCACAGCATCTTGCTTCCAGCTCTTTGGGAAGCTAAGAAACAACTCGCTCTGCACAGTGCTCTTACAGCCTAGTGGGAACATCTCTTCCAAAGGCCTGTGAAACGCAGTTTCTTTGCAGGCCTGATCTGGCTGCAGTAGGACTTCTGCTCTGGGTGTGCTACTTTGCCATAGAGCTGAAAGGCACAACGTGCAGGCTTCTTTCCAAAGGGCGAGTTGGGCCCCACAGCATCTTGCTTCCAGCTCTTTGGGAAGCTGAGAAACAACTCGCTCTGCACAGTGCTCTTACAGCCTGCCGGGAACATCTCTTCCAAAGGCCTGTGAAACGCAGTTTCTTTGCAGGCCTGATCTGGCTGAAGTAGGACTTCTGCTCTGGGTGTGCTACTTTGCCCTAGAGCTGAAAGGCACAACGTGCAGGCTTCTTTCCAAAGGGCGAGTTGGGCCCCACAGCATCTTGCTTCCAGCTCTTTGGGAAGCTAAGAAACAACTCGCTCTGCACAGTGCTCTTACAGCCTACCGGGAACATCTCTTCCAAACGCCTGTGAAACGCAGTTTCTTTGCAGGCCTGATCTGGCTGAAGTAGGACTTCTGCTCTGGGTGTGCTACTTTGCCCTAGAGCTGAAAGGCACAACGTGCAGGCTTCTTTCCAGAGGGCGAGTTGGGCCCCACAGCATCTTGCTTCCAGCTCTTGGGGAAGCTAATAAACAGCTCGCTCTGCACAGTGCTCTTACAGCCTACGGGGAACATCTCTTCCAAAGGCCTGTGAAACACAGTTTCTTTTCAGGCCTGATCTGGGTGAAGTAGGACTTCTTCTCTGGGTGTGCTGCTTTGCCCTAGAGCTGAAAGGCACAACGTGCAGGCTTCTTTCCAAAGGGCGAGTTGGGCCCCACAGCATCTTGCTTCCAGCTCTTTGGGAAGCTAAGAAACAACTCGCTCTGCACAGTGCTCTTACAGCCTACCGGGAACATCTCTTCCAAAGGCCTGTGAAACGCAGTTTCTTTGCAGGCCTATTCTGGCTGAAGTAGGACTTCTGCTCTGGGTGTGCTACTTTGCCCTAGAGCTGAAAGGCACAACGTGCAGGCTTCTTTCCAGAGGGCGAGTTGGGCCCCACAGCATCTTGCTTCCAGCTCTTTGTGAAGCTAAGAAACAACTCGCTCTGCACAGTGCTCTTACAGCCTACCGGGAACATCTCTTCCAAAGGCCTGTGAAACACAGTTTCTTTGAAGGCCTGGTCTGGCTGAAGTAGGAGTTCTGCTCTGAGTGTGCTACTTTGCCCTAGAGCTGAAAAGCACAACGTGCAGGCTTCTTTCCAAAGGGCGAGTAGGGCCCCACAGCATCTTGCTTCCAGCTCTTTGGGAACCTCAGAAACAACTCGCTCTGCACAGTGCTCTTACAGCCTACCGGGAACATCTCTTCCAAAGGCCTGTGAAACGCAGTTTCTTTGCAGGCCTGATCTGGCTGAAGTAGGACTTCTGCTCTGGGTGTGCTACTTTGCCCTAGAGCTGAAAGGCACAACGTGCAGGCTTCTTTCCAAAGGGCGAGTTGGGCCCCACAGCATCTTGCTTCCAGCTCTTTGGGAAGCTAAGAAACAACTCGCTCTGCACAGTGCTCTTACAGCCTAGTGGGAACATCTCTTCCAAAGGCCTGTGAAACGCAGTTTCTTTGCAGGCCTGATCTGGCTGCAGTAGGACTTCTGCTCTGGGTGTGCTACTTTGCCATAGAGCTGAAAGGCACAACGTGCAGGCTTCTTTCCAAAGGGCGAGTTGGGCCCCACAGCATCTTGCTTCCAGCTCTTTGGGAAGCTAAGAAACAACTCGCTCTGCACAGTGCTCTTACAGCCTACCGGGAACATCTCTTCCAAACGCCTGTGAAACGCAGTTTCTTTGCAGGCCTGATCTGGCTGAAGTAGGACTTCTGCTCTGGGTGTGGTACTTTGCCCTAGAGCTGAAAGGCACAACGTGCAGGCTTCTTTCCAGAGGGCGAGTTGGGCCCCACAGCATCTTGCTTCCAGCTCTTGGGGAAGCTAATAAACAACTCGCTCTGCACAGTGCTCTTACAGCCTACGGGGAACATCTCTTCCAAAGGCCTGTGAAACACAGTTTCTTTTCAGGCCTGATCTGGGTGAAGTAGGACTTCTTCTCTGGGTGTGCTGCTTTTCCCTAGAGCTGAAAGGCACAACGTCCAGGCTTCTTTCCAAAGGGCGAGTTGGGCCCCACAGCATCTTGCTTCCAGCTCTTTGGGAAGCTAAGAAACAACTCGCTCTGCACAGTGCTCTTACAGCCTACCGGGAACATCTCTTCCAAAGGCCTGTGAAACGCAGTTTCTTTGCAGGCCTATTCTGGCTGAAGTAGGACTTCTGCTCTGGGTGTGCTACTTTGCCCTAGAGCTGAAAGGCACAACGTGCAGGCTTCTTTCCAGAGGGCGAGTTGGGCCCCACAGCATCTTGCTTCCAGCTCTTTGGGAACCTCAGAAACAACTCGCTCTGCACAGTGCTCTTACAGCCTACCGGGAACATCTCTTCCAAAGGCCTGTGAAACGCAGTTTCTTTGCAGGCCTGATCTGGCTGAAGTAGGACTTCTGCTCTGGGTGTGCTACTTTGCCCTAGAGCTGAAAGGCACAACGTGCAGGCTTCTTTCCAAAGGGCGAGTTGGGCCCCACAGCATCTTGCTTCCAGCTCTTTGGGAAGCTGAGAAACAACTCGCTCTGCACAGTGCTCTTACAGCCTAGTGGGAACATCTCTTCCAAAGGCCTGTGAAACGCAGTTTCTTTGCAGGCCTGATCTGGCTGCAGTAGGACTTCTGCTCTGGGTGTGCTACTTTGCCATAGAGCTGAAAGGCACAACGTGCAGGCTTCTTTCCAAAGGGCGAGTAGGGCCCCACAGCATCTTGCTTCCAGCTCTTTGGGAAGCTAAGAAACAACTCGCTCTGCACAGTGCTCTTACAGCCTACCGGGAACATCTCTTCCAAAGGCCTGTGAAACGCAGTTTCTTTGCAGGCCTGATCTGGCTGAAGTAGGACTTCTGCTCTGGGTGTGCTACTTTGCCCTAGAGCTGAAAGGCACAACGTGCAGGCTTCTTTCCAAAGGGCGAGTTGGGCCCCACAGCATCTTGCTTCCAGCTCTTTGGGAAGCTAAGAAACAACTCGCTCTGCACAGTGCTCTTACAGCCTACCGGGAACATCTCTTCCAAAGGCCTGTGAAACGCAGTTTCTTTGCAGGCCTGATCTGGCTGCAGTAGGACTTCTGCTCTGGGTGTGCTACTTTGCCATAGAGCTGAAAGGCACAACGTGCAGGCTTCTTTCCAAAGGGCGAGTTGGGCCCCACAGCATCTTGCTTCCAGCTCTTTGGGAAGCTAAGAAACAACTCGCTCTGCACAGTGCTCTTACAGCCTACCGGGAACATCTCTTCCAAAGGCCTGTGAAACGCAGTTTCTTTGCAGGCCTGATCTGGCTGAAGTAGGACTTCTGCTCTGGGTGTGCTACTTTGCCCTAGAGCTGAAAGGCACAACGTGCAGGCTTCTTTCCAAAGGGCGAGTTGGGCCCCACAGCATCTTGCTTCCAGCTCTTTGGGAAGCTGAGAAACAACTCGCTCTGCACAGTGCTCTTAGAGCCTACCGGGAACATCTCTTCCAAAGGCCTGTGAAACGCAGTTTCTTTGCAGGCCTGATCTGGCTGAAGTAGGACTTCTGCTCTGGGTGTGCTACTTTGCCCTAGAGCTGAAAGGCACAACGTGCAGGCTTCTTTCCAAAGGGCGAGTTGGGCCCCACAGCATCTTGCTTCCAGCTCTTTGGGAAGCTAAGAAACAACTCGCTCTGCACAGTGCTCTTACAGCCTAGTGGGAACATCTCTTCCAAAGGCCTGTGAAACGCAGTTTCTTTGCAGGCCTGATCTGGCTGCAGTAGGACTTCTGCTCTGGGTGTGCTACTTTGCCATAGAGCTGAAAGGCACAACGTGCAGGCTTCTTTCCAAAGGGCGAGTTGGGCCCCACAGCATCTTGCTTCCAGCTCTTTGGGAAGCTAAGAAACAACTCGCTCTGCACAGTGCTCTTACAGCCTACCGGGAACATCTCTTCCAAAGGCCTGTGAAACGCAGTTTCTTTGCAGGCCTGATCTGGCTGAAGTAGGACTTCTGCTCTGGGTGTGCTACTTTGCCCTAGAGCTGAAAGGCACAACGTGCAGGCTTCTTTCCAAAGGGCGAGTTGGGCCCCACAGCATCTTGCTTCCAGCTCTTTGGGAAGCTGAGAATCAACTCGCTCTGCACAGTGCTCTTACAGCCTACCGGGAACATCTCTTCCAAAGGCCTGTGAAACGCAGTTTCTTTGCAGGCCTGATCTGGCTGAAGTAGGACTTCTGCTCTGGGTGTGCTACTTTGCCCTAGAGCTGAAAGGCACAACGTGCAGGCTTCTTTCCAAAGGGCGAGTTGGGCCCCACAGCATCTTGCTTCCAGCTCTTTGGGAAGCTAAGAAACAACTCGCTCTGCACAGTGCTCTTACAGCCTAGTGGGAACATCTCTTCCAAAGGCCTGTGAAACACAGTTTCTTTGCAGGCCTGATCTGGCTGCAGTAGGACTTCTGCTCTGGGTGTGCTACTTTGCCATAGAGCTGAAAGGCACAACGTGCAGGCTTCTTTCCAAAGGGCGAGTTGGGCCCCACAGCATCTTGCTTCCAGCTCTTTGGGAAGCTAAGAAACAACTCGGTCTGCACAGTGCTCTTACAGCCTACCGGGAACATCTCTTCCAAAGGCCTGTGAAACGCAGTTTCTTTGAAGGCCTGACCTGGCTGAAGTAGGACTTCTGCTCTGGGTGTGCTACTTTGCCCTAGAGCTGAAAGGCACAACGTGCAGGCTTCTTTCCAAAGGGCGAGTTGGGCCCCACAGCATCTTGCTTCCAGCTCTTTGGGAAGCTGAGAAACAACTCGCTCTGCACAGTGCTCTTACAGCCTACCGGGAACATCTCTTCCAAAGGCCTGTGAAACGCAGTTTCTTTGCAGGCCTGATCTGGCTGAAGTAGGACTTCTTCTCTGGGTGTGCTGCTTTGCCCTAGAGCTGAAAGGCACAACGTGCAGGCTTCTTTCCAAAGGGCGAGTTGGGCCCCACAGCATCTTGCTTCCAGCTCTTTGGGAAGCTAAGAAACAACTCGCTCTGCACAGTGCTCTTACAGCCTACCGGGAACATCTCTTCCAAAGGCCTGTGAAACGCAGTTTCTTTGCAGGCCTGATCTGGCTGAAGTAGGACTTCTGCTCTGGGTGTGCTACTTTGCCCTAGAGCTGAAAGGCACAACGTGCAGGCTTCTTTCCAAAGGGCGAGTTGGGCCCCACAGCATCTTGCTTCCAGCTCTTTGGGAAGCTGAGAATCAACTCGCTCTGCACAGTGCTCTTACAGCCTACCGGGAACATCTCTTCCAAAGGCCTGTGAAACGCAGTTTCTTTGCAGGCCTGATCTGGCTGAAGTAGGACTTCTGCTCTGGGTGTGCTACTTTGCCCTAGAGCTGAAAGGCACAACGTGCAGGCTTCTTTCCAAAGGGCGAGTTGGGCCCCACAGCATCTTGCTTCCAGCTCTTTGGGAAGCTGAGAAACAACTCGCTCTGCACAGTGCTCTTACAGCCTACCGGGAACATCTCTTCCAAAGGCCTGTGAAACGCAGTTTCTTTGCAGGCCTGATCTGGCTGAAGTAGGACTTCTGCTCTGGGTGTGCTACTTTGCCCTAGAGCTGAAAGGCACAACGTGCAGGCTTCTTTCCAAAGGGCGAGTTGGGCCCCACAGCATCTTGCTTCCAGCTCTTTGGGAAGCTAAGAAACAACTCGCTCTGCACAGTGCTCTTACAGCCTAGTGGGAACATCTCTTCCAAAGGCCTGTGAAACGCAGTTTCTTTGCAGGCCTGATCTGGCTGCAGTAGGACTTCTGCTCTGGGTGTGCTACTTTGCCATAGAGCTGAAAGGCACAACGTGCAGGCTTCTTTCCAAAGGGCGAGTTGGGCCCCACAGCATCTTGCTTCCAGCTCTTTGGGAAGCTAAGAAACAACTCGCTCTGCACAGTGCTCTTACAGCCTAGGGGGAACATCTCTTCCAAAGGCCTGTGAAACGCAGTTTCTTTGCAGGCCTGATCTGGCTGAAGTAGGACTTCTGCTCTGGGTGTGCTACTTTGCCCTAGAGCTGAAAGGCACAACGTGCAGGCTTCTTTCCAAAGGGCGAGTTGGGCCCCACAGCATCTTGCTTCCAGCTCTTTGGGAAGCTGAGAATCAACTCGCTCTGCACAGTGCTCTTACAGCCTACCGGGAACATCTCTTCCAAAGGCCTGTGAAACGCAGTTTCTTTGCAGGCCTGATCTGGCTGAAGTAGGACTTCTGCTCTGGGTGTGCTACTTTGCCCTAGAGCTGAAAGGCACAACGTGCAGGCTTCTTTCCAAAGGGCGAGTTGGGCCCCACAGCATCTTGCTTCCAGCTCTTTGGGAAGCTAAGAAACAACTCGCTCTGCACAGTGCTCTTACAGCCTAGTGGGAACATCTCTTCCAAAGGCCTGTGAAACACAGTTTCTTTGCAGGCCTGATCTGGCTGCAGTAGGACTTCTGCTCTGGGTGTGCTACTTTGCCATAGAGCTGAAAGGCACAACGTGCAGGCTTCTTTCCAAAGGGCGAGTTGGGCCCCACAGCATCTTGCTTCCAGCTCTTTGGGAAGCTAAGAAACAACTCGGTCTGCACAGTGCTCTTACAGCCTACCGGGAACATCTCTTCCAAAGGCCTGTGAAACGCAGTTTCTTTGAAGGCCTGATCTGGCTGAAGTAGGACTTCTGCTCTGGGTGTGCTACTTTGCCCTAGAGCTGAAAGGCACAACGTGCAGGCTTCTTTCCAAAGGGCGAGTTGGGCCCCACAGCATCTTGCTTCCAGCTCTTTGGGAAGCTGAGAAACAACTCGCTCTGCACAGTGCTCTTACAGCCTACCGGGAACATCTCTTCCAAAGGCCTGTGAAACGCAGTTTCTTTGCAGGCCTGATCTGGCTGAAGTAGGACTTCTTCTCTGGGTGTGCTGCTTTGCCCTAGAGCTGAAAGGCACAACGTGCAGGCTTCTTTCCAAAGGGCGAGTTGGGCCCCACAGCATCTTGCTTCCAGCTCTTTGGGAAGCTAAGAAACAACTCGCTCTGCACAGTGCTCTTCCAGCCTACCGGGAACATCTCTTCCAAAGGCCTGTGAAACGCAGTTTCTTTGCAGGCCTATTCTGGCTGAAGTAGGACTTCTGCTCTGGGTGTGCTACTTTGCCCTAGAGCTGAAAGGCACAACGTGCAGGCTTCTTTCCAGAGGGCGAGTTGGGCCCCACAGCATCTTGCTTCCAGCTCTTTGTGAAGCTAAGAAACAACTCGCTCTGCACAGTGCTCTTACAGCCTACCGGGAACATCTCTTCCAAAGGCCTGTGAAACACAGTTTCTTTGAAGGCCTGGTCTGGCTGAAGTAGGAGTTCTGCTCTGAGTGTGCTACTTTGCCCTAGAGCTGAAAAGCACAACGTGCAGGCTTCTTTCCAAAGGGCGAGTAGGGCCCCACAGCATCTTGCTTCCAGCTCTTTGGGAAGCTGAGAATCAACTCGCTCTGCACAGTGCTCTTACAGCCTACCGGGAACATCTCTTCCAAAGGCCTGTGAAACGCAGTTTCTTTGCAGGCCTGATCTGGCTGAAGTAGGACTTCTGCTCTGGGTGTGCTACTTTGCCCTAGAGCTGAAAGGCACAACGTGCAGGCTTCTTTCCAAAGGGCGAGTTGGGCCCCACAGCATCTTGCTTCCAGCTCTTTGGGAAGCTAAGAAACAACTCGCTCTGCACAGTGCTCTTACAGCCTGCCGGGAACATCTCTTCCAAAGGCCTGTGAAACGCAGTTTCTTTGCAGGCCTGATCTGGCTGAAGTAGGACTTCTGCTCTGGGTGTGCTACTTTGCCCTAGAGCTGAAAGGCACAACGTGCAGGCTTCTTTCCAAAGGGCGAGTTGGGCCCCACAGCATCTTGCTTCCAGCTCTTTGGGAAGCTGAGAAACAACTCGCTCTGCACAGTGCTCTTACAGCCTAAAGGGAACATCTCTTCCAAAGGCCTGTGAAACGCAGTTTCTTTGCAGGCCTGATCTGGCTGCAGTAGGACTTCTGCTCTGGGTGTGCTACTTTGCCATAGAGCTGAAAGGCACAACGTGCAGGCTTCTTTCCAAAGGGCGAGTTGGGCCCCACAGCATCTTGCTTCCAGCTCTTTGGGAAGCTAAGAAACAACTCGCTCTGCACAGTGCTCTTACAGCCTACCGGGAACATCTCTTCCAAACGCCTGTGAAACGCAGTTTCTTTGCAGGCCTGATCTGGCTGAAGTAGGACTTCTGCTCTGGGTGTGGTACTTTGCCCTAGAGCTGAAAGGCACAACGTGCAGGCTTCTTTCCAGAGGGCGAGTTGGGCCCCACAGCATCTTGCTTCCAGCTCTTGGGGAAGCTAATAAACAACTCGCTCTGCACAGTGCTCTTACAGCCTACGGGGAACATCTCTTCCAAAGGCCTGTGAAACACAGTTTCTTTTCAGGCCTGATCTGGGTGAAGTAGGACTTCTTCTCTGGGTGTGCTGCTTTGCCCTAGAGCTGAAAGGCACAACGGCCAGGCTTCTTTCCAAAGGGCGAGTTGGGCCCCACAGCATCTTGCTTCCAGCTCTTTGGGAAGCTAAGAAACAACTCGCTCTGCACAGTGCTCTTACAGCCTACCGGGAACATCTCTTCCAAAGGCCTGTGAAACGCAGTTTCTTTGCAGGCCTATTCTGGCTGAAGTAGGACTTCTGCTCTGGGTGTGCTACTTTGCCATAGAGCTGAAAGGCACAACGTGCAGGCTTCTTTCCAGAGGGCGAGTTGGGCCCCACAGCATCTTGCTTCCAGCTCTTTGTGAAGCTAAGAAACAACTCGCTCTGCACAGTGCTCTTACAGCCTACCGGGAACATCTCTTCCAAAGGCCTGTGAAACGCAGTTTCTTTGAAGGCCTGGTCTGGCTGAAGTAGGAGTTCTGCTCTGAGTGTGCTACTTTGCCCTAGAGCTGAAAAGCACAACGTGCAGGCTTCTTTCCAAAGGGCGAGTAGGGCCCCACAGCATCTTGCTTCCAGCTCTTTGGGAACCTCAGAAACAACTCGCTCTGCACAGTGCTCTTACAGCCTACCGGGAACATCTCTTCCAAAGGCCTGTGAAACGCAGTTTCTTTGCAGGCCTGATCTGGCTGAAGTAGGACTTCTGCTCTGGGTGTGCTACTTTGCCCTAGAGCTGAAAGGCACAACGTGCAGGCTTCTTTCCAAAGGGCGAGTTGGGCCCCACAGCATCTTGCTTCCAGCTCTTTGGGAAGCTAAGAAACAACTCGCTCTGCACAGTGCTCTTACAGCCTAGTGGGAACATCTCTTCCAAAGGCCTGTGAAACGCAGTTTCTTTGCAGGCCTGATCTGGCTGCAGTAGGACTTCTGCTCTGGGTGTGCTACTTTGCCATAGAGCTGAAAGGCACAACGTGCAGGCTTCTTTCCAAAGGGCGAGTTGGGCCCCACAGCATCTTGCTTCCAGCTCTTTGGGAAGCTAAGAAACAACTCGCTCTGCACAGTGCTCTTACAGCCTACCGGGAACATCTCTTCCAAAGGCCTGTGAAACGCAGTTTCTTTGCAGGCCTGATCTGGCTGAAGTAGGACTTCTGCTCTGGGTGTGCTACTTTGCCCTAGAGCTGAAAGGCACAACGTGCAGGCTTCTTTCCAAAGGGCGAGTTGGGCCCCACAGCATCTTGCTTCCAGCTCTTTGGGAAGCTGAGAAACAACTCGCTCTGCACAGTGCTCTTACAGCCTACCGGGAACATCTCTTCCAAAGGCCTGTGAAACGCAGTTTCTTTGCAGGCCTGATCTGGCTGAAGTAGGACTTCTGCTCTGGGTGTGCTACTTTGCCCTAGAGCTGAAAGGCACAACGTGCAGGCTTCTTTCCAAAGGGCGAGTTGGGCCCCACAGCATCTTGCTTCCAGCTCTTTGGGAAGCTAAGAAACAACTCGCTCTGCACAGTGCTCTTACAGCCTAGTGGGAACATCTCTTCCAAAGGCCTGTGAAACGCAGTTTCTTTGCAGGCCTGATCTGGCTGCAGTAGGACTTCTGCTCTGGGTGTGCTACTTTGCCATAGAGCTGAAAGGCACAACGTGCAGGCTTCTTTCCAAAGGGCGAGTTGGGCCCCACAGCATCTTGCTTCCAGCTCTTTGGGAAGCTAAGAAACAACTCGCTCTGCACAGTGCTCTTACAGCCTACCGGGAACATCTCTTCCAAAGGCCTGTGAAACGCAGTTTCTTTGCAGGCCTGATCTGGCATAAGTAGGACTTCTGCTCTGGGTGTGCTACTTTGCCCTAGAGCTGAAAGGCACAACGTGCAGGCTTCTTTCCAAAGGGCGAGTTGGGCCCCACAGCATCTTGCTTCCAGCTCTTTGGGAAGCTGAGAATCAACTCGCTCTGCACAGTGCTCTTACAGCCTACCGGGAACATCTCTTCCAAAGGCCTGTGAAACGCAGTTTCTTTGCAGGCCTGATCTGGCTGAAGTAGGACTTCTGCTCTGGGTGTGCTACTTTGCCCTAGAGCTGAAAGGCACAACGTGCAGGCTTCTTTCCAAAGGGCGAGTTGGGCCCCACAGCATCTTGCTTCCAGCTCTTTGGGAAGCTAAGAAACAACTCGCTCTGCACAGTGCTCTTACAGCCTGCCGGGAACATCTCTTCCAAAGGCCTGTGAAACGCAGTTTCTTTGCAGGCCTGATCTGGCTGAAGTAGGACTTCTGCTCTGGGTGTGCTACTTTGCCCTAGAGCTGAAAGGCACAACGTGCAGGCTTCTTTCCAAAGGGCGAGTTGGGCCCCACAGCATCTTGCTTCCAGCTCTTTGGGAAGCTAAGAAACAACTCGCTCTGCACAGTTCTCTTATAGCCTACCGGGAACATCTCTTCCAAAGGCCTGTGAAACGCAGTTTCTTTGCAGGACTCATCTGGCTGAAGTAGGACTTCTGCTCTGGGTGTGCTCCATTGCCCTAGAGCTGAAAGGCACAACCTGCAGGCTTCCTTCCAAAGGGCGAGTTGGGCCCCACAGCATCTTGCTTCCAGCTCTTTGGGAAGCTAAGAAACAACTCGCTCTGCACAGTGCTCTTACAGCCTAGGGGGAACATCTCTTCCAAAGGCCTGTGAAACGCAGTTTCTTTGCAGGCCTGATCTGGCTAAAGTAGGACTTCTGCTCTGGGTGTGCTACTTTGCCCTAGAGCTGAAAGGCACAACGTGCAGGCTTCTTTCCAAGGGGCGAGTTGGGCCCCACAGCAACTTGCTTCCAGCTCTTTGGGAAGCTAAGAAACAACTCGCTCTGCACAGTGCTCTTACAGCCTACGGGGAACATCTCTTCCAAAGGCCTGTGAAACACAGTTTCTTTTCAGGCCTGATCTGGGTGAAGTAGGACTTCTTCTCTGGGTTTGCTGCTTTGCCCTATAGCTGAAAGGCACAACGTGCAGGCTTCTTTCCAAAGGGCGAGTTGGGCCCCACAGCATCTTGCTTCCAGCTCTTTGGGAAGCTAAGAAACAACTCGCTCTGCACAGTGCTCTTACAGCCTACCGGGAACATCTCTTGAAAAGGCCTGTGAAACGCAGTTTCTTTGCAGGCCTATTCTGGCTGAAGTAGGACTTCTGCTCTGGGTGTGCTACTTTGCCCTAGACCTGAAAGGCACAACGTGCAGGCTTCTTTCCAAAGGGCGCGTTGGGCCCCACAGCATCTTGCTTCCAGCTCTTTGGGAAGCTAAGAAACAACTCGCTCTGCACAGTGCTCTTACAGCCTAGTGGGAACATCTCTTCCAAAGGCCTGTGAAACGCAGTTTCTTTGCAGGCCTGATCTGGCTGCAGTAGGACTTCTGCTCTGGGTGTGCTACTTTGCCATAGAGCTGAAAGGCACAACGTGCAGGCTTCTTTCCAAAGGGCGAGTTGGGCCCCACAGCATCTTGCTTCCAGCTCTTTGGGAAGCTAAGAAACAACTCGCTCTGCACAGTGCTCTTACAGCCTACCGGGAACATCTCTTCCAAAGGCCTGTGAAACGCAGTTTCTTTGCAGGCCTGATCTGGCTGAAGTAGGACTTCTGCTCTGGGTGTGCTACTTTGCCCTAGAGCTGAAAGGCACAACGTGCAGGCTTCTTTCCAAAGGGCGAGTTGGGCCCCACAGCATCTTGCTTCCAGCTCTTTGGGAAGCTGAGAAACAACTCGCTCTGCACAGTGCTCTTACAGCCTACGGGGAACATCTCTTCCAAAGGCCTGTGAAACGCAGTTTCTTTGCAGGCCTGATCTGGCTGAAGTAGGACTTCTTCTCTGGGTGTGCTGCTTTGCCCTAGAGCTGAAAGGCACAACGTGCAGGCTTCTTTCCAAAGGGCGAGTTGGGCCCCACAGCATCTTGCTTCCAGCTCTTTGGGAAGCTAAGAAACAACTCGCTCTGCACAGTTCTCTTATAGCCTATTGGGAACATCTCTTCCAAAGGCCTGTGAAACGCAGTTTCTTTGCAGGACTCATCTGGCTGAAGTAGGACTTCTGCTCTGGGTGTGCTCCATTGCCCTAGAGCTGAAAGGCACAACCTGCAGGCTTCCTTCCAAAGGGCGAGTTGGGCCCCACAGCATCTTGCTTCCAGCTCTTTGGGAAGCTAAGAAACAACTCGCTCTGCACAGTGCTCTTACAGCCTAGGGGGAACATCTCTTCCAAAGGCCTGTGAAACGCAGTTTCTTTGCAGGCCTGATCTGGCTAAAGTAGGACTTCTGCTCTGGGTGTGCTACTTTGCCCTAGAGCTGAAAGGCACAACGTGCAGGCTTCTTTCCAAGGGGCGAGTTGGGCCCCACAGCAACTTGCTTCCAGCTCTTTGGGAAGCTAAGAAACAACTCGCTCTGCACAGTGCTCTTACAGCCTACGGGGAACATCTCTTCCAAAGGCCTGTGAAACACAGTTTCTTTTCAGGCCTGATCTGGGTGAAGTAGGACTTCTTCTCTGGGTTTGCTGCTTTGCCCTATAGCTGAAAGGCACAACGTGCAGGCTTCTTTCCAAAGGGCGCGTTGGGCCCCACAGCATCTTGCTTCCAGCTCTTTGGGAAGCTAAGAAACAACTCGCTCTGCACAGTGCTCTTACAGCCTACCGGGAACATCTCTTCCAAAGGCCTGTGAAACGCAGTTTCTTTGCAGGCCTGATCTGGCTAAAGTAGGACTTCTGCTCTGGGTGTGCTACTTTGCCCTAGAGCTGAAAGGCACAACGTGCAGGCTTCTTTCCAAGGGGCGAGTTGGGCCCCACAGCAACTTGCTTCCAGCTCTTTGGGAAGCTAAGAAACAACTCGCTCTGCACAGTGCTCTTACAGCCTACGGGGAACATCTCTTCCAAAGGCCTGTGAAACACAGTTTCTTTTCAGGCCTGATCTGGGTGAAGTAGGACTTCTTCTCTGGGTTTGCTGCTTTGCCCTATAGCTGAAAGGCACAACGTGCAGGCTTCTTTCCAAAGGGCGCGTTGGGCCCCACAGCATCTTGCTTCCAGCTCTTTGGGAAGCTAAGAAACAACTCGCTCTGCACAGTGCTCTTACAGCCTACCGGGAACATCTCTTCCAAAGGCCTGTGAAACGCAGTTTCTTTGCAGGCCTATTCTGGCTGAAGTAGGACTTCTGCTCTGGGTGTGCTACTTTGCCCTAGAGCTGAAAGGCACAACGTGCAGGCTTCTTTCCAAAGGGCGAGTTGGGCCCCACAGCATCTTGCTTCCAGCTCTTTGTGAAGCTAAGAAACAACTCGCTCTGCACAGTGCTCTTACAGCCTACCGGGAACATCTCTTCCAAAGGCCTGTGAAACACAGTTTCTTTGAAGGCCTGGTCTGGCTGAAGTAGGAGTTCTGCTCTGAGTGTGCTACTTTGCCCTATAGCTGAAAAGCACAACGTGCAGGCTTCTTTCCAAAGGGCGAGTAGGGCCCCACAGCATCTTGCTTCCAGCTCTTTGGGAACCTCAGAAACAACTCGCTCTGCACAGTGCTCTTACAGCCTACCGGGAACATCTCTTCCAAAGGCCTGTGAAACACAGTTTCTTTGCAGGCCTGATCTGGCTGAAGTAGGACTTCTGCTCTGGGTGTGCTACTTTGCCCTAGAGCTGAAAGGCACAACGTGCAGGCTTCTTTCCAAAGGGCGAGTTGGGCCCCACAGCATCTTGCTTCCAGCTCTTTGGGAAGCTAAGAAACAACTCGCTCTGCACAGTGCTCTTACAGCCTAGTGGGAACATCTCTTCCAAAGGCCTGTGAAACGCAGTTTCTTTGCAGGCCTGATCTGGCTGCAGTAGGACTTCTGCTCTGGGTGTGCTACTTTGCCATAGAGCTGAAAGGCACAACGTGCAGGCTTCTTTCCAAAGGGCGAGTTGGGCCCCACAGCATCTTGCTTCCAGCTCTTTGGGAAGCTAAGAAACAACTCGGTCTGCACAGTGCTCTTACAGCCTACCGGGAACATCTCTTCCAAAGGCCTGTGAAACGCAGTTTCTTTGCAGGCCTGATCTGGCTGAAGTAGGACTTCTGCTCTGGGTGTGCTACTTTGCCCTAGAGCTGAAAGGCACAACGTGCAGGCTTCTTTCCAAAGGGCGAGTTGGGCCCCACAGCATCTTGCTTCCAGCTCTTTGGGAAGCTGAGAATCAACTCGCTCTGCACAGTGCTCTTACAGCCTACCGGGAACATCTCTTCCAAAGGCCTGTGAAACGCAGTTTCTTTGCAGGCCTGATCTGGCTGAAGTAGGACTTCTGCTCTGGGTGTGCTACTTTGCCCTAGAGCTGAAAGGCACAACGTGCAGGCTTCTTTCCAAAGGGCGAGTTGGGCCCCACAGCATCTTGCTTCCAGCTCTTTGGGAAGCTAAGAAACAACTCGCTCTGCACAGTGCTCTTACAGCCTAGTGGGAACATCTCTTCCAAAGGCCTGTGAAACACAGTTTCTTTGCAGGCCTGATCTGGCTGCAGTAGGACTTCTGCTCTGGGTGTGCTACTTTGCCATAGAGCTGAAAGGCACAACGTGCAGGCTTCTTTCCAAAGGGCGAGTTGGGCCCCACAGCATCTTGCTTCCAGCTCTTTGGGAAGCTGAGAAACAACTCGCTCTGCACAGTGCTCTTACAGCCTACCGGGAACATCTCTTCCAAAGGCCTGTGAAACGCAGTTTCTTTGCAGGCCTGATCTGGCTGAAGTAGGACTTCTTCTCTGGGTGTGCTGCTTTGCCCTAGAGCTGAAAGGCACAACGTGCAGGCTTCTTTCCAAAGGGCGAGTTGGGCCCCACAGCATCTTGCTTCCAGCTCTTTGGGAAGCTAAGAAACAACTCGCTCTGCACAGTTCTCTTATAGCCTACCGGGAACATCTCTTCCAAAGGCCTGTGAAACGCAGTTTCTTTGCAGGACTCATCTGGCTGAAGTAGGACTTCTGCTCTGGGTGTGCTCCATTGCCCTAGAGCTGAAAGGCACAACCTGCAGGCTTCCTTCCAAAGGGCGAGTTGGGCCCCACAGCATCTTGCTTCCAGCTCTTTGGGAAGCTAAGAAACAACTCGCTCTGCACAGTGCTCTTACAGCCTAGGGGGAACATCTCTTCCAAAGGCCTGTGAAACGCAGTTTCTTTGCAGGCCTGATCTGGCTAAAGTAGGACTTCTGCTCTGGGTGTGCTACTTTGCCCTAGAGCTGAAAGGCACAACGTGCAGGCTTCTTTCCAAGGGGCGAGTTGGGCCCCACAGCAACTTGCTTCCAGCTCTTTGGGAAGCTAAGAAACAACTCGCTCTGCACAGTGCTCTTACAGCCTACGGGGAACATCTCTTCCAAAGGCCTGTGAAACACAGTTTCTTTTCAGGCCTGATCTGGGTGAAGTAGGACTTCTTCTCTGGGTTTGCTGCTTTGCCCTATAGCTGAAAGGCACAACGTGCAGGCTTCTTTCCAAAGGGCGAGTTGGGCCCCACAGCATCTTGCTTCCAGCTCTTTGGGAAGCTAAGAAACAACTCGCTCTGCACAGTGCTCTTACAGCCTACCGGGAACATCTCTTGAAAAGGCCTGTGAAACGCAGTTTCTTTGCAGGCCTATTCTGGCTGAAGTAGGACTTCTGCTCTGGGTGTGCTACTTTGCCCTAGAGCTGAAAGGCACAACGTGCAGGCTTCTTTCCAAAGGGCGAGTTGGGCCCGACAGCATCTTGCTTCCAGCTCTTTGGGAAGCTGAGAAACAACTCGCTCTGCACAGTGCTCTTACAGCCTGCCGGGAACATCTCTTCCAAAGGCCTGTGAAACGCAGTTTCTTTGCAGGCCTGATCTGGCTGAAGTAGGACTTCTGCTCTGGGTGTGCTACTTTGCCCTAGAGCTGAAAGGCACAACGTGCAGGCTTCTTTCCAAAGGGCGAGTTGGGCCCCACAGCATCTTGCTTCCAGCTCTTTGGGAAGCTAAGAAACAACTCGCTCTGCACAGTGCTCTTACAGCCTACCGGGAACATCTCTTCCAAACGCCTGTGAAACGCAGTTTCTTTGCAGGCCTGATCTGGCTGAAGTAGGACTTCTGCTCTGTGTGTGGTACTTTGCCCTAGAGCTGAAAGGCACAACGTGCAGGCTTCTTTCCAGAGGGCGAGTTGGGCCCCAAAGCATCTTGCTTCCAGCTCTTGGGGAAGCTAAGAAACAACTCGCTCTGCACAGTGCTCTTACAGCCTACGGGGAACATCTCTTCCAAAGGCCTGTGAAACACAGTTTCTTTTCAGGCCTGATCTGGGTGAAGTAGGACTTCTTCTCTGGGTGTGCTGCTTTGCCCTAGAGCTGAAAGGCACAACGTCCAGGCTTCTTTCCAAAGGGCGAGTTGGGCCCCACAGCATCTTGCTTCCAGCTCTTTGGGAAGCTAAGAAACAACTCGCTCTGCACAGTGCTCTTACAGCCTACCGGGAACATCTCTTCCAAAGGCCTGTGAAACGCAGTTTCTTTGCAGGCCTATTCTGGCTGAAGTAGGACTTCTGCTCTGGGTGTGCTACTTTGCCCTAGAGCTGAAAGGCACAACGTGCCGGCTTCTTTCCAAAGGGCGAGTTGGGCCCCACAGCATCTTGCTTCCAGCTCTTTGGGAAGCTAAGAAACAACTCGCTCTGCACAGTG
The DNA here is from genome assembly GCF_041296265.1 of Equus caballus. Lineage (NCBI taxonomy): Eukaryota > Metazoa > Chordata > Mammalia > Perissodactyla > Equidae > Equus > Equus caballus. The sequence continues at coordinate 32,013,626 of NC_091689.1, forward strand.
CTCTTACAGCCTAGCGGGAACAGCTCTTCCAAAGGCCTGTGTAACGCAGTTTCTTTGCAGGCCTGATCTGGCTAAAGTAGGACTTCTGCTCTGGGTGTGCTACTTTGCCCTAGAGCTGAAAGGCACAACGTGCAGGCTTCTTTCCAAAGGGGGAGTTGGGCCCCACAGCAACTTGCTTCCAGCTCTTTGGGAAGCTAAGAAACAACTCGCTCTGCACAGTGCTCTTACAGCCTACCGGGAACAGCTCTTCCAAAGGCCTGTGAAACGCAGTTTCTTTGCAGGCCTGATCTGGCTGAAGTAGGACTTCTGCTCTGGGTGTGCTACTTTGCCCTAGAGCTGAAAGGCACAACGTGCAGGCTTCTTTCCAAAGGGCGAGTTGGGCCCCACAGCATCTTGCTTCCAGCTCTTTGGGAAGCTAAGAAACAACTCGCTCTGCACAGTGCTCTTACAGCCTACCGGGAACATCTCTTCCAAAGGACTGTGAAACGCAGTTTCTTTGCAGGCCTGATCTGGCTGAAGTAGGACTTCTGCTCTGGGTGTGCTCCATTGCCCTAGAGATGAAAGTCACAACGTGCAGGCTTCTTTCCAAAGGGTGAGTTGGGCCCCACAGCATCATGCTTCCAGCTCTTTGGGAAGCTAAGAAACAACTCGCTCTGCACAGTGCTCTTACAGCCTACCGGGAACATCTCTTCCAAAGGCCTGTGAAACGCAGTTTCTTTGCAGGCCTGATCTGGCTGAAGTAGGACTTCTGCTCTGGGTGTGCTCCCTTGCCCTAGAGCTGAAAGGCACAACGTGCAGGCTTCTTTCCAAAGGGCGAGTTGGGCCCCACAGCATCTTGCTTCCAGCTCTTTGGGAAGCTAAGAAACAACTCGCTCTGCACAGTGCTCTTACAGCCTACCGGGAACATCTCTTCCAAACGCCTGTGAAACCCAGTTTCTTTGCAGGCATGATCTGGCTGAAGTAGGACTTCTGCTCTGGGTGTGGTACTTTGCCCTAGAGCTGAAAGGCACAACGTGCAGGCTTCTTTCCAGAGGGCGAGTTGGGCCCCACAGCATCTTGCTTCCAGCTCTTTGAGAAGCTAAGAAACAACTCGCTCTGCACAGTGCTCTTACAGCCTACCGGGAACATCTCTTCCAAAGGCCTGTGAAACGCAGTTTCTTTGCAGGCCTTATCTGGCTGAAGTAGGACTTCTGCTCTGGGTGTGCTACTTTGCCATAGAGCTGAAAGGCACAACGTGCAGGCTTCTTTCCAAAGGGCGAGTTGGGCCCCACAGCATCTTGCTTCCAGCTCTTTGGGAAGCTAAGAAACAACTCGCTCTGCACAGTGCTCTTACAGCCTACCGGGAACATCTCTTCCAAAGGCCTGTGAAACGCAGTTTCTTTGCAGGCCTGATCTGGCTGAAGTAGGACTTCTGCTCTGGGTGTGCTACTTTGCCCTAAAGCTGAAAGGCACAACGTGCAGGCTTCTTTCCAAAGGGCGAGTTGGGCCCCACAGCATCTTGCTTCCAGCTCTTTGGGAAGCTGAGAAACAACTCGCTCTGCACAGTGCTCTTACAGCCTACCGGGAACATCTCTTCCAAAGGCCTGTGAAACGCAGTTTCTTTGCAGGCCTGATCTGGCTGAAGTAGGACTTCTGCTCTGGGTGTGCTACTTTGCCCTAGAGCTGAAAGGCACAACGCGCAGGCTTCTTTCCAAAGGGCGAGTTGGGCCCCACAGCATCTTGCTTCCAGCTCTTTGGGAAGCTAAGAAACAACTCGCTCTGCACAGTGCTCTTACAGCCTAGTGGGAACATCTCTTCCAAAGGCCTGTGAAACACAGTTTCTTTGCAGGCCTGATCTGGCTGCAGTAGGACTTCTGCTCTGGGTGTGCTACTTTGCCATAGAGCTGAAAGGCACAACGTGCAGGCTTCTTTCCAAAGGGCGAGTTGGGCCCCACAGCATCTTGCTTCCAGCTCTTTGGGAAGCTAAGAAACAACTCGGTCTGCACAGTGCTCTTACAGCCTACCGGGAACATCTCTTCCAAAGGCCTGTGAAACGCAGTTTCTTTGAAGGCCTGATCTGGCTGAAGTAGGACTTCTGCTCTGGGTGTGCTACTTTGCCCTAGAGCTGAAAGGCACAACGTGCAGGCTTCTTTCCAAAGGGCGAGTTGGGCCCCACAGCATCTTGCTTCCAGCTCTTTGGGAAGCTGAGAAACAACTCGCTCTGCACAGTGCTCTTACAGCCTACCGGGAACATCTCTTCCAAAGGCCTGTGAAACGCAGTTTCTTTGCAGGCCTGATCTGGCTGAAGTAGGACTTCTTCTCTGGGTGTGCTGCTTTGCCCTAGAGCTGAAAGGCACAACGTGCAGGCTTCTTTCCAAAGGGCGAGTTGGGCCCCACAGCATCTTGCTTCCAGCTCTTTGGGAAGCTAAGAAACAACTCGCTCTGCACAGTGCTCTTACAGCCTACCGGGAACATCTCTTCCAAAGGCCTGTGAAACGCAGTTTCTTTGCAGGCCTATTCTGGCTGAAGTAGGACTTCTGCTCTGGGTGTGCTACTTTGCCCTAGAGCTGAAAGGCACAACGTGCAGGCTTCTTTCCAGAGGGCGAGTTGGGCCCCACAGCATCTTGCTTCCAGCTCTTTGTGAAGCTAAGAAACAACTCGCTCTGCACAGTGCTCTTACAGCCTACCGGGAACATCTCTTCCAAAGGCCTGTGAAACACAGTTTCTTTGAAGGCCTGGTCTGGCTGAAGTAGGAGTTCTGCTCTGAGTGTGCTACTTTGCCCTAGAGCTGAAAAGCACAACGTGCAGGCTTCTTTCCAAAGGGCGAGTAGGGCCCCACAGCATCTTGCTTCCAGCTCTTTGGGAACCTCAGAAACAACTCGCTCTGCACAGTGCTCTTACAGGCTACCGGGAACATCTCTTCCAAAGGCCTGTGAAACGCAGTTTCTTTGCAGGCCTGATCTGGCTGAAGTAGGACTTCTGCTCTGGGTGTGCTACTTTGCCCTAGAGCTGAAAGGCACAACGTGCAGGCTTCTTTCCAAAGGGCGAGTTGGGCCCCACAGCATCTTGCTTCCAGCTCTTTGGGAAGCTGAGAAACAACTCGCTCTGCACAGTGCTCTTACAGCCTAGTGGGAACATCTCTTCCAAAGGCCTGTGAAACGCAGTTTCTTTGCAGGCCTGATCTGGCTGCAGTAGGACTTCTGCTCTGGGTGTGCTACTTTGCCATAGAGCTGAAAGGCACAACGTGCAGGCTTCTTTCCAAAGGGCGAGTTGGGCCCCACATCATCTTGCTTCCAGCTCTTTGGGAAGCTAAGAAACAACTCGCTCTGCACAGTGCTCTTACAGCCTACCGGGAACATCTCTTCCAAAGGCCTGTGAAACGCAGTTTCTTTGCAGGCCTGATCTGGCTGAAGTAGGACTTCTGCTCTGGGTGTGCTACTTTGCCCTAGAGCTGAAAGGCACAACGTGCAGGCTTCTTTCCAAAGGGCGAGTTGGGCCCGACAGCATCTTGCTTCCGGCTCTTTGGCAAGCTGAGAAACAACTCGCTCTGCACAGTGCTCTTACAGCCTACCGGGAACATCTCTTCCAAAGGCCTGTGAAACGCAGTTTCTTTGCAGGCCTGATCTGGCTGAAGTAGGACTTCTGCTCTGGGTGTGCTACTTTGCCCTAGAGCTGAAAGGCACAACGTGCAGGCTTCTTTCCAAAGGGCGAGTTGGGCCCCACAGCATCTTGCTTCCAGCTCTTTGGGAAGCTAAGAAACAACTCGCTCTGCACAGTGCTCTTACAGCCTACCGGGAACATCTCTTCCAAAGGCCTGTGAAACGCAGTTTCTTTGCAGGCCTGATCTGGCTGAAGTAGGACTTCTGCTCTGGGTGTGCTACTTTGCCCTAGAGCTGAAAGGCACAACGTGCAGGCTTCTTTCCAAAGGGCGAGTTGGGCCCCACAGCATCTTGCTTCCAGCTCTTTGGGAAGCTAAGAAACAACTCGCTCTGCACAGTTCTCTTATAGCCTACCGGGAACATCTCTTCCAAAGGCCTGTGAAACGCAGTTTCTTTGCAGGACTCATCTGGCTGAAGTAGGACTTCTGCTCTGGGTGTGCTCCATTGCCCTAGAGCTGAAAGGCACAACGTGCAGGCTTCCTTCCAAAGGGCGAGTTGGGCCCCACAGCATCTTGCTTCCAGCTCTTTGGGAAGCTAAGAAACAACTCGCTCTGCACAGTGCTCTTACAGCCTAGGGGGAACATCTCTTCCAAAGGCCTGTGAAACGCAGTTTCTTTGCAGGCCTGATCTGGCTAAAGTAGGACTTCTGCTCTGGGTGTGCTACTTTGCCCTAGAGCTGAAAGGCACAACGTGCAGGCTTCTTTCCAAAGGGCGAGTTGGGCCCCACAGCAACTTGCTTCCAGCTCTTTGGGAACCTCAGAAACAACTCGCTCTGCACAGTGCTCTTACAGCCTACCGGGAACATCTCTTCCAAAGGCCTGTGAAACACAGTTTCTTTGAAGGCCTGGTCTGGCTGAAGTAGGAGTTCTGCTCTGAGTGTGCTACTTTGCCCTAGAGCTGAAAAGCACAACGTGCAGGCTTCTTTCCAAAGGGCGAGTAGGGCCCCACAGCATCTTGCTTCCAGCTCTTTGGGAACCTCAGAAACAACTCGCTCTGCACAGTGCTCTTACAGCCTACCGGGAACATCTCTTCCAAAGGCCTGTGAAACGCAGTTTCTTTGCAGGCCTGATCTGGCTGAAGTAGGACTTCTGCTCTGGGTGTGCTACTTTGCCCTAGAGCTGAAAGGCACAACGTGCAGGCTTCTTTCCAAAGGGCGAGTTGGGCCCCACAGCATCTTGCTTCCAGCTCTTTGGGAAGCTGAGAAACAACTCGCTCTGCACAGTGCTCTTACAGCCTAGTGGGAACATCTCTTCCAAAGGCCTGTGAAACGCAGTTTCTTTGCAGGCCTGATCTGGCTGCAGTAGGACTTCTGCTCTGGGTGTGCTACTTTGCCATAGAGCTGAAAGGCACAACGTGCAGGCTTCTTTCCAAAGGGCGAGTTGGGCCCCACATCATCTTGCTTCCAGCTCTTTGGGAAGCTAAGAAACAACTCGCTCTGCACAGTGCTCTTACAGCCTACCGGGAACATCTCTTCCAAAGGCCTGTGAAACGCAGTTTCTTTGCAGGCCTGATCTGGCTGAAGTAGGACTTCTGCTCTGGGTGTGCTACTTTGCCCTAGAGCTGAAAGGCACAACGTGCAGGCTTCTTTCCAAAGGGCGAGTTGGGCCCGACAGCATCTTGCTTCCAGCTCTTTGGGAAGCTGAGAAACAACTCGCTCTGCACAGTGCTCTTACAGCCTACCGGGAACATCTCTTCCAAAGGCCTGTGAAACGCAGTTTCTTTGCAGGCCTGATCTGGCTGAAGTAGGACTTCTGCTCTGGGTGTGCTACTTTGCCCTAGAGCTGAAAGGCACAACGTGCAGGCTTCTTTCCAAAGGGCGAGTTGGGCCCCACAGCATCTTGCTTCCAGCTCTTTGGGAAGCTAAGAAACAACTCGCTCTGCACAGTGCTCTTACAGCCTACCGGGAACATCTCTTCCAAAGGCCTGTGAAACGCAGTTTCTTTGCAGGCCTGATCTGGCTGAAGTAGGACTTCTGCTCTGGGTGTGCTACTTTGCCCTAGAGCTGAAAGGCACAACGTGCAGGCTTCTTTCCAAAGGGCGAGTTGGGCCCCACAGCATCTTGCTTCCAGCTCTTTGGGAAGCTAAGAAACAACTCGCTCTGCACAGTTCTCTTATAGCCTACCGGGAACATCTCTTCCAAAGGCCTGTGAAACGCAGTTTCTTTGCAGGACTCATCTGGCTGAAGTAGGACTTCTGCTCTGGGTGTGCTCCATTGCCCTAGAGCTGAAAGGCACAACGTGCAGGCTTCCTTCCAAAGGGCGAGTTGGGCCCCACAGCATCTTGCTTCCAGCTCTTTGGGAAGCTAAGAAACAACTCGCTCTGCAGAGTGCTCTTACAGCCTAGGGGGAACATCTCTTCCAAAGGCCTGTGAAACGCAGTTTCTTTGCAGGCCTGATCTGGCTAAAGTAGGACTTCTGCTCTGGGTGTGCTACTTTGCCCTAGAGCTGAAAGGCACAACGTGCAGGCTTCTTTCCAAAGGGCGAGTTGGGCCCCACAGCAACTTGCTTCCAGCTCTTTGGGAAGCTAAGAAACAACTCGCTCTGCACAGTGCTCTTACAGCCTACGGGGAATATCTCTTCCAAAGGCCTGTGAAACACAGTTTCTTTTCAGGCCTGATCTGGGTGAAGTAGGACTTCTTCTCTGGGTTTGCTGCTTTGCCCTATAGCTGAAAGGCACAACGTGCAGGCTTCTTTCCAAAGGGCGAGTTGGGCCCGACAGCATCTTGCTTCCAGCTCTTTGGGAAGCTGAGAAACAACTCGCTCTGCACAGTGCTCTTACAGCCTACCGGGAACATCTCTTCCAAAGGCCTGTGAAACGCAGTTTCTTTGCAGGCCTGATGTGGCTGAAGTAGGACTTCTGCTCTGGGTGTGCTACTTTGCCCTAGAGCTGAAAGGCACAACGTGCAGGCTTCTTTCCAAAGGGCGAGTTGGGCCCCACAGCATCTTGCTTCCAGCTCTTTGGGAAGCTAAGAAACAACTCGCTCTGCACAGTGCTCTTACAGCCTAGCGGGAACAGCTCTTCCAAAGGCCTGTGAAACGCAGTTTCTTTGCAGGCCTGATCTGGCTGAAGTAGGACTTCTGCTCTGGGTGTGCTACTTTGCCCTAGAGCTGAAAGGCACAACGTGCAGGCTTCTTTCCAAAGGGCGAGTTGGGCCCCACAGCATCTTGCTTCCAGCTCTTTGGGAAGCTAAGAAACAACTCGCTCTGCACAGTGCTCTTACAGCCTACCGGGAACATCTCTTCCAAAGGCCTGTGAAACGCAGTTTCTTTGCAGGCCTGATCTGGCTGAAGTAGGACTTCTGCTCTGGGTGTGCTACTTTGCCCTAGAGCTGAAAGGCACAACGTGCAGGCTTCTTTCCAAAGGGCGAGTTGGGCCCCACAGCATCTTGCTTCCAGCTCTTTGGGAAGCTAAGAAACAACTCGGTCTGCACAGTGCTCTTACAGCCTACCGGGAACATCTCTTCCAAAGGCCTGTGAAACGCAGTTTCTTTGCAGGACTCATCTGGCTGAAGTAGGACTTCTGCTCTGGGTGTGCTCCATTGCCCTAGAGCTGAAAGGCACAACGTGCAGGCTTCCTTCCAAAGGGCGAGTTGGGCCCCACAGCATCTTGCTTCCAGCTCTTTGGGAAGCTAAGAAACAACTCGCTCTGCACAGTGCTCTTACAGCCTAGGGGGAACATCTCTTCCAAAGGCCTGTGAAACGCAGTTTCTTTGCAGGCCTGATCTGGCTAAAGTAGGACTTCTGCTCTGGGTGTGCTACTTTGCCCTAGAGCTGAAAGGCACAACGTGCAGGCTTCTTTCCAAAGGGCGAGTTGGGCCCCACAGCAACTTGCTTCCAGCTCTTTGGGAAGCTAAGAAACAACTCGCTCTGCACAGTGCTCTTACAGCCTACGGGGAACATCTCTTCCAAAGGCCTGTGAAACACAGTTTCTTTTCAGGCCTGATCTGGGTGAAGTAGGACTTCTTCTCTGGGTTTGCTGCTTTGCCCTATAGCTGAAAGGCACAACGTGCAGGCTTCTTTCCAAAGGGCGAGTTGGGTCCCACAGCATCTTGCTTCCAGCTCTTTGGGAAGCTAAGAAACAACTCGCTCTGCACAGTGCTCTTACAGCCTACCGGGAACATCTCTTGAAAAGGCCTGTGAAACGCAGTTTCTTTGCAGGCCTATTCTGGCTGAAGTAGGACTTCTGCTCTGGGTGTGCTACTTTGCCCTAGAGCTGAAAGGCACAACGTGCAGGCTTCTTTCCAAAGGGCGCGTTGGGCCCCACAGCATCTTGCTTCCAGCTCTTTGGGAAGCTAAGAAACAACTCGCTCTGCACAGTGCTCTTACAGCCTAGTGGGAACATCTCTTCCAAAGGCCTGTGAAACGCAGTTTCTTTGCAGGCCTGATCTGGCTGCAGTAGGACTTCTGCTCTGGGTGTGCTACTTTGCCATAGAGCTGAAAGGCACAACGTGCAGGCTTCTTTCCAAAGGGCGAGTTGGGCCCCACAGCATCTTGCTTCCAGCTCTTTGGGAAGCTGAGAAACAACTCGCTCTGCACAGTGCTCTTACAGCCTGCCGGGAACATCTCTTCCAAAGGCCTGTGAAACGCAGTTTCTTTGCAGGCCTGATCTGGCTGAAGTAGGACTTCTGCTCTGGGTGTGCTACTTTGCCCTAGAGCTGAAAGGCACAACGTGCAGGCTTCTTTCCAAAGGGCGAGTAGGGCCCCACAGCATCTTCCTTCCAGCTCTTTGGGAAGCTAAGAAACAACTCGCTCTGCACAGTGCTCTTACAGCCTACCGGGAACATCTCTTCCAAACGCCTGTGAAACGCAGTTTCTTTGCAGGCCTGATCTGGCTGAAGTAGGACTTCTGCTCTGGGTGTGCTACTTTGCCCTAGAGCTGAAAGGCACAACGTGCAGGCTTCCTTCCAAAGGGCGAGTTGGGCCCCACAGCATCTTGCTTCCAGCTCTTTGGGAAGCTAACAAACAACTCGCTCTGCACAGTGGTCTTACAGCCTAGTGGGAACATCTCTTCCAAAGGCCTGTGAAACGCAGTTTCTTTGCAGGCCTGATCTGGCTGCAGTAGGACTTCTGCTCTGGGTGTGCTACTTTGCCATAGAGCTGAAAGGCACAACGTGCAGGCTTCTTTCCAAAGGGCGAGTTGGGCCCCACAGCATCTTGCTTCCAGCTCTTTGGGAAGCTAAGAAACAACTCGCTCTGCACAGTGCTCTTACAGCCTAGGGGGAACATCTCTTCCAAAGGCCTGTGAAACGCAGTTTCTTTGCAGGCCTGATCTGGCTGAAGTAGGACTTCTGCTCTGGGTGTGCTACTTTGCCCTAGAGCTGAAAGGCACAACGTGCAGGCTTCTTTCCAAAGGGCGAGTTGGGCCCCACAGCAACTTGCTTCCAGCTCTTTGGGAAGCTAAGAAACAACTCGCTCTGCACAGTGCTCTTACAGCCTACCGGGAACATCTCTTCCAAAGGCCTGTGAAACGCAGTTTCTTTGCAGGCCTGATCTGCCTGAAGTAGGACTTCTGCTCTGGGTGTGCTACTTTGCTCTAGAGCTGAAAGGCACAAGGTGCAGGCTTCTTTCCAAAGGGCGAGTTGGGCCCCACAGCATCTTGCTTCCAGCTCTTTGGGAAGCTAAGAAACAACTCGCTCTGCACAGTGGTCTTACAGCCTACCGGGAACATCTCTTCCAAAGGCCTGTGAAACGCAGTTTCTTTGCAGGCGTGATCTGGCTGAAGTAGGACTTCTGCTCTGGGTGTGCTACTTTGCCCTAGAGCTGAAAGGCACAACGTGCAGGCTTCTTTCCAAAGTGCGAGTTGGGCCCCACAGCATCTTGCTTCCAGCTCTTTGGGAAGCTGAGAAACAACTCGCTCTGCACAGTGCTCTTACAGCCTACCGGGAACATCTCTTCCAAAGGCCTGTGAAACGCAGTTTCTTTGCAGGCCTGATCTGGCTGAAGTAGGACTTCTGCTCTGGGTGTGCTACTTTGCCCTAGAGCTGAAAGGCATAACGTGCAGGCTTCTTTCCAAAGGGCGAGTTGGGCCCCACAGCATCTTGCTTCCAGCTCTTTGGGAAGCAAAGAAACAACTCGCTCTGCACAGTGCTCTTACAGCCTACCGGGAACATCTCTTCCAAAGGCCTGTGAAACGCAGTTTCTTTGCAGGCCTGATCTGGCTGAAGTAGGACTTCTGCTCTGGGTGTGCTACTTTGCCCTAGAGCTGAAAGGCACAACGTGCAGGCTTCTTTCCAAAGGGCGAGTTGGGCCCCACAGCATCTTGCTTCCAGCTCTTTGGGAAGCTGAGAAACAACTCGCTCTGCACAGTGCTCTTACAGCCTACCGGGAACATCTCTTTCAAAGGCCTGTGAAACGCAGTTTCTTTGCAGGCCTGATCTGGCTGAAGTAGGACTTCTGCTCTGGGTGTGCTACTTTGCCCTAGAGCTGAAAGGCACAACGTGCAGGCTTCTTTCCAAAGGGCGAGTAGGGCCCCACAGCATCTTGCTTCCAGCTCTTTGGGAAGCTAAGAAACAACTCGCTCTGCACAGTCTCTTACAGCCTACGGGGAACGTCTCTTCCAAAGGCCTGTTAATCGCAGTTTCTTTGCAGGCCTGATCTGTCTGAAGTAGGACTTCTGCTCTGGGTGTGCTACTTTGCCCTAGAGCTGAAAGGCACAACGTGCAGGCTTCTTTCCAAAGGGCGAGTTGGGCCCCACAGCATCTTGCTTCCAGCTCTTTGGGAAGCTAAGAAACAACTCGCTCTGCACAGTGCTCTTACAGCCTAATGGGAACATCTCTTCCAAAGGCCTGTGAAACGCAGTTTCTTTGCAGGCCTGATCTGGCTGGAGTAGGACTTCTGCTCTGGGTGTGCTACTTTGCCCTAGAGCTGAAGGGCACAACGTGCAGGCTTCTTTCCAAAGGGCGAGTTGGGCCCCACAGCATCTTGCTTCCAGCTCTTTGGGAAGCTAAGAAACAACTCGCTCTGCACAGTTCTCTTATAGCCTACCGGGAACATCTCTTCCAAAGGCCTGTGAAACGCAGTTTCTTTGCAGGACTCATCTGGCTGAAGTAGGACTTCTGCTCTGGGTGTGCTCCATTGCCCTAGAGCTGAAAGGCACAACGTGCAGGCTTCCTTCCAAAGGGCGAGTTGGGCCCCACAGCATCTTGCTTCCAGCTCTTTGGGAAGCTAAGAAACAACTCGCTCTGCACAGTGCTCTTACAGCCTAGGGGGAACATCTCTTCCAAAGGCCTGTGAAACGCAGTTTCTTTGCAGGCCTGATCTGGCTGAAGTAGGACTTCTGCTCTGGGTGTGCTACTTTGCCCTAGAGCTGAAAGGCACAACGTGCAGGCTTCTTTCCAAAGGGCGAGTTGGGCCCCACAGCAACTTGCTTCCAGCTCTTTGGGAAGCTAAGAAACAACTCGCTCTGCACAGTGCTCTTACAGCCTACCGGGAACAGCTCTTCCAAAGGCCTGTGAAACGCAGTTTCTTTGCAGGCCTGATCTGGCTGAAGTAGGACTTCTGCTCTGGGTGTGCTACTTTGCTCTAGAGCTGAAAGGCACAACGTGCAGGCTTCTTTCCAAAGGGCGAGTTGGGCCCCACAGCATCTTGCTTCCAGCTCTTTGGGAAGCTGAGAAACAACTCGCTCTGCACAGTGCTCTTACAGCCTACCGGGAACATCTCTTCCAAAGGCCTGTGAAACGCAGTTTCTTTGCAGGCCTGATCTGGCTGAAGTAGGACTTCTGCTCTGGGTGTGCTACTTTGCCCTAGAGCTGAAAGGCACAACCTGCAGGCTTCTTTCCAAAGGGCGAGTTGGGCCCCACAGCATCTTGCTTCCAGCTCTTTGGGAAGCAAAGAAACAACTCGCTCTGCACAGTGCTCTTACAGCCTACCGGGAACATCTCTTCCAAAGGCCTGTGAAACGCAGTTACTTTGCAGGCCTGATCTGGCTGAAGTAGGACTTCTGCTCTGGGTGTGCTACTTTGCCCTAGAGCTGAAAGGCACAACGTGCAGGCTTCTTTCCAAAGGGCGAGTTGGGCCCCACAGCATCTTGCTTCCAGCTCTTTGGGAAGCTGAGAAACAACTCGCTCTGCACAGTGCTCTTACAGCCTACCGGGAACATCTCTTTCAAAGGCCTGTGAAACGCAGTTTCTTTGCAGGCCTGATCTGGCTGAAGTAGGACTTCTGCTCTGGGTGTGCTACTTTGCCCTAGAGCTGAAAGGCACAACGTGCAGGCTTCTTTCCAAAGGGCGAGTTGGGCCCCACAGCATCTTGCTTCCAGCTCTTTGGGAAGCTAAGAAACAACTCGCTCTGCACAGTCTCTTACAGCCTACGGGGAACGTCTCTTCCAAAGACCTGTTAATCGCAGTTTCTTTGCAGGCCTGATCTGTCTGAAGTAGGACTTCTGCTCTGGGTGTGCTACTTTGCCCTAGAGCTGAAAGGCACAACGTGCAGGCTTCTTTCCAAAGGGCGAGTTGGGCCCCACAGCATCTTGCTTCCAGCTCTTTGGGAAGCTAAGAAACAACTCGCTCTGCACAGTGCTCTTACAGCCTAACGGGAACATCTCTTCCAAAGGCCTGTGAAACGCAGTTTCTTTGCAGGCCTGATCTGGCTGGAGTAGGACTTCTGCTCTGGGTGTGCTACTTTGCCCTAGAGCTGAAGGGCACAACGTGCAGGCTTCTTTCCAAAGGGCGAGTTGGGCCCCACAGCATCTTGCTTCCAGCACTTTGGGAACCTAAGAAACAACTCGCTCTGCACAGTGCTCTTACAGCCTAGGGGGAACATCTCTTCCAAAGGCCTGTGAAACGCAGTTTCTTTGCAGGCCTGATCTGGCTGAAGTCGGACTTCTGCTCTGGGTGTGCTACTTTGCCCTAGAGCTGAAAGGCACAACGTGCAGGCTTCTTTCCAAAGGGCGAGTTGGGCCCCACAGCATCTTGCTTCCAGCGCTCTGGGAAGCTAAGAAACAACTCGCTCTGCACAGTGCTCTTAGAGCCTACCGGGAACATCTCTTCCAAAGGCCTGTGAAACACAGTTTCTTTGCAGGCCTGGTCTGGCTGAAGTAGGACTTCTGCTCTGGGTGTGCTACTTTGCCCTAGAGCTGAAAGGCACAACGTGCAGGCTTCTTTCCAAAGGGCGAGTTGGGCCCCACAGCATCTTGCTTCCAGCTCTTTGGGAAGCTAAGAAACAACTCGCTCTGCACAGTGCTCTTACAGCCTACCGGGAACATCTCTTCCAAAGGCCTGTGAAACGCAGTTTCTTTGCAGGCCTGATCTGGCTGGAGTAGGACTTCTGCTCTGGGTGTGCTACTTTGCCCTAGAGCTGAAAGGCACAACGTGCAGGCTTCTTTCCAAAGGGCGAGTTGGGCCCCACAGCATCTTGCTTCCAGCTCTTTGGGAAGCTAAGAAACAACTCGCTCTGCACAGTGCTCTTACAGCCTACCGGGAACATCTCTTCCAAAGGCCTGTGAAACGCAGTTTCTTTGCAGGCCTGATCTGGCTGAAGTAGGACTTCTGCTCTGGGTGTGCTACTTTGCCCTAGAGCTGAAAGGCACAACGTGCCGGCTTCTTTCCAAAGGGCGAGTTGGGCCCCACAGCATCTTGCTTCCAGCTCTTTGGGAAGCTAAGAAACAACTCGCTCTGCACAGTGCTCTTACAGCCTAGCGGGAACAGCTCTTCCAAAGGCCTGTGAAACGCAGTTTCTTTGCAGGCCTGATCTGGCTGAAGTAGGACTTCTGCTCTGGGTGTGCTCCATTGCCCTAGAGCTGAAAGGCACAACGTGCAGGCTTCTTTCCAAAGGGCGAGTTGGGCCCCACAGCATCTGGCTTCCAGCCCTTTAGGAAGCTAAGAAACAACTCGCTCTGCACAGTGCTCTTACAGCCTACCGGGAACATCTCTTCCAAAGGCCTGTGAAACACAGTGTCTTTGACTGGCTGGTCTGGCTGAAGTAGGACTTCTGCTCTGGGTGTGCTACTTTGCCCTAGAGCTGAAAGGCACAACGTGCAGGCTTCCTTCCCAAGGGCGAGTTGGGCCCCACAGCATCTTGCTTCCAGCTCTTTGGGAAGCTAAGAAACAACTCGCTCTGCACAGTGGTCTTACAGCCTAGTGGGAACATCTCTTCCAAAGGCCTGTGAAACGCAGTTTCTTTGCAGGCCTGACCTGGCTGAAGTAGGACTTCTGCTCTGGGTGTGCTACTTTGCCCTAGAGCTGAAAGGCACAACGTGCAGGCTTCTTTCCAAAGGGCGAGTTGGGCCCCACAGCATCTTGCTTCCAGCTCTTTGGGAAGCTAAGAAACAACTCGCTCTGCACAGTTCTCTTATAGCCTACCGGGAACATCTCTTCCAAAGGCCTGTGAAACGCAGTTTCTTTGCAGGACTCATCTGGCTGAAGTAGGACTTCTGCTCTGGGTGTGCTCCATTGCCCTAGAGCTGAAAGGCACAACGTGCAGGCTTCCTTCCAAAGGGCGAGTTGGGCCCCACAGCATCTTGCTTCCAGCTCTTTGGGAAGCTAAGAAACAACTCGCTCTGCACAGTGCTCTTACAGCCTAGGGGGAACATCTCTTCCAAAGGCCTGTGAAACGCAGTTTCTTTGCAGGCGTGATCTGGCTAAAGTAGGACTTCTGCTCTGGGTGTGCTACTTTGCCCTAGAGCTGAAAGGCACAACGTGCAGGCTTCTTTCCAAAGGGCGAGTTGGGCCCCACAGCATCTTGCTTCCAGCTCTTTGGGAAGCTGAGAAACAACTCGCTCTGCACAGTGCTCTTACAGCCTACCGGGAACATCTCTTCCAAAGGCCTGTGAAACGCAGTTTCTTTGCAGGCCTGATCTGGCTGAAGTAGGACTTCTGCTCTGGGTGTGCTACTTTGCCCTAGAGCTGAAAGGCACAACGTGCAGGCTTCTTTCCAAAGGGCGAGTTGGGCCCCACAGCATCTTGCTTCCAGCTCTTTGGGAAGCTAAGAAACAACTCGCTCTGCACAGTCTCTTACAGCCTACGGGGAACGTCTCTTCCAAAGGCCTGTTAATCGCAGTTTCTTTGCAGGCCTGATCTGTCTGAAGTAGGACTTCTGCTCTGGGTGTGCTACTTTGCCCTAGAGCTGAAAGGCACAACGTGCAGGCTTCTTTCCAAAGGGCGAGTTGGGCCCCACAGCATCTTGCTTCCAGCTCTTTGGGAAGCTAAGAAACAACTCGCTCTGCACAGTGCTCTTACAGCCTAACGGGAACATCTCTTCCAAAGGCCTGTGAAACGCAGTTTCTTTGCAGGCCTGATCTGGCTGGAGTAGGACTTCTGCTCTGGGTGTGCTACTTTGCCCTAGAGCTGAAGGGCACAACGTGCAGGCTTCTTTCCAAAGGGCGAGTTGGGCCCCACAGCATCTTGCTTCCAGCACTTTGGGAACCTAAGAAACAACTCGCTCTGCACAGTGCTCTTACAGCCTAGGGGGAACATCTCTTCCAAAGGCCTGTGAAACGCAGTTTCTTTGCAGGCCTGATCTGGCTGAAGTAGGACTTCTGCTCTGGGTGTGCTACTTTGCCCTAGAGCTGAAAGGCACAACGTGCAGGCTTCTTTCCAAAGGGCGAGTTGGGCCCCACAGCATCTTGCTTCCAGCGCTCTGGGAAGCTAAGAAACAACTCGCTCTGCACAGTGCTCTTAGAGCCTACCGGGAACATCTCTTCCAAAGGCCTGTGAAACACAGTTTCTTTGCAGGCCTGGTCTGGCTGAAGTAGGACTTCTGCTCTGGGTGTGCTACTTTGCCCTAGAGCTGAAAGGCACAACGTGCAGGCTTCTTTCCAAAGGGCGAGTTGGGCCCCACAGCATCTTGCTTCCAGCTCTTTGGGAAGCTAAGAAACAACTCGCTCTGCACAGTGCTCTTACAGCCTACCGGGAACATCTCTTCCAAAGGCCTGTGAAACGCAGTTTCTTTGCAGGCCTGATCTGGCTGGAGTAGGACTTCTGCTCTGGGTGTGCTACTTTGCCCTAGAGCTGAAAGGCACAACGTGCAGGCTTCTTTCCAAAGGGCGAGTTGGGCCCCACAGCATCTTGCTTCCAGCTCTTTGGGAAGCTAAGAAACAACTCGCTCTGCACAGTGCTCTTACAGCCTACCGGGAACATCTCTTCCAAAGGCCTGTGAAACGCAGTTTCTTTGCAGGCCTGATCTGGCTGAAGTAGGACTTCTGCTCTGGGTGTGCTACTTTGCCCTAGAGCTGAAAGGCACAACGTGCCGGCTTCTTTCCAAAGGGCGAGTTGGGCCCCACAGCATCTTGCTTCCAGCTCTTTGGGAAGCTAAGAAACAACTCGCTCTGCACAGTGCTCTTACAGCCTAGCGGGAACAGCTCTTCCAAAGGCCTGTGAAACGCAGTTTCTTTGCAGGCCTGATCTGGCTGAAGTAGGACTTCTGCTCTGGGTGTGCTCCATTGCCCTAGAGCTGAAAGGCACAACGTGCAGGCTTCTTTCCAAAGGGCGAGTTGGGCCCCACAGCATCTGGCTTCCAGCCCTTTAGGAAGCTAAGAAACAACTCGCTCTGCACAGTGCTCTTACAGCCTACCGGGAACATCTCTTCCAAAGGCCTGTGAAACGCAGTTTCTTTGCAGGCCTGATCTGGCTGAAGTAGGACTTCTGCTCTGGGTGTGCTACTTTGCCCTAGAGCTGAAAGGCACAACGTGCAGGCTTCTTTCCAAAGGGCGAGTTGGGCCCCACAGCATCTTGCTTCCAGCTCTTTGGGAAGCTAAGAAACAACTCGCTCTGCACAGTGGTCTTACAGCCTAGTGGGAACATCTCTTCCAAAGGCCTGTGAAACGCAGTTTCTTTGCAGGCCTGACCTGGCTGAAGTAGGACTTCTGCTCTGGGTGTGCTACTTTGCCCTAGAGCTGAAAGGCACAACGTGCAGGCTTCTTTCCAAAGGGCGAGTTGGGCCCCACAGCATCTTGCTTCCTGCTCTTTGGGAAGCTAAGAAACAACTCGCTCTGCACAGTTCTCTTATAGCCTACCGGGAACATCTCTTCCAAAGGCCTGTGAAACGCAGTTTCTTTGCAGGACTCATCTGGCTGAAGTAGGACTTCTGCTCTGGGTGTGCTCCATTGCCCTAGAGCTGAAAGGCACAACGTGCAGGCTTCCTTCCAAAGGGCGAGTTGGGCCCCACAGCATCTTGCTTCCAGCTCTTTGGGAAGCTAAGAAACAACTCGCTCTGCACAGTGCTCTTACAGCCTACCGGGAACATCTCTTCCAAAGGCCTGTGAAACACAGTTTCTTTGCAGGCCTGGTCTGGCTGAAGTAGGTCTTCTGCTCTGGGTGTGGTACTTTGCCCTAGAGCTGAAAGGCACAACGTGCAGGCTTCTTTCCAAAGGGCGAGTTGGGCCCCACAGCATCTTGCTTCCAGCTCTTTGGGAAGCTAAGAAACAACTCGCTCTGCACAGTGCTCTTACAGCCTACCGGGAACATCTCTTCCAAAGGCCTGTGAAACGCAGTTTCTTTGCAGGCCTGATCTGGCTGGAGTAGGACTTCTGCTCTGGGTGTGCTACTTTGCCCTAGAGCTGAAAGGCACAACGTGCAGGCTTCTTTCCAAAGGGCGAGTTGGGCCCCACAGCATCTTGCTTCCAGCTCTTTGGGAAGCTAAGAAACAACTCGCTCTGCACAGTGCTCTTACAGCCTACCGGGAACATCTCTTCCAAAGGCCTGTGAAACGCAGTTTCTTTGCAGGCCTGATCTGGCTGAAGTAGGACTTCTGCTCTGGGTGTGCTACTTTGCCCTAGAGCTGAAAGGCACAACGTGCCGGCTTCTTTCCAAAGGGCGAGTTGGGCCCCACAGCATCTTGCTTCCAGCTCTTTGGGAAGCTAAGAAACAACTCGCTCTGCACAGTGCTCTTACAGCCTAGCGGGAACAGCTCTTCCAAAGGCCTGTGAAACGCAGTTTCTTTGCAGGCCTGATCTGGCTGAAGTAGGACTTCTGCTCTGGGTGTGCTCCATTGCCCTAGAGCTGAAAGGCACAACGTGCAGGCTTCTTTCCAAAGGGCGAGTTGGGCCCCACAGCATCTGGCTTCCAGCCCTTTAGGAAGCTAAGAAACAACTCGCTCTGCACAGTGCTCTTACAGCCTACCGGGAACATCTCTTCCAAAGGCCTGTGAAACACAGTGTCTTTGACTGGCTGGTCTGGCTGAAGTAGGTCTTCTGCTCTGGGTGTGCTACTTTGCCCTAGAGCTGAAAGGCACAACGTGCAGGCTTCCTTCCAAAGGGCGAGTTGGGCCCCACAGCATCTTGCTTCCAGCTCTTTGGGAAGCTAAGAAACAACTCGCTCTGCACAGTGGTCTTAAAGCCTAGTGGGAACATCTCTTCCAAAGGCCTGTGAAACGCAGTTTCTTTGCAGGCCTGACCTGGCTGAAGTAGGACTTCTGCTCTGGGTGTGCTACTTTGCCCTAGAGCTGAAAGGCACAACGTGCAGGCTTCTTTCCAAAGGGCGAGTTGGGCCCCACAGCATCTTGCTTCCAGCTCTTTGGGAAGCTAAGAAACAACTCGCTCTGCACAGTTCTCTTATAGCCTACCGGGAACATCTCTTCCAAAGACCTGTGAAACGCAGTTTCTTTGCAGGACTCATCTGGCTGAAGTAGGACTTCTGCTCTGGGTGTGCTACTTTGCCCTAGAGCTGAAAGGCACAACGTGCAGGCTTCCTTCCAAAGGGCGAGTTGGGCCCCACAGCATCTTGCTTCCAGCTCTTTGGGAAGCTAAGAAACAACTCGCTCTGCACAGTGCTCTTACAGCCTAGGGGGAACATCTCTTCCAAAGGCCTGTGAAACGCAGTTTCTTTGCAGGCCTGATCTGGCTAAAGTAGGACTTCTGCTCTGGGTGTGCTACTTTGCCCTAGAGCTGAAAGGCACAACGTGCAGGCTTCTTTCCAAAGGGCGAGTTGGGCCCCACAGCAACTTGCTTCCAGCTCTTTGGGAAGCTAAGAAACAACTCGCTCTGCACAGTGTTCTTACAGCCTACCGGGAACAGCTCTTCCAAAGGCCTGTGAAACGCAGTTTCTTTGCAGGCCTGATCTGGCTGAAGTAGGACTTCTGCTCTGGGTGTGCTACTTTGCTCTAGAGCTGAAAGGCACAACGTGCAGGCTTCTTTCCAAAGGGCGAGTTGGGCCCCACAGCATCTTGCTTCCAGCTCTTTGGGAAGCTGATAAACAACTCGCTCTGCACAGTGGTCTTACAGCCTACCGGGAACATCTCTTCCAAAGGCCTGTGAAACGCAGTTTCTTTGCAGGCGTGATCTGGCTGAAGTAGGACTTCTGCTCTGGGTGTGCTACTTTGCCCTAGAGCTGAAAGGCACAACGTGCAGGCTTCTTTCCAAAGGGCGAGTTGGGCCCCACAGCATCTTGCTTCCAGCTCTTTGGGAAGCTGAGAAACAACTCGCTCTGCACAGAGCTCTTACAGCCTAGCGGGAACATCTCTTCCAAAGGCCTGTGAAACGCAGTTTCTTTGCAGGCCTGATCTGGCTGAAGTAGGACTTCTGCTCTGGGTGTGCTCCATTGCCCTAGAGCTGAAAGGCACAACGTGCAGGCTTCTTTCCAAAGGGCGAGTTGGGCCCCACAGAATCTGGCTTCCAGCCCTTTAGGAAGCTAAGAAACAACTCGCTCTGCACAGTGCTCTTACAGCCTACCGGGAACATGTCTTCCAAAGGCCTGTGAAACACAGTGTCTTTGACTGGCTGGTCTGGCTGAAGTAGGACTTCTGCTCTGGGTTTGCTACTTTGCCCTAGAGCTGAAAGGCACAACGTGCAGGCTTCTTTCCAAAGGGCGAGTTGGGCCCCACAGCATCTTGCTTCCAGCTCTTTGGGAAGCTAAGAAACAACTCGCTCTGCACAGTGCTCTTACAGCCTACCGGGAACAGCTCTTCCAAAGGCCTGTGAAACGCAGTTTCTTTGCAGGCCTGATCTGGCTGGAGTAGGACTTCTGCTCTGGGTGTGCTACTTTGCCCTAGAGCTGAAAGGCACAACGTGCAGGCTTCTTTCCAAAGGGCGAGTTGGGCCCCACAGCATCTTGCTTCCAGCTCTTTGGGAAGCTAAGAAACAACTCGCTCTGCACAGTGCTCTTACAGCCTACCGGGAACATCTCTTCCAAAGGCCTGTGAAACGCAGTTTCTTTGCAGGCCTGATCTGGCTGAAGTAGGACTTCTGCTCTGGGTGTGCTACTTTGCCCTAGAGCTGAAAGGCACAACGTGCCGGCTTCTTTCCAAAGGGCGAGTTGGGCCCCACAGCATCTTGCTTCCAGCTCTTTGGGAAGCTAAGAAACAACTCGCTCTGCACAGTGCTCTTACAGCCTAGCGGGAACAGCTCTTCCTAAGGCCTGTTAATCGCAGTTTCTTTGCAGGCCTGATCTGTCTGAAGTAGGACTTCTGCTCTGGGTGTGCTACTTTGCCCTAGAGCTGAAAGGCACAACGTGCAGGCTTCTTTCCAAAGGGCGAGTTGGGCCCCACAGCATCTTGCTTCCAGCTCTTTGGGAAGCTAAGAAACAACTCGCTCTGCACAGTGCTCTTACAGCCTACCGGGAACATCTCTTCCAAAGGCCTGTGAAACGCAGTTTCTTTGCAGGCCTGATCTGGCTGAAGTAGGACTTCTGCTCTGGGTGTGCTACTTTGCCCTAGAGCTGAAAGGCACAACGTGCAGGCTTCTTTCCAAAGGTCGAGTTGGGCCCCACAGCATCTTGCTTCCAGCACTTTGGGAACCTAAGAAACAACTCGCTCTGCACAGTGCTCTTACAGCCTAGGGGGAACATCTCTTCCAAAGGCCTGTGAAACGCAGTTTCTTTGCAGGCCTGATCTGGCATAAGTAGGACTTCTGCTCTGGGTGTGCTACTTTGCCCTAGAGCTGAAAGGCACAACGTGCAGGCTTCTTTCCAAAGGGCGAGTTGGGCCCCACAGCATCTTGCTTCCAGCGCTCTGGGAAGCTAAGAAACAACTCGCTCTGCACAGTGCTCTTAGAGCCTACCGGGAACATTTCTTCCAAAGGCCTGTGAAACACAGTTTCTTTGCAGGCCTGGTCTGGCTGAAGTAGGACTTCTGCTCTGGGTGTGCTACTTTGCCCTAGAGCTGAAAGGCACAACGTGCAGGCTTCTTTCCAAAGGGCGAGTTGGGCCCCACAGCATCTTGCTTCCAGCTCTTTGGGAAGCTAAGAAACAACTCGCTCTGCACAGTGCTCTTACAGCCTACCGGGAACATCTCTTCCAAAGGCCTGTGAAACGCAGTTTCTTTGCAGGCCTGATCTGGCTGGAGTAGGACTTCTGCTCTGGGTGTGCTACTTTGCCCTAGAGCTGAAAGGCACAACGTGCAGGCTTCTTTCCAAAGGGCGAGTTGGGCCCCACAGCATCTTGCTTCCAGCTCTTTGGGAAGCTAAGAAACAACTCGCTCTGCACAGTGCTCTTACAGCCTACCGGGAACATCTCTTCCAAAGGCCTGTGAAACGCAGTTTCTTTGCAGGCCTGATCTGGCTGAAGTAGGACTTCTGCTCTGGGTGTGCTACTTTGCCCTAGAGCTGAAAGGCATAACGTGCAGGCTTCTTTCCAAAGGGCGAGTTGGGCCCCACAGCATCTTGCTTCCAGCTCTTTGGGAAGCAAAGAAACAACTCGCTCTGCACAGTGCTCTTACAGCCTACCGGGAACATCTCTTCCAAAGGCCTGTGAAACGCAGTTTCTTTGCAGGCCTGATCTGGCTGAAGTAGGACTTCTGCTCTGGGTGTGCTACTTTGCCGTAGAGCTGAAAGGCACAACGTGCAGGCTTCTTTCCAAAGGGCGAGTTGGGCCCCACAGCATCTTGCTTCCAGCTCTTTGGGAAGCTGAGAAACAACTCGCTCTGCACAGTGCTCTTACAGCCTACCGGGAACATCTCTTTCAAAGGCCTGTGAAACGCAGTTTCTTTGCAGGCCTGATCTGCCTGAAGTAGGACTTCTGCTCTGGGTGTGCTACTTTGCCCTAGAGCTGAAAGGCACAACGTGCAGGCTTCTTTCCAAAGGGCGAGTTGGGCCCCACAGCATCTTGCTTCCAGCTCTTTGGGAAGCTAAGAAACAACTCGCTCTGCACAGTCTCTTACAGCCTACGGGGAACGTCTCTTCCAAAGGCCTGTTAATCGCAGTTTCTTTGCAGGCCTGATCTGTCTGAAGTAGGACTTCTGCTCTGGGTGTGCTACTTTGCCCTAGAGCTGAAAGGCACAACGTGCAGGCTTCTTTCCAAAGGGCGAGTTGGGCCCCACAGCATCTTGCTTCCAGCTCTTTGGGAAGCTAAGAAACAACTCGCTCTGCACAGTGCTCTTACAGCCTAACGGGAACATCTCTTCCAAAGGCCTGTGAAACGCAGTTTCTTTGCAGGCCTGATCTGGCTGGAGTAGGACTTCTGCTCTGGGTGTGCTACTTTGCCCTAGAGCTGAAGGGCACAACGTGCAGGCTTCTTTCCAAAGGGCGAGTTGGGCCCCACAGCATCTTGCTTCCAGCACTTTGGGAACCTAAGAAACAACTCGCTCCGCACAGTGCTCTTACAGCCTAGGGGGAACATCTCTTCCAAAGGCCTGTGAAACGCAGTTTCTTTGCAGGCCTGATCTGGCATAAGTAGGACTTCTGCTCTGGGTGTGCTACTTTGCCCTAGAGCTGAAAGGCACTACGTGCAGGCTTCTTTCCAAAGGGCGAGTTGGGCCCCACAGCATCTTGCTTCCAGCGCTCTGGGAAGCTAAGAAACAACTCGCTCTGCACAGTGCTCTTAGAGCCTACCGGGAACATCTCTTCCAAAGGCCTGTGAAACACAGTTTCTTTGCAGGCCTGGTCTGGCTGAAGTAGGACTTCTGCTCTGGGTGTGCTACTTTGCCCTAGAGCTGAAAGGCACAACGTGCAGGCTTCTTTCCAAAGGGCGAGTTGGGCCCCACAGCATCTTGCTTCCAGCTCTTTGGGAAGCTAAGAAACAACTCGCTCTGCACAGTGCTCTTACAGCCTACCGTGAACATCTCTTCCAAAGGCCTGTGAAACGCAGTTTCTTTGCAGGCCTGATCTGGCTGGAGTAGGACTTCTGCTCTGGGTGTGCTACTTTGCCCTAGAGCTGAAAGGCACAACGTGCAGGCTTCTTTCCAAAGGGCGAGTTGGGCCCCACAGCATCTTGCTTCCAGCTCTTTGGGAAGCTAAGAAACAACTCGCTCTGCACAGTGCTCTTACAGCCTACCGGGAACATCTCTTCCAAAGGCCTGTGAAACGCAGTTTCTTTGCAGGCCTGATCTGGCTGAAGTAGGACTTCTGCTCTGGGTGTGCTACTTTGCCCTAGAGCTGAAAGGCACAACGTGCCGGCTTCTTTCCAAAGGGCGAGTTGGGCCCCACAGCATCTTGCTTCCAGCTCTTTGGGAAGCTAAGAAACAACTCGCTCTGCACAGTGCTCTTACAGCCTAGCGGGAACAGCTCTTCCAAAGGCCTGTGAAACGCAGTTTCTTTGCAGGCCTGATCTGGCTGAAGTAGGACTTCTGCTCTGGGTGTGCTCCATTGCCCTAGAGCTGAAAGGCACAACGTGCAGGCTTCTTTCCAAAGGGCGAGTTGGGCCCCACAGCATCTGGCTTCCAGCCCTTTAGGAAGCTAAGAAACAACTCGCTCTGCACAGTGCTCTTACAGCCTACCGGGAACATCTCTTCCAAAGGCCTGTGAAACACAGTGTCTTTGACTGGCTGGTCTGGCTGAAGTAGGACTTCTGCTCTGGGTGTGCTACTTTGCCCTAGAGCTGAAAGGCACAACGTGCAGGCTTCCTTCCCAAGGGCGAGTTGGGCCCCACAGCATCTTGCTTCCAGCTCTTTGGGAAGCTAAGAAACAACTCGCTCTGCACAGTGGTCTTACAGCCTAGTGGGAACATCTCTTCCAAAGGCCTGTGAAACGCAGTTTCTTTGCAGGCCTGACCTGGCTGAAGTAGGACTTCTGCTCTGGGTGTGCTACTTTGCCCTAGAGCTGAAAGGCACAACGTGCAGGCTTCTTTCCAAAGGGCGAGTTGGGCCCCACAGCATCTTGCTTCCAGCTCTTTGGGAAGCTAAGAAACAACTCGCTCTGCACAGTTCTCTTATAGCCTACCGGGAACATCTCTTCCAAAGGCCTGTGAAACGCAGTTTCTTTGCAGGACTCATCTGGCTGAAGTAGGACTTCTGCTCTGGGTGTGCTCCATTGCCCTAGAGCTGAAAGGCACAACGTGCAGGCTTCCTTCCAAAGGGCGAGTTGGGCCCCACAGCATCTTGCTTCCAGCTCTTTGGGAAGCTAAGAAACAACTCGCTCTGCACAGTGCTCTTACAGCCTAGGGGGAACATCTCTTCCAAAGGCCTGTGAAACGCAGTTTCTTTGCAGGCGTGATCTGGCTAAAGTAGGACTTCTGCTCTGGGTGTGCTACTTTGCCCTAGAGCTGAAAGGCACAACGTGCAGGCTTCTTTCCAAAGTGCGAGTTGGGCCCCACAGCATCTTGCTTCCAGCTCTTTGGGAAGCTAAGAAACAACTCGCTCTGCACAGTGCTCTTACAGCCTACCGGGAACATCTCTTCCAAAGGCCTGTGAAACACAGTTTCTTTGCAGGCCTGGTCTGGCTGAAGTAGGACTTCTGCTCTGGGTGTGGTACTTTGCCCTAGAGCTGAAAGGCACAACGTGCAGGCTTCTTTCCAAAGGGCGAGTTGGGCCCCACAGCATCTTGCTTCCAGCTCTTTGGGAAGCTAAGAAACAACTCGCTCTGCACAGTGCTCTTACAGCCTACCGGGAACATCTCTTCCAAAGGCCTGTGAAACGCAGTTTCTTTGCAGGCCTGATCTGGCTGGAGTAGGACTTCTGCTCTGGGTGTGCTACTTTGCCCTAGAGCTGAAAGGCACAACGTGCAGGCTTCTTTCCAAAGGGCGAGTTGGGCCCCACAGCATCTTGCTTCCAGCTCTTTGGGAAGCTAAGAAACAACTCGCTCTGCACAGTGCTCTTACAGCCTAGCGGGAACAGCTCTTCCAAAGGCCTGTGAAACGCAGTTTCTTTGCAGGCCTGATCTGGCTGAAGTAGGACTTCTGCTCTGTGTGTGCTCCATTGCCCTAGAGCTGAAAGGCACAACGTGCAGGCTTCTTTCCAAAGGGCGAGTTGGGCCCCACAGCATCTGGCTTCCAGCCCTTTAGGAAGCTAAGAAACAACTCGCTCTGCACAGTGCTCTTACAGCCTACCGGGAACATCTCTTCCAAAGGCCTGTGAAACACAGTGTCTTTGACTGGCTGGTCTGGCTGAAGTAGGACTTCTGCTCTGGGTGTGCTACTTTGCCCTAGAGCTGAAAGGCACAACGTGCAGGCTTCCTTCCCAAGGGCGAGTTGGGCCCCACAGCATCTTGCTTCCAGCTCTTTGGGAAGCTAAGAAACAACTCGCTCTGCACAGTGGTCTTACAGCCTAGTGGGAACATCTCTTCCAAAGGCCTGTGAAACGCAGTTTCTTTGCAGGCCTGACCTGGCTGAAGTAGGACTTCTGCTCTGGGTGTGCTACTTTGCCCTAGAGCTGAAAGGCACAACGTGCAGGCTTCTTTCCAAAGGGCGAGTTGGGCCCCACAGCATCTTGCTTCCAGCTCTTTGGGAAGCTAAGAAACAACTCGCTCTGCACAGTTCTCTTATAGCCTACCGGGAACATCTCTTCCAAAGGCCTGTGAAACGCAGTTTCTTTGCAGGACTCATCTGGCTGAAGTAGGACTTCTGCTCTGGGTGTGCTCCATTGCCCTAGAGCTGAAAGGCACAACGTGCAGGCTTCCTTCCAAAGGGCGAGTTGGGCCCCACAGCATCTTGCTTCCAGCTCTTTGGGAAGCTAAGAAACAACTCGCTCTGCACAGTGCTCTTACAGCCTAGGGGGAACATCTCTCCCAAAGGCCTGTGAAACGCAGTTTCTTTGCAGGCGTGATCTGGCTAAAGTAGGACTTCTGCTCTGGGTGTGCTACTTTGCCCTAGAGCTGAAAGGCACAACGTGCAGGCTTCTTTCCAAAGTGCGAGTTGGGCCCCACAGCATCTTGCTTCCAGCTCTTTGGGAAGCTAAGAAACAACTCGCTCTGCACAGTGCTCTTACAGCCTACCGGGAACATCTCTTCCAAAGGCCTGTGAAACACAGTTTCTTTGCAGGCCTGGTCTGGCTGAAGTAGGACTTCTGCTCTGGGTGTGGTACTTTGCCCTAGAGCTGAAAGGCACAACGTGCAGGCTTCTTTCCAAAGGGCGAGTTGGGCCCCACAGCATCTTGCTTCCAGCTCTTTGGGAAGCTAAGAAACAACTCGCTCTGCACAGTGCTCTTACAGCCTACCGGGAACATCTCTTCCAAAGGCCTGTGAAACGCAGTTTCTTTGCAGGCCTGATCTGGCTGGAGTAGGACTTCTGCTCTGGGTGTGCTACTTTGCCCTAGAGCTGAAAGGCACAACGTGCAGGCTTCTTTCCAAAGGGCGAGTTGGGCCCCACAGCATCTTGCTTCCAGCTCTTTGGGAAGCTAAGAAACAACTCGCTCTGCACAGTGCTCTTACAGCCTAGCGGGAACAGCTCTTCCAAAGGCCTGTGAAACGCAGTTTCTTTGCAGGCCTGATCTGGCTGAAGTAGGACTTCTGCTCTGTGTGTGCTCCATTGCCCTAGAGCTGAAAGGCACAACGTGCAGGCTTCTTTCCAAAGGGCGAGTTGGGCCCCACAGCATCTGGCTTCCAGCCCTTTAGGAAGCTAAGAAACAACTCGCTCTGCACAGTGCTCTTACAGCCTACCGGGAACATCTCTTCCAAAGGCCTGTGAAACACAGTGTCTTTGACTGGCTGGTCTGGCTGAAGTAGGACTTCTGCTCTGGGTGTGGTACTTTGCCCTAGAGCTGAAAGGCACAACGTGCAGGCTTCCTTCCAAAGGGCGAGTTGGGCCCCACAGCATCTTGCTTCCAGCTCTTTGGGAAGCTGATAAACAACTCGCTCTGCACAGTGGTCTTACAGCCTACCGGGAACATCTCTTCCAAAGGCCTGTGAAACGCAGTTTCTTTGCAGGCGTGATCTGGCTGAAGTAGGACTTCTGCTCTGGGTGTGCTACTTTGCCCTAGAGCTGAAAGGCACAACGTGCAGGCTTCTTTCCAAAGGGCGAGTTGGGCCCCACAGCATCTTGCTTCCAGCTCTTTGGGAAGCTGAGAAACAACTCGCTCTGCACAGAGCTCTTACAGCCTAGCGGGAACATCTCTTCCAAAGGCCTGTGAAACGCAGTTTCTTTGCAGGCCTGATCTGGCTGAAGTAGGACTTCTGCTCTGGGTGTGCTCCATTGCCCTAGAGCTGAAAGGCACAACGTGCAGGCTTCTTTCCAAAGGGCGAGTTGGGCCCCACAGCATCTGGCTTCCAGCCCTTTAGGAAGCTAAGAAACAACTCGCTCTGCACAGTGCTCTTACAGCCTACCGGGAACATGTCTTCCAAAGGCCTGTGAAACACAGTGTCTTTGACTGGCTGGTCTGGCTGAAGTAGGACTTCTGCTCTGGGTGTGCTACTTTGCCCTAGAGCTGAAAGGCACAACGTGCAGGCTTCTTTCCAAAGGGCGAGTTGGGCCCCACAGCATCTTGCTTCCAGCTCTTTGGGAAGCTAAGAAACAACTCGCTCTGCACAGTGCTCTTACAGCCTACCGGGAACGGCTCTTCCAAAGGCCTGTGAAACGCAGTTTCTTTGCAGGCCTGATCTGGCTGGAGTAGGACTTCTGCTCTGGGTGTGCTACTTTGCCCTAGAGCTGAAAGGCACAACGTGCAGGCTTCTTTCCAAAGGGCGAGTTGGGCCCCACAGCATCTTGCTTCCAGCTCTTTGGGAAGCTAAGAAACAACTCGCTCTGCACAGTGCTCTTACAGCCTACCGGGAACATCTCTTCCAAAGGCCTGTGAAACGCAGTTTCTTTGCAGGCCTGATCTGGCTGAAGTAGGACTTCTGCTCTGGGTGTGCTACTTTGCCCTAGAGCTGAAAGGCACAACGTGCCGGCTTCTTTCCAAAGGGCGAGTTGGGCCCCACAGCATCTTGCTTCCAGCTCTTTGGGAAGCTAAGAAACAACTCGCTCTGCACAGTGCTCTTACAGCCTAGCGGGAACAGCTCTTCCAAAGGCCTGTGTAACGCAGTTTCTTTGCAGGCCTGATCTGGCTAAAGTAGGACTTCTGCTCTGGGTGTGCTACTTTGCCCTAGAGCTGAAAGGCACAACGTGCAGGCTTCTTTCCAAAGGGCGAGTTGGGCCCCACAGCAACTTGCTTCCAGCTCTTTGGGAAGCTAAGAAACAACTCGCTCTGCACAGTGCTCTTACAGCCTACCGGGAACAGCTCTTCCAAAGGCCTGTGAAACGCAGTTTCTTTGCAGGCCTGATCTGGCTGAAGTAGGACTTCTGCTCTGGGTGTGCTACTTTGCCCTAGAGCTGAAAGGCACAACGTGCAGGCTTCTTTCCAAAGGGCGAGTTGGGCCCCACAGCATCTTGCTTCCAGCTCTTTGGGAAGCTAAGAAACAACTCGCTCTGCACAGTGCTCTTACAGCCTACCGGGAACATCTCTTCCAAAGGACTGTGAAACGCAGTTTCTTTGCAGGCCTGATCTGGCTGAAGTAGGACTTCTGCTCTGGGTGTGCTCCATTGCCCTAGAGATGAAAGTCACAACGTGCAGGCTTCTTTCCAAAGGGTGAGTTGGGCCCCACAGCATCATGCTTCCAGCTCTTTGGGAAGCTAAGAAACAACTCGCTCTGCACAGTGCTCTTACAGCCTACCGGGAACATCTCTTCCAAAGGCCTGTGAAACGCAGTTTCTTTGCAGGCCTGATCTGGCTGAAGTAGGACTTCTGCTCTGGGTGTGCTCCCTTGCCCTAGAGCTGAAAGGCACAACGTGCAGGCTTCTTTCCAAAGGGCGAGTTGGGCCCCACAGCATCTTGCTTCCAGCTCTTTGGGAAGCTAAGAAACAACTCGCTCTGCACAGTGCTCTTACAGCCTACCGGGAACATCTCTTCCAAACGCCTGTGAAACCCAGTTTCTTTGCAGGCATGATCTGGCTGAAGTAGGACTTCTGCTCTGGGTGTGGTACTTTGCCCTAGAGCTGAAAGGCACAACGTGCAGGCTTCTTTCCAGAGGGCGAGTTGGGCCCCACAGCATCTTGCTTCCAGCTCTTTGGGAAGCTAAGAAACAACTCGCTCTGCACAGTGCTCTTACAGCCTACCGGGAACATCTCTTCCAAAGGCCTGTGAAACGCAGTTTCTTTGCAGGCCTTATCTGGCTGAAGTAGGACTTCTGCTCTGGGTGTGCTACTTTGCCATAGAGCTGAAAGGCACAACGTGCAGGCTTCTTTCCAAAGGGCGAGTTGGGCCCCACAGCATCTTGCTTCCAGCTCTTTGGGAAGCTAAGAAACAACTCGCTCTGCACAGTGCTCTTACAGCCTAGTGGGAACATCTCTTCCAAAGGCCTGTGAAACGCAGTTTCTTTGCAGGCCTGATCTGGCTGAAGTAGGACTTCTGCTCTGGGTGTGCTACTTTGCCCTAAAGCTGAAAGGCACAACGT
Organism: Equus caballus; assembly: GCF_041296265.1. Taxonomy (NCBI): domain Eukaryota; kingdom Metazoa; phylum Chordata; class Mammalia; order Perissodactyla; family Equidae; genus Equus; species Equus caballus. The sequence continues at coordinate 32,042,704 of NC_091689.1, forward strand.
GCAGGCTTCTTTCCAAAGGGCGAGTTGGGCCCCACAGCATCTTGCTTCCAGCTCTTTGGGAAGCTGAGAAACAACTCGCTCTGCACAGTGCTCTTACAGCCTACCGGGAACATCTCTTCCAAAGGCCTGTGAAACGCAGTTTCTTTGCAGGCCTGATCTGGCTGAAGTAGGACTTCTGCTCTGGGTGTGCTACTTTGCCCTAGAGCTGAAAGGCACAACGTGCAGGCTTCTTTCCAAAGGGCGAGTTGGGCCCCACAGCATCTTGCTTCCAGCTCTTTGGGAAGCTAAGAAACAACTCGCTCTGCACAGTGGTCTTACAGCCTAGTGGGAACATCTCTTCCAAAGGCCTGTGAAACGCAGTTTCTTTGCAGGCCTGACCTGGCTGAAGTAGGACTTCTGCTCTGGGTGTGCTACTTTGCCCTAGAGCTGAAAGGCACAACGTGCAGGCTTCTTTCCAAAGGGCGAGTTGGGCCCCACAGCATCTTGCTTCCAGCTCTTTGGGAAGCTGAGAAACATCTCGCTCTGCACAGTGCTCTTACAGCCTACCGGGAACATCTCTTCCAAAGGCCTGTGAAACGCAGTTTCTTTGCAGGCCTGATCTGGCTGAAGTAGGACTTCTGCTCTGGGTGTGCTCCATTGCCCTAGAGCTGAAAGGCACAACGTGCAGGCTTCTTTCCAAAGGGCGAGTTGGGCCCCACAGCATCTGGCTTCCAGCCCTTTAGGAAGCTAAGAAACAACTCGCTCTGCACAGTGCTCTTACAGCCTACCGGGAACATCTCTTCCAAAGGCCTGTGTAACGCAGTTTCTTTGCAGGCCTGATCTGGCTAAAGTAGGACTTCTGCTCTGGGTGTGCTACTTTGCCCTAGAGCTGAAAGGCACAACGTGCAGGCTTCTTTCCAAAGGGCGAGTTGGGCCCCACAGCAACTTGCTTCCAGCTCTTTGGGAAGCTAAGAAACAACTCGCTCTGCACAGTTCTCTTATAGCCTACCGGGAACATCTCTTCCAAAGGCCTGTGAAACGCAGTTTCTTTGCAGGACTCATCTGGCTGAAGTAGGACTTCTGCTCTGGGTGTGCTCCATTGCCCTAGAGCTGAAAGGCACAACGTGCAGGCTTCCTTCCAAAGGGCGAGTTGGGCCCCACAGCATCTTGCTTACAGCTCTTTGGGAAGCTAAGAAACAACTCGCTCTGCACAGTGCTCTTACAGCCTACCGGGAACATCTCTTCCAAAGGCCTGTGTAACGCAGTTTCTTTGCAGGCCTGATCTGGCTAAAGTAGGACTTCTGCTCTGGGTGTGCTACTTTGCCCTAGAGCTGAAAGGCACAACGTGCAGGCTTCTTTCCAAAGGGCGAGTTGGGCCCCACAGCAACTTGCTTCCAGCTCTTTGGGAAGCTAAGAAACAACTCGCTCTGCACAGTGCTCTTACAGCCTACCGGGAACAGCTCTTCCAAAGGCCTGTGAAACGCAGTTTCTTTGCAGGCCTGATCTGGCTGAAGTAGGACTTCTGCTCTGGGTGTGCTACTTTGCCCTAGAGCTGAAAGGCACAACGTGCAGGCTTCTTTCCAAAGGGCGAGTTGGGCCCCACAGCATCTTGCTTCCAGCTCTTTGGGAAGCTAAGAAACAACTCGCTCTGCACAGTGCTCTTACAGCCTACCGGGAACATCTCTTCCAAAGGCCTGTGAAACGCAGTTTCTTTGCAGGCCTGATCTGGCTGAAGTAGGACTTCTGCTCTGGGTGTGCTACTTTGCCCTAGAGCTGAAAGGCACAACGTGCAGGCTTCTTTCCAAAGGGCGAGTTGGGCCCCACAGCATCTTGCTTCCAGCTCTTTGGGAAGCTAAGAAACAACTCGCTCTGCACAGTGGTCTTACAGCCTAGTGGGAACATCTCTTCCAAAGGCCTGTGAAACGCAGTTTCTTTGCAGGCCTGACCTGGCTGAAGTAGGACTTCTGCTCTGGGTGTGCTACTTTGCCCTAGAGCTGAAAGGCACAACGTGCAGGCTTCTTTCCAAAGGGCGAGTTGGGCCCCACAGCATCTTGCTTCCAGCTCTTTGGGAAGCTGAGAAACAACTCGCTCTGCACAGTGCTCTTACAGCCTACCGGGAACATCTCTTCCAAAGGCCTGTGAAACGCAGTTTCTTTGCAGGCCTGATCTGGCTGAAGTAGGACTTCTGCTCTGGGTGTGCTCCATTGCCCTAGAGCTGAAAGGCACAACGTGCAGGCTTCTTTCCAAAGGGCGAGTTGGGCCCCACAGCATCTGGCTTCCAGCCCTTTAGGAAGCTAAGAAACAACTCGCTCTGCACAGTGCTCTTACAGCCTACCGGGAACATCTCTTCCAAAGGCCTGTGTAACGCAGTTTCTTTGCAGGCCTGATCTGGCTAAAGTAGGACTTCTGCTCTGGGTGTGCTACTTTGCCCTAGAGCTGAAAGGCACAACGTGCAGGCTTCTTTCCAAAGGGCGAGTTGGGCCCCACAGCAACTTGCTTCCAGCTCTTTGGGAAGCTAAGAAACAACTCGCTCTGCACAGTGCTCTTATAGCCTACCGGGAACATCTCTTCCAAAGGCCTGTGAAACGCAGTTTCTTTGCAGGCCTGATCTGGCTGAAGTAGGACTTCTGCTCTGGGTGTGCTCCATTGCCCTAGAGCTGAAAGGCACAACGTGCAGGCTTCCTTCCAAAGGGCGAGTTGGGCCCCACAGCATCTTGCTTACAGCTCTTTGGGAAGCTAAGAAACAACTCGCTCTGCACAGTGCTCTTACAGCCTACCGGGAACATCTCTTCCAAAGGCCTGTGTAACGCAGTTTCTTTGCAGGCCTGATCTGGCTAAAGTAGGACTTCTGCTCTGGGTGTGCTACTTTGCCCTAGAGCTGAAAGGCACAACGTGCAGGCTTCTTTCCAAAGGGCGAGTTGGGCCCCACAGCAACTTGCTTCCAGCTCTTTGGGAAGCTAAGAAACAACTCGCTCTGCACAGTGCTCTTACAGCCTACCGGGAACAGCTCTTCCAAAGGCCTGTGAAACGCAGTTTCTTTGCAGGCCTGATCTGGCTGAAGTAGGACTTCTGCTCTGGGTGTGCTACTTTGCCCTAGAGCTGAAAGGCACAACGTGCAGGCTTCTTTCCAAAGGGCGAGTTGGGCCCCACAGCATCTTGCTTCCAGCTCTTTGGGAAGCTAAGAAACAACTCGCTCTGCACAGTGCTCTTACAGCCTACCGGGAACATCTCTTCCAAAGGACTGTGAAACGCAGTTTCTTTGCAGGCCTGATCTGGCTGAAGTAGGACTTCTGCTCTGGGTGTGCTCCCTTGCCCTAGAGCTGAAAGGCACAACGTGCAGGCTTCTTTCCAAAGGGCGAGTTGGGCCCCACAGCATCTTGCTTCCAGCTCTTTGGGAAGCTAAGAAACAACTCGCTCTGCACAGTGCTCTTACAGCCTACCGGGAACATCTCTTCCAAACGCCTGTGAAACCCAGTTTCTTTGCAGGCATGATCTGGCTGAAGTAGGACTTCTGCTCTGGGTGTGGTACTTTGCCCTAGAGCTGAAAGGCACAACGTGCAGGCTTCTTTCCAGAGGGCGAGTTGGGCCCCACAGCATCTTGCTTCCAGCTCTTTGGGAAGCTAAGAAACAACTCGCTCTGCACAGTGCTCTTACAGCCTACCGGGAACATCTCTTCCAAAGGCCTGTGAAACGCAGTTTCTTTGCAGGCCTTATCTGGCTGAAGTAGGACTTCTGCTCTGGGTGTGCTACTTTGCCATAGAGCTGAAAGGCACAACGTGCAGGCTTCTTTCCAAAGGGCGAGTTGGGCCCCACAGCATCTTGCTTCCAGCTCTTTGGGAAGCTAAGAAACAACTCGCTCTGCACAGTGCTCTTATAGCCTACCGGGAACATCTCTTCCAAAGGCCTGTGAAACGCAGTTTCTTTGCAGGCCTGATCTGGCTGAAGTAGGACTTCTGCTCTGGGTGTGCTACTTTGCCCTAAAGCTGAAAGGCACAACGTGCAGGCTTCTTTCCAAAGGGCGAGTTGGGCCCCACAGCATCTTGCTTCCAGCTCTTTGGGAAGCTGAGAAACAACTCGCTCTGCACAGTGCTCTTACAGCCTACCGGGAACATCTCTTCCAAAGGCCTGTGAAACGCAGTTTCTTTGCAGGCCTGATCTGGCTGAAGTAGGACTTCTGCTCTGGGTGTGCTACTTTGCCCTAGAGCTGAAAGGCACAACGTGCAGGCTTCTTTCCAAAGGGCGACTTGGGCCCCACAGCATCTTGCTTCCAGCTCTTTGGGAAGCTAAGAAACAACTCGCTCTGCACAGTGGTCTTACAGCCTAGTGGGAACATCTCTTCCAAAGGCCTGTGAAACGCAGTTTCTTTGCAGGCCTGACCTGGCTGAAGTAGGACTTCTGCTCTGGGTGTGCTACTTTGCCCTAGAGCTGAAAGGCACAACGTGCAGGCTTCTTTCCAAAGGGCGAGTTGGGCCCCACAGCATCTTGCTTCCAGCTCTTTGGGAAGCTAAGAAACAACTCGCTCTGCACAGTTCTCTTATAGCCTACCGGGAACATCTCTTGCAAACGCCTGTGAAACGCAGTTTCTTTAAAGGACTCATCTGGCTGAAGTAGGACTTCTGCTCTGGGTGTGCTCCATTGCCCTAGAGCTGAAAGGCACAACGTGCAGGCTTCCTTCCAAAGGGCGAGTTGGGCCCCACAGCATCTTGCTTCCAGCTCTTTGGGAAGCTAAGAAACAACTCGCTCTGCACAGTGCTCTTACAGCCTAGGGGGAACATCTCTTCCAAAGGCCTGTGAAACGCAGTTTCTTTGCAGGCCTGATCTGTCTGAAGTAGGACTTCTGCTCTGGGTGTGCTACTTTGCCCTAGAGCTGAAAGGCACAACGTGCAGGCTTCTTTCCAAAGGGCGAGTTGGGCCCCACAGCAACTTGCTTCCAGCTCTTTGGGAAGCTAAGAAACAACTCGCTCTGCACAGTGCTCTTACAGCCTACCGGGAACATCTCTTCCAAAGGCCTGTGAAACGCAGTTTCTTTGCAGGCCTGATCTGGCTGGAGTAGGACTTCTGCTCTGGGTGTGCTACTTTGCCCTAGAGCTGAAAGGCACAACGTGCAGGCTTCTTTCCAAAGGGCGAGTTGGGCCCCACAGCATCTTGCTTCCAGCACTTTGGGAACCTAAGAAACAACTCGCTCTGCACAGTGCTCTTACAGCCTAGGGGGAACATCTCTTCCAAAGGCCTGTGAAACGCAGTTTCTTTGCAGGCCTGATCTGGCATAAGTAGGACTTCTGCTCTGGGTGTGCTACTTTGCCCTAGAGCTGAAAGGCACAACGTGCAGGCTTCTTTCCAAAGGGCGAGTTGGGCCCCACAGCATCTTGCTTCCAGCGCTCTGGGAAGCTAAGAAACAACTCGCTCTGCACAGTGCTCTTAGAGCCTAGCGGGAACATCTCTTCCAAAGGCCTGTGAAACACAGTTTCTTTGCAGGCCTGGTCTGGCTGAAGTAGGACTTATGCTCTGGGTGTGCTACTTTGCCCTAGAGCTGAAAGGCACAACGTGCAGGCTTCTTTCCAAAGGGCGAGTTGGGCCCCACAGCATCTTGCTTCCAGCACTTTGGGAAGCTAAGAAACAACTCGCTCTGCACAGTGCTCTTACAGCCTACCGGGAACATCTCTTCCAAAGGCCTGTGAAACGCAGTTTCTTTGCAGGCCTGATCTGGCTGGAGTAGGACTTCTGCTCTGGGTGTGCTACTTTGCCCTAGAGCTGAAAGGCACAACGTGCAGGCTTCTTTCCAAAGGGCGAGTTGGGCCCCACAGCATCTTGCTTCCAGCTCTTTGGGAAGCTAAGAAACAACTCGCTCTGCACAGTGCTCTTACAGCCTACCGGGAACATCTCTTCCAAAGGCCTGTGAAACGCAGTTTCTTTGCAGGCCTGATCTGGCTGAAGTAGGACTTCTGCTCTGGGTGTGCTACTTTGCCCTAGAGCTGAAAGGCACAACGTGCAGGCTTCTTTCCAAAGGGCGAGTTGGGCCCCACAGCATCTTGCTTCCAGCTCTTTGGGAAGCTAAGAAACAACTCGCTCTGCACAGTGCTCTTACAGCCTAGTGGGAACATCTCTTCCAAAGGCCTGTGAAACGCAGTTTCTTTGCAGGCCTGATCTGGCTGCAGTAGGACTTCTGCTCTGGGTGTGCTACTTTGCCATAGAGCTGAAAGGCACAACGTGCAGGCTTCTTTCCAAAGGGCGAGTTGGGCCCCACAGCATCTTGCTTCCAGCTCTTTGGGAAGCTAAGAAACAACTCGCTCTGCACAGTGCTCTTACAGCCTACCGGGAACATCTCTTCCAAAGGCCTGTGAAACGCAGTTTCTTTGCAGGCCTGATCTGGCTGAAGTAGGACTTCTGCTCTGGGTGTGCTACTTTGCCCTAGAGCTGAAAGGCACAACGTGCAGGCTTCTTTCCAAAGGGCGAGTTGGGCCCCACAGCATCTTGCTTCCAGCTCTTTGGGAACCTCAGAAACAACTCGCTCTGCACAGTGCTCTTACAGCCTACCGGGAACATCTCTTCCAAAGGCCTGTGAAACGCAGTTTCTTTGCAGGCCTGATCTGGCTGAAGTAGGACTTCTGCTCTGGGTGTGCTACTTTGCCCTAGAGCTGAAAGGCACAACGTGCAGGCTTCTTTCCAAAGGGCGACTTGGGCCCCACAGCATCTTGCTTCCAGCTCTTTGGGAAGCTAAGAAACAACTCGCTCTGCACAGTGGTCTTACAGCCTAGTGGGAACATCTCTTCCAAAGGCCTGTGAAACGCAGTTTCTTTGCAGGCCTGACCTGGCTGAAGTAGGACTTCTGCTCTGGGTGTGCTACTTTGCCCTAGAGCTGAAAGGCACAACGTGCAGGCTTCTTTCCAAAGGGCGAGTTGGGCCCCACAGCATCTTGCTTCCAGCTCTTTGGGAAGCTAAGAAACAACTCGCTCTGCACAGTTCTCTTATAGCCTACCGGGAACATCTCTTGCAAACGCCTGTGAAACGCAGTTTCTTTAAAGGACTCATCTGGCTGAAGTAGGACTTCTGCTCTGGGTGTGCTCCATTGCCCTAGAGCTGAAAGGCACAACGTGCAGGCTTCCTTCCAAAGGGCGAGTTGGGCCCCACAGCATCTTGCTTCCAGCTCTTTGGGAAGCTAAGAAACAACTCGCATTGCACAGTGCTCTTACAGCCTAGGGGGAACATCTCTTCCAAAGGCCTGTGAAACGCAGTTTCTTTGCAGGCCTGATCTGTCTGAAGTAGGACTTCTGCTCTGGGTGTGCTACTTTGCCCTAGAGCTGAAAGGCACAACGTGCAGGCTTCTTTCCAAAGGGCGAGTTGGGCCCCACAGCATCTTGCTTCCAGCTCTTTGGGAAGCTAAGAAACAACTCGCTCTGCACAGTGCTCTTACAGCCTACCGGGAACATCTCTTCCAAAGGCCTGTGAAACGCAGTTTCTTTGCAGGCCTGATCTGGCTGGAGTAGGACTTCTGCTCTGGGTGTGCTACTTTGCCCTAGAGCTGAAAGGCACAACGTGCAGGCTTCTTTCCAAAGGGCGAGTTGGGCCCCACAGCATCTTGCTTCCAGCACTTTGGGAACCTAAGAAACAACTCGCTCTGCACAGTGCTCTTACAGCCTAGGGGGAACATCTCTTCCAAAGGCCTGTGAAACGCAGTTTCTTTGCAGGCCTGATCTGGCATAAGTAGGACTTCTGCTCTGGGTGTGCTACTTTGCCCTAGAGCTGAAAGGCACAACGTGCAGGCTTCTTTCCAAAGGGCGAGTTGGGCCCCACAGCATCTTGCTTCCAGCGCTCTGGGAAGCTAAGAAACAACTCGCTCTGCACAGTGCTCTTAGAGCCTAGCGGGAACATCTCTTCCAAAGGCCTGTGAAACACAGTTTCTTTGCAGGCCTGGTCTGGCTGAAGTAGGACTTATGCTCTGGGTGTGCTACTTTGCCCTAGAGCTGAAAGGCACAACGTGCAGGCTTCTTTCCAAAGGGCGAGTTGGGCCCCACAGCATCTTGCTTCCAGCACTTTGGGAAGCTAAGAAACAACTCGCTCTGCACAGTGCTCTTACAGCCTACCGGGAACATCTCTTCCAAAGGCCTGTGAAACGCAGTTTCTTTGCAGGCCTGATCTGGCTGGAGTAGGACTTCTGCTCTGGGTGTGCTACTTTGCCCTAGAGCTGAAAGGCACAACGTGCAGGCTTCTTTCCAAAGGGCGAGTTGGGCCCCACAGCATCTTGCTTCCAGCTCTTTGGGAAGCTAAGAAACAACTCGCTCTGCACAGTGCTCTTACAGCCTACCGGGAACATCTCTTCCAAAGGCCTGTGAAACGCAGTTTCTTTGCAGGCCTGATCTGGCTGAAGTAGGACTTCTGCTCTGGGTGTGCTACTTTGCCGTAGAGCTGAAAGGCACAACGTGCAGGCTTCTTTCCAAAGGGCGAGTTGGGCCCCACAGCATCTTGCTTCCAGCTCTTTGGGAAGCTAAGAAACAACTCGCTCTGCACAGTGCTCTTACAGCCTAGTGGGAACATCTCTTCCAAAGGCCTGTGAAACGCAGTTTCTTTGCAGGCCTGATCTGGCTGCAGTAGGACTTCTGCTCTGGGTGTGCTACTTTGCCATAGAGCTGAAAGGCACAACGTGCAGGCTTCTTTCCAAAGGGCGAGTTGGGCCCCACAGCATCTTGCTTCCAGCTCTTTGGGAAGCTAAGAAACAACTCGCTCTGCACAGTGCTCTTACAGCCTACCGGGAACATCTCTTCCAAAGGCCTGTGAAACGCAGTTTCTTTGCAGGCCTGATCTGGCTGAAGTAGGACTTCTGCTCTGGGTGTGCTACTTTGCCCTAGAGCTGAAAGGCACAACGTGCAGGCTTCTTTCCAAAGGGCGAGTTGGGCCCCACAGCATCTTGCTTCCAGCTCTTTGGGAACCTCAGAAACAACTCGCTCTGCACAGTGCTCTTACAGCCTACCGGGAACATCTCTTCCAAAGGCCTGTGAAACGCAGTTTCTTTGCAGGCCTGATCTGGCTGAAGTAGGACTTCTGCTCTGGGTGTGCTACTTTGCCCTAGAGCTGAAAGGCACAACGTGCAGGCTTCTTTCCAAAGGGCGAGTTGGGCCCCACAGCATCTTGCTTCCAGCTCTTTGGGAAGCTAAGAAACAACTCGCTCTGCACAGTGCTCTTACAGCCTAGTGGGAACATCTCTTCCAAAGGCCTGTGAAACACAGTTTCTTTGCAGGCCTGATCTGGCTGCAGTAGGACTTCTGCTCTGGGTGTGCTACTTTGCCATAGAGCTGAAAGGCACAACGTGCAGGCTTCTTTCCAAAGGGCGAGTTGGGCCCCACAGCATCTTGCTTCCAGCTCTTTGGGAAGCTAAGAAACAACTCGGTCTGCACAGTGCTCTTACAGCCTACCGGGAACATCTCTTCCAAAGGCCTGTGAAACGCAGTTTCTTTGAAGGCCTGATCTGGCTGAAGTAGGACTTCTGCTCTGGGTGTGCTACTTTGCCCTAGAGCTGAAAGGCACAACGTGCAGGCTTCTTTCCAAAGGGCGAGTTGGGCCCCACAGCATCTTGCTTCCAGCTCTTTGGGAAGCTGAGAAACAACTCGCTCTGCACAGTGCTCTTACAGCCTACCGGGAACATCTCTTCCAAAGGCCTGTGAAACGCAGTTTCTTTGCAGGCCTGATCTGGCTGAAGTAGGACTTCTTCTCTGGGTGTGCTGCTTTGCCCTAGAGCTGAAAGGCACAACGTGCAGGCTTCTTTCCAAAGGGCGAGTTGGGCCCCACAGCATCTTGCTTCCAGCTCTTTGGGAAGCTAAGAAACAACTCGCTCTGCACAGTGCTCTTACAGCCTACCGGGAACATCTCTTCCAAAGGCCTGTGAAACGCAGTTTCTTTGCAGGCCTATTCTGGCTGAAGTAGGACTTCTGCTCTGGGTGTGCTACTTTGCCCTAGAGCTGAAAGGCACAACGTGCAGGCTTCTTTCCAGAGGGCGAGTTGGGCCCCACAGCATCTTGCTTCCAGCTCTTTGTGAAGCTAAGAAACAACTCGCTCTGCACAGTGCTCTTACAGCCTACCGGGAACATCTCTTCCAAAGGCCTGTGAAACACAGTTTCTTTGAAGGCCTGGTCTGGCTGAAGTAGGAGTTCTGCTCTGAGTGTGCTACTTTGCCCTAGAGCTGAAAAGCACAACGTGCAGGCTTCTTTCCAAAGGGCGAGTAGGGCCCCACAGCATCTTGCTTCCAGCTCTTTGGGAACCTCAGAAACAACTCGCTCTGCACAGTGCTCTTACAGCCTACCGGGAACATCTCTTCCAAAGGCCTGTGAAACGCAGTTTCTTTGCAGGCCTGATCTGGCTGAAGTAGGACTTCTGCTCTGGGTGTGCTACTTTGCCCTAGAGCTGAAAGGCACAACGTGCAGGCTTCTTTCCAAAGGGCGAGTTGGGCCCCACAGCATCTTGCTTCCAGCTCTTTGGGAAGCTAAGAAACAACTCGCTCTGCACAGTGCTCTTACAGCCTAGTGGGAACATCTCTTCCAAAGGCCTGTGAAACGCAGTTTCTTTGCAGGCCTGATCTGGCGGCAGTAGGACTTCTGCTCTGGGTGTGCTACTTTGCCATAGAGCTGAAAGGCACAACGTGCAGGCTTCTTTCCAAAGGGCGAGTTGGGCCCCACAGCATCTTGCTTCCAGCTCTTTGGGAAGCTAAGAAACAACTCGCTCTGCACAGTGCTCTTACAGCCTACCGGGAACATCTCTTCCAAACGCCTGTGAAACGCAGTTTCTTTGCAGGCCTGATCTGGCTGAAGTAGGACTTCTGCTCTGGGTGTGGTACTTTGCCCTAGAGCTGAAAGGCACAACGTGCAGGCTTCTTTCCAGAGGGCGAGTTGGGCCCCACAGCATCTTGCTTCCAGCTCTTGGGGAAGCTAATAAACAACTCGCTCTGCACAGTGCTCTTACAGCCTACGGGGAACATCTCTTCCAAAGGCCTGTGAAACACAGTTTCTTTTCAGGCCTGATCTGGGTGAAGTAGGACTTCTTCTCTGGGTGTGCTGCTTTGCCCTAGAGCTGAAAGGCACAACGTCCAGGCTTCTTTCCAAAGGGCGAGTTGGGCCCCACAGCATCTTGCTTCCAGCTCTTTGGGAAGCTAAGAAACAACTCGCTCTGCACAGTGCTCTTACAGCCTACCGGGAACATCTCTTCCAAAGGCCTGTGAAACGCAGTTTCTTTGCAGGCCTATTCTGGCTGAAGTAGGACTTCTGCTCTGGGTGTGCTACTTTGCCCTAGAGCTGAAAGGCACAACGTGCAGGCTTCTTTCCAGAGGGCGAGTTGGGCCCCACAGCATCTTGCTTCCAGCTCTTTGGGAACCTCAGAAACAACTCGCTCTGCACAGTGCTCTTACAGCCTACCGGGAACATCTCTTCCAAAGGCCTGTGAAACGCAGTTTCTTTGCAGGCCTGATCTGGCTGAAGTAGGACTTCTGCTCTGGGTGTGCTACTTTGCCCTAGAGCTGAAAGGCACAACGTGCAGGCTTCTTTCCAAAGGGCGAGTTGGGCCCCACAGCATCTTGCTTCCAGCTCTTTGGGAAGCTGAGAAACAACTCGCTCTGCACAGTGCTCTTACAGCCTACGGGGAACATCTCTTCCAAAGGCCTGTGAAACGCAGTTTCTTTGCAGGCCTGATCTGGCTGCAGTAGGACTTCTGCTCTGGGTGTGCTACTTTGCCATAGAGCTGAAAGGCACAACGTGCAGGCTTCTTTCCAAAGGGCGAGTAGGGCCCCACAGCATCTTGCTTCCAGCTCTTTGGGAAGCTAAGAAACAACTCGCTCTGCACAGTGCTCTTACAGCCTACCGGGAACATCTCTTCCAAAGGCCTGTGAAACGCAGTTTCTTTGCAGGCCTGATCTGGCTGAAGTAGGACTTCTGCTCTGGGTGTGCTACTTTGCCCTAGAGCTGAAAGGCACAACGTGCAGGCTTCTTTCCAAAGGGCGAGTTGGGCCCCACAGCATCTTGCTTCCAGCTCTTTGGGAAGCTAAGAAACAACTCGCTCTGCACAGTGCTCTTACAGCCTAGTGGGAACATCTCTTCCAAAGGCCTGTGAAACGCAGTTTCTTTGCAGGCCTGATCTGGCTGCAGTAGGACTTCTGCTCTGGGTGTGCTACTTTGCCATAGAGCTGAAAGGCACAACGTGCAGGCTTCTTTCCAAAGGGCGAGTTGGGCCCCACAGCATCTTGCTTCCAGCTCTTTGGGAAGCTAAGAAACAACTCGCTCTGCACAGTGCTCTTACAGCCTACCGGGAACATCTCTTCCAAAGGCCTGTGAAACGCAGTTTCTTTGCAGGCCTGATCTGGCTGAAGTAGGACTTCTGCTCTGGGTGTGCTACTTTGCCCTAGAGCTGAAAGGCACAACGTGCAGGCTTCTTTCCAAAGGGCGAGTTGGGCCCGACAGCATCTTGCTTCCAGCTCTTTGGGAAGCTGAGAAACAACTCGCTCTGCACAGTGCTCTTACAGCCTACCGGGAACATCTCTTCCAAAGGCCTGTGAAACGCAGTTTCTTTGCAGGCCTGATCTGGCTGAAGTAGGACTTCTGCTCTGGGTGTGCTACTTTGCCCTAGAGCTGAAAGGCACAACGTGCAGGCTTCTTTCCAAAGGGCGAGTTGGGCCCCACAGCATCTTGCTTCCAGCTCTTTGGGAAGCTAAGAAACAACTCGCTCTGCACAGTGCTCTTACAGCCTAGTGGGAACATCTCTTCCAAAGGCCTGTGAAACGCAGTTTCTTTGCAGGCCTGATCTGGCTGCAGTAGGACTTCTGCTCTGGGTGTGCTACTTTGCCCTAGAGCTGAAAGGCACAACGTGCAGGCTTCTTTCCAAAGGGCGAGTTGGGCCCCACAGCATCTTGCTTCCAGCTCTTTGGGAAGCTAAGAAACAACTCGCTCTGCACAGTGCTCTTACAGCCTACCGGGAACATCTCTTCCAAAGGCCTGTGAAACGCAGTTTCTTTGCAGGCCTGATCTGGCTGAAGTAGGACTTCTGCTCTGGGTGTGCTACTTTGCCCTAGAGCTGAAAGGCACAACGTGCAGGCTTCTTTCCAAAGGGCGAGTTGGGCCCCACAGCATCTTGCTTCCAGCTCTTTGGGAAGCTGAGAATCAACTCGCTCTGCACAGTGCTCTTACAGCCTACCGGGAACATCTCTTCCAAAGGCCTGTGAAACGCAGTTTCTTTGCAGGCCTGATCTGGCTGAAGTAGGACTTCTGCTCTGGGTGTGCTACTTTGCCCTAGAGCTGAAAGGCACAACGTGCAGGCTTCTTTCCAAAGGGCGAGTTGGGCCCCACAGCATCTTGCTTCCAGCTCTTTGGGAAGCTAAGAAACAACTCGCTCTGCACAGTGCTCTTACAGCCTAGTGGGAACATCTCTTCCAAAGGCCTGTGAAACACAGTTTCTTTGCAGGCCTGATCTGGCTGCAGTAGGACTTCTGCTCTGGGTGTGCTACTTTGCCATAGAGCTGAAAGGCACAACGTGCAGGCTTCTTTCCAAAGGGCGAGTTGGGCCCCACAGCATCTTGCTTCCAGCTCTTTGGGAAGCTAAGAAACAACTCGGTCTGCACAGTGCTCTTACAGCCTACCGGGAACATCTCTTCCAAAGGCCTGTGAAACGCAGTTTCTTTGAAGGCCTGATCTGGCTGGAGTAGGACTTCTGCTCTGGGTGTGCTACTTTGCCCTAGAGCTGAAAGGCACAACGTGCAGGCTTCTTTCCAAAGGGCGAGTTGGGCCCCACAGCATCTTGCTTCCAGCTCTTTGGGAAGCTGAGAAACAACTCGCTCTGCACAGTGCTCTTACAGCCTACCGGGAACATCTCTTCCAAAGGCCTGTGAAACGCAGTTTCTTTGCAGGCCTGATCTGGCTGAAGTAGGACTTCTTCTCTGGGTGTGCTGCTTTGCCCTAGAGCTGAAAGGCACAACGTGCAGGCTTCTTTCCAAAGGGCGAGTTGGGCCCCACAGCATCTTGCTTCCAGCTCTTTGGGAAGCTAAGAAACAACTCGCTCTGCACAGTGCTCTTACAGCCTACCGGGAACATCTCTTCCAAAGGCCTGTGAAACGCAGTTTCTTTGCAGGCCTATTCTGGCTGAAGTAGGACTTCTGCTCTGGGTGTGCTACTTTGCCCTAGAGCTGAAAGGCACAACGTGCAGGCTTCTTTCCAGAGGGCGAGTTGGGCCCCACAGCATCTTGCTTCCAGCTCTTTGTGAAGCTAAGAAACAACTCGCTCTGCACAGTGCTCTTACAGCCTACCGGGAACATCTCTTCCAAAGGCCTGTGAAACACAGTTTCTTTGAAGGCCTGGTCTGGCTGAAGTAGGAGTTCTGCTCTGAGTGTGCTACTTTGCCCTAGAGCTGAAAAGCACAACGTGCAGGCTTCTTTCCAAAGGGCGAGTAGGGCCCCACAGCATCTTGCTTCCAGCTCTTTGGGAACCTCAGAAACAACTCGCTCTGCACAGTGCTCTTACAGCCTACCGGGAACATCTCTTCCAAAGGCCTGTGAAACGCAGTTTCTTTGCAGGCCTGATCTGGCTGAAGTAGGACTTCTGCTCTGGGTGTGCTACTTTGCCCTAGAGCTGAAAGGCACAACGTGCAGGCTTCTTTCCAAAGGGCGAGTTGGGCCCCACAGCATCTTGCTTCCAGCTCTTTGGGAAGCTAAGAAACAACTCGGTCTGCACAGTGCTCTTACAGCCTACCGGGAACATCTCTTGAAAAGGCCTGTGAAACGCAGTTTCTTTGCAGGCCTGATCTGGCTGAAGTAGGACTTCTGCTCTGGGTGTGCTACTTTGCCCTAGAGCTGAAAGGCACAACGTGCAGGCTTCTTTCCAAAGGGCGAGTTGGGCCCCACAGCATCTTGCTTCCAGCTCTTTGGGAAGCTAAGAAACAACTCGCTCTGCACAGTGCTCTTACAGCCTACCGGGAACATCTCTTCCAAAGGCCTGTGAAACGCAGTTTCTTTGCAGGCCTGATCTGGCTGAAGTAGGACTTCTGCTCTGGGTGTGCTACTTTGCCCTAGAGCTGAAAGGCACAACGTGCAGGCTTCTTTCCAAAGGGCGAGTTGGGCCCCACAGCATCTTGCTTCCAGCTCTTTGGGAAGCTGAGAAACAACTCGCTCTGCACAGTGCTCTTACAGCCTACCGGGAACATCTCTTCCAAAGGCCTGTGAAACGCAGTTTCTTTGCAGGCCTGATCTGGCTGAAGTAGGACTTCTGCTCTGGGTGTGCTACTTTGCCCTAGAGCTGAAAGGCACAACGTGCAGGCTTCTTTCCAAAGGGCGAGTTGGGCCCCACAGCATCTTGCTTCCAGCTCTTTGGGAAGCTGAGAAACAACTCGCTCTGCACAGTGCTCTTACAGCCTGCCGGGAACATCTCTTCCAAAGGCCTGTGAAACGCAGTTTCTTTGCAGGCCTGATCTGGCTGAAGTAGGACTTCTGCTCTGGGTGTGCTACTTTGCCCTAGAGCTGAAAGGCACAACGTGCAGGCTTCTTTCCAAAGGGCGAGTTGGGCCCCACAGCATCTTGCTTCCAGCTCTTTGGGAAGCTAAGAAACAACTCGCTCTGCACAGTGCTCTTACAGCCTACCGGGAACATCTCTTCCAAACGCCTGTGAAACGCAGTTTCTTTGCAGGCCTGATCTGGCTGAAGTAGGACTTCTGCTCTGGGTGTGCTACTTTGCCCTAGAGCTGAAAGGCACAACGTGCAGGCTTCTTTCCAGAGGGCGAGTTGGGCCCCACAGCATCTTGCTTCCAGCTCTTGGAGAAGCTAATAAACAGCTCGCTCTTCACAGTGCTCTTACAGCCTACGGGGAACATCTCTTCCAAAGGCCTGTGAAACACAGTTTCTTTTCAGGCCTGATCTGGGTGAAGTAGGACTTCTTCTCTGGGTGTGCTGCTTTGCCCTAGAGCTGAAAGGCACAACGTCCAGGCTTCTTTCCAAAGGGCGAGTTTGGCCCCACAGCATCTTGCTTCCAGCTCTTTGGGAAGCTAAGAAACAACTCGCTCTGCACAGTGCTCTTACAGCCTACCGGGAACATCTCTTGAAAAGGCCTGTGAAACGCAGTTTCTTTGCAGGCCTATTCTGGCTGAAGTAGGACTTCTGCTCTGGGTGTGCTACTTTGCCCTAGAGCTGAAAGGCACAACGTGCAGGCTTCTTTCCAGAGGGCGAGTTGGGCCCCACAGCATCTTGCTTCCAGCTCTTTGTGAAGCTAAGAAACAACTCGCTCTGCACAGTGCTCTTACAGCCTACCGGGAACATCTCTTCCAAAGGCCTGTGAAACACAGTTTCTTTGAAGGCCTGGTCTGGCTGAAGTAGGAGTTCTGCTCTGAGTGTGCTACTTTGCCCTAGAGCTGAAAAGAACAACGTGCAGGCTTCTTTCCAAAGGGCGAGTAGGGCCCCACAGCATCTTGCTTCCAGCTCTTTGGGAACCTCAGAAACAACTCGCTCTGCACAGTGCTCTTACAGCCTACCGGGAACATCTCTTCCAAAGGCCTGTGAAACACAGTTTCTTTGCAGGCCTGATCTGGCTGAAGTAGGACTTCTGCTCTGGGTGTGCTACTTTGCCCTAGAGCTGAAAGGCACAACGTGCAGGCTTCTTTCCAAAGGGCGAGTTGGGCCCCACAGCATCTTGCTTCCAGCTCTTTGGGAAGCTAAGAAACAACTCGCTCTGCACAGTGCTCTTACAGCCTAGTGGGAACATCTCTTCCAAAGGCCTGTGAAACGCAGTTTCTTTGCAGGCCTGATCTGGCTGCAGTAGGACTTCTGCTCTGGGTGTGCTACTTTGCCATAGAGCTGAAAGGCACAACGTGCAGGCTTCTTTCCAAAGGGCGAGTTGGGCCCCACAGCATCTTGCTTCCAGCTCTTTGGGAAGCTAAGAAACAACTCGCTCTGCACAGTGCTCTTACAGCCTACCGGGAACATCTCTTCCAAAGGCCTGTGAAACGCAGTTTCTTTGCAGGCCTGATCTGGCTGAAGTAGGACTTCTGCTCTGGGTGTGCTACTTTGCCCTAGAGCTGAAAGGCACAACGTGCAGGCTTCTTTCCAAAGGGCGAGTTGGGCCCCACAGCATCTTGCTTCCAGCTCTTTGGGAAGCTGAGAATCAACTCGCTCTGCACAGTGCTCTTACAGCCTACCGGGAACATCTCTTCCAAAGGCCTGTGAAACGCAGTTTCTTTGCAGGCCTGATCTGGCTGAAGTAGGACTTCTGCTCTGGGTGTGCTACTTTGCCCTAGAGCTGAAAGGCACAACGTGCAGGCTTCTTTCCAAAGGGCGAGTTGGGCCCCACAGCATCTTGCTTCCAGCTCTTTGGGAAGCTAAGAAACAACTCGCTCTGCACAGTGCTCTTACAGCCTAGTGGGAACATCTCTTCCAAAGGCCTGTGAAACACAGTTTCTTTGCAGGCCTGATCTGGCTTCAGTAGGACTTCTGCTCTGGGTGTGCTACTTTGCCATAGAGCTGAAAGGCACAACGTGCAGGCTTCTTTCCAAAGGGCGAGTTGGGCCCCACAGCATCTTGCTTCCAGCTCTTTGGGAAGCTGAGAAACAACTCGCTCTGCACAGTGCTCTTACAGCCTACCGGGAACATCTCTTCCAAAGGCCTGTGAAACGCAGTTTCTTTGCAGGCCTGATCTGGCTGAAGTAGGACTTCTTCTCTGGGTGTGCTGCTTTGCCCTAGAGCTGAAAGGCACAACGTGCAGGCTTCTTTCCAAAGGGCGAGTTGGGCCCCACAGCATCTTGCTTCCAGCTCTTTGGGAAGCTAAGAAACAACTCGCTCTTCACAGTGCTCTTACAGCCTACCGGGAACATCTCTTCCAAAGGCCTGTGAAACGCAGTTTCTTTGCAGGCCTGATCTGGCTGAAGTAGGACTTCTGCTCTGGGTGTGCTACTTTGCCCTAGAGCTGAAAGGCACAACGTGCAGGCTTCTTTCCAAAGGGCGAGTTGGGCCCCACAGCATCTTGCTTCCAGCTCTTTGGGAAGCTAAGAAACAACTCGCTCTGCACAGTGCTCTTACAGCCTAGTGGGAACATCTCTTCCAAAGGCCTGTGAAACGCAGTTTCTTTGCAGGCCTGATCTGGCTGCAGTAGGACTTCTGCTCTGGGTGTGCTACTTTGCCATAGAGCTGAAAGGCACAACGTGCAGGCTTCTTTCCAAAGGGCGAGTTGGGCCCCACAGCATCTTGCTTCCAGCTCTTTGGGAAGCTAAGAAACAACTCGCTCTGCACAGTGCTCTTACAGCCTACCGGGAACATCTCTTCCAAAGGCCTGTGAAACGCAGTTTCTTTGCAGGCCTGATCTGGCTGAAGTAGGACTTCTGCTCTGGGTGTGCTACTTTGCCCTAGAGCTGAAAGGCACAACGTGCAGGCTTCTTTCCAAAGGGCGAGTTGGGCCCCACAGCATCTTGCTTCCAGCTCTTTGGGAAGCTGAGAATCAACTCGCTCTGCACAGTGCTCTTACAGCCTACCGGGAACATCTCTTCCAAAGGCCTGTGAAACGCAGTTTCTTTGCAGGCCTGATCTGGCTGAAGTAGGACTTCTGCTCTGGGTGTGCTACTTTGCCCTAGAGCTGAAAGGCACAACGTGCAGGCTTCTTTCCAAAGGGCGAGTTGGGCCCCACAGCATCTTGCTTCCAGCTCTTTGGGAAGCTAAGAAACAACTCGCTCTGCACAGTGCTCTTACAGCCTAGTGGGAACATCTCTTCCAAAGGCCTGTGAAACACAGTTTCTTTGCAGGCCTGATCTGGCTGCAGTAGGACTTCTGCTCTGGGTGTGCTACTTTGCCATAGAGCTGAAAGGCACAACGTGCAGGCTTCTTTCCAAAGGGCGAGTTGGGCCCCACAGCATCTTGGTTCCAGCTCTTTGGGAAGCTAAGAAACAACTCGGTCTGCACAGTGCTCTTACAGCCTACCGGGAACATCTCTTCCAAAGGCCTGTGAAACGCAGTTTCTTTGAAGGCCTGATCTGGCTGAAGTAGGACTTCTGCTCTGGGTGTGCTACTTTGCCCTAGAGCTGAAAGGCACAACGTGCAGGCTTCTTTCCAAAGGGCGAGTTGGGCCCCACAGCATCTTGCTTCCAGCTCTTTGGGAAGCTGAGAAACAACTCGCTCTGCACAGTGCTCTTACAGCCTACCGGGAACATCTCTTCCAAAGGCCTGTGAAACGCAGTTTCTTTGCAGGCCTGATCTGGCTGAAGTAGGACTTCTTCTCTGGGTGTGCTGCTTTGCCCTAGAGCTGAAAGGCACAACGTGCAGGCTTCTTTCCAAAGGGCGAGTTGGGCCCCACAGCATCTTGCTTCCAGCTCTTTGGGAAGCTAAGAAACAACTCGCTCTGCACAGTGCTCTTACAGCCTACCGGGAACATCTCTTCCAAAGGCCTGTGAAACGCAGTTTCTTTGCAGGCCTATTCTGGCTGAAGTAGGACTTCTGCTCTGGGTGTGCTACTTTGCCCTAGAGCTGAAAGGCACAACGTGCAGGCTTCTTTCCAGAGGGCGAGTTGGGCCCCACAGCATCTTGCTTCCAGCTCTTTGTGAAGCTAAGAAACAACTCGCTCTGCACAGTGCTCTTACAGCCTACCGGGAACATCTCTTCCAAAGGCCTGTGAAACACAGTTTCTTTGAAGGCCTGGTCTGGCTGAAGTAGGAGTTCTGCTCTGAGTGTGCTACTTTGCCCTAGAGCTGAAAAGCACAACGTGCAGGCTTCTTTCCAAAGGGCGAGTAGGGCCCCACAGCATCTTGCTTCCAGCTCTTTGGGAACCTCAGAAACAACTCGCTCTGCACAGTGCTCTTACAGCCTACCGGGAACATCTCTTCCAAAGGCCTGTGAAACGCAGTTTCTTTGCAGGCCTGATCTGGCTGAAGTAGGACTTCTGCTCTGGGTGTGCTACTTTGCCCTAGAGCTGAAAGGCACAACGTGCAGGCTTCTTTCCAAAGGGCGAGTTGGGCCCCACAGCATCTTGCTTCCAGCTCTTTGGGAAGCTAAGAAACAACTCGCTCTGCACAGTGCTCTTACAGCCTAGTGGGAACATCTCTTCCAAAGGCCTGTGAAACGCAGTTTCTTTGCAGGCCTGATCTGGCTGCAGTAGGACTTCTGCTCTGGGTGTGCTACTTTGCCATAGAGCTGAAAGGCACAACGTGCAGGCTTCTTTCCAAAGGGCGAGTTGGGCCCCACAGCATCTTGCTTCCAGCTCTTTGGGAAGCTAAGAAACAACTCGCTCTGCACAGTGCTCTTACAGCCTACCGGGAACATCTCTTCCAAACGCCTGTGAAACGCAGTTTCTTTGCAGGCCTGATCTGGCTGAAGTAGGACTTCTGCTCTGGGTGTGGTACTTTGCCCTAGAGCTGAAAGGCACAACGTGCAGGCTTCTTTCCAGAGGGCGAGTTGGGCCCCACAGCATCTTGCTTCCAGCTCTTGGGGAAGCTAATAAACAACTCGCTCTGCACAGTGCTCTTACAGCCTACGGGGAACATCTCTTCCAAAGGCCTGTGAAACACAGTTTCTTTTCAGGCCTGATCTGGGTGAAGTAGGACTTCTTCTCTGGGTGTGCTGCTTTGCCCTAGAGCTGAAAGGCGCAACGTCCAGGCTTCTTTCCAAAGGGCGAGTTGGGCCCCACAGCATCTTGCTTCCAGCTCTTTGGGAAGCTAAGAAACAACTCGCTCTGCCCAGTGCTCTTACAGCCTACCGGGAACATCTCTTCCAAAGGCCTGTGAAACGCAGTTTCTTTGCAGGCCTATTCTGGCTGAAGTAGGACTTCTGCTCTGGGTGTGCTACTTTGCCCTAGAGCTGAAAGGCACAACGTGCAGGCTTCTTTCCAGAGGGCGAGTTGGGCCCCACAGCATCTTGCTTCCAGCTCTTTGGGAACCTCAGAAACAACTCGCTCTGCACAGTGCTCTTACAGCCTACCGGGAACATCTCTTCCAAAGGCCTGTGAAACGCAGTTTCTTTGCAGGCCTGATCTGGCTGAAGTAGGACTTCTGCTCTGGGTGTGCTACTTTGCCCTAGAGCTGAAAGGCACAACGTGCAGGCTTCTTTCCAAAGGGCGAGTTGGGCCCCACAGCATCTTGCTTCCAGCTCTTTGGGAAGCTGAGAAACAACTCGCTCTGCACAGTGCTCTTACAGCCTAGTGGGAACATCTCTTCCAAAGGCCTGTGAAACGCAGTTTCTTTGCAGGCCTGATCTGGCTGCAGTAGGACTTCTGCTCTGGGTGTGCTACTTTGCCATAGAGCTGAAAGGCACAACGTGCAGGCTTCTTTCCAAAGGGCGAGTAGGGCCCCACAGCATCTTGCTTCCAGCTCTTTGGGAAGCTAAGAAACAACTCGCTCTGCACAGTGCTCTTACAGCCTACCGGGAACATCTCTTCCAAAGGCCTGTGAAACGCAGTTTCTTTGCAGGCCTGATCTGGCTGAAGTAGGACTTCTGCTCTGGGTGTGCTACTTTGCCCTAGAGCTGAAAGGCACAACGTGCAGGCTTCTTTCCAAAGGGCGAGTTGGGCCCCACAGCATCTTGCTTCCAGCTCTTTGGGAAGCTAAGAAACAACTCGCTCTGCACAGTGCTCTTACAGCCTAGTGGGAACATCTCTTCCAAAGGCCTGTGAAACGCAGTTTCTTTGCAGGCCTGATCTGGCTGCAGTAGGACTTCTGCTCTGGGTGTGCTACTTTGCCATAGAGCTGAAAGGCACAACGTGCAGGCTTCTTTCCAAAGGGCGAGTTGGGCCCCACAGCATCTTGCTTCCAGCTCTTTGGGAAGCTAAGAAACAACTCGCTCTGCACAGTGCTCTTACAGCCTACCGGGAACATCTCTTCCAAAGGCCTGTGAAACGCAGTTTCTTTGAAGGCCTGATCTGGCTGAAGTAGGACTTCTGCTCTGGGTGTGCTACTTTGCCCTAGAGCTGAAAGGCACAACGTGCAGGCTTCTTTCCAAAGGGCGAGTTGGGCCCCACAGCATCTTGCTTCCAGCTCTTTGGGAAGCTAAGAAACAACTCGCTCTGCACAGTGCTCTTACAGCCTAGTGGGAACATCTCTTCCAAAGGCCTGTGAAACGCAGTTTCTTTGCAGGCCTGATCTGGCTGCAGTAGGACTTCTGCTCTGGGTGTGCTACTTTGCCATAGAGCTGAAAGGCACAACGTGCAGGCTTCTTTCCAAAGGGCGAGTTGGGCCCCACAGCATCTTGCTTCCAGCTCTTTGGGAAGCTAAGAAACAACTCGCTCTGCACAGTGCTCTTACAGCCTACCGGGAACATCTCTTCCAAAGGCCTGTGAAACGCAGTTTCTTTGCAGGCCTGATCTGGCTGAAGTAGGACTTCTGCTCTGGGTGTGCTACTTTGCCCTAGAGCTGAAAGGCACAACGTGCAGGCTTCTTTCCAAAGGGCGAGTTGGGCCCCACAGCATCTTGCTTCCAGCTCTTTGGGAAACTGAGAAACAACTCGCTCTGCACAGTGCTCTTACAGCCTACCGGGAACATCTCTTCCAAAGGCCTGTGAAACGCAGTTTCTTTGCAGGCCTGATCTGGCTGAAGTAGGACTTCTGCTCTGGGTGTGCTACTTTGCCCTAGAGCTGAAAGGCACAACGTGCAGGCTTCTTTCCAAAGGGCGAGTTGGGCCCCACAGCATCTTGCTTCCAGCTCTTTGGGAAGCTGAGAAACAACTCGCTCTGCACAGTGCTCTTACAGCCTAGTGGGAACATCTCTTCCAAAGGCCTGTGAAACGCAGTTTCTTTGCAGGCCTGATCTGGCTGCAGTAGGACTTCTGCTCTGGGTGTGCTACTTTGCCATAGAGCTGAAAGGCACAACGTGCAGGCTTCTTTCCAAAGGGCGAGTTGGGCCCCACAGCATCTTGCTTCCAGCTCTTTGGGAAGCTAAGAAACAACTCGCTCTGCACAGTGCTCTTACAGCCTACCGGGAACATCTCTTCCAAAGGCCTGTGAAACGCAGTTTCTTTGCAGGCCTGATCTGGCTGAAGTAGGACTTCTGCTCTGGGTGTGCTACTTTGCCCTAGAGCTGAAAGGCACAACGTGCAGGCTTCTTTCCAAAGGGCGAGTTGGGCCCCACAGCATCTTGCTTCCAGCTCTTTGGGAAGCTGAGAATCAACTCGCTCTGCACAGTGCTCTTACAGCCTACCGGGAACATCTCTTCCAAAGGCCTGTGAAACGCAGTTTCTTTGCAGGCCTGATCTGGCTGCAGTAGGACTTCTGCTCTGGGTGTGCTACTTTGCCCTAGAGCTGAAAGGCACAACGTGCAGGCTTCTTTCCAAAGGGCGAGTTGGGCCCCACAGCATCTTGCTTCCAGCTCTTTGGGAAGCTGAGAAACAACTCGCTCTGCACAGTGCTCTTACAGCCTACCGGGAACATCTCTTCCAAAGGCCTGTGAAACGCAGTTTCTTTGCAGGCCTGATCTGGCTGAAGAAGGACTTCTTCTCTGGGTGTGCTGCTTTGCCCTAGAGCTGAAAGGCACAACGTGCAGGCTTCTTTCCAAAGGGCGAGTTGGGCCCCACAGCATCTTGCTTCCAGCTCTTTGGGAAGCTAAGAAACAACTCGCTCTGCACAGTGCTCTTACAGCCTACCGGGAACATCTCTTCCAAAGGCCTGTGAAACGCAGTTTCTTTGCAGGCCTATTCTGGCTGAAGTAGGACTTCTGCTCTGGGTGTGCTACTTTGCCCTAGAGCTGAAAGGCACAACGTGCAGGCTTCTTTCCAGAGGGCGAGTTGGGCCCCACAGCATCTTGCTTCCAGCTCTTTGTGAAGCTAAGAAACAACTCGCTCTGCACAGTGCTCTTACAGCCTACCGGGAACATCTCTTCCAAAGGCCTGTGAAACACAGTTTCTTTGAAGGCCTGGTCTGGCTGAAGTAGGAGTTCTGCTCTGAGTGTGCTACTTTGCCCTAGAGCTGAAAGGCACAACGTGCAGGCTTCTTTCCAAAGGGCGAGTAGGGCCCCACAGCATCTTGCTTCCAGCTCTTTGGGAACCTCAGAAACAACTCGCTCTGCACAGTGCTCTTACAGCCTACCGGGAACATCTCTTCCAAAGGCCTGTGAAACGCAGTTTCTTTGCAGGCCTGATCTGGCTGAAGTAGGACTTCTGCTCTGGGTGTGCTACTTTGCCCTATAGCTGAAAGGCACAACGTGCAGGCTTCTTTCCAAAGGGCGAGTTGGGCCCCACAGCATCTTGCTTCCAGCTCTTTGGGAAGCTAAGAAACAACTCGCTCTGCACAGTGCTCTTACAGCCTAGTGGGAACATCTCTTCCAAAGGCCTGTGAAACGCAGTTTCTTTGCAGGCCTGATCTGGCTGCAGTAGGACTTCTGCTCTGGGTGTGCTACTTTGCCATAGAGCTGAAAGGCACAACGTGCAGGCTTCTTTCCAAAGGGCGAGTTGGGCCCCACAGCATCTTGCTTCCAGCTCTTTGGGAAGCTAAGAAACAACTCGCTCTGCACAGTGCTCTTACAGCCTACCGGGAACATCTCTTCCAAACGCCTGTGAAACGCAGTTTCTTTGCAGGCCTGATCTGGCTGAAGTAGGACTTCTGCTCTGGGTGTGGTACTTTGCCCTAGAGCTGAAAGGCACAACGTGCAGGCTTCTTTCCAGAGGGCGAGTTGGGCCCCACAGCATCTTGCTTCCAGCTCTTGGGGAAGCTAATAAACAACTCGCTCTGCACAGTGCTCTTACAGCCTAGTGGGAACATCTCTTCCAAAGGCCTGTGAAACGCAGTTTCTTTGCAGGCCTGATCTGGCTGCAGTAGGACTTCTGCTCTGGGTGTGCTACTTTGCCATAGAGCTGAAAGGCACAACGTGCAGGCTTCTTTCCAAAGGGCGAGTTGGGCCCCACAGCATCTTGCTTCCAGCTCTTTGGGAAGCTAAGAAACAACTCGCTCTGCACAGTGCTCTTACAGCCTAGTGGGAACATCTCTTCCAAAGGCCTGTGAAACGCAGTTTCTTTGCAGGCCTGATCTGGCTGCAGTAGGACTTCTGCTCTGGGTGTGCTACTTTGCCATAGAGCTGAAAGGCACAACGTGCAGGCTTCTTTCCAAAGGGCGAGTTGGGCCCCACAGCATCTTGCTTCCAGCTCTTTGGGAAGCTAAGAAACAACTCGCTCTGCACAGTGCTCTTACAGCCTACCGGGAACATCTCTTCCAAAGGCCTGTGAAACGCAGTTTCTTTGCAGGCCTGATCTGGCTGCAGTAGGACTTCTGCTCTGGGTGTGCTACTTTGCCATAGAGCTGAAAGGCACAACGTGCAGGCTTCTTTCCAAAGGGCGAGTTGGGCCCCACAGCATCTTGCTTCCAGCTCTTTGGGAAGCTAAGAAACAACTCGGTCTGCACAGTGCTCTTACAGCCTACCGGGAACATCTCTTCCAAAGGCCTGTGAAACGCAGTTTCTTTGAAGGCCTGATCTGGCTGAAGTAGGACTTCTGCTCTGGGTGTGCTACTTTGCCCTAGAGCTGAAAGGCACAACGTGCAGGCTTCTTTCCAAAGGGCGAGTTGGGCCCCACAGCATCTTGCTTCCAGCTCTTTGGGAAGCTGAGAAACAACTCGCTCTGCACAGTGCTCTTACAGCCTACCGGGAACATCTCTTCCAAAGGCCTGTGAAACGCATTTTCTTTGCAGGCCTGATCTGGCTGAAGTAGGACTTCTTCTCTGGGTGTGCTGCTTTGCCCTAGAGCTGAAAGGCACAACGTGCAGGCTTCTTTCCAAAGGGCGAGTTGGGCCCCACAGCATCTTGCTTCCAGCTCTTTGGGAAGCTAAGAAACAACTCGCTCTGCACAGTGCTCTTACAGCCTACCGGGAACATCTCTTCCAAAGGCCTGTGAAACGCAGTTTCTTTGCAGGCCTATTCTGGCTGAAGTAGGACTTCTGCTCTGGGTGTGCTACTTTGCCCTAGAGCTGAAAGGCACAACGTGCAGGCTTCTTTCCAGAGGGCGAGTTGGGCCCCACAGCATCTTGCTTCCAGCTCTTTGGGAAGCTAAGAAACAACTCGCTCTGCACAGTGCTCTTACAGCCTACGGGTTACATCTCTTCCAAAGGCCTGTGAAACACAGTTTCTTTTCAGGCCTGATCTGGGTGAAGTAGGACTTCTTCTCTGGGTGTGCTGCTTTGCCCTAGAGCTGAAAGGCACAACGTCCAGGCTTCTTTCCAAAGGGCGAGTTGGGCCCCACAGCATCTTGCTTCCAGCTCTTTGGGAAGCTAAGAAACAACTCGCTCTGCACAGTGCTCTTACAGCCTACCGGGAACATCTCTTCCAAAGGCCTGTGAAACGCAGTTTCTTTGCAGGCCTATTCTGGCTGAAGTAGGACTTCTGCTCTGGGTGTGCTACTTTGCCCTAGAGCTGAAAGGCACAACGTGCAGGCTTCTTTCCAGAGGGCGAGTTGGGCCCCACAGCATCTTGCTTCCAGCTCTTTGTGAAGCTAAGAAACAACTCGCTCTGCACAGTGCTCTTACAGCCTACCGGGAACATCTCTTCCAAAGGCCTGTGAAACGCAGTTTCTTTGAAGGCCTGGTCTGGCTGAAGTAGGAGTTCTGCTCTGAGTGTGCTACTTTGCCCTAGAGCTGAAAGGCACAACGTGCAGGCTTCTTTCCAAAGGGCGAGTTGGGCCCCACAGCATCTTGCTTCCAGCTCTTTGGGAAGCTGAGAAACAACTCGCTCTGCACAGTGCTCTTACAGCCTACCGGGAACATCTCTTCCAAAGGCCTGTGAAACGCAGTTTCTTTGCAGGCCTGATCTGGCTGAAGTAGGACTTCTGCTCTGGGTGTGCTACTTTGCCCTAGAGCTGAAAGGCACAACGTGCAGGCTTCTTTCCAAAGGGCGAGTTGGGCCCCACAGCATCTTGCTTCCAGCTCTTTGGGAAGCTAAGAAACAACTCGCTCTGCACAGTGCTCTTACAGCCTAGTGGGAACATCTCTTCCAAAGGCCTGTGAAACGCAGTTTCTTTGCAGGCCTGATCTGGCTGCAGTAGGACTTCTGCTCTGGGTGTGCTACTTTGCCATAGAGCTGAAAGGCACAACGTGCAGGCTTCTTTCCAAAGGGCGAGTTGGGCCCCACAGCATCTTGCTTCCAGCTCTTTGGGAAGCTAAGAAACAACTCGCTCTGCACAGTGCTCTTACAGCCTACCGGGAACATCTCTTCCAAAGGCCTGTGAAACGCAGTTTCTTTGCAGGCCTGATCTGGCTGAAGTAGGACTTCTGCTCTGGGTGTGCTACTTTGCCCTAGAGCTGAAAGGCACAACGTGCAGGCTTCTTTCCAAAGGGCGAGTTGGGCCCCACAGCATCTTGCTTCCAGCTCTTTGGGAAGCTGAGAATCAACTCGCTCTGCACAGTGCTCTTACAGCCTACCGGGAACATCTCTTCCAAAGGCCTGTGAAACGCAGTTTCTTTGCAGGCCTGATCTGGCTGAAGTAGGACTTCTGCTCTGGGTGTGCTACTTTGCCCTAGAGCTGAAAGGCACAACGTGCAGGCTTCTTTCCAAAGGGCGAGTTGGGCCCCACAGCATCTTGCTTCCAGCTCTTTGGGAAGCTAAGAAACAACTCGCTCTGCACAGTGCTCTTACAGCCTAGTGGGAACATCTCTTCCAAAGGCCTGTGAAACACAGTTTCTTTGCAGGCCTGATCTGGCTGCAGTAGGACTTCTGCTCTGGGTGTGCTACTTTGCCATAGAGCTGAAAGGCACAACGTGCAGGCTTCTTTCCAAAGGGCGAGTTGGGCCCCACAGCATCTTGCTTCCAGCTCTTTGGGAAGCTAAGAAACAACTCGGTCTGCACAGTGCTCTTACAGCCTACCGGGAACATCTCTTCCAAAGGCCTGTGAAACGCAGTTTCTTTGAAGGCCTGATCTGGCTGAAGTAGGACTTCTGCTCTGGGTGTGCTACTTTGCCCTAGAGCTGAAAGGCACAACGTGCAGGCTTCTTTCCAAAGGGCGAGTTGGGCCCCACAGCATCTTGCTTCCAGCTCTTTGGGAAGCTGAGAAACAACTCGCTCTGCACAGTGCTCTTACAGCCTACCGGGAACATCTCTTCCAAAGGCCTGTGAAACGCATTTTCTTTGCAGGCCTGATCTGGCTGAAGTAGGACTTCTTCTCTGGGTGTGCTGCTTTGCCCTAGAGCTGAAAGGCACAACGTGCAGGCTTCTTTCCAAAGGGCGAGTTGGGCCCCACAGCATCTTGCTTCCAGCTCTTTGGGAAGCTAAGAAACAACTCGCTCTGCACAGTGCTCTTACAGCCTACCGGGAACATCTCTTCCAAAGGCCTGTGAAACGCAGTTTCTTTGCAGGCCTATTCTGGCTGAAGTAGGACTTCTGCTCTGGGTGTGCTACTTTGCCCTAGAGCTGAAAGGCACAACGTGCAGGCTTCTTTCCAGAGGGCGAGTTGGGCCCCACAGCATCTTGCTTCCAGCTCTTTGGGAAGCTAAGAAACAACTCGCTCTGCACAGTGCTCTTACAGCCTACGGGGAACATCTCTTCCAAAGGCCTGTGAAACACAGTTTCTTTTCAGGCCTGATCTGGGTGAAGTAGGACTTCTTCTCTGGGTGTGCTGCTTTGCCCTAGAGCTGAAAGGCACAACGTCCAGGCTTCTTTCCAAAGGGCGAGTTGGGCCCCACAGCATCTTGCTTCCAGCTCTTTGGGAAGCTAAGAAACAACTCGCTCTGCACAGTGCTCTTACAGCCTACCGGGAACATCTCTTCCAAAGGCCTGTGAAACGCAGTTTCTTTGCAGGCCTATTCTGGCTGAAGTAGGACTTCTGCTCTGGGTGTGCTACTTTGCCCTAGAGCTGAAAGGCACAACGTGCAGGCTTCTTTCCAGAGGGCGAGTTGGGCCCCACAGCATCTTGCTTCCAGCTCTTTGTGAAGCTAAGAAACAACTCGCTCTGCACAGTGCTCTTACAGCCTACCGGGAACATCTCTTCCAAAGGCCTGTGAAACGCAGTTTCTTTGAAGGCCTGGTCTGGCTGAAGTAGGAGTTCTGCTCTGAGTGTGCTACTTTGCCCTAGAGCTGAAAGGCACAACGTGCAGGCTTCTTTCCAAAGGGCGAGTTGGGCCCCACAGCATCTTGCTTCCAGCTCTTTGGGAAGCTGAGAAACAACTCGCTCTGCACAGTGCTCTTACAGCCTACCGGGAACATCTCTTCCAAAGGCCTGTGAAACGCAGTTTCTTTGCAGGCCTGATCTGGCTGAAGTAGGACTTCTGCTCTGGGTGTGCTACTTTGCCCTAGAGCTGAAAGGCACAACGTGCAGGCTTCTTTCCAAAGGGCGAGTTGGGCCCCACAGCATCTTGCTTCCAGCTCTTTGGGAAGCTAAGAAACAACTCGCTCTGCACAGTGCTCTTACAGCCTAGTGGGAACATCTCTTCCAAAGGCCTGTGAAACGCAGTTTCTTTGCAGGCCTGATCTGGCTGCAGTAGGACTTCTGCTCTGGGTGTGCTACTTTGCCATAGAGCTGAAAGGCACAACGTGCAGGCTTCTTTCCAAAGGGCGAGTTGGGCCCCACAGCATCTTGCTTCCAGCTCTTTGGGAAGCTAAGAAACAACTCGCTCTGCACAGTGCTCTTACAGCCTACCGGGAACATCTCTTCCAAAGGCCTGTGAAACGCAGTTTCTTTGCAGGCCTGATCTGGCTGAAGTAGGACTTCTGCTCTGGGTGTGCTACTTTGCCCTAGAGCTGAAAGGCACAACGTGCAGGCTTCTTTCCAAAGGGCGAGTTGGGCCCCACAGCATCTTGCTTCCAGCTCTTTGGGAAGCTGAGAATCAACTCGCTCTGCACAGTGCTCTTACAGCCTACCGGGAACATCTCTTCCAAAGGCCTGTGAAACGCAGTTTCTTTGCAGGCCTGATCTGGCTGAAGTAGGACTTCTGCTCTGGGTGTGCTACTTTGCCCTAGAGCTGAAAGGCACAACGTGCAGGCTTCTTTCCAAAGGGCGAGTTGGGCCCCACAGCATCTTGCTTCCAGCTCTTTGGGAAGCTAAGAATCAACTCGCTCTGCACAGTGCTCTTACAGCCTAGTGGGAACATCTCTTCCAAAGGCCTGTGAAACACAGTTTCTTTGCAGGCCTGATCTGGCTGCAGTAGGACTTCTGCTCTGGGTGTGCTACTTTGCCATAGAGCTGAAAGGCACAACGTGCAGGCTTCTTTCCAAAGGGCGAGTTGGGCCCCACAGCATCTTGCTTCCAGCTCTTTGGGAAGCTAAGAAACAACTCGGTCTGCACAGTGCTCTTACAGCCTACCGGGAACATCTCTTCCAAAGGCCTGTGAAACGCAGTTTCTTTGAAGGCCTGATCTGGCTGAAGTAGGACTTCTGCTCTGGGTGTGCTACTTTGCCCTAGAGCTGAAAGGCACAACGTGCAGGCTTCTTTCCAAAGGGCGAGTTGGGCCCCACAGCATCTTGCTTCCAGCTCTTTGGGAAGCTGAGAAACAACTCGCTCTGCACAGTGCTCTTACAGCCTACCGGGAACATCTCTTCCAAAGGCCTGTGAAACGCAGTTTCTTTGCAGGCCTGATCTGGCTGAAGTAGGACTTCTTCTCTGGGTGTGCTGCTTTGCCCTAGAGCTGAAAGGCACAACGTGCAGGCTTCTTTCCAAAGGGCGAGTTGGGCCCCACAGCATCTTGCTTCCAGCTCTTTGGGAAGCTAAGAAACAACTCGCTCTGCACAGTGCTCTTACAGCCTACCGGGAACATCTCTTCCAAAGGCCTGTGAAACGCAGTTTCTTTGCAGGCCTATTCTGGCTGAAGTAGGACTTCTGCTCTGGGTGTGCTACTTTGCCCTAGAGCTGAAAGGCACAACGTGCAGGCTTCTTTCCAGAGGGCGAGTTGGGCCCCACAGCATCTTGCTTCCAGCTCTTTGTGAAGCTAAGAAACAACTCGCTCTGCACAGTGCTCTTACAGCCTACCGGGAACATCTCTTCCAAAGGCCTGTGAAACACAGTTTCTTTGAAGGCCTGGTCTGGCTGAAGTAGGAGTTCTGCTCTGAGTGTGCTACTTTGCCCTAGAGCTGAAAAGCACAACGTGCAGGCTTCTTTCCAAAGGGCGAGTAGGGCCCCACAGCATCTTGCTTCCAGCTCTTTGGGAACCTCAGAAACAACTCGCTCTGCACAGTGCTCTTACAGCCTACCGGGAACATCTCTTCCAAAGGCCTGTGAAACGCAGTTTCTTTGCAGGCCTGATCTGGCTGAAGTAGGACTTCTGCTCTGGGTGTGCTACTTTGCCCTAGAGCTGAAAGGCACAACGTGCAGGCTTCTTTCCAAAGGGCGAGTTGGGCCCCACAGCATCTTGCTTCCAGCTCTTTGGGAAGCTGAGAAACAACTCGCTCTGCACAGTGCTCTTACAGCCTAAAGGGAACATCTCTTCCAAAGGCCTGTGAAACGCAGTTTCTTTGCAGGCCTGATCTGGCTGCAGTAGGACTTCTGCTCTGGGTGTGCTACTTTGCCATAGAGCTGAAAGGCACAACGTGCAGGCTTCTTTCCAAAGGGCGAGTTGGGCCCCACAGCATCTTGCTTCCAGCTCTTTGGGAAGCTAAGAAACAACTCGCTCTGCACAGTGCTCTTACAGCCTACCGGGAACATCTCTTCCAAACGCCTGTGAAACGCAGTTTCTTTGCAGGCCTGATCTGGCTGAAGTAGGACTTCTGCTCTGGGTGTGGTACTTTGCCCTAGAGCTGAAAGGCACAACGTGCAGGCTTCTTTCCAGAGGGCGAGTTGGGCCCCACAGCATCTTGCTTCCAGCTCTTGGGGAAGCTAATAAACAACTCGCTCTGCACAGTGCTCTTACAGCCTACGGGGAACATCTCTTCCAAAGGCCTGTGAAACACAGTTTCTTTTCAGGCCTGATCTGGGTGAAGTAGGACTTCTTCTCTGGGTGTGCTGCTTTGCCCTAGAGCTGAAAGGCACAACGTCCAGGCTTCTTTCCAAAGGGCGAGTTGGGCCCCACAGCATCTTGCTTCCAGCTCTTTGGGAAGCTAAGAAACAACTCGCTCTGCACAGTGCTCTTACAGCCTACCGGGAACATCTCTTCCAAAGGCCTGTGAAACGCAGTTTCTTTGCAGGCCTATTCTGGCTGAAGTAGGACTTCTGCTCTGGGTGTGCTACTTTGCCCTAGAGCTGAAAGGCACAACGTGCAGGCTTCTTTCCAGAGGGCGAGTTGGGCCCCACAGCATCTTGCTTCCAGCTCTTTGTGAAGCTAAGAAACAACTCGCTCTGCACAGTGCTCTTACAGCCTACCGGGAACATCTCTTCCAAAGGCCTGTGAAACGCAGTTTCTTTGAAGGCCTGGTCTGGCTGAAGTAGGAGTTCTGCTCTGAGTGTGCTACTTTGCCCTAGAGCTGAAAAGCACAACGTGCAGGCTTCTTTCCAAAGGGCGAGTAGGGCCCCACAGCATCTTGCTTCCAGCTCTTTGGGAACCTCAGAAACAACTCGCTCTGCACAGTGCTCTTACAGCCTACCGGGAACATCTCTTCCAAAGGCCTGTGAAACGCAGTTTCTTTGCAGGCCTGATCTGGCTGAAGTAGGACTTCTGCTCTGGGTGTGCTACTTTGCCCTAGAGCTGAAAGGCACAACGTGCAGGCTTCTTTCCAAAGGGCGAGTTGGGCCCCACAGCATCTTGCTTCCAGCTCTTTGGGAAGCTAAGAAACAACTCGCTCTGCACAGTGCTCTTACAGCCTAGTGGGAACATCTCTTCCAAAGGCCTGTGAAACGCAGTTTCTTTGCAGGCCTGATCTGGCTGCAGTAGGACTTCTGCTCTGGGTGTGCTACTTTGCCATAGAGCTGAAAGGCACAACGTGCAGGCTTCTTTCCAAAGGGCGAGTTGGGCCCCACAGCATCTTGCTTCCAGCTCTTTGGGAAGCTAAGAAACAACTCGCTCTGCACAGTGCTCTTACAGCCTACCGGGAACATCTCTTCCAAAGGCCTGTGAAACGCAGTTTCTTTGCAGGCCTGATCTGGCTGAAGTAGGACTTCTGCTCTGGGTGTGCTACTTTGCCCTAGAGCTGAAAGGCACAACGTGCAGGCTTCTTTCCAAAGGGCGAGTTGGGCCCCACAGCATCTTGCTTCCAGCTCTTTGGGAAGCTGAGAAACAACTCGCTCTGCACAGTGCTCTTACAGCCTACCGGGAACATCTCTTCCAACGGCCTGTGAAACGCAGTTTCTTTGCAGGCCTGATCTGGCTGAAGTAGGACTTCTGCTCTGGGTGTGCTACTTTGCCCTAGAGCTGAAAGGCACAACGTGCAGGCTTCTTTCCAAAGGGCGAGTTGGGCCCCACAGCATCTTGCTTCCAGCTCTTTGGGAAGCTAAGAAACAACTCGCTCTGCACAGTGCTCTTACAGCCTAGTGGGAACATCTCTTCCAAAGGCCTGTGAAACGCAGTTTCTTTGCAGGCCTGATCTGGCTGCAGTAGGACTTCTGCTCTGGGTGTGCTACTTTGCCCTAGAGCTGAAAGGCACAACGTGCAGGCTTCTTTCCAAAGGGCGAGTTGGGCCCCACAGCATCTTGCTTCCAGCTCTTTGGGAAGCTAAGAAACAACTCGCTCTGCACAGTGCTCTTACAGCCTACCGGGAACATCTCTTCCAAAGGCCTGTGAAACGCAGTTTCTTTGCAGGCCTGATCTGGCTGAAGTAGGACTTCTGCTCTGGGTGTGCTACTTTGCCCTAGAGCTGAAAGGCACAACGTGCAGGCTTCTTTCCAAAGGGCGAGTTGGGCCCCACAGCATCTTGCTTCCAGCTCTTTGGGAAGCTGAGAATCAACTCGCTCTGCACAGTGCTCTTACAGCCTACCGGGAACATCTCTTCCAAAGGCCTGTGAAACGCAGTTTCTTTGCAGGCCTGATCTGGCTGAAGTAGGACTTCTGCTCTGGGTGTGCTACTTTGCCCTAGAGCTGAAAGGCACAACGTGCAGGCTTCTTTCCAAAGGGCGAGTTGGGCCCCACAGCATCTTGCTTCCAGCTCTTTGGGAAGCTAAGAAACAACTCGCTCTGCACAGTGCTCTTACAGCCTGCCGGGAACATCTCTTCCAAAGGCCTGTGAAACGCAGTTTCTTTGCAGGCCTGATCTGGCTGAAGTAGGACTTCTGCTCTGGGTGTGCTACTTTGCCCTAGAGCTGAAAGGCACAACGTGCAGGCTTCTTTCCAAAGGGCGAGTTGGGCCCCACAGCATCTTGCTTCCAGCTCTTTGGGAAGCTAAGAAACAACTCGCTCTGCACAGTTCTCTTATAGCCTACCGGGAACATCTCTTCCAAAGGCCTGTGAAACGCAGTTTCTTTGCAGGACTCATCTGGCTGAAGTAGGACTTCTGCTCTGGGTGTGCTCCATTGCCCTAGAGCTGAAAGGCACAACCTGCAGGCTTCCTTCCAAAGGGCGAGTTGGGCCCCACAGCATCTTGCTTCCAGCTCTTTGGGAAGCTAAGAAACAACTCGCTCTGCACAGTGCTCTTACAGCCTAGGGGGAACATCTCTTCCAAAGGCCTGTGAAACGCAGTTTCTTTGCAGGCCTGATCTGGCTAAAGTAGGACTTCTGCTCTGGGTGTGCTACTTTGCCCTAGAGCTGAAAGGCACAACGTGCAGGCTTCTTTCCAAAGGGCGAGTTGGGCCCCACAGCAACTTGCTTCCAGCTCTTTGGGAAGCTAAGAAACAACTCGCTCTGCACAGTGCTCTTACAGCCTACGGGGAACATCTCTTCCAAAGGCCTGTGAAACACAGTTTCTTTTCAGGCCTGATCTGGGTGAAGTAGGACTTCTTCTCTGGGTTTGCTGCTTTGCCCTATAGCTGAAAGGCACAACGTGCAGGCTTCTTTCCAAAGGGCGAGTTGGGCCCCACAGCATCTTGCTTCCAGCTCTTTGGGAAGCTAAGAAACAACTCGCTCTGCACAGTGCTCTTACAGCCTACCGGGAACATCTCTTGAAAAGGCCTGTGAAACGCAGTTTCTTTGCAGGCCTATTCTGGCTGAAGTAGGACTTCTGCTCTGGGTGTGCTACTTTGCCCTAGAGCTGAAAGGCACAACGTGCAGGCTTCTTTCCAAAGGGCGCGTTGGGCCCCACAGCATCTTGCTTCCAGCTCTTTGGGAAGCTAAGAAACAACTCGCTCTGCACAGTGCTCTTACAGCCTAGTGGGAACATCTCTTCCAAAGGCCTGTGAAACGCAGTTTCTTTGCAGGCCTGATCTGGCTGAAGTAGGACTTCTGCTCTGGGTGTGCTACTTTGCCCTAGAGCTGAAAGGCACAACGTGCAGGCTTCTTTCCAAAGGGCGAGTTGGGCCCCACAGCATCTTGCTTCCAGCTCTTTGGGAAGCTGAGAATCAACTCGCTCTGCACAGTGCTCTTACAGCCTACCGGGAACATCTCTTCCAAAGGCCTGTGAAACGCAGTTTCTTTGCAGGCCTGATCTGGCTGAAGTAGGACTTCTGCTCTGGGTGTGCTACTTTGCCCTAGAGCTGAAAGGCACAACGTGCAGGCTTCTTTCCAAAGGGCGAGTTGGGCCCCACAGCATCTTGCTTCCAGCTCTTTGGGAAGCTAAGAAACAACTCGCTCTGCACAGTGCTCTTACAGCCTAGTGGGAACATCTCTTCCAAAGGCCTGTGAAACACAGTTTCTTTGCAGGCCTGATCTGGCTGCAGTAGGACTTCTGCTCTGGGTGTGCTACTTTGCCATAGAGCTGAAAGGCACAACGTGCAGGCTTCTTTCCAAAGGGCGAGTTGGGCCCCACAGCATCTTGCTTCCAGCTCTTTGGGAAGCTAAGAAACAACTCGGTCTGCACAGTGCTCTTACAGCCTACCGGGAACATCTCTTCCAAAGGCCTGTGAAACGCAGTTTCTTTGAAGGCCTGATCTGGCTGAAGTAGGACTTCTGCTCTGGGTGTGCTACTTTGCCCTAGAGCTGAAAGGCACAACGTGCAGGCTTCTTTCCAAAGGGCGAGTTGGGCCCCACAGCATCTTGCTTCCAGCTCTTTGGGAAGCTGAGAAACAACTCGCTCTGCACAGTGCTCTTACAGCCTACCGGGAACATCTCTTCCAAAGGCCTGTGAAACGCAGTTTCTTTGCAGGCCTGATCTGGCTGAAGTAGGACTTCTTCTCTGGGTGTGCTGCTTTGCCCTAGAGCTGAAAGGCACAACGTGCAGGCTTCTTTCCAAAGGGCGAGTTGGGCCCCACAGCATCTTGCTTCCAGCTCTTTGGGAAGCTAAGAAACAACTCGCTCTGCACAGTGCTCTTACAGCCTACCGGGAACATCTCTTCCAAAGGCCTGTGAAACGCAGTTTCTTTGCAGGCCTATTCTGGCTGAAGTAGGACTTCTGCTCTGGGTGTGCTACTTTGCCCTAGAGCTGAAAGGCACAACGTGCAGGCTTCTTTCCAGAGGGCGAGTTGGGCCCCACAGCATCTTGCTTCCAGCTCTTTGTGAAGCTAAGAAACAACTCGCTCTGCACAGTGCTCTTACAGCCTACCGGGAACATCTCTTCCAAAGGCCTGTGAAACACAGTTTCTTTGAAGGCCTGGTCTGGCTGAAGTAGGAGTTCTGCTCTGAGTGTGCTACTTTGCCCTAGAGCTGAAAAGCACAACGTGCAGGCTTCTTTCCAAAGGGCGAGTAGGGCCCCACAGCATCTTGCTTCCAGCTCTTTGGGAACCTCAGAAACAACTCGCTCTGCACAGTGCTCTTACAGCCTACCGGGAACATCTCTTCCAAAGGCCTGTGAAACGCAGTTTCTTTGCAGGCCTGATCTGGCTGAAGTAGGACTTCTGCTCTGGGTGTGCTACTTTGCCCTAGAGCTGAAAGGCACAACGTGCAGGCTTCTTTCCAAAGGGTGAGTTGGGCCCCACAGCATCTTGCTTCCAGCTCTTTGGGAACCTCAGAAACAACTCGCTCTGCACAGTGCTCTTACAGCCTAAAGGGAACATCTCTTCCAAAGGCCTGTGAAACGCAGTTTCTTTGCAGGCCTGATCTGGCTGCAGTAGGACTTCTGCTCTGGGTGTGCTACTTTGCCATAGAGCTGAAAGGCACAACGTGCAGGCTTCTTTCCAAAGGGCGAGTTGGGCCCCACAGCATCTTGCTTCCAGCTCTTTGGGAAGCTAAGAAACAACTCGCTCTGCACAGTGCTCTTACAGCCTACCGGGAACATCTCTTCCAAACGCCTGTGAAACGCAGTTTCTTTGCAGGCCTGATCTGGCTGAAGTAGGACTTCTGCTCTGGGTGTGGTACTTTGCCCTAGAGCTGAAAGGCACAACGTGCAGGCTTCTTTCCAGAGGGCGAGTTGGGCCCCACAGCATCTTGCTTCCAGCTCTTGGGGAAGCTAATAAACAACTCGCTCTGCACAGTGCTCTTACAGCCTACGGGGAACATCTCT
Organism: Equus caballus; assembly: GCF_041296265.1. Lineage (NCBI taxonomy): Eukaryota > Metazoa > Chordata > Mammalia > Perissodactyla > Equidae > Equus > Equus caballus. The sequence continues at coordinate 32,079,949 of NC_091689.1, forward strand.
TCCAAAGGCCTGTGAAACACAGTTTCTTTTCAGGCCTGATCTGGGTGAAGTAGGACTTCTTCTCTGGGTGTGCTGCTTTGCCCTAGAGCTGAAAGGCACAACGTCCAGGCTTCTTTCCAAAGGGCGAGTTGGGCCCCACAGCATCTTGCTTCCAGCTCTTTGGGAAGCTAAGAAACAACTCGCTCTGCACAGTGCTCTTACAGCCTACCGGGAACATCTCTTCCAAAGGCCTGTGAAACGCAGTTTCTTTGCAGGCCTATTCTGGCTGAAGTAGGACTTCTGCTCTGGGTGTGCTACTTTGCCCTAGAGCTGAAAGGCACAACGTGCAGGCTTCTTTCCAGAGGGCGAGTTGGGCCCCACAGCATCTTGCTTCCAGCTCTTTGTGAAGCTAAGAAACAACTCGCTCTGCACAGTGCTCTTACAGCCTACCGGGAACATCTCTTCCAAAGGCCTGTGAAACGCAGTTTCTTTGAAGGCCTGGTCTGGCTGAAGTAGGACTTCTGCTCTGAGTGTGCTACTTTGCCCTAGAGCTGAAAAGCACAACGTGCAGGCTTCTTTCCAAAGGGCGAGTAGGGCCCCACAGCATCTTGCTTCCAGCTCTTTGGGAACCTCAGAAACAACTCGCTCTGCACAGTGCTCTTACAGCCTACCGGGAACATCTCTTCCAAAGGCCTGTGAAACGCAGTTTCTTTGCAGGCCTGATCTGGCTGAAGTAGGACTTCTGCTCTGGGTGTGCTACTTTGCCCTAGAGCTGAAAGGCACAACGTGCAGGCTTCTTTCCAAAGGGCGAGTTGGGCCCCACAGCATCTTGCTTCCAGCTCTTTGGGAAGCTAAGAAACAACTCGCTCTGCACAGTGCTCTTACAGCCTAGTGGGAACATCTCTTCCAAAGGCCTGTGAAACGCAGTTTCTTTGCAGGCCTGATCTGGCTGCAGTAGGACTTCTGCTCTGGGTGTGCTACTTTGCCATAGAGCTGAAAGGCACAACGTGCAGGCTTCTTTCCAAAGGGCGAGTTGGGCCCCACAGCATCTTGCTTCCAGCTCTTTGGGAAGCTAAGAAACAACTCGCTCTGCACAGTGCTCTTACAGCCTACCGGGAACATCTCTTCCAAAGGCCTGTGAAACGCAGTTTCTTTGCAGGCCTGATCTGGCTGAAGTAGGACTTCTGCTCTGGGTGTGCTACTTTGCCCTAGAGCTGAAAGGCACAACGTGCAGGCTTCTTTCCAAAGGGCGAGTTGGGCCCCACAGCATCTTGCTTCCAGCTCTTTGGGAAGCTGAGAAACAACTCGCTCTGCACAGTGCTCTTACAGCCTACCGGGAACATCTCTTCCAAAGGCCTGTGAAACGCAGTTTCTTTGCAGGCCTGATCTGGCTGAAGTAGGACTTCTGCTCTGGGTGTGCTACTTTGCCCTAGAGCTGAAAGGCACAACGTGCAGGCTTCTTTCCAAAGGGCGAGTTGGGCCCCACAGCATCTTGCTTCCAGCTCTTTGGGAAGCTAAGAAACAACTCGCTCTGCACAGTGCTCTTACAGCCTACCGGGAACATCTCTTCCAAAGGCCTGTGAAACGCAGTTTCTTTGCAGGCCTGATCTGGCTGAAGTAGGACTTCTGCTCTGGGTGTGCTACTTTGCCCTAGAGCTGAAAGGCACAACGTGCAGGCTTCTTTCCAAAGGGCGAGTTGGGCCCCACAGCATCTTGCTTCCAGCTCTTTGGGAAGCTGAGAAACAACTCGCTCTGCACAGTGCTCTTACAGCCTAGTGGGAACATCTCTTCCAAAGGCCTGTGAAACGCAGTTTCTTTGCAGGCCTGATCTGGCTGAAGTAGGACTTCTGCTCTGGGTGTGCTACTTTGCCCTAGAGCTGAAAGGCACAACGTGCAGGCTTCTTTCCAAAGGGCGAGTTGGGCCCCACAGCATCTTGCTTCCAGCTCTTTGGGAAGCTAAGAAACAACTCGCTCTGCACAGTGCTCTTACAGCCTACCGGGAACATCTCTTCCAAAGGCCTGTGAAACGCAGTTTCTTTGCAGGCCTGATCTGGCTGAAGTAGGACTTCTGCTCTGGGTGTGCTACTTTGCCCTAGAGCTGAAAGGCACAACGTGCAGGCTTCTTTCCAAAGGGCGAGTTGGGCCCCACAGCATCTTGCTTCCAGCTCTTTGGGAAGCTGAGAATCAACTCGCTCTGCACAGTGCTCTTACAGCCTACCGGGAACATCTCTTCCAAAGGCCTGTGAAACGCAGTTTCTTTGCAGGCCTGATCTGGCTGAAGTAGGACTTCTGCTCTGGGTGTGCTACTTTGCCCTAGAGCTGAAAGGCACAACGTGCAGGCTTCTTTCCAAAGGGCGAGTTGGGCCCCACAGCATCTTGCTTCCAGCTCTTTGGGAAGCTAAGAAACAACTCGCTCTGCACAGTGCTCTTACAGCCTATTGGGAACATCTCTTCCAAAGGCCTGTGAAACACAGTTTCTTTGCAGGCCTGATCTGGCTGCAGTAGGACTTCTGCTCTGGGTGTGCTACTTTGCCATAGAGCTGAAAGGCACAACGTGCAGGCTTCTTTCCAAAGGGCGAGTTGGGCCCCACAGCATCTTGCTTCCAGCTCTTTGGGAAGCTAAGAAACAACTCGGTCTGCACAGTGCTCTTACAGCCTACCGGGAACATCTCTTCCAAAGGCCTGTGAAACGCAGCTTCTTTGAAGGCCTGATCTGGCTGAAGTAGGACTTCTGCTCTGGGTGTGCTACTTTGCCCTAGAGCTGAAAGGCACAACGTGCAGGCTTCTTTCCAAAGGGCGAGTTGGGCCCCACAGCATCTTGCTTCCAGCTCTTTGGGAAGCTAAGAAACAACTCGCTCTGCACAGTGCTCTTACAGCCTAGCGGGAACAGCTCTTCCAAAGGCCTGTGAAACTCAGTTTCTTTGCAGGCCTGATCTGGCTGAAGTAGGACTTCTGCTCTGGGTGTGCTACTTTGCCCTAGAGCTGAAAGGCACAACGTGCAGGCTTCTTTCCAAAGGGCGAGTTGGGCCCCACAGCATCTTGCTTCCAGCTCTTTGGGAAGCTAAGAAACAACTCGCTCTGCACAGTGCTCTTACAGCCTACCGGGAACATCTCTTCCAAAGGCCTGTGAAACGCAGTTTCTTTGCAGGCCTGATCTGGCTGAAGTAGGACTTCTGCTCTGGGTGTGCTACTTTGCCCTAGAGCTGAAAGGCACAACGTGCAGGCTTCTTTCCAAAGGGCGAGTTGGGCCCCACAGCATCTTGCTTCCAGCTCTTTGGGAAGCTAAGAAACAACTCGCTCTGCACAGTTCTCTTATAGCCTACCGGGAACATCTCTTCCAAAGGCCTGTGAAACGCAGTTTCTTTGCAGGACTCATCTGGCTGAAGTAGGACTTCTGCTCTGGGTGTGCTCCATTGCCCTAGAGCTGAAAGGCACAACGTGCAGTCTTCCTTCCAAAGGGCGAGTTGGGCCCCACAGCATCTTGCTTCCAGCTCTTTGGGAAGCTAAGAAACAACTCGCTCTGCACAGTGCTCTTACAGCCTACCGGGAACATCTCTTCCAAAGGCCTGTGAAACGCAGTTTCTTTGCAGGCCTATTCTGGCTGAAGTAGGACTTCTGCTCTGGGTGTGCTACTTTGCCCTAGAGCTGAAAGGCACAACGTGCAGGCTTCTTTCCAAAGGGCGAGTTGGGCCCCACAGCATCTTGCTTCCAGCTCTTTGTGAAGCTAAGAAACAACTCGCTCTGCACAGTGCTCTTACAGCCTACCGGGAACATCTCTTCCAAAGGCCTGTGAAACACAGTTTCTTTGAAGGCCTGGTCTGGCTGAAGTAGGAGTTCTGCTCTGAGTGTGCTACTTTGCCCTAGAGCTGAAAAGCACAACGTGCAGGCTTCTTTCCAAAGGGTGAGTAGGGCCCCACAGCATCTTGCTTCCAGCTCTTTGGGAACCTCAGAAACAACTCGCTCTGCACAGTGCTCTTACAGCCTACCGGGAACATCTCTTCCAAAGGCCTGTGAAACGCAGTTTCTTTGCAGGCCTGATCTGGCTGAAGTAGGACTTCTGCTCTGGGTGTGCTACTTTGCCATAGAGCTGAAAGGCACAACGTGCAGGCTTCTTTCCAAAGGGCGAGTTGGGCCCCACAGCATCTTGCTTCCAGCTCTTTGGGAAGCTAAGAAACAACTCGGTCTGCACAGTGCTCTTACAGCCTACCGGGAACATCTCTTCCAAAGGCCTGTGAAACGCAGTTTCTTTGAAGGCCTGATCTGGCTGAAGTAGGACTTCTGCTCTGGGTGTGCTACTTTGCCCTAGAGCTGAAAGGCACAACGTGCAGGCTTCTTTCCAAAGGGCGAGTTGGGCCCCACAGCATCTTGCTTCCAGCTCTTTGGGAAGCTGAGAAACAACTCGCTCTGCACAGTGCTCTTACAGCCTACCGGGAACATCTCTTCCAAACGCCTGTGAAACGCAGTTTCTTTGCAGGCCTGATCTGGCTGAAGTAGGACTTCTGCTCTGGGTGTGGTACTTTGCCCTAGAGCTGAAAGGCACAACGTGCAGGCTTCTTTCCAGAGGGCGAGTTGGGCCCCACAGCATCTTGCTTCCAGCTCTTGGGGAAGCTAATAAACAACTCGCTCTGCACAGTGCTCTTACAGCCTACGGGGAACATCTCTTCCAAAGGCCTGTGAAACACAGTTTCTTTTCAGGCCTGATCTGGGTGAAGTAGGACTTCTTCTCTGGGTGTGCTGCTTTGCCCTAGAGCTGAAAGGCACAACGTGCAGGCTTCTTTCCAAAGGGCGAGTTGGGCCCCACAGCATCTTGCTTCCAGCTCTTTGGGAAGCTCAGAAACAACTCGCTCTGCACAGTGCTCTTACAGCCTACCGGGAACATCTCTTCCAAAGGCCTGTGAAACGCAGTTTCTTTGCAGGCCTATTCTGGCTGAAGTAGGACTTCTGCTCTGGGTGTGCTACTTTGCCCTAGAGCTGAAAGGCACAACGTGCAGGCTTCTTTCCAGAGGGCGAGTTGGGCCCCACAGCATCTTGCTTCCAGCTCTTTGTGAAGCTAAGAAACAACTCGCTCTGCACAGTGCTCTTACAGCCTACCGGGAACATCTCTTCCAAAGGCCTGTGAAACGCAGTTTCTTTGAAGGCCTGGTCTGGCTGAAGTAGGAGTTCTGCTCTGAGTGTGCTACTTTGCCCTAGAGCTGAAAAGCACAACGTGCAGGCTTCTTTCCAAAGGGCGAGTAGGGCCCCACAGCATCTTGCTTCCAGCTCTTTGGGAACCTCAGAAACAACTCGCTCTGCACAGTGCTCTTACAGCCTACCGGGAACATCTCTTCCAAAGGCCTGTGAAACGCAGTTTCTTTGCAGGCCTGATCTGGCTGAAGTAGGACTTCTGCTCTGGCTGTGCTCCATTGCCCTAGAGCTGAAAGGCACAACGTGCAGGCTTCTTTCCAAAGGGCGAGTTGGGCCCCACAGCATCTTGCTTCCAGCTCTTTGGGAAGCTGAGAAACAACTCGCTCTGCACAGTGCTCTTACAGCCTAGTGGGAACATCTCTTCCAAAGGCCTGTGAAACGCAGTTTCTTTGCAGGCCTGATCTGGCTGCAGTAGGACTTCTGCTCTGGGTGTGCTACTTTGCCATAGAGCTGAAAGGCACAACGTGCAGGCTTCTTTCCAAAGGGCGAGTTGGGCCCCACAGCATCTTGCTTCCAGCTCTTTGGGAAGCTAAGAAACAACTCGCTCTGCACAGTGCTCTTACAGCCTACCGGGAACATCTCTTCCAAAGGCCTGTGAAACGCAGTTTCTTTGCAGGCCTGATCTGGCTGAAGTAGGACTTCTGCTCTGGGTGTGCTACTTTGCCCTAGAGCTGAAAGGCACAACGTGCAGGCTTCTTTCCAAAGGGCGAGTTGGGCCCCACAGCATCTTGCTTCCAGCTCTTTGGGAAGCTGAGAATCAACTCGCTCTGCACAGTGCTCTTACAGCCTACCGGGAACATCTCTTCCAAAGGCCTGTGAAACGCAGTTTCTTTGCAGGCCTGATCTGGCTGAAGTAGGACTTCTGCTCTGGGTGTGCTACTTTGCCCTAGAGCTGAAAGGCACAACGTGCAGGCTTCTTTCCAAAGGGCGAGTTGGGCCCCACAGCATCTTGCTTCCAGCTCTTTGGGAAGCTAAGAAACAACTCGCTCTGCACAGTGCTCTTACAGCCTAGTGGGAACATCTCTTCCAAAGGCCTGTGAAACACAGTTTCTTTGCAGGCCTGATCTGGCTGCAGTAGGACTTCTGCTCTGGGTGTGCTACTTTGCCATAGAGCTGAAAGGCACAACGTGCAGGCTTCTTTCCAAAGGGCGAGTTGGGCCCCACAGCATCTTGCTTCCAGCTCTTTGGGAAGCTAAGAAACAACTCGGTCTGCACAGTGCTCTTACAGCCTACCGGGAACATCTCTTCCAAAGGCCTGTGAAACGCAGCTTCTTTGAAGGCCTGATCTGGCTGAAGTAGGACTTCTGCTCTGGGTGTGCTACTTTGCCCTAGAGCTGAAAGGCACAACGTGCAGGCTTCTTTCCAAAGGGCGAGTTGGGCCCCACAGCATCTTGCTTCCAGCTCTTTGGGAAGCTAAGAAACAACTCGCTCTGCACAGTGCTCTTACAGCCTAGGGGGAACATCTCTTCCAAAGGCCTGTGAAACGCAGTTTCTTTGCAGGCCTGATCTGGCTAAAGTAGGACTTCTGCTCTGGGTGTGCTACTTTGCCCTAGAGCTGAAAGGCACAACGTGCAGGCTTCTTTCCAAAGGGCGAGTTGGGCCCCACAGCAACTTGCTTCCAGCTCTTTGGGAAGCTAAGAAACAACTCGCTCTGCACAGTGCTCTTACAGCCTACGGGGAACATCTCTTCCAAAGGCCTGTGAAACACAGTTTCTTTTCAGGCCTGATCTGGGTGAAGTAGGACTTCTTCTCTGGGTTTGCTGCTTTGCCCTATAGCTGAAAGGCACAACGTGCAGGCTTCTTTCCAAAGGGCGAGTTGGGCCCCACAGCATCTTGCTTCCAGCTCTTTGGGAAGCTAAGAAACAACTCGGTCTGCACAGTGCTCTTACAGCCTACCGGGAACATCTCTTGAAAAGGCCTGTGAAACGCAGTTTCTTTGCAGGCCTATTCTGGCTGAAGTAGGACTTCTGCTCTGGGTGTGCTACTTTGCCCTAGAGCTGAAAGGCACAACGTGCAGGCTTCTTTCCAAAGGGCGCGTTGGGCCCCACAGCATCTTGCTTCCAGCTCTTTGGGAAGCTAAGAAACAACTCGCTCTGCACAGTGCTCTTACAGCCTAGTGGGAACATCTCTTCCAAAGGCCTGTGAAACGCAGTTTCTTTGCAGGCCTGATCTGGCTGCAGTAGGACTTCTGCTCTGGGTGTGCTACTTTGCCATAGAGCTGAAAGGCACAACGTGCAGGCTTCTTTCCAAAGGGCGAGTTGGGCCCCACAGCATCTTGCTTCCAGCTCTTTGGGAAGCTAAGAAACAACTCGCTCTGCACAGTGCTCTTACAGCCTACCGGGAACATCTCTTCCAAAGGCCTGTGAAACGCAGTTTCTTTGCAGGCCTGATCTGGCTGAAGTAGGACTTCTGCTCTGGGTGTGCTACTTTGCCCTAGAGCTGAAAGGCACAACGTGCAGGCTTCTTTCCAAAGGGCGAGTTGGGCCCCACAGCATCTTGCTTCCAGCTCTTTGGGAAGCTGAGAATCAACTCGCTCTGCACAGTGCTCTTACAGCCTACCGGGAACATCTCTTCCAAAGGCCTGTGAAACGCAGTTTCTTTGCAGGCCTGATCTGGCTGAAGTAGGACTTCTGCTCTGGGTGTGCTACTTTGCCCTAGAGCTGAAAGGCACAACGTGCAGGCTTCTTTCCAAAGGGCGAGTTGGGCCCCACAGCATCTTGCTTCCAGCTCTTTGGGAAGCTAAGAAACAACTCGCTCTGCACAGTGCTCTTACAGCCTAGTGGGAACATCTCTTCCAAAGGCCTGTGAAACACAGTTTCTTTGCAGGCCTGATCTGGCTGCAGTAGGACTTCTGCTCTGGGTGTGCTACTTTGCCATAGAGCTGAAAGGCGCAACGTGCAGGCTTCTTTCCAAAGGGCGAGTTGGGCCCCACAGCATCTTGCTTCCAGCTCTTTGGGAAGCTAAGAAACAACTCGGTCTGCACAGTGCTCTTACAGCCTACCGGGAACATCTCTTCCAAAGGCCTGTGAAACGCAGTTTCTTTGAAGGCCTGATCTGGCTGAAGTAGGACTTCTGCTCTGGGTGTGCTACTTTGCCCTAGAGCTGAAAGGCACAACGTGCAGGCTTCTTTCCAAAGGGCGAGTTGGGCCCCACAGCATCTTGCTTCCAGCTCTTTGGGAAGCTGAGAAACAACTCGCTCTGCACAGTGCTCTTACAGCCTACCGGGAACATCTCTTCCAAAGGCCTGTGAAACGCAGTTTCTTTTCAGGCCTGATCTGGCTGAAGTAGGACTTCTTCTCTGGGTGTGCTGCTTTGCCCTAGAGCTGAAAGGCACAACGTGCAGGCTTCTTTCCAAAGGGCGAGTTGGGCCCCACAGCATCTTGCTTCCAGCTCTTTGGGAAGCTAAGAAACAACTCGCTCTGCACAGTGCTCTTACAGCCTACCGGGAACATCTCTTCCAAAGGCCTGTGAAACGCAGTTTCTTTGCAGGCCTATTCTGGCTGAAGTAGGACTTCTGCTCTGGGTGTGCTACTTTGCCCTAGAGCTGAAAGGCACAACGTGCAGGCTTCTTTCCAGAGGGCGAGTTGGGCCCCACAGCATCTTGCTTCCAGCTCTTTGTGAAGCTAAGAAACAACTCGCTCTGCACAGTGCTCTTACAGCCTACCGGGAACATCTCTTCCAAAGGCCTGTGAAACACAGTTTCTTTGAAGGCCTGGTCTGGCTGAAGTAGGAGTTCTGCTCTGAGTGTGCTACTTTGCCCTAGAGCTGAAAAGCACAACGTGCAGGCTTCTTTCCAAAGGGCGAGTAGGGCCCCACAGCATCTTGCTTCCAGCTCTTTGGGAACCTCAGAAACAACTCGCTCTGCACAGTGCTCTTACAGCCTACCGGGAACATCTCTTCCAAAGGCCTGTGAAACGCAGTTTCTTTGCAGGCCTGATCTGGCTGAAGTAGGACTTCTGCTCTGGGTGTGCTACTTTGCCCTAGAGCTGAAAGGCACAACGTGCAGGCTTCTTTCCAAAGGGCGAGTTGGGCCCCACAGCATCTTGCTTCCAGCTCTTTGGGAAGCTAAGAAACAACTCGCTCTGCACAGTTCTCTTATAGCCTACCGGGAACATCTCTTCCAAAGGCCTGTGAAACGCAGTTTCTTTGCAGGACTCATCTGGCTGAAGTAGGACTTCTGCTCTGGGTGTGCTCCATTGCCCTAGAGCTGAAAGGCACAACGTGCAGGCTTCCTTCCAAAGGGCGAGTTGGGCCCCACAGCATCTTGCTTCCAGCTCTTTGGGAAGCTAAGAAACAACTCGCTCTGCACAGTGCTCTTACAGCCTAGGGGGAACATCTCTTCCAAAGGCCTGTGAAACGCAGTTTCTTTGCAGGCCTGATCTGGCTAAAGTAGGACTTCTGCTCTGGGTGTGCTACTTTGCCCTAGAGCTGAAAGGCACAACGTGCAGGCTTCTTTCCAAAGGGCGAGTTGGGCCCCACAGCAACTTGCTTCCAGCTCTTTGGGAAGCTAAGAAACAACTCGCTCTGCACAGTGCTCTTACAGCCTACGGGGAACATCTCTTCCAAAGGCCTGTGAAACACAGTTTCTTTTCAGGCCTGATCTGGGTGAAGTAGGACTTCTTCTCTGGGTTTGCTGCTTTGCCCTATAGCTGAAAGGCACAACGTGCAGGCTTCTTTCCAAAGGGCGAGTTGGGCCCCACAGCATCTTGCTTCCAGCTCTTTGGGAAGCTAAGAAACAACTCGGTCTGCACAGTGCTCTTACAGCCTACTGGGAACATCTCTTGAAAAGGCCTGTGAAACGCAGTTTCTTTGCAGGCCTATTCTGGCTGAAGTAGGACTTCTGCTCTGGGTGTGCTACTTTGCCCTAGAGCTGAAAGGCACAACGTGCAGGCTTCTTTCCAAAGGGCGCGTTGGGCCCCACAGCATCTTGCTTCCAGCTCTTTGGGAAGCTAAGAAACAACTCGCTCTGCACAGTGCTCTTACAGCCTAGTGGGAACATCTCTTCCAAAGGCCTGTGAAACGCAGTTTCTTTGCAGGCCTGATCTGGCTGCAGTAGGACTTCTGCTCTGGGTGTGCTACTTTGCCATAGAGCTGAAAGGCACAACGTGCAGGCTTCTTTCCAAAGGGCGAGTTGGGCCCCACAGCATCTTGCTTCCAGCTCTTTGGGAAGCTAAGAAACAACTCGCTCTGCACAGTGCTCTTACAGCCTACCGGGAACATCTCTTCCAAAGGCCTGTGAAACGCAGTTTCTTTGCAGGCCTGATCTGGCTGAAGTAGGACTTCTGCTCTGGGTGTGCTACTTTGCCCTAGAGCTGAAAGGCACAACGTGCAGGCTTCTTTCCAAAGGGCGAGTTGGGCCCCACAGCATCTTGCTTCCAGCTCTTTGGGAAGCTGAGAATCAACTCGCTCTGCACAGTGCTCTTACAGCCTACCGGGAACATCTCTTCCAAAGGCCTGTGAAACGCAGTTTCTTTGCAGGCCTGATCTGGCTGAAGTAGGACTTCTGCTCTGGGTGTGCTACTTTGCCCTAGAGCTGAAAGGCACAACGTGCAGGCTTCTTTCCAAAGGGCGAGTTGGGCCCCACAGCATCTTGCTTCCAGCTCTTTGGGAAGCTAAGAAACAACTCGCTCTGCACAGTGCTCTTACAGCCTAGTGGGAACATCTCTTCCAAAGGCCTGTGAAACACAGTTTCTTTGCAGGCCTGATCTGGCTGCAGTAGGACTTCTGCTCTGGGTGTGCTACTTTGCCATAGAGCTGAAAGGCACAACGTGCAGGCTTCTTTCCAAAGGGCGAGTTGGGCCCCACAGCATCTTGCTTCCAGCTCTTTGGGAAGCTAAGAAACAACTCGGTCTGCACAGTGCTCTTACAGCCTACCGGGAACATCTCTTCCAAAGGCCTGTGAAACGCAGTTTCTTTGAAGGCCTGATCTGGCTGAAGTAGGACTTCTGCTCTGGGTGTGCTACTTTGCCCTAGAGCTGAAAGGCACAACGTGCAGGCTTCTTTCCAAAGGGCGAGTTGGGCCCCACAGCATCTTGCTTCCAGCTCTTTGGGAAGCTGAGAAACAACTCGCTCTGCACAGTGCTCTTACAGCCTACCGGGAACATCTCTTCCAAAGGCCTGTGAAACGCAGTTTCTTTTCAGGCCTGATCTGGCTGAAGTAGGACTTCTTCTCTGGGTGTGCTGCTTTGCCCTAGAGCTGAAAGGCACAACGTGCAGGCTTCTTTCCAAAGGGCGAGTTGGGCCCCACAGCATCTTGCTTCCAGCTCTTTGGGAAGCTAAGAAACAACTCGCTCTGCACAGTGCTCTTACAGCCTACCGGGAACATCTCTTCCAAAGGCCTGTGAAACGCAGTTTCTTTGCAGGCCTATTCTGGCTGAAGTAGGACTTCTGCTCTGGGTGTGCTACTTTGCCCTAGAGCTGAAAGGCACAACGTGCAGGCTTCTTTCCAGAGGGCGAGTTGGGCCCCACAGCATCTTGCTTCCAGCTCTTTGGGAAGCTAAGAAACAACTCGCTCTGCACAGTGCTCTTACAGCCTACCGGGAACATCTCTTCCAAAGGCCTGTGAAACACAGTTTCTTTGAAGGCCTGGTCTGGCTGAAGTAGGAGTTCTGCTCTGAGTGTGCTACTTTGCCCTAGAGCTGAAAAGCACAACGTGCAGGCTTCTTTCCAAAGGGCGAGTAGGGCCCCACAGCATCTTGCTTCCAGCTCTTTGGGAACCTCAGAAACAACTCGCTCTGCACAGTGCTCTTACAGCCTACCGGGAACATCTCTTCCAAAGGCCTGTGAAACGCAGTTTCTTTGCAGGCCTGATCTGGCTGAAGTAGGACTTCTGCTCTGGGTGTGCTACTTTGCCCTAGAGCTGAAAGGCACAACGTGCAGGCTTCTTTCCAGAGGGCGAGTTGGGCCCCACAGCATCTTGCTTCCAGCTCTTTGGGAAGCTAAGAAACAACTCGCTCTGCACAGTGCTCTTACAGCCTAGTGGGAACATCTCTTCCAAAGGCCTGTGAAACGCAGTTTCTTTGCAGGCCTGATCTGGCTGCAGTAGGACTTCTGCTCTGGGTGTGCTACTTTGCCATAGAGCTGAAAGGCACAACGTGCAGGCTTCTTTCCAAAGGGCGAGTTGGGCCCCACAGCATCTTGCTTCCAGCTCTTTGGGAAGCTAAGAAACAACTCGCTCTGCACAGTGCTCTTACAGCCTACCGGGAACATCTCTTCCAAACGCCTGTGAAACGCAGTTTCTTTGCAGGCCTGATCTGGCTGAAGTAGGACTTCTGCTCTGGGTGTGGTACTTTGCCCTAGAGCTGAAAGGCACAACGTGCAGGCTTCTTTCCAGAAGGCGAGTTGGGCCCCACAGCATCTTGCTTCCAGCTCTTGGGGAAGCTAATAAACAACTCGCTCTGCACAGTGCTCTTACAGCCTACGGGGAACATCTCTTCCAAAGGCCTGTGAAACACAGTTTCTTTTCAGGCCTGATCTGGGTGAAGTAGGACTTCTTCTCTGGGTGTGCTGCTTTGCCCTAGAGCTGAAAGGCACAACGTCCAGGCTTCTTTCCAAAGGGCGAGTTGGGCCCCACAGCATCTTGCTTCCAGCTCTTTGGGAAGCTAAGAAACAACTCGCTCTGCACAGTGCTCTTACAGCCTACCGGGAACATCTCTTCCAAAGGCCTGTGAAACGCAGTTTCTTTGCAGGCCTATTCTGGCTGAAGTAGGACTTCTGCTCTGGGTGTGCTACTTTGCCCTAGAGCTGAAAGGCACAACGTGCAGGCTTCTTTCCAGAGGGCGAGTTGGGCCCCACAGCATCTTGCTTCCAGCTCTTTGTGAAGCTAAGAAACAACTCGCTCTGCACAGTGCTCTTACAGCCTACCGGGAACATCTCTTCCAAAGGCCTGTGAAACGCAGTTTCTTTGAAGGCCTGGTCTGGCTGAAGTAGGAGTTCTGCTCTGAGTGTGCTACTTTGCCCTAGAGCTGAAAAGCACAACGTGCAGGCTTCTTTCCAAAGGGCGAGTAGGGCCCCACAGCATCTTGCTTCCAGCTCTTTGGGAAACTCAGAAACAACTCGCTCTGCACAGTGCTCTTACAGCCTACCGGGAACATCTCTTCCAAAGGCCTGTGAAACGCAGTTTCTTTGCAGGCCTGATCTGGCTGAAGTAGGACTTCTGCTCTGGGTGTGCTACTTTGCCCTAGAGCTGAAAGGCACAACGTGCAGGCTTCTTTCCAAAGGGCGAGTTGGGCCCCACAGCATCTTGCTTCCAGCTCTTTGGGAAGCTAAGAAACAACTCGCTCTGCACAGTGCTCTTACAGCCTAGTGGGAACATCTCTTCCAAAGGCCTGTGAAACGCAGTTTCTTTGCAGGCCTGATCTGGCTGCAGTAGGACTTCTGCTCTGGGTGTGCTACTTTGCCATAGAGCTGAAAGGCACAACGTGCAGGCTTCTTTCCAAAGGGCGAGTTGGGCCCCACAGCATCTTGCTTCCAGCTCTTTGGGAAGCTAAGAAACAACTCGCTCTGCACAGTGCTCTTACAGCCTAGTGGGAACATCTCTTCCAAAGGCCTGTGAAACGCAGTTTCTTTGCAGGCCTGATCTGGCTGCAGTAGGACTTCTGCTCTGGGTGTGCTACTTTGCCATAGAGCTGAAAGGCACAACGTGCAGGCTTCTTTCCAAAGGGCGAGTTGGGCCCCACAGCATCTTGCTTCCAGCTCTTTGGGAAGCTAAGAAACAACTCGCTCTGCACAGTGCTCTTACAGCCTACCGGGAACATCTCTTCCAAAGGCCTGTGAAACGCAGTTTCTTTGCAGGCCTGATCTGGCTGAAGTAGGACTTCTGCTCTGGGTGTGCTACTTTGCCCTAGAGCTGAAAGGCACAACGTGCAGGCTTCTTTCCAAAGGGCGAGTTGGGCCCCACAGCATCTTGCTTCCAGCTCTTTGGGAAGCTAAGAAACAACTCGCTCTGCACAGTTCTCTTATAGCCTACCGGGAACATCTCTTCCAAAGGCCTGTGAAACGCAGTTTCTTTGCAGGACTCATCTGGCTGAAGTAGGACTTCTGCTCTGGGTGTGCTCCACTGCCCTAGAGCTGAAAGGCACAACGTGCAGGCTTCCTTCCAAAGGGCGAGTTGGGCCCCACAGCATCTTGCTTCCAGCTCTTTGGGAAGCTAAGAAACAACTCGCTCTGCACAGTGCTCTTACAGCCTAGGGGGAACATCTCTTCCAAAGGCCTGTGAAACGCAGTTTCTTTGCAGGCCTGATCTGGCTAAAGTAGGACTTCTGCTCTGGGTGTGCTACTTTGCCCTAGAGCTGAAAGGCACAACGTGCAGGCTTCTTTCCAAAGGGCGAGTTGGGCCCCACAGCAACTTGCTTCCAGCTCTTTGGGAAGCTAAGAAACAACTCGCTCTGCACAGTGCTCTTACAGCCTACGGGGAACATCTCTTCCAAAGGCCTGTGAAACACAGTTTCTTTTCAGGCCTGATCTGGGTGAAGTAGGACTTCTTCTCTGGGTTTGCTGCTTTGCCCTATAGCTGAAAGGCACAACGTGCAGGCTTCTTTCCAAAGGGCGAGTTGGGCCCCACAGCATCTTGCTTCCAGCTCTTTGGGAAGCTAAGAAACAACTCGGTCTGCACAGTGCTCTTACAGCCTACCGGGAACATCTCTTGAAAAGGCCTGTGAAACGCAGTTTCTTTGCAGGCCTATTCTGGCTGAAGTAGGACTTCTGCTCTGGGTGTGCTACTTTGCCCTAGAGCTGAAAGGCACAACGTGCAGGCTTCTTTCCAAAGGGCGCGTTGGGCCCCACAGCATCTTGCTTCCAGCTCTTTGGGAAGCTAAGAAACAACTCGCTCTGCACAGTGCTCTTACAGCCTAGTGGGAACATCTCTTCCAAAGGCCTGTGAAACGCAGTTTCTTTGCAGGCCTGATCTGGCTGCAGTAGGACTTCTGCTCTGGGTGTGCTACTTTGCCATAGAGCTGAAAGGCACAACGTGCAGGCTTCTTTCCAAAGGGCGAGTTGGGCCCCACAGCATCTTGCTTCCAGCTCTTTGGGAAGCTAAGAAACAACTCGCTCTGCACAGTGCTCTTACAGCCTACCGGGAACATCTCTTCCAAACGCCTGTGAAACGCAGTTTCTTTGCAGGCCTGATCTGGCTGAAGTAGGACTTCTGCTCTGGGTGTGGTACTTTGCCCTAGAGCTGAAAGGCACAACGTGCAGGCTTCTTTCCAGAGGGCGAGTTGGGCCCCACAGCATCTTGCTTCCAGCTCTTGGGGAAGCTAAGAAACAACTCGCTCTGCACAGTGCTCTTACAGCCTACGGGGAACATCTCTTCCAAAGGCCTGTGAAACACAGTTTCTTTTCAGGCCTGATCTGGGTGAAGTAGGACTTCTTCTCTGGGTGTGCTGCTTTGCCCTAGAGCTGAAAGGCACAACGTCCAGGCTTCTTTCCAAAGGGCGAGTTGGGCCCCACAGCATCTTGCTTCCAGCTCTTTGGGAAGCTAAGAAACAACTCGCTCTGCACAGTGCTCTTACAGCCTACCGGGAACATCTCTTCCAAAGGCCTGTGAAACGCAGTTTCTTTGCAGGCCTATTCTGGCTGAAGTAGGACTTCTGCTCTGGGTGTGCTACTTTGCCCTAGAGCTGAAAGGCACAACGTGCAGGCTTCTTTCCAGAGGGCGAGTTGGGCCCCACAGCATCTTGCTTCCAGCTCTTTGGGAACCTCAGAAACAACTCGCTCTGCACAGTGCTCTTACAGCCTACCGGGAACATCTCTTCCAAAGGCCTGTGAAACGCAGTTTCTTTGCAGGCCTGATCTGGCTGAAGTAGGACTTCTGCTCTGGGTGTGCTACTTTGCCCTAGAGCTGAAAGGCACAACGTGCAGGCTTCTTTCCAAAGGGCGAGTTGGGCCCCACAGCATCTTGCTTCCAGCTCTTTGGGAAGCTGAGAAACAACTCGCTCTGCACAGTGCTCTTACAGCCTAGTGGGAACATCTCTTCCAAAGGCCTGTGAAACGCAGTTTCTTTGCAGGCCTGATCTGGCTGCAGTAGGACTTCTGCTCTGGGTGTGCTACTTTGCCATAGAGCTGAAAGGCACAACGTGCAGGCTTCTTTCCAAAGGGCGAGTAGGGCCCCACAGCATCTTGCTTCCAGCTCTTTGGGAACCTCAGAAACAACTCGCTCTGCACAGTTCTCTTACAGCCTACCGGGAACATCTCTTCCAAAGGCCTGTGAAACGCAGTTTCTTTGCAGGCCTGATCTGGCTGAAGTAGGACTTCTGCTCTGGGTGTGCTACTTTGCCCTAGAGCTGAAAGGCACAACGTGCAGGCTTCTTTCCAAAGGGCGAGTTGGGCCCCACAGCATCTTGCTTCCAGCTCTTTGGGAAGCTAAGAAACAACTCGCTCTGCACAGTGCTCTTACAGCCTAGTGGGAACATCTCTTCCAAAGGCCTGTGAAACGCAGTTTCTTTGCAGGCCTGATCTGGCTGCAGTAGGACTTCTGCTCTGGGTGTGCTACTTTGCCATAGAGCTGAAAGGCGCAACGTGCAGCCTTCTTTCCAAAGGGCGAGTTGGGCCCCACAGCATCTTGCTTCCAGCTCTTTGGGAAGCTAAGAAACAACTCGCTCTGCACAGTGCTCTTACAGCCTACCGGGAACATCTCTTCCAAAGGCCTGTGAAACGCAGTTTCTTTGCAGGCCTGATCTGGCTGAAGTAGGACTTCTGCTCTGGGTGTGCTACTTTGCCCTAGAGCTGAAAGGCACAACGTGCAGGCTTCTTTCCAAAGGGCGAGTTGGGCCCCACAGCATCTTGCTTCCAGCTCTTTGGGAAGCTGAGAAACAACTCGCTCTGCACAGTGCTCTTACAGCCTACCGGGAACATCTCTTCCAAAGGCCTGTGAAACGCAGTTTCTTTGCAGGCCTGATCTGGCTGAAGTAGGACTTCTGCTCTGGGTGTGCTACTTTGCCCTAGAGCTGAAAGGCACAACGTGCAGGCTTCTTTCCAAAGGGCGAGTTGGGCCCCACAGCATCTTGCTTCCAGCTCTTTGGGAAGCTAAGAAACAACTCGCTCTGCACAGTGCTCTTACAGCCTAGTGGGAACATCTCTTCCAAAGGCCTGTGAAACGCAGTTTCTTTGCAGGCCTGATCTGGCTGCAGTAGGACTTCTGCTCTGGGTGTGCTACTTTGCCATAGAGCTGAAAGGCACAACGTGCAGGCTTCTTTCCAAAGGGCGAGTTGGGCCCCACAGCATCTTGCTTCCAGCTCTTTGGGAAGCTAAGAAACAACTCGCTCTGCACAGTGCTCTTACAGCCTACCGGGAACATCTCTTCCAAAGGCCTGTGAAACGCAGTTTCTTTGCAGGCCTGATCTGGCTGAAGTAGGACTTCTGCTCTGGGTGTGCTACTTTGCCCTAGAGCTGAAAGGCACAACGTGCAGGCTTCTTTCCAAAGGGCGAGTTGGGCCCCACAGCATCTTGCTTCCAGCTCTTTGGGAAGCTGAGAATCAACTCGCTCTGCACAGTGCTCTTACAGCCTACCGGGAACATCTCTTCCAAAGGCCTGTGAAACGCAGTTTCTTTGCAGGCCTGATCTGGCTGAAGTAGGACTTCTGCTCTGGGTGTGCTACTTTGCCCTAGAGCTGAAAGGCACAACGTGCAGGCTTCTTTCCAAAGGGCGAGTTGGGCCCCACAGCATCTTGCTTCCAGCTCTTTGGGAAGCTAAGAAACAACTCGCTCTGCACAGTGCTCTTACAGCCTAGTGGGAACATCTCTTCCAAAGGCCTGTGAAACACAGTTTCTTTGCAGGCCTGATCTGGCTGCAGTAGGACTTCTGCTCTGGGTGTGCTACTTTGCCATAGAGCTGAAAGGCACAACGTGCAGGCTTCTTTCCAAAGGGCGAGTTGGGCCCCACAGCATCTTGCTTCCAGCTCTTTGGGAAGCTAAGAAACAACTCGGTCTGCACAGTGCTCTTACAGCCTACCGGGAACATCTCTTCCAAAGGCCTGTGAAACGCAGTTTCTTTGAAGGCCTGATCTGGCTGAAGTAGGACTTCTGCTCTGGGTGTGCTACTTTGCCCTAGAGCTGAAAGGCACAACGTGCAGGCTTCTTTCCAAAGGGCGAGTTGGGCCCCACAGCATCTTGCTTCCAGCTCTTTGGGAAGCTGAGAAACAACTCGCTCTGCACAGTGCTCTTACAGCCTACCGGGAACATCTCTTCCAAAGGCCTGTGAAACGCAGTTTCTTTGCAGGCCTGATCTGGCTGAAGTAGGACTTCTTCTCTGGGTGTGCTGCTTTGCCCTAGAGCTGAAAGGCACAACGTGCAGGCTTCTTTCCAAAGGGCGAGTTGGGCCCCACAGCATCTTGCTTCCAGCTCTTTGGGAAGCTAAGAAACAACTCGCTCTGCACAGTGCTCTTACAGCCTACCGGGAACATCTCTTCCAAACGCCTGTGAAACGCAGTTTCTTTGCAGGCCTGATCTGGCTGAAGTAGGACTTCTGCTCTGGGTGTGCTACTTTGCCCTAGAGCTGAAAGGCACAACGTGCAGGCTTCTTTCCAGAGGGCGAGTTGGGCCCCACAGCATCTTGCTTCCAGCTCTTGGGGAAGCTAATAAACAACTCGCTCTGCACAGTGCTCTTACAGCCTACGGGGAACATCTCTTCCAAAGGCCTGTGAAACACAGTTTCTTTTCAGGCCTGATCTGGGTGAAGTAGGAGTTCTGCTCTGAGTGTGCTACTTTGCCCTATAGCTGAAAAGCACAACGTGCAGGCTTCTTTCCAAAGGGCGAGTAGGGCCCCACAGCATCTTGCTTCCAGCTCTTTGGGAACCTCAGAAACAACTCGCTCTGCACAGTGCTCTTACAGCCTACCGGGAACATCTCTTCCAAAGGCCTGTGAAACACAGTTTCTTTGCAGGCCTGATCTGGCTGAAGTAGGACTTCTGCTCTGGGTGTGCTACTTTGCCCTAGAGCTGAAAGGCACAACGTGCAGGCTTCTTTCCAAAGGGCGAGTTGGGCCCCACAGCATCTTGCTTCCAGCTCTTTGGGAAGCTAAGAAACAACTCGCTCTGCACAGTGCTCTTACAGCCTACCGGGAACATCTCTTGAAAAGGCCTGTGAAACGCAGTTTCTTTGCAGGCCTATTCTGGCTGAAGTAGGACTTCTGCTCTGGGTGTGCTACTTTGCCCTAGAGCTGAAAGGCACAACGTGCAGGCTTCTTTCCAAAGGGCGCGTTGGGCCCCACAGCATCTTGCTTCCAGCTCTTTGGGAAGCTAAGAAACAACTCGCTCTGCACAGTGCTCTTACAGCCTAGTGGGAACATCTCTTCCAAAGGCCTGTGAAACGCAGTTTCTTTGCAGGCCTGATCTGGCTGCAGTAGGACTTCTGCTCTGGGTGTGCTACTTTGCCATAGAGCTGAAAGGCACAACGTGCAGGCTTCTTTCCAAAGGGCGAGTTGGGCCCCACAGCATCTTGCTTCCAGCTCTTTGGGAAGCTGAGAAACAACTCGCTCTGCACAGTGCTCTTACTGCCTACCGGGAACATCTCTTCCAAAGGCCTGTGAAACGCAGTTTCTTTGCAGGCCTGATCTGGCTGAAGTAGGACTTCTGCTCTGGGTGTGCTACTTTGCCCTAGAGCTGAAAGGCACAACGTGCAGGCTTCTTTCCAAAGGGCGAGTTGGGCCCCACAGCATCTTGCTTCCAGCTCTTTGGGAAGCTGAGAAACAACTCGCTCTGCACAGTGCTCTTACAGCCTGCCGGGAACATCTCTTCCAAAGGCCTGTGAAACGCAGTTTCTTTGCAGGCCTGATCTGGCTGAAGTAGGACTTCTGCTCTGGGTGTGCTACTTTGCCCTAGAGCTGAAAGGCACAACGTGCAGGCTTCTTTCCAAAGGGCGAGTTGGGCCCCACAGCATCTTGCTTCCAGCTCTTTGGGAAGCTAAGAAACAACTCGCTCTGCACAGTGCTCTTACAGCCTACCGGGAACATCTCTTCCAAACGCCTGTGAAACGCAGTTTCTTTGCAGGCCTGATCTGGCTGAAGTAGGACTTCTGCTCTGGGTGTGCTACTTTGCCCTAGAGCTGAAAGGCACAACGTGCAGGCTTCTTTCCAGAGGGCGAGTTGGGCCCCACAGCATCTTGCTTCCAGCTCTTGGGGAAGCTAATAAACAACTCGCTCTGCACAGTGCTCTTACAGCCTACGGGGAACATCTCTTCCAAAGGCCTGTGAAACACAGTTTCTTTTCAGGCCTGATCTGGGTGAAGTAGGAGTTCTGCTCTGAGTGTGCTACTTTGCCCTATAGCTGAAAAGCACAACGAGCAGGCTTCTTTCCAAAGGGCGAGTAGGGCCCCACAGCATCTTGCTTCCAGCTCTTTGGGAACCTCAGAAACAACTCGCTCTGCACAGTGCTCTTACAGCCTACCGGGAACATCTCTTCCAAAGGCCTGTGAAACACAGTTTCTTTGCAGGCCTGATCTGGCTGAAGTAGGACTTCTGCTCTGGGTGTGCTACTTTGCCCTAGAGCTGAAAGGCACAACGTGCAGGCTTCTTTCCAAAGGGCGAGTTGGGCCCCACAGCATCTTGCTTCCAGCTCTTTGGGAAGCTAAGAAACAACTCGCTCTGCACAGTGCTCTTACAGCCTAGTGGGAACATCTCTTCCAAAGGCCTGTGAAACGCAGTTTCTTTGCAGGCCTGATCTGGCTGCAGTAGGACTTCTGCTCTGGGTGTGCTACTTTGCCATAGAGCTGAAAGGCACAACGTGCAGGCTTCTTTCCAAAGGGCGAGTTGGGCCCCACAGCATCTTGCTTCCAGCTCTTTGGGAAGCTAAGAAACAACTCGCTCTGCACAGTGCTCTTACAGCCTACCGGGAACATCTCTTCCAAAGGCCTGTGAAACGCAGTTTCTTTGCAGGCCTGATCTGGCTGAAGTAGGACTTCTGCTCTGGGTGTGCTACTTTGCCCTAGAGCTGAAAGGCACAACGTGCAGGCTTCTTTCCAAAGGGCGAGTTGGGCCCCACAGCATCTTGCTTCCAGCTCTTTGGGAAGCTGAGAATCAACTCGCTCTGCACAGTGCTCTTACAGCCTACCGGGAACATCTCTTCCAAAGGCCTGTGAAACGCAGTTTCTTTGCAGGCCTGATCTGGCTGAAGTAGGACTTCTGCTCTGGGTGTGCTACTTTGCCCTAGAGCTGAAAGGCACAACGTGCAGGCTTCTTTCCAAAGGGCGAGTTGGGCCCCACAGCATCTTGCTTCCTGCTCTTTGGGAAGCTAAGAAACAACTCGCTCTGCACAGTGCTCCTACAGCCTAGTGGGAACATCTCTTCCAAAGGCCTGTGAAACACAGTTTCTTTGCAGGCCTGATCTGGCTGCAGTAGGACTTCTGCTCTGGGTGTGCTACTTTGCCATAGAGCTGAAAGGCACAACGTGCAGGCTTCTTTCCAAAGGGCGAGTTGGGCCCCACAGCATCTTGCTTCCAGCTCTTTGGGAAGCTAAGAAACAACTCGCTCTGCACAGTGCTCTTACAGCCTACCGGGAACATCTCTTCCAAAGGCCTGTGAAACGCAGTTTCTTTGAAGGCCTGATCTGGCTGAAGTAGGACTTCTGCTCTGGGTGTGCTACTTTGCCCTAGAGCTGAAAGGCACAACGTGCAGGCTTCTTTCCAAAGGGCGAGTTGGGCCCCACAGCATCTTGCTTCCAGCTCTTTGGGAAGCTGAGAAACAACTCGCTCTGCACAGTGCTCTTACAGCCTACCGGGAACATCTCTTCCAAAGGCCTGTGAAACGCAGTTTCTTTGCAGGCCTGATCTGGCTGAAGTAGGACTTCTTCTCTGGGTGTGCTGCTTTGCCCTAGAGCTGAAAGGCACAACGTGCAGGCTTCTTTCCAAAGGGCGAGTTGGGCCCCACAGCATCTTGCTTCCAGCTCTTTGGGAAGCTAAGAAACAACTCGCTCTGCACAGTGCTCTTACAGCCTACCGGGAACATCTCTTCCAAAGGCCTGTGAAACGCAGTTTCTTTGCAGGCCTATTCTGGCTGAAGTAGGACTTCTGCTCTGCGTGTGCTACTTTGCCCTAGAGCTGAAAGGCACAACGTGCAGGCTTCTTTCCAGAGGGCGAGTTGGGCCCCACAGCATCTTGCTTCCAGCTCTTTGTGAAGCTAAGAAACAACTCGCTCTGCACAGTGCTCTTACAGCCTACCGGGAACATCTCTTCCAAAGGCCTGTGAAACGCAGTTTCTTTGAAGGCCTGGTCTGGCTGAAGTAGGAGTTCTGCTCTGAGTGTGCTACTTTGCCCTAGAGCTGAAAAGCACAACGTGCAGGCTTCTTTCCAAAGGGCGAGTAGGGCCCCACAGCATCTTGCTTCCAGCTCTTTGGGAACCTCAGAAACAACTCGCTCTGCACAGTGCTCTTACAGCCTACCGGGAACATCTCTTCCGAAGGCCTGTGAAACGCAGTTTCTTTGCAGGCCTGATCTGGCTGAAGTAGGACTTCTGCTCTGGGTGTGCTACTTTGCCCTAGAGCTGAAAGGCACAACGTGCAGGCTTCTTTCCAAAGGGCGCGTTGGGCCCCACAGCATCTTGCTTCCAGCTCTTTGGGAAGCTGAGAAACAACTCGCTCTGCACAGTGCTCTTACAGCCTACCGGGAACATCTCTTCCAAAGGCCTGTGAAACGCAGTTTCTTTGCAGGCCTGATCTGGCTGAAGTAGGACTTCTGCTCTGGGTGTGCTACTTTGCCCTAGAGCTGAAAGGCACAACGTGCAGGCTTCTTTCCAAAGGGCGAGTTGGGCCCCACAGCATCTTGCTTCCAGCTCTTTGGGAAGCTAAGAAACAACTCGCTCTGCACAGTGCTCTTACAGCCTACCGGGAACATCTCTTCCAAAGGCCTGTGAAACGCAGTTTCTTTGCAGGCCTATTCTGGCTGAAGTAGGACTTCTGCTCTGGGTGTGCTACTTTGCCCTAGAGCTGAAAGGCACAACGTGCAGGCTTCTTTCCAAAGGGCGCGTTGGGCCCCACAGCATCTTGCTTCCAGCTCTTTGGGAAGCTAAGAAACAACTCGCTCTGCACAGTGCTCTTACAGCCTAGTGGGAACATCTCTTCCAAAGGCCTGTGAAACGCAGTTTCTTTGCAGGCCTGATCTGGCTGCAGTAGGACTTCTGCTCTGGGTGTGCTACTTTGCCATAGAGCTGAAAGGCACAACGTGCAGGCTTCTTTCCAAAGGGCGAGTTCGGCCCCACAGCATCTTGCTTCCAGCTCTTTGGGAAGCTGAGAAACAACTCGCTCTGCACAGTGCTCTTACAGCCTACCGGGAACATCTCTTCAAAAGGCCTGTGAAACGCAGTTTCTTTGCAGGCCTGATCTGGCTGAAGTAGGACTTCTGCTCTGGGTGTGCTACTTTGCCCTAGAGCTGAAAGGCACAACGTGCAGGCTTCTTTCCAAAGGGCGAGTTGGGCCCCACAGCATCTTGCTTCCAGCTCTTTGGGAAGCTGAGAAACAACTCGCTCTGCACAGTGCTCTTACAGCCTGCCGGGAACATCTCTTCCAAAGGCCTGTGAAACGCAGTTTCTTTGCAGGCCTGATCTGGCTGAAGTAGGACTTCTGCTCTGGGTGTGCTACTTTGCCCTAGAGCTGAAAGGCACAACGTGCAGGCTTCTTTCCAAAGGGCGAGTTGGGCCCCACAGCATCTTGCTTCCAGCTCTTTGGGAAGCTAAGAAACAACTCGCTCTGCACAGTGCTCTTACAGCCTACCGGGAACATCTCTTCCAAACGCCTGTGAAACGCAGTTTCTTTGCAGGCCTGATCTGGCTGAAGTAGGACTTCTGCTCTGGGTGTGCTACTTTGCCCTAGAGCTGAAAGGCACAACGTGCAGGCTTCTTTCCAGAGGGCGAGTTGGGCCCCACAGCATCTTGCTTCCAGCTCTTGGGGAAGCTAATAAACAACTCGCTCTGCACAGTGCTCTTACAGCCTACGGGGAACATCTCTTCCAAAGGCCTGTGAAACACAGTTTCTTTTCAGGCCTGATCTGGGTGAAGTAGGAGTTCTGCTCTGAGTGTGCTACTTTGCCCTATAGCTGAAAAGCACAACGAGCAGGCTTCTTTCCAAAGGGCGAGTAGGGCCCCACAGCATCTTGCTTCCAGCTCTTTGGGAACCTCAGAAACAACTCGCTCTGCACAGTGCTCTTACAGCCTACCGGGAACATCTCTTCCAAACGCCTGTGAAACCCAGTTTCTTTGCAGGCATGATCTGGCTGAAGTAGGACTTCTGCTCTGGGTGTGGTACTTTGCCCTAGAGCTGAAAGGCACAACGTGCAGGCTTCTTTCCAGAGGGCGAGTTGGGCCCCACAGCATCTTGCTTCCAGCTCTTTGGGAAGCTAAGAAACAACTCGCTCTGCACAGTGCTCTTACAGCCTACCGGGAACATCTCTTCCAAAGGCCTGTGAAACACAGTTTCTTTGAAGGCCTGGTCTGGCTGAAGTAGGAGTTCTGCTCTGAGTGTGCTACTTTGCCCTAGAGCTGAAAAGCACAACGTGCAGGCTTCTTTCCAAAGGGCGAGTAGGGCCCCACAGCATCTTGCTTCCAGCTCTTTGGGAACCTCAGAAACAACTCGCTCTGCACAGTGCTCTTACAGCCTACCGGGAACATCTCTTCCAAAGGCCTGTGAAACGCAGTTTCTTTGCAGGCCTGATCTGGCTGAAGTAGGACTTCTGCTCTGGGTGTGCTACTTTGCCCTAGAGCTGAAAGGCACAACGTGCAGGCTTCTTTCCAAAGGGCGAGTTGGGCCCCACAGCATCTTGCTTCCAGCTCTTTGGGAAGCTAAGAAACAACTCGCTCTGCACAGTGCTCTTACAGCCAAGTGGGAACATCTCTTCCAAAGGCCTGTGAAACGCAGTTTCTTTGCAGGCCTGATCTGGCTGAAGTAGGACTTCTGCTCTGGGTGTGCTACTTTGCCCTAGAGCTGAAAGGCACAACGTGCAGGCTTCTTTCCAAAGGGCGAGTTGGGCCCCACAGCATCTTGCTTCCAGCTCTTTGGGAAGCTAAGAAACAACTCGCTCTGCACAGTGCTCTTACAGCCTACCGGGAACATCTCTTCCAAAGGCCTGTGAAACGCAGTTTCTTTGCAGGCCTGATCTGGCTGAAGTAGGACTTCTGCTCTGGGTGTGCTACTTTGCCCTAAAGCTGAAAGGCACAACGTGCAGGCTTCTTTCCAAAGGGCGAGTTGGGCCCCACAGCATCTTGCTTCCAGCTCTTTGGGAAGCTGAGAAACAACTCGCTCTGCACAGTGCTCTTACAGCCTACCGGGAACATCTCTTCCAAAGGCCTGTGAAACGCAGTTTCTTTGCAGGCCTGATCTGGCTGAAGTAGGACTTCTGCTCTGGGTGTGCTACTTTGCCCTAGAGCTGAAAGGCACAACGTGCAGGCTTCTTTCCAAAGGGCCAGTTGGGCCCCACAGCATCTTGCTTCCAGCTCTTTGGGAAGCTAAGAAACAACTCGCTCTGCACAGTGCTCTTACAGCCTACCGGGAACATCTCTTCCAAACGCCTGTGAAACCCAGTTTCTTTGCAGGCCTGATCTGGCTGAAGTAGGACTTCTGCTCTGGGTGTGGTACTTTGCCCTAGAGCTGAAAGGCACAACGTGCAGGCTTCTTTCCAGAGGGCGAGTTGGGCCCCACAGCATCTGGCTTCCAGCTCTTGGGGAAGCTAATAAACAACTCGCTCTGCACAGTGCTCTTACAGCCTACGGGGAACATCTCTTCCAAAGGCCTGTGAAACACAGTTTCTTTTCAGGCCTGATCTGGGTGAAGTAGGACTTCTTCTCTGGGTGTGCTGCTTTGCCCTAGAGCTGAAAGGCACAACGTGCAGGCTTCTTTCCAAAGGGCGAGTTGGGCCCCACAGCATCTTGCTTCCAGCTCTTTGGGAAGCTAAGAAACAACTCGCTCTGCACAGTGCTCTTATAGCCTACCGGGAACATCTCTTCCAAAGGGCTGTGAAACGCAGTTTCTTTGCAGGCCTATTCTGGCTGAAGTAGGACTTCTGCTCTGGGTGTGCTACTTTGCCCTAGAGCTGAAAGGCACAACGTCCAGGCTTCTTTCCAAAGGGCGAGTTGGGCCCAACAGGATCTTGCTTCCAGCTCTTTGGGAAGCTAAGAAACAACTCGCTCTGCACAGTGCTCTTATAGACTACCGGGAACATCTCTTCCAAAGGCCTGTGAAACGCAGTTTCTTTGCAGGCCTGATCTGGCTGAGGTAGGACTTCTGCTCTGGGTGTGCTACTTTGCCCTAGAGCTGAAAGGCACAACGTGCAGGCTTCTTTCCAAAGGGCGAGTTGGGCCCCACAGCATCTTGCTTCCAGCTCTTTGGGAAGCTAAGAAACAACTCGCTCTGCACAGTGCTCTTACAGCCTACCGGGAACATCTCTTCCAAAGGCCTGTGAAACGCAGTTTCTTTGCAGGCCTGATCTGGCTGAAGTAGGACTTCTGCTCTGGGTGTGCTACTTTGCCCTAGAGCTGAAAGGCACAACGTGCACGCTTCTTTCCAAAGGGCGAGTTGGGCCCCACAGCATCTTGCTTCCAGCTCTTTGGGAAGCTAAGAAACAACTCGCTCTGCACAGTGCTCTTACAGCCTACCGGGAACATCTCTTCCAAAGGCCTGTGAAACGCAGTTTCTTTGCAGGCCTGTTCTGGCTGAAGTAGGACTTCTGCTCTGGGTGTGCTCCCTTGCCCTAGAGCTGAAAGGCACAACGTGCAGGCTTCTTTCCAAAGGGCGAGTTGGGCCCCACAGCATCTTGCTTCCAGCTCTTTGGGAAGCTAAGAAACAACTCGCTCTGCACAGTGCTCTTACAGCCTACCGGGAACATCTCTTCCAAGGGCCTGTGAAACGCAGTTTCTTTGCAGGCCTGATCTGGCTGAAGTAGGACTTCTGCTCTAGGTGTGCTACTTTGCCCTAGAGCTGAAAGGCACAACGTGCAGGCTTCTTTCAAAAGGGCGAGTTGGGCCCGACAGCATCTTGCTTCCAGCTCTTTGGGAAGCTGAGAAACAACTCGCTCTGCACAGTGCTCTTACAGCCTACCGGGAACATCTCTTCCAAAGGCCTGTGAAACGCAGTTTCTTTGCAGGCCTGATCTGGCTGAAGTAGGAGTTCTGCTCTGGGTGTGCTACTTTGCCCTAGAGCTGAAAAGCACAACGTGCAGGCTTCTTTCCAAAGGGCGAGTTGGGCCCCACAGCATCTTGCTTCCAGCTCTTTGGGAACCTCAGAAACAACTCGCTCTGCACAGTGCTCTTACAGCCTACCGGGAACATCTCTTCCAAAGGCCTGTGAAACGCAGTTTCTTTGCAGGCCTGATCTGGCTGAAGTAGGACTTCTGCTCTGGGTGTGCTACTTTGCCCTAGAGCTGAAAGGCACAACGTGCAGGCTTCTTTCCAAAGGGCGAGTTGGGCCCCACAGCATCTTGCTTCCAGCTCTTTGGGAAGCTAAGAAACAACTCGCTCTGCACAGTGCTCTTACAGCCTAGTGGGAACATCTCTTCCAAAGGCCTGTGAAACGCAGTTTCTTTGCAGGCCTGATCTGGCTGAAGTAGGACTTCTGCTCTGGGTGTGCTACTTTGCCCTAGAGCTGAAAGGCACAACGTGCAGGCTTCTTTCCAAAGGGCGAGTTGGGCCCCACAGCATCTTGCTTCCAGCTCTTTGGGAAGCTAAGAAACAACTCGCTCTGCACAGTGCTCTTACAGCCTACCGGGAACATCTCTTCCAAAGGCCTGTGAAACGCAGTTTCTTTGCAGGCCTGATCTGGCTGAAGTAGGACTTCTGCTCTGGGTGTGCTACTTTGCCCTAAAGCTGAAAGGCACAACGTGCAGGCTTCTTTCCAAAGGGCGAGTTGGGCCCCACAGCATCTTGCTTCCAGCTCTTTGGGAAGCTGAGAAACAACTCGCTCTGCACAGTGCTCTTACAGCCTACCGGGAACATCTCTTCCAAAGGCCTGTGAAACGCAGTTTCTTTGCAGGCCTGATCTGGCTGAAGTAGGACTTCTGCTCTGGGTGTGCTACTTTGCCCTAGAGCTGAAAGGCACAACGTGCAGGCTTCTTTCCAAAGGGCGAGTTGGGCCCCACAGCATCTTGCTTCCAGCTCTTTGGGAAGCTAAGAAACAACTCGCTCTGCACAGTGCTCTTACAGCCTACCGGGAACATCTCTTCCAAACGCCTGTGAAACCCAGTTTCTTTGCAGGCCTGATCTGGCTGAAGTAGGACTTCTGCTCTGGGTGTGGTACTTTGCCCTAGAGCTGAAAGGCACAACGTGCAGGCTTCTTTCCAGAGGACGAGTTGGGCCCCACAGCATCTTGCTTCCAGCTCTTGGGGAAGCTAATAAACAACTCGCTCTGCACAGTGCTCTTACAGCCTACGGGGAACATCTCTTCCAAAGGCCTGTGAAACACAGTTTCTTTTCAGGCCTGATCTGGGTGAAGTAGGACTTCTTCTCTGGGTGTGCTGCTTTGCCCTAGAGCTGAAAGGCACAACGTGCAGGCTTCTTTCCAAAGGGCGAGTTGGGCCCCACAGCATCTTGCTTCCAGCTCTTTGGGAAGCTAAGAAACCACTCGCTCTGCACAGTGCTCTTACAGCCTACCGGGAACATCTCTTCCAAAGGGCTGTGAAACGCAGTTTCTTTGCAGGCCTATTCTGGCTGAAGTAGGACTTCTGCTCTGGGTGTGCTACTTTGCCCTAGAGCTGAAAGGCACAACGTCCAGGCTTCTTTCCAAAGGGCGAGTTGGGCCCAACAGGATCTTGCTTCCAGCTCTTTGGGAAGCTAAGAAACAACTCGCTCTGCACAGTGCTCTTACAGCCTACCGGGAACATCTCTTCCAAAGGCCTGTGAAACGCAGTTTCTTTGCAGGCCTGATCTGGCTGAAGTAGGACTTCTGCTCTGGGTGTGCTACTTTGCCCTAGAGCTGAAAGGCACAACGTGCAGGCTTCTTTCCAAAGGGCGAGTTGGGCCCCACAGCATCTTGCTTCCAGCTCTTTGGGAAGCTAAGAAACAACTCGCTCTGCACAGTGCTCTTACAGCCTACCGGGAACATCTCTTCCAAACTCCTGTGAAACCCAGTTTCTTTGCAGGCCTGATCTGGCTGAAGTAGGACTTCTGCTCTGGGTGTTGTACTTTGCCCTAGAGCTGAAAGGCACAACGTGCAGGCTTCTTTCCAAGGGGCGAGTTGGGCCCCACAGCATCTTGCTTCCAGCTCTTTGGGAAGCTAAGAAACAACTCGCTCTGCACAGTGCTCTTACAGCCTACCGGGAACATCTCTTCCAAAGGCCTGTGAAACGCAGTTTCTTTGCAGGCCTGATCTGGCTGAAGTAGGACTTCTGCTCTGGGTGTGCTACTTTGCCCTAGAGCTGAAAGGCACAACGTGCAGGCTTCTTTCCAAAGGGCGAGTTGGGCCCCACAGCATCTTGCTTCCAGCTCTTTGGGAAGCTAAGAAACAACTCGCTCTGCACAGTGCTCTTACAGCCTACCGGGAACATCTCTTCCAAGGGCCTGTGAAACGCAGTTTCTTTGCAGGCCTGATCTGGCTGAAGTAGGGCTTCTGCTCTGGGTGTGCTACTTTGCCCTAGAGCTGAAAGGCACAACGTGCAGGCTTCTTTCCAAAGGGCGAGTTGGGCCCCACAGCATCTGGCTTCCAGCTCTTTGGGAAGCTAAGAAACAACTCGCTCTGCACAGTGCTCTTACAGCCTACCGGGAACATCTCTTCCAAAGGCCTGTGAAACGCAGTTTCTTTGCAGGCCTGATCTGGCTGAAGTAGGACTTCTGCTCTGGGTGTGCTACTTTGCCCTAGAGCTGAAAGGCACAACGTGCAGGCTTCTTTCCAAAGGGCGAGTTGGGCCCCACAGCATCTTGCTTCCAGCTCTTTGGGAAGCTAAGAAACCACTCGCTCTGCACAGTGCTCTTACAGCCTACCGGGAACATCTCTTCCAAAGGCCTGTGAAACGCAGTTTCTTTGCAGGCCTCATCTGGCTGAAGTAGGACTTCTGCTCTGGGTGCGCTACTTTGACCTAGAGCTGAAAGGCACAACGTGCAGGCTTCTTTCCAAAGGGCGAGCTGGGCCCCACAGCATCTTGCTTCCAGCTCTTTGGGAACCTAAGAAACAACTCGCTCTGCACAGTGCTCTTACAGCCTACCGGGAACATCTCTTCCAAAGGCCTGTGAAACGCAGTTTCTTTGCAGGCCTGATCTGGCTGAAGTAGGACTTCTGCTCTGGGTGTGCTACTTTGCCCTAGAGCTGAAAGGCACAACGTGCAGGCTTCTTTCCAAAGGGCGAGTTGGGCCCCACAGCATCTTGCTTCCAGTGCTTTGGGAAGCTAAGAAAAAACTCGCTCTGCACAGTGCTCTTAGAGCCTACCGGGAACATCTCTTCCAAAGGCCTGTGAAACACAGTTTCTTTGCAGGCCTGGTCTGGCTAAAGTAGGACTTCTGCTCTGGGTGTGCTACTTTGCCCTAGAGCTGAAAGGCACAACGTGCAGGCTTCTTTCCAAAGGGCGAGTTGGGCCCCACAGCATCTTGCTTCCAGCTCTTTGGGAAGCTGAGAAACAACTCGCTCTGCACAGTGCTCTTACAGCCTACCGGGAACATCTCTTCCAAAGGCCTGTGAAACGCAGTTTCTTTGCAGGCCTGATCTGGCTGAAGTAGGACTTCTGCTCTGGGTGTGCTCCATTGCCCTAGAGCTGAAAGGCACAACGTGCAGGCTTCTTTCCAAAGGGCGAGTTGGGCCCCACAGCATCTGGCTTCCAGCCCTTTAGGAAGCTAAGCAACAACTCGCTCTGCACAGTGCTCTTACAGCCTACCGGGAACATCTCTTCCAAAGGCCTGTGAAACACAGTGTCTTTGACTGGCTGGTCTGGCTGAAGTAGGACTTCTGCTCTGGGTGTGCTACTTTGCCCTAGAGCTGAAAGGCACAACGTGCTGGCTTCTTTCCAAAGGGCGAGTTGGGCCCCACAGCATCTTGCTTCCAGCTCTTTGGAAAGCTAAGAAACAACTCGCTCTGCACAGTCCTCTTACAGCCTAGCGGGAACAGCTCTTCCAAAGGCCTGTGAAACGCAGTTTCTTTGCAGGCCTGATCTGGCTGAAGTAGGACTTCTGCTCTGGGTGTGCTACTTTGCCCTAGAGCTGAAAGGCACAACGTGCAGGCTTCTTTCCAAAGGGCGAGTTGGGCCCCACAGCATCTTGCTTCCAGCTCTTTGGGAAGCTAAGAAACAACTCGCTCTGCACAGTGCTCTTACAGCCTACCGGGAACATCTCTTCCAAGGGCCTGTGAAACGCAGTTTCTTTGCAGGCCTGATCTGGCTGAAGTAGGACTTCTGCTCTGGGTGTGCTACTTTGCCCTAGAGCTGAAAGGCACAACGTGCAGGCTTCTTTCCAAAGGGAAAGTTGGGCCCCACAGCATCTTGCTTCCAGCTCTTTGGGAAGCAAAGAAACAACTCGCTCTGCACAGTGCTCTTACAGCCTACCGGGAACATCTCTTCCAAAGGCCTGTGAAACGCAGTTTCTTTGCAGGCCTGATCTGGCTGAAGTAGGACTTCTGCTCTGGGTGTGCTACTTTGCCCTAGAGCTGAAAGGCACAACGTGCAGGCTTCTTTCCAAAGGGCGAGTTGGGCCCCACAGCATCTTGCTTCCAGCTCTTTGGGAAGCTGAGAAACAACTCGCTCTGCACAGTGCTCTTACAGCCTACCGGGAACATCTCTTCCAAAGGCCTGTGAAACGCAGTTTCTTTGCAGGCCTGATCTGGCTGAAGTAGGACTTCTGCTCTGGGTGTGCTACTTTGCCCTAGAGCTGAAAGGCACAACGTGCAGGCTTCTTTCCAAAGGGCGAGTTGGGCCCCACAGCATCTTGCTTCCAGCTCTTTGGGAAGCTAAGAAACAACTCGCTCTGCACAGTCTCTTACAGCCTACGGGGAACGTCTCTTCCAAAGGCCTGTTAATCGCAGTTTCTTTGCAGGCCTGATCTGTCTGAAGTAGGACTTCTGCTCTGGGTGTGCTACTTTGCCCTAGAGCTGAAAGGCACAACGTGCAGGCTTCTTTCCAAAGGGCGAGTTGGGCCCCACAGCATCTTGCTTCCAGCTCTTTGGGAAGCTAAGAAACAACTCGCTCTGCACAGTGCTCTTACAGCCTACCGGGAACATCTCTTCCAAAGGCCTGTGAAACGCAGTTTCTTTGCAGGCCTATTCTGGCTGAAGTAGGACTTCTGCTCTGGGTGTGCTACTTTGCCCTAGAGCTGAAAGGCACAACGTGCAGGCTTCTTTCCAAAGGGCGAGTTGGGCCACACAGCATCTTGCTTCCAGCTCTTTGGGAAGCTGAGAAACAACTCGCTCTGCACAGTGCTCTTACAGCCTACCGGGAACATCTCTTCCAAAGGCCTGTGAAACGCAGTTTCTTTGCAGGCCTGATCTGGCTGAAGTAGGACTTCTGCTCTGGGTGTGCTCCATTGCCCTAGAGCTGAAAGGCACAACGTGCAGGCTTCTTTCCAAAGGGCGAGTTGGGCCCCACAGCATCTGGCTTCCAGCCCTTTAGGAAGCTAAGCAACAACTCGCTCTGCACAGTGCTCTTACAGCCTACCGGGAACATCTCTTCCAAAGGCCTGTGAAACACAGTGTCTTTGACTGGCTGGTCTGGCTGAAGTAGGACTTCTGCTCTGGGTGTGCTACTTTGCCCTAGAGCTGAAAGGCACAACGTGCAGGCTTCTTTCCAAGGGGCGAGTTGGGCCCCACAGCATCTTGCTTCCAGCTCTTTGGGAAGCTAAGAAACAGCTCGCTCTGCACAGTGCTCTTACAGCCTACCGGGAACATCTCTTCCAAAGGCCTGTGAAACGCAGTTTCTTTGCAGGCCTGATCTGGCTGAAGTAGGACTTCTGCTCTGGGTGTGCTACTTTGCCCTAGAGCTGAAAGGCACAACGTGCAGGCTTCTTTGCAAAGGGCGAGTTGGGCCCCACAGCATCTTGCTTCCAGCTCTTTGGGAAGCTGAGAAACAACTCGCTCTGCACAGTGCTCTTACAGCCTACCGGGAACATCTCTTCCAAAGGCCTGTGAAACGCAGTTTCTTTGCAGGCGTGATCTGGCTGAAGTAGGACTTCTGCTCTGGGTGTGGTACTTTGCCCTAGAGCTGAAAGGCACAACGTGCAGGCTTCTTTCCAAAGGGCGAGTTGGGCCCCACAGCATCTTGCTTCCAGCTCTTTGGGAAGCTAAGAAACAACTCGCTCTGCACAGTGCTCTTACAGCCTACCGGGAACATCTCTTCCAAAGGCCTGTGAAACGCAGTTTCTTTGCAGGCCTGATCTGGCTGAAGTAGGACTTCTGCTCTGGGTGTGCTCCATTGCCCTAGAGCTGAAAGGCACAACGTGCAGGCTTCTTTCCAAAGGGCGAGTTGGGCCCCACAGCATCTGGCTTCCAGCCCTTTAGGAAGCTAAGCAACAACTCGCTCTGCACAGTGCTCTTACAGCCTACCGGGAACATCTCTTCCAAAGGCCTGTGAAACACAGTGTCTTTGACTGGCTGGTTTGGCTGAAGTAGGACTTCTGCTCTGGGTGTGCTACTTTGCCCTAGAGCTGAAAGGCACAACGTGCAGGCTTCTTTCCAAGGGGCGAGTTGGGCCCCACAGCATCTTGCTTCCAGCTCTTTGGGAAGCTAAGAAACAACTCGCTCTGCACAGTGCTCTTACAGCCTACCGGGAACATCTCTTCCAAAGGCCTGTGAAACGCAGTTTCTTTGCAGGCCTGATCTGGCTGAAGTAGGACTTCTGCTCTGGGTGTGCTACTTTGCCCTAGAGCTGAAAGGCACAACGTGCAGGCTTCTTTCCAAAGGGCGAGTTGGGCCCCACAGCATCTTGCTTCCAGCTCTTTGGGAAGCTGAGAAACAACTCGCTCTGCACAGTGCTCTTACAGCCTACCGGGAACATCTCTTCCAAAGGCCTGTGAAACGCAGTTTCTTTGCAGGCGTGATCTGGCTGAAGTAGGACTTCTGCTCTGGGTGTTCTACTTTGCCCTAGAGGTGAAAGGCACAACGTGCAGGCTTCTTTCCAAAGGGCGAGTTGGGCCCCACAGCATCTTGCTTCCAGCTCTTTGGGAAGCTGAGAAACAACTCGCTCTGCACAGTGCTCTTACAGCCTACCGGGAACATCTCTTCCAAAGGCCTGTGAAACGCAGTTTCTTTGCAGGCCTGATCTGGCTGAAGTAGGACTTCTGCTCTGGGTGTGCTACTTTGCCCTAGAGCTGAAAGGCACAACGTGCAGGCTTCTTTCCAAAGGGCGAGTTGGGCCCCACAGCATCTTGCTTCCAGCTCTTTGGGAAGCTAAGAAACAACTCGCTCTGCACAGTCTCTTACAGCCTACGGGGAACGTCTCTTCCAAAGGCCTGTTAATCGCAGTTTCTTTGCAGGCCTGATCTGTCTGACGTAGGACTTCTGCTCTGGGTGTGCTACTTTGCCCTAGAGCTGAAAGGCACAACGTGCAGGCTTCTTTCCAAAGGGCGAGTTGGGCCCCACAGCATCTTGCTTCCAGCTCTTTGGGAAGCTAAGAAACAACTCGCTCTGCACAGTGCTCTTACAGCCTACCGGGAACATCTCTTCCCAAGGCCTGTGAAACGCAGTTTCTTTGCAGGCCTGATCTGGCTGAAGTAGGACTTCTGCTCTGGGTGTGCTCCATTGCCCTAGAGCTGAAAGGCACAACGTGCAGGCTTCCTTCCAAAGGGCGAGTTGGGCCCCACAGCATCTTGCTTCCAGCTCTTTGGGAAGCTAAGAAACAACTCGCTCTGCACAGTGGTCTTACAGCCTAGTGGGAACATCTCTTCCAAAGGCCTGTGAAATGCAGTTTCTTTGCAGGACTCATCTGGCTGAAGTAGGACTTCTGCTCTGGGTGTGCTACTTTGCCCTAGAGCTGAAAGGCACAACGTGCAGGCTTCTTTCCAAAGGGCGAGTTG
Source organism: Equus caballus (assembly GCF_041296265.1). Taxonomy (NCBI): domain Eukaryota; kingdom Metazoa; phylum Chordata; class Mammalia; order Perissodactyla; family Equidae; genus Equus; species Equus caballus. The sequence continues at coordinate 32,114,996 of NC_091689.1, forward strand.
GGCCCCACAGCATCTTGCTTCCAGCTCTTTGGGAAGCTGATAAACAACTCGCTCTGCACAGTGGTCTTACAGCCTACCGGGAACATCTCTTCCAAAGGCCTGTGAAACGCAGTTTCTTTGCAGGCGTGATCTGGCTGAAGTAGGACTTCTGCTCTGGGTGTGCTACTTTGCCCTAGAGCTGAAAGGCACAACGTGCAGGCTTCTTTCCAAAGGGCGAGTTGGGCCCCACAGCATCTTGCTTCCACCTCTTTGGGAAGCTAAGAAACAACTCGCTCTGCACAGTGCTCTTACAGCCTACCGGGAACATCTCTTTCAAAGGCCTGTGAAACGCAGTTTCTTTGCAGGCCTGATCTGGCTGAAGTAGGACTTCTGCTCTGGGTGTGCTACTTTGCCCTAGAGCTGAAAGGCACAACGTGCAGGCTTCTTTCCAAAGGGCGAGTAGGGCCCCACAGCATCTTGCTTCCAGCTCTTTGGGAAGCTGAGAAACAACACGCTCTGCACAGTGCTCTTACAGCCTACCGGGAACATCTCTTCCAAAGGCCTGTGAAACGCAGTTTCTTTGCAGGCCTGATCTGGCTGAAGTAGGACTTCTGCTCTGGGTGTGCTACTTTGCCCTAGAGCTGAAAGGCACAACGTGCAGGCTTCTTTCCAAAGGGCGAGTTGGGCCCCACAGCATCTTGCTTCCAGCTCTTTGGGAAGCTGAGAAACAACTCGCTCTGCACAGTGCTCTTACAGCCTACCGGGAACATCTCTTCCAAAGGCCTGTGAAACGCAGTTTCTTTGCAGGCCTGATCTGGCTGAAGTAGGACTTCTGCTCTGGGTGTGCTACTTTGCCCTAGAGCTGAAAGGCATAACGTGCAGGCTTCTTTCCAAAGGGCGAGTTGGGCCCCACAGCATCTTGCTTCCAGCTCTTTGGGAAGCAAAGAAACAACTCGCTCTGCACAGTGCTCTTACAGCCTACCGGGAACATCTCTTTCAAAGGCCTGTGAAACGCAGTTTCTTTGCAGGCCTGATCTGGCTGAAGTAGGACTTCTGCTCTGGGTGTGCTACTTTGCCCTAGAGCTGAAAGGCACAACGTGCAGGCTTCTTTCCAAAGGGCGAGTTGGGCCCCACAGCATCTTGCTTCCAGCTCTTTGGGAAGCTGAGAAACAACTCGCTCTGCACAGTTCTCTTACAGCATACCGGGAACATCTCTTCCAAAGGCCTGTGAAACGCAGTTTCTTTGCAGGCCTGATCTGGCTGAAGTAGGACTTCTGCTCTGGGTGTGCTACTTTGCCCTAGAGCTGAAAGGCACAACGTGCAGGCTTCTTTCCAAAGGGCGAGTTGGGCCCCACAGCATCTTGCTTCCAGCTCTTTGGGAAGCTAAGAAACAACTCGCTCTGCACAGTGCTCTTACAGCCTACCGGGAACATCTCTTCCAAAGGACTGTGAAACGCAGTTTCTTTGCAGGCCTGATCTGGCTGAAGTAGGACTTCTGCTCTGGGTGTGCTCCATTGCCCTAGAGATGAAAGTCACAACGTGCAGGCTTCTTTCCAAAGGGTGAGTTGGGCTCCACAGCATCTTGCTTCCAGCTCTTTGGGAAGCTGAGAAACAACTCGCTCTGCACAGTGCTCTTACAGCCTACCGGGAACATCTCTTCCAAAGGCCTGTGAAACGCAGTTTCTTTGAAGGCCTGGTCTGGCTGAAGAAGGACTTCTGCTCTGGGTGTGCTACTTTGCCCTAGAGCTGAAAGGCACAACGTGCAGGCTTCTTTCCAAAGGGCGAGTTGGGCCCCACAGCATCTTGCTTCCAGCTCTTTGGGAAGCTAAGAAACAACTCGCTCTGCACAGTGCTCTTACAGCCTACCGGGAACATCTCTTCCAAAGGCCTGTGAAACGCAGTTTCTTTGCAGGCCTGATCTGGCTGAAGTAGGACTTCTGCTCTGGGTGTGCTCCCTTGCCCTAGAGCTGAAAGGCACAACGTGCAGGCTTCTTTCCAAAGGGCGAGTTGGGCCCCACAGCATCTTGCTTCCAGCTCTTTGGGAAGCTAAGAAACAACTCGCTCTGCACAGTGCTCTTACAGCCTACCGGGAACATCTCTTCCAAGGGCCTGTGAAACGCAGTTTCTTTGCAGGCCTGATCTGGCTGAAGTAGGACTTCTGCTCTGGGTGTGCTACTTTGCCCTAGAGCTGAAAGGCACAACGTGCAGGCTTCTTTCAAAAGGGCGAGTTGGGCCCGACAGCATCTTGCTTCCAGCTCTTTGGGAAGCTGAGAAACAACTCGCTCTGCACAGTGCTCTTACAGCCTACCGGGAACATCTCTTCCAAAGGCCTGTGAAACGCAGTTTCTTTGCAGGCCTGATCTGGCTGAAGTAGGACTTCTGCTCTGGGTGTGCTACTTTGCCCTAGAGCTGAAAGGCACAAGGTGCAGGCTTCTTTCCAAAGGGCGAGTTGGGCCCCACAGCATCTTGCTTCCAGCTCTTTGGGAAGCTAGGAAACAACTCGCTCTGCACAGTGCTCTTACAGCCTACCGGGAACATCTTTTCCAAACGCCTGTGAAACCCAGTTTCTTTGCAGGCATGATCTGGCTGAAGTAGGACTTCTGCTCTGGGTGTGGTACTTTGCCCTAGAGCTGAAAGGCACAACGTGCAGGCTTCTTTCCAGAGGGCGAGTTGGGCCCCACAGCATCTTGCTTCCAGCTCTTTGGGAAGCTAAGAAACAACTCTCTCTGCACAGTGCTCTTACAGCCTACCGGGAACATCTCTTCCAAAGGCCTGTGAAACACAGTTTCTTTGAAGGCCTGGTCTGGCTGAAGTAGGAGTTCTGCTCTGAGTGTGCTACTTTGCCCTAGAGCTGAAAAGCACAACGTGCAGGCTTCTTTCCAAAGGGCGAGTAGGGCCCCACAGCATCTTGCTTCCAGCTCTTTGGGAACCTCAGAAACAACTCGCTCTGCACAGTGCTCTTACAGCCTACCGGGAACATCTCTTCCAAAGGCCTGTGAAACGCAGTTTCTTTGCAGGCCTGATCTGGCTGAAGTAGGACTTCTGCTCTGGGTGTGCTACTTTGCCCTAGAGCTGAAAGGCACAACGTGCAGGCTTCTTTCCAAAGGGCGAGTTGGGCCCCACAGCATCTTGCTTCCAGCTCTTTGGGAAGCTAAGAAACAACTCGCTCTGCACAGTGCTCTTACAGCCTAGTGGGAACATCTCTTCCAAAGGCCTGTGAAACGCAGTTTCTTTGCAGGCCTGATCTGGCTGAAGTAGGACTTCTGCTCTGGGTGTGCTACTTTGCCATAGAGCTGAAAGGCACAACGTGCAGGCTTCTTTCCAAAGGGCGAGTTGGGCCCCACAGCATCTTGCTTCCAGCTCTTTGGGAAGCTAAGAAACAACTCGCTCTGCACAGTGCTCTTACAGCCTACCGGCAACATCTCTTCCAAAGGCCTGTGAAACGCAGTTTCTTTGCAGGCCTGATCTGGCTGAAGTAGGACTTCTGCTCTGGGTGTGCTACTTTGCCCTAAAGCTGAAAGGCACAACGTGCAGGCTTCTTTCCAAAGGGCGAGTTGGGCCCCACAGCATCTTGCTTCCAGCTCTTTGGGAAGCTGAGAAACAACTCGCTCTGCACAGTGCTCTTACAGCCTACCGGGAACATCTCTTCCAAAGGCCTGTGAAACGCAGTTTCTTTGCAGGCCTGATCTGGCTGAAGTAGGACTTCTGCTCTGGGTGTGCTACTTTGCCCTAGAGCTGAAAGGCACAACGTGCAGGCTTCTTTCCAAAGGGCGAGTTGGGCCCCAAAGCATCTTGCTTCCAGCTCTTTGGGAAGCTAAGAAACAACTCGCTCTGCACAGTGCTCTTACAGCCTACCGGGAACATCTCTTCCAAACGCCTGTGAAACCCAGTTTCTTTGCAGGCCTGATCTGGCTGAAGTAGGACTTCTGCTCTGGGTGTGGTACTTTGCCCTAGAGCTGAAAGGCACAACGTGCAGGCTTCTTTCAAAAGGGCGAGTTGGGCCCCACAGCATCTTGCTTCCAGCTCTTGGGGAAGCTAATAAACAACTCGCTCTGCACAGTGCTCTTACAGCCTACGGGGAACATCTCTTCCAAAGGCCTGTGAAACACAGTTTCTTTTCAGGCCTGAATTGGGTGAAGTAGGACTTCTTCTCTGGGTGTGCTGCTTTGCCCTAGAGCTGAAAGGCACAACGTGCAGGCTTCTTTCCAAAGGGCGAGTTGGGCCCCACAGCATCTTGCTTCCAGCTCTTTGGGAAGCTAAGAAACAACTCGCTCTGCACAGTGCTCTTATAGCCTACCGGGAACATCTCTTCCAAAGGGCTGTGAAACGCAGTTTCTTTGCAGGCCTATTCTGGCTGAAGTAGGACTTCTGCTCTGGGTGTGCTACTTTGCCCTAGAACTGAAAGGCACAACGTCCAGGCTTCTTTCCAAAGGGCGAGTTGGGCCCAACAGGATCTTGCTTCCAGCTCTTTGGGAAGCTAAGAAACAACTCGCTCTGCACAGTGCTCTTACAGCCTACCGGGAACATCTCTTCCAAAGGCCTGTGAAACGCAGTTTCTTTGCAGGCCTGATCTGGCTGAAGTAGGACTTCTGCTCTGGGTGTGCTACTTTGCCCTAGAGCTGAAAGGCACAACGTGCAGGCTTCTTTCCAAAGGGCGAGTTGGGCCCCACAGCATCTTGCTTCCAGCTCTTTGGGAAGCTAAGAAACAACTCGCTCTGCACAGTGCTCTTATAGCCTACCGGGAACATCTCTTCCAAAGGGCTGTGAAACGCAGTTTCTTTGCAGGCCTATTCTGGCTGAAGTAGGACTTCTGCTCTGGGTGTGCTACTTTGCCCTAGAACTGAAAGGCACAACGTCCAGGCTTCTTTCCAAAGGGCGAGTTGGGCCCAACAGGATCTTGCTTCCAGCTCTTTGGGAAGCTAAGAAACAACTCGCTCTGCACAGTGCTCTTACAGCCTACCGGGAACATCTCTTCCAAAGGCCTGTGAAACGCAGTTTCTTTGCAGGCCTGATCTGGCTGAAGTAGGACTTCTGCTCTGGGTGTGCTACTTTGCCCTAGAGCTGAAAGGCACAACGTGCAGGCTTCTTTCCAAAGGGCGAGTTGGGCCCCACAGCATCTTGCTTCCAGCTCTTTGGGAAGCTAAGAAACAACTCGCTCTGCACAGTGCTCTTACAGCCTACCGGGAACATCTCTTCCAAAGGCCTGTGAAACGCAGTTTCTTTGCAGGCCTGATCTGGCTGAAGTAGGACTTCTGCTCTGGGTGTGCTCCATTGCCCTAGAGATGAAAGTCACAACGTGCAGGCTTCTTTCCAAAGGGTGAGTTGGGCCCCACAGCATCTTGCTTCCAGCTCTTTGGGAAGCTAAGAAACAACTCGCTCTGCACAGTGCTCTTACAGCCTACCGGGAACATCTCTTCCAAAGGCCTGTGAAACGCAGTTTCTTTGAAGGCCTGGTCTGGCTGAAGTAGGACTTCTGCTCTGGGTGTGCTACTTTGCCCTAGAGCTGAAAGGCACAACGTGCAGGCTTCTTTCCAAAGGGCGAGTTGGGCCCCACAGCATCTTGCTTCCAGCTCTTTGGGAAGCTAAGAAACAACTCGCTCTGCACAGTGCTCTTACAGCCTACCGGGAACATCTCTTCCAAAGGCCTGTGAAACGCAGTTTCTTTGCAGGCCTGATCTGGCTGAAGTAGGACTTCTGCTCTGGGTGTGCTCCCTTGCCCTAGAGCTGAAAGGCACAACGTGCAGGCTTCTTTCCAAAGGGCGAGTTGGGCCCCACAGCATCTTGCTTCCAGCTCTTTGGGAAGCTAAGAAACAACTCGCTCTGCACAGTGCTCTTACAGCCTACCGGGAACATCTCTTCCAAGGGCCTGTGAAACGCAGTTTCTTTGCAGGCCTGATCTGGCTGAAGTAGGACTTCTGCTCTGGGTGTGCTACTTTGCCCTAGAGCTGAAAGGCACAACGTGCAGGCTTCTTTCCAAAGGGCGAGTTGGGCCCGACAGCATCTTGCTTCCAGCTCTTTGGGAAGCTGAGAAACAACTCGCTCTGCACAGTGCTCTTACAGCCTACCGGGAACATCTCTTCCAAAGGCCTGTGAAACGCAGTTTCTTTGTAGGCCTGATCTGGCTGAAGTAGGACTTCTGCTCTGGGTGTGATACTTTGCCCTAGAGCTGAAAGGCACAACGTGCAGGCTTCTTTCCAAAGGGCGAGTTGGGCCCCACAGCATCTTGCTTCCAGCTCTTTGGGAAGCTAAGAAACAACTCGCTCTGCACAGTGCTCTTACAGCCTACCGGGAACATCTTTTCCAAACGCCTGTGAAACCCAGTTTCTTTGCAGGCATGATCTGGCTGAAGTAGGACTTCTGCTCTGGGTGTGGTACTTTGCCCTAGAGCTGAAAGGCACAACGTGCAGGCTTCTTTCCAGAGGGCGAGTTGGGCCCCACAGCATCTTGCTTCCAGCTCTTTGGGAAGCTAAGAAACAACTCTCTCTGCACAGTGCTCTTACAGCCTACCGGGAACATCTCTTCCAAAGGCCTGTGAAACACAGTTTCTTTGAAGGCCTGGTCTGGCTGAAGTAGGAGTTCTGCTCTGAGTGTGCTACTTTGCCCTAGAGCTGAAAAGCACAACGTGCAGGCTTCTTTCCAAAGGGCGAGTAGGGCCCCACAGCATCTTGCTTCCAGCTCTTTGGGAACCTCAGAAACAACTCGCTCTGCACAGTGCTCTTACAGCCTACCGGGAACATCTCTTCCAAAGGCCTGTGAAACGCAGTTTCTTTGCAGGCCTGATCTGGCTGAAGTAGGACTTCTGCTCTGGGTGTGCTACTTTGCCCTAGAGCTGAAAGGCACAACGTGCAGGCTTCTTTCCAAAGGGCGAGTTGGGCCCCACAGCATCTTGCTTCCAGCTCTTTGGGAAGCTAAGAAACAACTCGCTATGCACAGTGCTCTTACAGCCTAGTGGGTACATCTCTTCCAAAGGCCTGTGAAACGCAGTTTCTTTGCAGGCCTGATCTGGCTGAAGTAGGACTTCTGCTCTGGGTGTGCTACTTTGCCATAGAGCTGAAAGGCACAACGTGCAGGCTTCTTTCCAAAGGGCGAGTTGGGCCCCACAGCATCTTGCTTCCAGCTCTTTGGGAAGCTAAGAAACAACTCGCTCTGCACAGTGCTCTTACAGCCTACCGGCAACATCTCTTCCAAAGGCCTGTGAAACGCAGTTTCTTTGCAGGCCTGATCTGGCTGAAGTAGGACTTCTGCTCTGGGTGTGCTACTTTGCCCTAAAGCTGAAAGGCACAACGTGCAGGCTTCTTTCCAAAGGGCGAGTTGGGCCCCACAGCATCTTGCTTCCAGCTCTTTGGGAAGCTGAGAAACAACTCGCTCTGCACAGTGCTCTTACAGCCTACCGGGAACATCTCTTCCAAAGGCCTGTGAAACGCAGTTTCTTTGCAGGCCTGATCTGGCTGAAGTAGGACTTCTGCTCTGGGTGTGCTACTTTGCCCTAGAGCTGAAAGGCACAACGTGCAGGCTTCTTTCCAAAGGGCGAGTTGGGCCCCAAAGCATCTTGCTTCCAGCTCTTTGGGAAGCTAAGAAACAACTCGCTCTGCACAGTGCTCTTACAGCCTAGTGGGAACATCTCTTCCAAAGGCCTGTGAAACGCAGTTTCTTTTCAGGCCTGATCTGGCTGAAGTAGGACTTCTGCTCTGGGTGTGGTACTTTGCCCTAGAGCTGAAAGGCACAACGTGCAGGCTTCTTTCAAAAGGGCGAGTTGGGCCCCACAGCATCTTGCTTCCAGCTCTTGGGGAAGCTAATAAACAACTCGCTCTGCACAGTGCTCTTACAGCCTACGGGGAACATCTCTTCCAAAGGCCTGTGAAACACAGTTTCTTTTCAGGCCTGAATTGGGTGAAGTAGGACTTCTTCTCTGGGTGTGCTGCTTTGCCCTAGAGCTGAAAGGCACAACGTGCAGGCTTCTTTCCAAAGGGCGAGTTGGGCCCCACAGCATCTTGCTTCCAGCTCTTTGGGAAGCTAAGAAACAACTCGCTCTGCACAGTGCTCTTATAGCCTACCGGGAACATCTCTTCCAAAGGGCTGTGAAACGCAGTTTCTTTGCAGGCCTATTCTGGCTGAAGTAGGACTTCTGCTCTGGGTGTGCTACTTTGCCCTAGAACTGAAAGGCACAACGTCCAGGCTTCTTTCCAAAGGGCGAGTTGGGCCCAACAGGATCTTGCTTCCAGCTCTTTGGGAAGCTAAGAAACAACTCGCTCTGCACAGTGCTCTTACAGCCTACCGGGAACATCTCTTCCAAAGGCCTGTGAAACGCAGTTTCTTTGCAGGCCTGATCTGGCTGAAGTAGGAGTTCTGCTCTGGGTGTGCTACTTTGCCCTAGAGCTGAAAGGCACAACGTGCAGGCTTCTTTCCAAAGGGCGAGTTGGGCCCCACAGCATCTTGCTTCCAGCTCTTTGGGAAGCTAAGAAACAACTCGCTCTGCACAGTGCTCTTACAGCCTACCGGGAACATCTCTTCCAAACTCCTGTGAAACCCAGTTTCTTTGCAGGCCTGATCTGGCTGAAGTAGGACTTCTGCTCTGGGTGTGGTACTTTGCCCTAGAGCTGAAAGGCACAACGTGCAGGCTTCTTTCCAAGGGGCGAGTAGGGGCCCACAGCATCTTGCTTCCAGCTCTTTGGGAAGCTAAGAAACAACTCGCTCTGCACAGTGCTCTTACAGCCTACCGGGAACATCTCTTCCAAAGGCCTGTGAAACACAGTTTCTTTGAAGGCCTGGTCTGGCTGAAGTAGGAGTTCTGCTCTGAGTGTGCTACTTTGCCCTAGAGCTGAAAAGCACAACGTGCAGGCTTCTTTCCAAAGGGCGAGTAGGGCCCCACAGCATCTTGCTTCCAGCTCTTTGGGAACCTCAGAAACAACTCGCTCTGCACAGTGCTCTTACAGCCTACCGGGAACATCTCTTCCAAAGGCCTGTGAAACGCAGTTTCTTTGCAGGCCTGATCTGGCTGAAGTAGGACTTCTGCTCTGGGTGTGCTACTTTGCCCTAGAGCTGAAAGGCACAACGTGCAGGCTTCTTTCCAAAGGGCGAGTTGGGCCCCACAGCATCTTGCTTCCAGCTCTTTGGGAAGCTAAGAAACAACTCGCTCTGCACAGTGCTCTTACAGCCTAGTGGGAACATCTCTTCCAAAGGCCTGTGAAACGCAGTTTCTTTGCAGGCCTGATCTGGCTGAAGTAGGACTTCTGCTCTGGGTGTGCTACTTTGCCATAGAGCTGAAAGGCACAACGTGCAGGCTTCTTTCCAAAGGGCGAGTTGGGCCCCACAGCATCTTGCTTCCAGCTCTTTGGGAAGCTAAGAAACAACTCGCTCTGCACAGTGCTCTTACAGCCTACCGGCAACATCTCTTCCAAAGGCCTGTGAAACGCAGTTTCTTTGCAGGCCTGATCTGGCTGAAGTAGGACTTCTGCTCTGGGTGTGCTACTTTGCCCTAAAGCTGAAAGGCACAACGTGCAGGCTTCTTTCCAAAGGGCGAGTTGGGCCCCACAGCATCTTGCTTCCAGCTCTTTGGGAAGCTGAGAAACAACTCGCTCTGCACAGTGCTCTTACAGCCTACCGGGAACATCTCTTCCAAAGGCCTGTGAAACGCAGTTTCTTTGCAGGCCTGATCTGGCTGAAGTAGGACTTCTGCTCTGGGTGTGCTACTTTGCCCTAGAGCTGAAAGGCACAACGTGCACGCTTCTTTCCAAAGGGCGAGTTGGGCCCCACAGCATCTTGCTTCCAGCTCTTTGGGAAGCTAAGAAACAACTCGCTCTGCACAGTGCTCTTACAGCCTACCGGGAACATCTCTTCCAAACTCCTGTGAAACCCAGTTTCTTTGCAGGCCTGATCTGGCTGAAGTAGGACTTCTGCTCTGGGTGTGGTACTTTGCCCTAGAGCTGAAAGGCACAACGTGCAGGCTTCTTTCCAAGGGGCGAGTAGGGGCCCACAGCATCTTGCTTCCAGCTCTTTGGGAAGCTAAGAAACAACTCGCTCTGCACAGTGCTCTTACAGCCTACCGGGAACATCTCTTCCAAAGGCCTGTGAAACGCAGTTTCTTTGCAGGCCTGATCTGGCTGAAGTAGGACTTCTGCTCTGGGTGTGCTACTTTGCCCTAGAGCTGAAAGGCACAACGTGCAGGCTTCTTTCCAAAGGGCGAGTTGGGCCCCACAGCATCTTGCTTCCAGCTCTTTGGGAAGCTAAGAAACAACTCGCTCTGCACAGTGCTCTTACAGCCTACCGGGAACATCTCTTCCAAGGGCCTGTGAAACGCAGTTTCTTTGCAGGCCTGATCTGGCTGAAGTAGGGCTTCTGCTCTGGGTGTGCTACTTTGCCCTAGAGCTGAAAGGCACAACGTGCAGGCTTCTTTCCAAAGGGCGAGTTGGGCCCCACAGCATCTTGCTTCCAGCTCTTTGGGAACCTAAGAAACAACTCGCTCTGCACAGTGCTCTTACAGCCTACCGGGAACATCTCTTCCAAAGGCCTGTGAAACGCAGTTTCTTTGCAGGCCTGATCTGGCTGAAGTAGGACTTCTGCTCTGGGTGTGCTACTTTGCCCTAGAGCTGAAAGGCACAACGTGCAGGCTTCTTTCCAAAGGGCGAGTTGGGCCCCACAGCATCTTGCTTCCAGCTCTTTGGGAAGCTAAGAAACCACTCGCTCTGCACAGTGCTCTTACAGCCTACCGGGAACATCTCTTCCAAAGGCCTGTGAAACGCAGTTTCTTTGCAGGCCTGATCTGGCTGAAGTAGGACTTCTGCTCTGGGTGCGCTACTTTGCCCTAGAGCTGAAAGGCACAACGTGCAGGCTTCTTTCCAAAGGGCGAGCTGGGCCCCACAGCATCTTGCTTCCAGCTCTTTGGGAACCTAAGAAACAACTCGCTCTGCACAGTGCTCTTACAGCCTACCGGGAACATCTCTTCCAAAGGCCTGTGAAACGCAGTTTCTTTGCAGGCCTGATCTGGCTGAAGTAGGACTTCTGCTCTGCGTGTGCTACTTTGCCCTAGAGCTGAAAGGCACAACGTGCAGGCTTCTTTCCAAAGGGCGAGTTGGGCCCCACAGCATCTTGCTTCCAGCGCTTTGGGAAGCTAAGAAACAACTCGCTCTGCACAGTGCTCTTACAGCCTACCGGGAACATCTCTTCCAAAGGCCTGTGAAACACAGTTTCTTTGCAGGCCTGGTCTGGCTGAAGTAGGACTTCTGCTCTGGGTGTGCTACTTTGCCCTAGAGCTGAAAGGCACAACGTGCAGGCTTCTTTCCAAAGGGCGAGTTGGGCCCCACAGCATCTTGCTTCCAGCTCTTTGGGAAGCTAAGAAACAACTCGCTCTGCACAGTGCTCTTACAGCCTACCGGGAACATCTCTTCCAAAGGCCTGTGAAACGCAGTTTCTTTGCAGGCCTGATCTGGCTGGAGTAGGACTTCTGCTCTGGGTGTACTACTTTGCCCTAGAGCTGAAAGGCACAACGTGCAGGCTTCTTTCCAAGGGGCGAGTTGGGCCCCACAGCATCTTGCTTCCAGCTCTTTGGGAAGCTAAGAAACAACTCGCTCTGCACAGTGCTCTTACAGCCTACCAGGAACATCTCTTCCAAAGGCCTGTGAAACCCAGTTTCTTTGCAGGCCTGATCTGGCTGAAGTAGGACTTCAGCTCTGGGTGTGCTACTTTGCCCTAGAGCTGAAAGGCACAACGTGCTGGCTTCTTTCCAAAGGGCGAGTTGGGCCCCACAGCATCTTGCTTCCAGCTCTTTGGAAAGCTAAGAAACAACTCGCTCTGCACAGTCCTCTTACAGCCTAGCGGGAACAGCTCTTCCAAAGGCCTGTGAAACGCAGTTTCTTTGCAGGCCTGATCTGGCTGAAGTAGGACTTCTGCTCTGGGTGTCCTACTTTGCCCTAGAGCTGAAAGGCACAACGTGCACGCTTCTTTCCAAAGGGCGAGTTGGGCCCCACAGCATCTTGCTTCCAGCTCTTTGGGAAGCTAAGAAACAACTCGCTCTGCACAGTGCTCTTACAGCCTACCGGGAACATCTCTTCCAAGGGCCTGTGAAACGCAGTTTCTTTGCAGGCCTGATCTGGCTGAAGTAGGACTTCTGCTCTGGGTGTGCTACTTTGCCCTAGAGCTGAAAGGCACAACGTGCAGGCTTCTTTCCAAAGGGAAAGTTGGGCCCCACAGCATCTTGCTTCCAGCTCTTTGGGAAGCTGAGAAACAACTCGCTCTGCACAGTGCTCTTACAGCCTACCGGGAACATCTCTTCCAAAGGCCTGTGAAACGCAGTTTCTTTGCAGGCCTGATCTGGCTGAAGTAGGACTTCTGCTCTGGGTGTGCTACTTTGCCCTAGAGCTGAAAGGCACAACGTGCAGGCTTCTTTCCAAAGGGCGAGTTGGGCCCCACAGCATCTTGCTTCCAGCTCTTTGGGAAGCTAAGAAACAACTCGCTCTGCACAGTCTCTTACAGCCTACGGGGAACGTCTCTTCCAAAGGCCTGTTAATCGCAGTTTCTTTGCAGGCCTGATCTGTCCGAAGTAGGACTTCTGCTCTGGGTGTGCTACTTTGCCCTAGAGCTGAAAGGCACAACGTGCAGGCTTCTTTCCAAAGGGCGAGTTGGGCCCCACAGCATCTTGCTTCCAGCTCTTTGGGAAGCTAAGAAACAACTCGCTCTGCACAGTGCTCTTACAGCCTACCGGGAACATCTCTTCCCAAGGCCTGTGAAACGCAGTTTCTTTGCAGGCCTGATCTGGCTGAAGTAGGACTTCTGCTCTGGGTGTGCTCCATTGCCCTAGAGCTGAAAGGCACAACGTGCAGGCTTCCTTCCAAAGGGCGAGTTGGACCCCACAGCATCTTGCTTCCAGCTCTTTGGGAAGCTAAGAAACAACTCGCTCTGCACAGTGGTCTTACAGCCTAGTGGGAACATCTCTTCCAAAGGCCTGTGAAATGCAGTTTCTTTGCAGGACTCATCTGGCTGAAGTAGGACTTCTGCTCTGGGTGTGCTACTTTGCCCTAGAGCTGAAAGGCACAAGGTGCAGGCTTCTTTCCAAAGGGCGAGTTGGGCCCCACAGCATCTTGCTTCCAGCTCTTTGGGAAGCTGATAAACAACTCGCTCTGCACAGTGGTCTTACAGCCTACCGGGAACATCTCTTCCAAAGGCCTGTGAAACGCAGTTTCTTTGCAGGCGTGATCTGGCTGAAGTAGGACTTCTGCTCTGGGTGTGCTACTTTGCCCTAGAGCTGAAAGGCACAACGTGCAGGCTTCTTTCCAAAGGGCGAGTTGGGCCCCACAGCATCTTGCTTCCAGCTCTTTGGGAAGCAAAGAAACAACTCGCTCTGCACAGTGCTCTTACAGCCTACCGGGAACATCTCTTTCAAAGGCCTGAGAAACGCAGTTTCTTTGCAGGCCTGATCTGGCTGAAGTAGGACTTCTGCTCTGGGTGTGCTACTTTGCCCTAGAGCTGAAAGGCACAACGTGCAGGCTTCTTTCCAAAGGGCGAGTTGGGCCCCACAGCATCTTGCTTCCAGCTCTTTGGGAAGCTGAGAAACAACACGCTCTGCACAGTGCTCTTACAGCCTACCGGGAACATCTCTTCCAAAGGCCTGTGAAACGCAGTTTCTTTGCAGGCCTGATCTGGCTGAAGTAGGACTTCTGCTCTGGGTGTGCTACTTTGCCCTAGAGCTGAAAGGCACAACGTGCAGGCTTCTTTCCAAAGGGCGAGTTGGGCCCCACAGCATCTTGCTTCCAGCTCTTTGGGAAGCTGAGAAACAACTCGCTCTGCACAGTGCTCTTACAGCCTACCGGGAACATCTCTTCCAAAGGCCTGTGAAACGCAGTTTCTTTGCAGGCCTGATCTGGCTGAAGTAGGACTTCTGCTCTGGGTGTGCTACTTTGCCCTAGAGCTGAAAGGCATAACGTGCAGGCTTCTTTCCAAAGGGCGAGTTGGGCCCCACAGCATCTTGCTTCCAGCTCTTTGGGAAGCTGAGAAACAACTCGCTCTGCACAGTGCTCTTACAGCCTAGGGGGAACATCTCTTCCAAAGGCCTGTGAAACGCAGTTTCTTTGCAGGCCTGATCTGGCTGAAGTAGGACTTCTGCTCTGGGTGTGCTACTTTGCCCTAGAGCTGAAAGGCACAACGTGCAGGCTTCTTTCCAAAGGGCGAGTTGGGCCCCACAGCATCTTGCTTCCAGCTCTTTGGGAAGCTAAGAAACAACTCGCTCTGCACAGTGCTCTTACAGCCTACCGGGAACATCTCTTCCAAAGGACTGTGAAACGCAGTTTCTTTGCAGGCCTGATCTGGCTGAAGTAGGACTTCTGCTCTGGGTGTGCTACTTTGCCCTAGAGATGAAAGTCACAACGTGCAGGCTTCTTTCCAAAGGGTAAGTTGGGCCCCACAGCATCTTGCTTCCAGCTCTTTGGGAAGCTAAGAAACAACTCGCTCTGCACAGTGCTCTTACAGCCTACCGGGAACATCTCTTCCAAAGGCCTGTGAAACGCAGTTTCTTTGAAGGCCTGGTCTGGCTGAAGTAGGACATCTGCTCTGGGTGTGCTACTTTGCCCTAGAGCTGAAAGGCACAACGTGCAGGCTTCTTTCCAAAGGGCGAGTTGGGCCCCACAGCATCTTGCTTCCAGCTCTTTGGGAAGCTAAGAAACAACTCGCTCTGCACAGTGCTCTTACAGCCTACCGGGAACATCTCTTCCAAAGGCCTGTGAAACGCAGTTTCTTTGCAGGCCTGATCTGGCTGAAGTAGGACTTCTGCTCTGGGTGTGCTCCCTTGCCCTAGAGCTGAAAGGCACAACGTGCAGGCTTCTTTCCAAAGGGCGAGTTGGGCCCCACAGCATCTTGCTTCCAGCTCTTTGGGAAGCTAAGAAACAACTCGCTCTGCACAGTGCTCTTACAGCCTACCGGGAACATCTCTTCCAAGGGCCTGTGAAACGCAGTTTCTTTGCAGGCCTGATCTGGCTGAAGTAGGACTTCTGCTCTGGGTGTGCTACTTTGCCCTAGAGCTGAAAGGCACAACGAGCAGGCTTCTTTCAAAAGGGCGAGTTGGGCCCGACAGCATCTTGCTTCCAGCTCTTTGGGAAGCTGAGAAACAACTCGCTCTGCACAGTGCTCTTACAGCCTACCGGGAACATCTCTTCCAAAGGCCTGTGAAACGCAGTTTCTTTGCAGGCCTGATCTGGCTGAAGTAGGACTTCTGCTCTGGGTGTGCTACTTTGCCCTAGAGCTGAAAGGCACAACGTGCAGGCTTCTTTCCAAAGGGCGAGTTGGGCCCCACAGCATCTTGCTTCCAGCTCTTTGGGAAGCTAAGAAACAACTCGCTCTGCACAGTGCTCTTACAGCCTAGTGGGAACATCTCTTCCAAAGGCCTGTGAAACGCAGTTTCTTTGCAGGCCTGATCTGGCTGAAGTAGGACTTCTGCTCTGGGTGTGCTACTTTGCCATAGAGCTGAAAGGCACAACGTGCAGGCTTCTTTCCAAAGGGTGAGTTGGGCCCCACAGCATCTTGCTTCCAGCTCTTTGGGAAGCTAAGAAACAACTCGCTCTGCACAGTGCTCTTACAGCCTACCGGCAACATCTCTTCCAAAGGCCTGTGAAACGCAGTTTCTTTGCAGGCCTGATCTGGCTGAAGTAGGACTTCTGCTCTGGGTGTGCTACTTTGCCCTAAAGCTGAAAGGCACAACGTGCAGGCTTCTTTCCAAAGGGCGAGTTGGGCCCCACAGCATCTTGCTTCCAGCTCTTTGGGAAGCTGAGAAACAACTCGCTCTGCACAGTGCTCTTACAGCCTACCGGGAACATCTCTTCCAAAGGCCTGTGAAACGCAGTTTCTTTGCAGGCCTGATCTGGCTGAAGTAGGACTTCTGCTCTGGGTGTGCTACTTTGCCCTAGAGCTGAAAGGCACAACGTGCAGGCTTCTTTCCAAAGGGCGAGTTGGGCCCCACAGCATCTTGCTTCCAGCTCTTTGGGAAGCTAAGAAACAACTCGCTCTGCACAGTGCTCTTACAGCCTACCGGGAACATCTCTTCCAAACGCCTGTGAAACCCAGTTTCTTTGCAGGCCTGATCTGGCTGAAGTAGGACTTCTGCTCTGGGTGTGGTACTTTGCCCTAGAGCTGAAAGGCACAACGTGCAGGCTTCTTTCCAGAGGGCGAGTTGGGCCCCACAGCATCTTGCTTCCAGCTCTTGGGGAAGCTAATAAACAACTCGCTCTGCACAGTGCTCTTACAGCCTACGGGGAACATCTCTTCCAAAGGCCTGTGAAACACAGTTTCTTTTCAGGCCTGAATTGGGTGAAGTAGGACTTCTTCTCTGGGTGTGCTGCTTTGCCCTAGAGCTGAAAGGCACAACGTGCAGGCTTCTTTCCAAAGGGCGAGTTGGGCCCCACAGCATCTTGCTTCCAGCTCTTTGGGAAGCTAAGAAACAACTCGCTCTGCACAGTGCTCTTATAGCCTACCGGGAACATCTCTTCCAAAGGGCTGTGAAACGCAGTTTCTTTGCAGGCCTATTCTGGCTGAAGTAGGACTTCTGCTCTGGGTGTGCTACTTTGCCCTAGAACTGAAAGGCACAACGTCCAGGCTTCTTTCCAAAGGGCGAGTTGGGCCCAACAGGATCTTGCTTCCAGCTCTTTGGGAAGCTAAGAAACAACTCGCTCTGCACAGTGCTCTTACAGCCTACCGGGAACATCTCTTCCAAAGGCCTGTGAAACGCAGTTTCTTTGCAGGCCTGATCTGGCTGAAGTAGGACTTCTGCTCTGGGTGTGCTACTTTGCCCTAGAGCTGAAAGGCACAACGTGCACGCTTCTTTCCAAAGGGCGAGTAGGGCCCCACAGCATCTTGCTTCCAGCTCTTTGGGAAGCTAAGAAACAACTCGCTCTGCACAGTGCTCTTACAGCCTACCGGGAACATCTCTTCCAAACTCCTGTGAAACCCAGTTTCTTTGCAGGCCTGATCTGGCTGAAGTAGGACTTCTGCTCTGGGTGTGGTACTTTGCCCTAGAGCTGAAAGGCACAACGTGCAGGCTTCTTTCCAAGGGGCGAGTAGGGGCCCACAGCATCTTGCTTCCAGCTCTTTGGGAAGCTAAGAAACAACTCGCTCTGCACAGTGCTCTTACAGCCTACCGGGAACATCTCTTCCAAAGGCCTGTGAAACACAGTTTCTTTGAAGGCCTGGTCTGGCTGAAGTAGGAGTTCTGCTCTGAGTGTGCTACTTTGCCCTAGAGCTGAAAAGCACAACGTGCAGGCTTCTTTCCAAAGGGCGAGTAGGGCCCCACAGCATCTTGCTTCCAGCTCTTTGGGAACCTCAGAAACAACTCGCTCTGCACAGTGCTCTTACAGCCTACCGGGAACATCTCTTCCAAAGGCCTGTGAAACACAGTTTCTTTGCAGGCCTGATCTGGCTGAAGTAGGACTTCTGCTCTGGGTGTGCTACTTTGCCCTAGAGCTGAAAGGCACAACGTGCAGGCTTCTTTCCAAAGGGCGAGTTGGGCCCCACAGCATCTTGCTTCCAGCTCTTTGGGAAGCTAAGAAACAACTCGCTCTGCACAGTGCTCTTACAGCCTAGTGGGAACATCTCTTCCAAAGGCCTGTGAAACGCAGTTTCTTTGCAGGCCTGATCTGGCTGAAGTAGGACTTCTGCTCTGGGTGTGCTACTTTGCCATAGAGCTGAAAGGCACAACGTGCAGGCTTCTTTCCAAAGGGCGAGTTGGGCCCCACAGCATCTTGCTTCCAGCTCTTTGGGAAGCTAAGAAACAACTCGCTCTGCACAGTGCTCTTATAGCCTACCGGGAACATCTCTTCCAAAGGGCTGTGAAACGCAGTTTCTTTGCAGGCCTATTCTGGCTGAAGTAGGACTTCTGCTCTGGGTGTGCTACTTTGCCCTAGAGCTGAAAGGCACAACGTCCAGGCTTCTTTCCAAAGGGCGAGTTGGGCCCAACAGGATCTTGCTTCCAGCTCTTTGGGAACCTAAGAAACAACTCGCTCTGCACAGTGCTCTTACAGCCTACCGGGAACATCTCTTCCAAAGGCCTGTGAAACGCAGTTTCTTTGCAGGCCTGATCTGGCTGAAGTAGGACTTCTGCTCTGGGTGTGCTACTTTGCCCTAGAGCTGAAAGGCACAACGTGCACGCTTCTTTCCAAAGGGCGAGTTGGGCCCCACAGCATCTTGCTTCCAGCTCTTTGGGAAGCTAAGAAACAACTCGCTCTGCACAGTGCTCTTACAGCCTACCGGGAACATCTCTTCCAAGGGCCTGTGAAACGCAGTTTCTTTGCAGGCCTGATCTGGCTGAAGTAGGGCTTCTGCTCTGGGTGTGCTACTTTGCCCTAGAGCTGAAAGGCACAACGTGCAGGCTTCTTTCCAAAGGGCGAGTTGGGCCCCACAGCATCTTGCTTCCAGCTCTTTGGGAACCTAAGAAACAACTCGCTCTGCACAGTGCTCTTACAGCCTACCGGGAACATCTCTTCCAAAGGCCTGTGAAACGCAGTTTCTTTGCAGGCCTGATCTGGCTGAAGTAGGACTTCTGCTCTGGGTGTGCTACTTTGCCCTAGAGCTGAAAGGCACAACGTGCAGGCTTCTTTCCAAAGGGCGAGTTGGGCCCCACAGCATCTTGCTTCCAGCTCTTTGGGAAGCTAAGAAACCACTCGCTCTGCACAGTGCTCTTACAGCCTACCGGGAACATCTCTTCCAAAGGCCTGTGAAACGCAGTTTCTTTGCAGGCCTGATCTGGCTGAAGTAGGACTTCTGCTCTGGGTGTGGTACTTTGCCCTAGAGCTGAAAGGCACAACGTGCAGGCTTCTTTCCAGAGGACGAGTTGGGCCCCACAGCATCTTGCTTCCAGCTCTTGGGGAAGCTAATAAACAACTCGCTCTGCACAGTGCTCTTACAGCCTACGGGGAACATCTCTTCCAAAGGCCTGTGAAACACAGTTTCTTTTCAGGCCTGATCTGGGTGAAGTAGGACTTCTTCTCTGGGTGTGCTGCTTTGCCCTAGAGCTGAAAGGCACAACGTGCAGGCTTCTTTCCAAAGGGCGAGTTGGGCCCCACAGCATCTTGCTTCCAGCTCTTTGGGAAGCCAAGAAACCACTCGCTCTGCACAGTGCTCTTACAGCCTACCGGGAACATCTCTTCCAAAGGGCTGTGAAACGCAGTTTCTTTGCAGGCCTATTCTGGCTGAAGTAGGACTTCTGCTCTGGGTGTGCTACTTTGCCCTAGAGCTGAAAGGCACAACGTCCAGGCTTCTTTCCAAAGGGCGAGTTGGGCCCAACAGGATCTTGCTTCCAGCTCTTTGGGAAGCTAAGAAACAACTCGCTCTGCACAGTGCTCTTACAGCCTACCGGGAACATCTCTTCCAAAGGCCTGTGAAACGCAGTTTCTTTGCAGGCCTGATCTGGCTGAAGTAGGACTTCTGCTCTGGGTGTGCTACTTTGCCCTAGAGCTGAAAGGCACAACGTGCAGGCTTCTTTCCAAAGGGCGAGTTGGGCCCCACAGCATCTTGCTTCCAGCTCTTTGGGAAGCTAAGAAACAACTCGCTCTGCACAGTGCTCTTACAGCCTACCGGGAACATCTCTTCCAAACTCCTGTGAAACCCAGTTTCTTTGCAGGCCTGATCTGGCTGAAGTAGGACTTCTGCTCTGGGTGTGGTACTTTGCCCTAGAGCTGAAAGGCACAACGTGCAGGCTTCTTTCCAAGGGGCGAGTAGGGCCCCACAGCATCTTGCTTCCAGCTCTTTGGGAAGCTAAGAAACAACTCGCTCTGCACAGTGCTCTTACAGCCTACCGGGAACATCTCTTCCAAAGGCCTGTGAAACGCAGTTTCTTTGCAGGCCTGATCTGGCTGAAGTAGGACTTCTGCTCTGGGTGTGCTACTTTGCCCTAGAGCTGAAAGGCACAACGTGCAGGCTTCTTTCCAAAGGGCGAGTTGGGCCCCACAGCATCTTGCTTCCAGCTCTTTGGGAAGCTAAGAAACAACTCGCTCTGCACAGTGCTCTTACAGCCTACCGGGAACATCTCTTCCAAGGGCCTGTGAAACGCAGTTTCTTTGCAGGCCTGATCTGGCTGAAGTAGGGCTTCTGCTCTGGGTGTGCTACTTTGCCCTAGAGCTGAAAGGCACAACGTGCAGGCTTCTTTCCAAAGGGCGAGTTGGGCCCCACAGCATCTTGCTTCCAGCTCTTTGGGAAGCTAAGAAACAACTCGCTCTGCACAGTGCTCTTACAGCCTACCGGGAACATCTCTTCCAAAGGCCTGTGAAACGCAGTTTCTTTGCAGGCCTGATCTGGCTGAAGTAGGACTTCTGCTCTGGGTGTGCTACTTTGCCCTAGAGCTGAAAGGCACAACGTGCAGGCTTCTTTCCAAAGGGCGAGTTGGGCCCCACAGCATCTTGCTTCCAGCTCTTTGGGAAGCTAAGAAACCACTCGCTCTGCACAGTGCTCTTACAGCCTACCGGGAACATCTCTTCCAAAGGCCTGTGAAACGCAGTTTCTTTGCAGGCCTCATCTGGCTGAAGTAGGACTTCTGCTCTGGGTGCGCTACTTTGCCCTAGAGCTGAAAGGCACAACGTGCAGGCTTCTTTCCAAAGGGCGAGCTGGGCCCCACAGCATCTTGCTTCCAGCTCTTTGGGAACCTAAGAAACAACTCGCTCTGCACAGTGCTCTTACAGCCTACCGGGAACATCTCTTCCAAAGGCCTGTGAAACGCAGTTTCTTTGCAGGCCTGATCTGGCTGAAGTAGGACTTCTGCTCTGGGTGTGCTACTTTGCCCTAGAGCTGAAAGGCACAACGTGCAGGCTTCTTTCCAAAGGGCGAGTTGGGCCCCACAGCATCTTGCTTCCAGTGCTTTGGGAAGCTAAGAAAAAACTCGCTCTGCACAGTGCTCTTAGAGCCTACCGGGAACATCTCTTCCAAAGGCCTGTGAAACACAGTTTCTTTGCAGGCCTGGTCTGGCTAAAGTAGGACTTCTGCTCTGGGTGTGCTACTTTGCCCTAGAGCTGAAAGGCACAACGTGCAGGCTTCTTTCCAAAGGGCGAGTTGGGCCCCACAGCATCTTGCTTCCAGCTCTTTGGGAAGCTGAGAAACAACTCGCTCTGCACAGTGCTCTTACAGCCTACCGGGAACATCTCTTCCAAAGGCCTGTGAAACGCAGTTTCTTTGCAGGCCTGATCTGGCTGAAGTAGGACTTCTGCTCTGGGTGTGCTCCATTGCCCTAGAGCTGAAAGGCACAACGTGCAGGCTTCTTTCCAAAGGGCGAGTTGGGCCCCACAGCATCTGGCTTCCAGCCCTTTAGGAAGCTAAGCAACAACTCGCTCTGCACAGTGCTCTTACAGCCTACCGGGAACATCTCTTCCAAAGGCCTGTGAAACACAGTGTCTTTGACTGGCTGGTCTGGCTGAAGTAGGACTTCTGCTCTGGGTGTGCTACTTTGCCCTAGAGCTGAAAGGCACAACGTGCAGGCTTCTTTCCAAAGGGCGAGTTGGGCCCCACAGCATCTTGCTTCCAGCTCTTTGGAAAGCTAAGAAACAACTCGCTCTGCACAGTCCTCTTACAGCCTAGCGGGAACAGCTCTTCCAAAGGCCTGTGAAACGCAGTTTCTTTGCAGGCCTGATCTGGCTGAAGTAGGACTTCTGCTCTGGGTGTGCTACTTTGCCCTAGAGCTGAAAGGCACAACGTGCAGGCTTCTTTCCAAAGGGCGAGTTGGGCCCCACAGCATCTTGCTTCCAGCTCTTTGGGAAGCTAAGAAACAACTCGCTCTGCACAGTGCTCTTACAGCCTACCGGGAACATCTCTTCCAAGGGCCTGTGAAACGCAGTTTCTTTGCAGGCCTGATCTGGCTGAAGTAGGACTTCTGCTCTGGGTGTGCTACTTTGCCCTAGAGCTGAAAGGCACAACGTGCAGGCTTCTTTCCAAAGGGAAAGTTGGGCCCCACAGCATCTTGCTTCCAGCTCTTTGGGAAGCAAAGAAACAACTCGCTCTGCACAGTGCTCTTACAGCCTACCGGGAACATCTCTTCCAAAGGCCTGTGAAACGCAGTTTCTTTGCAGGCCTGATCTGGCTGAAGTAGGACTTCTGCTCTGGGTGTGCTACTTTGCCCTAGAGCTGAAAGGCACAACGTGCAGGCTTCTTTCCAAAGGGCGAGTTGGGCCCCACAGCATCTTGCTTCCAGCTCTTTGGGAAGCTGAGAAACAACTCGCTCTGCACAGTGCTCTTACAGCCTACCGGGAACATCTCTTCCAAAGGCCTGTGAAACGCAGTTTCTTTGCAGGCCTGATCTGGCTGAAGTAGGACTTCTGCTCTGGGTGTGCTACTTTGCCCTAGAGCTGAAAGGCACAACGTGCAGGCTTCTTTCCAAAGGGCGAGTTGGGCCCCACAGCATCTTGCTTCCAGCTCTTTGGGAAGCTAAGAAACAACTCGCTCTGCACAGTCTCTTACAGCCTACGGGGAACGTCTCTTCCAAAGGCCTGTTAATCGCAGTTTCTTTGCAGGCCTGATCTGTCTGAAGTAGGACTTCTGCTCTGGGTGTGCTACTTTGCCCTAGAGCTGAAAGGCACAACGTGCAGGCTTCTTTCCAAAGGGCGAGTTGGGCCCCACAGCATCTTGCTTCCAGCTCTTTGGGAAGCTAAGAAACAACTCGCTCTGCACAGTGCTCTTACAGCCTACCGGGAACATCTCTTCCAAAGGCCTGTGAAACGCAGTTTCTTTGCAGGCCTGATCTGGCTGAAGTAGGACTTCTGCTCTGGGTGTGCTACTTTGCCCTAGAGCTGAAAGGCACAACGTGCAGGCTTCTTTCCAAAGGGCGAGTTGGGCCACACAGCATCTTGCTTCCAGCTCTTTGGGAAGCTGAGAAACAACTCGCTCTGCACAGTGCTCTTACAGCCTACCGGGAACATCTCTTCCAAAGGCCTGTGAAACGCAGTTTCTTTGCAGGCCTGATCTGGCTGAAGTAGGACTTCTGCTCTGGGTGTGCTCCATTGCCCTAGAGCTGAAAGGCACAACGTGCAGGCTTCTTTCCAAAGGGCGAGTTGGGCCCCACAGCATCTGGCTTCCAGCCCTTTAGGAAGCTAAGCAACAACTCGCTCTGCACAGTGCTCTTACAGCCTACCGGGAACATCTCTTCCAAAGGCCTGTGAAACACAGTGTCTTTGACTGGCTGGTCTGGCTGAAGTAGGACTTCTGCTCTGGGTGTGCTACTTTGCCCTAGAGCTGAAAGGCACAACGTGCAGGCTTCTTTCCAAGGGGCGAGTTGGGCCCCACAGCATCTTGCTTCCAGCTCTTTGGGAAGCTAAGAAACAACTCGCTCTGCACAGTGCTCTTACAGCCTACCGGGAACATCTCTTCCAAAGGCCTGTGAAACGCAGTTTCTTTGCAGGCCTGATCTGGCTGAAGTAGGACTTCTGCTCTGGGTGTGCTACTTTGCCCTAGAGCTGAAAGGCACAACGTGCAGGCTTCTTTGCAAAGGGCGAGTTGGGCCCCACAGCATCTTGCTTCCAGCTCTTTGGGAAGCTGAGAAACAACTCGCTCTGCACAGTGCTCTTACAGCCTACCGGGAACATCTCTTCCAAAGGCCTGTGAAACGCAGTTTCTTTGCAGGCGTGATCTGGCTGAAGTAGGACTTCTGCTCTGGGTGTGCTACTTTGCCCTAGAGCTGAAAGGCACAACGTGCAGGCTTCTTTCCAAAGGGCGAGTTGGGCCCCACAGCATCTTGCTTCCAGCTCTTTGGGAAGCTAAGAAACAACTCGCTCTGCACAGTGCTCTTACAGCCTACCGGGAACATCTCTTCCAAAGGCCTGTGAAACGCAGTTTCTTTGCAGGCCTGATCTGGCTGAAGTAGGACTTCTGCTCTGGGTGTGCTACTTTGCCCTAGAGCTGAAAGGCACAACGTGCAGGCTTCTTTCCAAAGGGCGAGTTGGGCCCCACAGCATCTTGCTTCCAGCTCTTTGGGAAGCTGAGAAACAACTCGCTCTGCACAGTGCTCTTACAGCCTACCGGGAACATCTCTTCCAAAGGCCTGTGAAACGCAGTTTCTTTGCAGGCCTGATCTGGCTGAAGTAGGACTTCTGCTCTGGGTGTGCTCCATTGCCCTAGAGCTGAAAGGCACAACGTGCAGGCTTCTTTCCAAAGGGCGAGTTGGGCCCCACAGCATCTGGCTTCCAGCCCTTTAGGAAGCTAAGCAACAACTCGCTCTGCACAGTGCTCTTACAGCCTACCGGGAACATCTCTTCCAAAGGCCTGTGAAACACAGTGTCTTTGACTGGCTGGTCTGGCTGAAGTAGGACTTCTGCTCTGGGTGTGCTACTTTGCCCTAGAGCTGAAAGGCACAACGTGCAGGCTTCTTTCCAAAGGGCGAGTTGGGCCCCACAGCATCTTGCTTCCAGCTCTTTGGGAAGCTAAGAAACAACTCGCTCTGCACAGTGCTCTTACAGCCTACCGGGAACATCTCTTCCAAGGGCCTGTGAAACGCAGTTTCTTTGCAGGCCTGATCTGGCTGAAGTAGGACTTCTGCTCTGGGTGTGCTACTTTGCCCTAGAGCTGAAAGGCACAACGTGCAGGCTTCTTTCCAAAGGGAAAGTTGGGCCCCACAGCATCTTGCTTCCAGCTCTTTGGGAAGCAAAGAAACAACTCGCTCTGCACAGTGCTCTTTCAGCCTACCGGGAACATCTCTTCCAAAGGCCTGTGAAACGCAGTTTCTTTGCAGGCCTGATCTGGCTGAAGTAGGACTTCTGCTCTGGGTGTGCTACTTTGCCCTAGAGCTGAAAGGCACAACGTGCAGGCTTCTTTCCAAAGGGCGAGTTGGGCCCCACAGCATCTTGCTTCCAGCTCTTTGGGAAGCTGAGAAACAACTCGCTCTGCACAGTGCTCTTACAGCCTACCGGGAACATCTCTTCCAAAGGCCTGTGAAACGCAGTTTCTTTGCAGGCCTGATCTGGCTGAAGTAGGACTTCTGCTCTGGGTGTGCTACTTTGCCCTAGAGCTGAAAGGCACAACGTGCAGGCTTCTTTCCAAAGGGCGAGTTGGGCCCCACAGCATCTTGCTTCCAGCTCTTTGGGAAGCTAAGAAACAACTCGCTCTGCACAGTCTCTTACAGCCTACGGGGAACGTCTCTTCCAAAGGCCTGTTAATCGCAGTTTCTTTGCAGGCCTGATCTGTCTGAAGTAGGACTTCTGCTCTGGGTGTGCTACTTTGCCCTAGAGCTGAAAGGCACAACGTGCAGGCTTCTTTCCAAAGGGCGAGTTGGGCCCCACAGCATCTTGCTTCCAGCTCTTTGGGAAGCTAAGAAACAACTCGCTCTGCACAGTGCTCTTACAGCCTACCGGGAACATCTCTTCCAAAGGCCTGTGAAACGCAGTTTCTTTGCAGGCCTGATCTGGCTGAAGTAGGACTTCTGCTCTGGGTGTGCTACTTTGCCCTAGAGCTGAAAGGCACAACGTGCAGGCTTCTTTCCAAAGGGCGAGTTGGGCCACACAGCATCTTGCTTCCAGCTCTTTGGGAAGCTGAGAAACAACTCGCTCTGCACAGTGCTCTTACAGCCTACCGGGAACATCTCTTCCAAAGGCCTGTGAAACGCAGTTTCTTTGCAGGCCTGATCTGGCTGAAGTAGGACTTCTGCTCTGGGTGTGCTCCATTGCCCTAGAGCTGAAAGGCACAACGTGCAGGCTTCTTTCCAAAGGGCGAGTTGGGCCCCACAGCATCTGGCTTCCAGCCCTTTAGGAAGCTAAGCAACAACTCGCTCTGCACAGTGCTCTTACAGCCTACCGGGAACATCTCTTCCAAAGGCCTGTGAAACACAGTGTCTTTGACTGGCTGGTCTGGCTGAAGTAGGACTTCTGCTCTGGGTGTGCTACTTTGCCCTAGAGCTGAAAGGCACAACGTGCAGGCTTCTTTCCAAGGGGCGAGTTGGGCCCCACAGCATCTTGCTTCCAGCTCTTTGGGAAGCTAAGAAACAACTCGCTCTGCACAGTGCTCTTACAGCCTACCGGGAACATCTCTTCCAAAGGCCTGTGAAACGCAGTTTCTTTGCAGGCCTGATCTGGCTGAAGTAGGACTTCTGCTCTGGGTGTGCTACTTTGCCCTAGAGCTGAAAGGCACAACGTGCAGGCTTCTTTGCAAAGGGCGAGTTGGGCCCCACAGCATCTTGCTTCCAGCTCTTTGGGAAGCTGAGAAACAACTCGCTCTGCACAGTGCTCTTACAGCCTACCGGGAACATCTCTTCCAAAGGCCTGTGAAACGCAGTTTCTTTGCAGGCGTGATCTGGCTGAAGTAGGACTTCTGCTCTGGGTGTGCTACTTTGCCCTAGAGCTGAAAGGCACAACGTGCAGGCTTCTTTCCAAAGGGCGAGTTGGGCCCCACAGCATCTTGCTTCCAGCTCTTTGGGAAGCTAAGAAACAACTCGCTCTGCACAGTGCTCTTACAGCCTACCGGGAACATCTCTTCCAAAGGCCTGTGAAACGCAGTTTCTTTGCAGGCCTGATCTGGCTGAAGTAGGACTTCTGCTCTGGGTGTGCTACTTTGCCCTAGAGCTGAAAGGCACAATGTGCAGGCTTCTTTCCAAAGGGCGAGTTGGGCCCCACAGCATCTTGCTTCCAGCTCTTTGGGAAGCTGAGAAACAACTCGCTCTGCACAGTGCTCTTACAGCCTACCGGGAACATCTCTTCCAAAGGCCTGTGAAACGCAGTTTCTTTGCAGGCCTGATCTGGCTGAAGTAGGACTTCTGCTCTGGGTGTGCTCCATTGCCCTAGAGCTGAAAGGCACAACGTGCAGGCTTCTTTCCAAAGGGCGAGTTGGGCCCCACAGCATCTGGCTTCCAGCCCTTTAGGAAGCTAAGCAACAACTCGCTCTGCACAGTGCTCTTACAGCCTACCGGGAACATCTCTTCCAAAGGCCTGTGAAACACAGTGTCTTTGACTGGCTGGTCTGGCTGAAGTAGGACTTCTGCTCTGGGTGTGCTACTTTGCCCTAGAGCTGAAAGGCACAACGTGCAGGCTTCTTTCCAAGGGGCGAGTTGGGCCCCACAGCATCTTGCTTCCAGCTCTTTGGGAAGCTAAGAAACAACTCGCTCTGCACAGTGCTCTTACAGCCTACCGGGAACATCTCTTCCAAAGGCCTGTGAAACGCAGTTTCTTTGCAGGCCTGATCTGGCTGAAGTAGGACTTCTGCTCTGGGTGTGCTACTTTGCCCTAGAGCTGAAAGGCACAACGTGCAGGCTTCTTTCCAAAGGGCGAGTTGGGCCCCACAGCATCTTGCTTCCAGCTCTTTGGGAAGCTGAGAAACAACTCGCTCTGCACAGTGCTCTTACAGCCTACCGGGAACATCTCTTCCAAAGGCCTGTGAAACGCAGTTTCTTTGCAGGCGTGATCTGGCTGAAGTAGGACTTCTGCTCTGGGTGTTCTACTTTGCCCTAGAGGTGAAAGGCACAACGTGCAGGCTTCTTTCCAAAGGGCGAGTTGGGCCCCACAGCATCTTGCTTCCAGCTCTTTGGGAAGCTGAGAAACAACTCGCTCTGCACAGTGCTCTTACAGCCTACCGGGAACATCTCTTCCAAAGGCCTGTGAAACGCAGTTTCTTTGCAGGCCTGATCTGGCTGAAGTAGGACTTCTGCTCTGGGTGTGCTACTTTGCCCTAGAGCTGAAAGGCACAACGTGCAGGCTTCTTTCCAAAGGGCGAGTTGGGCCCCACAGCATCTTGCTTCCAGCTCTTTGGGAAGCTAAGAAACAACTCGCTCTGCACAGTCTCTTACAGCCTACGGGGAACGTCTCTTCCAAAGGCCTGTTAATCGCAGTTTCTTTGCAGGCCTGATCTGTCTGACGTAGGACTTCTGCTCTGGGTGTGCTACTTTGCCCTAGAGCTGAAAGGCACAACGTGCAGGCTTCTTTCCAAAGGGCGAGTTGGGCCCCACAGCATCTTGCTTCCAGCTCTTTGGGAAGCTAAGAAACAACTCGCTCTGCACAGTGCTCTTACAGCCTACCGGGAACATCTCTTCCCAAGGCCTGTGAAACGCAGTTTCTTTGCAGGCCTGATCTGGCTGAAGTAGGACTTCTGCTCTGGGTGTGCTCCATTGCCCTAGAGCTGAAAGGCACAACGTGCAGGCTTCCTTCCAAAGGGCGAGTTGGGCCCCACAGCATCTTGCTTCCAGCTCTTTGGGAAGCTAAGAAACAACTCGCTCTGCACAGTGGTCTTACAGCCTAGTGGGAACATCTCTTCCAAAGGCCTGTGAAATGCAGTTTCTTTGCAGGACTCATCTGGCTGAAGTAGGACTTCTGCTCTGGGTGTGCTACTTTGCCCTAGAGCTGAAAGGCACAACGTGCAGGCTTCTTTCCAAAGGGCGAGTTGGGCCCCACAGCATCTTGCTTCCAGCTCTTTGGGAAGCTGATAAACAACTCGCTCTGCACAGTGGTCTTACAGCCTACCGGGAACATCTCTTCCAAAGGCCTGTGAAACGCAGTTTCTTTGCAGGCGTGATCTGGCTGAAGTAGGACTTCTGCTCTGGGTGTGCTACTTTGCCCTAGAGCTGAAAGGCACAACGTGCAGGCTTCTTTCCAAAGGGCGAGTTGGGCCCCACAGCATCTTGCTTCCACCTCTTTGGGAAGCTAAGAAACAACTCGCTCTGCACAGTGCTCTTACAGCCTACCGGGAACATCTCTTTCAAAGGCCTGTGAAACGCAGTTTCTTTGCAGGCCTGATCTGGCTGAAGTAGGACTTCTGCTCTGGGTGTGCTACTTTGCCCTAGAGCTGAAAGGCACAACGTGCAGGCTTCTTTCCAAAGGGCGAGTTGGGCCCGACAGCATCTTGCTTCCAGCTCTTTGGGAAGCTGAGAAACAACACGCTCTGCACAGTGCTCTTACAGCCTACCGGGAACATCTCTTCCAAAGGCCTGTGAAACGCAGTTTCTTTGCAGGCCTGATCTGGCTGAAGTAGGACTTCTGCTCTGGGTGTGCTACTTTGCCCTAGAGCTGAAAGGCACAACGTGCAGGCTTCTTTCCAAAGGGCGAGTTGGGCCCCACAGCATCTTGCTTCCAGCTCTTTGGGAAGCTAAGAAACAACTCGCTCTGCACAGTGCTCTTACAGCCTACCGGGAACATCTCTTCCAAAGGCCTGTGAAACGCAGTTTCTTTGCAGGCCTGATCTGGCTGAAGTAGGACTTCTGCTCTGGGTGTGCTACTTTGCCCTAGAGCTGAAAGGCATAACGTGCAGGCTTCTTTCCAAAGGGCGAGTTGGGCCCCACAGCATCTTGCTTCCAGCTCTTTGGGAAGCAAAGAAACAACTCGCTCTGCACAGTGCTCTTACAGCCTACCGGGAACATCTCTTTCAAAGGCCTGTGAAACGCAGTTTCTTTGCAGGCCTGATCTGGCTGAAGTAGGACTTCTGCTCTGGGTGTGCTACTTTGCCCTAGAGCTGAAAGGCACAACGTGCAGGCTTCTTTCCAAAGGGCGAGTTGGGCCCCACAGCATCTTGCTTCCAGCTCTTTGGGAAGCTGAGAAACAACTCGCTCTGCACAGTTCTCTTACAGCATACCGGGAACATCTCTTCCAAAGGCCTGTGAAACGCAGTTTCTTTGCAGGCCTGATCTGGCTGAAGTAGGACTTCTGCTCTGGGTGTGCTACTTTGCCCTAGAGCTGAAAGGCACAACGTGCAGGCTTCTTTCCAAAGGGCGAGTTGGGCCCCACAGCATCTTGCTTCCAGCTCTTTGGGAAGCTAAGAAACAACTCGCTCTGCACAGTGCTCTTACAGCCTACCGGGAACATCTCTTCCAAAGGACTGTGAAACGCAGTTTCTTTGCAGGCCTGATCTGGCTGAAGTAGGACTTCTGCTCTGGGTGTGCTCCATTGCCCTAGAGATGAAAGTCACAACGTGCAGGCTTCTTTCCAAAGGGTGAGTTGGGCTCCACAGCATCTTGCTTCCAGCTCTTTGGGAAGCTAAGAAACAACTCGCTCTGCACAGTGCTCTTACAGCCTACCGGGAACATCTCTTCCAAAGGCCTGTGAAACGCAGTTTCTTTGAAGGCCTGGTCTGGCTGAAGTAGGACTTCTGCTCTGGGTGTGCTACTTTGCCCTAGAGCTGAAAGGCACAACGTGCAGGCTTCTTTCCAAAGGGCGAGTTGGGCCCCACAGCATCTTGCTTCCAGCTCTTTGGGAAGCTAAGAAACAACTCGCTCTGCACAGTGCTCTTACAGCCTACCGGGAACATCTCTTCCAAAGGCCTGTGAAACGCAGTTTCTTTGCAGGCCTGATCTGGCTGAAGTAGGACTTCTGCTCTGGGTGTGCTCCCTTGCCCTAGAGCTGAAAGGCACAACGTGCAGGCTTCTTTCCAAAGGGCGAGTTGGGCCCCACAGCATCTTGCTTCCAGCTCTTTGGGAAGCTAAGAAACAACTCGCTCTGCACAGTGCTCTTACAGCCTACCGGGAACATCTCTTCCAAGGGCCTGTGAAACGCAGTTTCTTTGCAGGCCTGATCTGGCTGAAGTAGGACTTCTGCTCTGGGTGTGCTACTTTGCCCTAGAGCTGAAAGGCACAACGTGCAGGCTTCTTTCAAAAGGGCGAGTTGGGCCCCACAGCATCTTGCTTCCAGCTCTTTGGGAAGCTGAGAAACAACTCGCTCTGCACAGTGCTCTTACAGCCTACCGGGAACATCTCTTCCAAAGGCCTGTGAAACGCAGTTTCTTTGCAGGCCTGATCTGGCTGAAGTAGGACTTCTGCTCTGGGTGTGCTACTTTGCCCTAGAGCTGAAAGGCACAAGGTGCAGGCTTCTTTCCAAAGGGCGAGTTGGGCCCCACAGCATCTTGCTTCCAGCTCTTTGGGAAGCTAGGAAACAACTCGCTCTGCACAGTGCTCTTACAGCCTACCGGGAACATCTTTTCCAAACGCCTGTGAAACCCAGTTTCTTTGCAGGCATGATCTGGCTGAAGTAGGACTTCTGCTCTGGGTGTGGTACTTTGCCCTAGAGCTGAAAGGCACAACGTGCAGGCTTCTTTCCAGAGGGCGAGTTGGGCCCCACAGCATCTTGCTTCCAGCTCTTTGGGAAGCTAAGAAACAACTCTCTCTGCACAGTGCTCTTACAGCCTACCGGGAACATCTCTTCCAAAGGCCTGTGAAACACAGTTTCTTTGAAGGCCTGGTCTGGCTGAAGTAGGAGTTCTGCTCTGAGTGTGCTACTTTGCCCTAGAGCTGAAAAGCACAACGTGCAGGCTTCTTTCCAAAGGGCGAGTAGGGCCCCACAGCATCTTGCTTCCAGCTCTTTGGGAACCTCAGAAACAACTCGCTCTGCACAGTGCTCTTACAGCCTACCGGGAACATCTCTTCCAAAGGCCTGTGAAACGCAGTTTCTTTGCAGGCCTGATCTGGCTGAAGTAGGACTTCTGCTCTGGGTGTGCTACTTTGCCCTAGAGCTGAAAGGCACAACGTGCAGGCTTCTTTCCAAAGGGCGAGTTGGGCCCCACAGCATCTTGCTTCCAGCTCTTTGGGAAGCTAAGAAACAACTCGCTCTGCACAGTGCTCTTACAGCCTAGTGGGAACATCTCTTCCAAAGGCCTGTGAAACGCAGTTTCTTTGCAGGCCTGATCTGGCTGAAGTAGGACTTCTGCTCTGGGTGTGCTACTTTGCCATAGAGCTGAAAGGCACAACGTGCAGGCTTCTTTCCAAAGGGCGAGTTGGGCCCCACAGCATCTTGCTTCCAGCTCTTTGGGAAGCTAAGAAACAACTCGCTCTGCACAGTGCTCTTACAGCCTACCGGCAACATCTCTTCCAAAGGCCTGTGAAACGCAGTTTCTTTGCAGGCCTGATCTGGCTGAAGTAGGACTTCTGCTCTGGGTGTGCTACTTTGCCCTAAAGCTGAAAGGCACAACGTGCAGGCTTCTTTCCAAAGGGCGAGTTGGGCCCCACAGCATCTTGCTTCCAGCTCTTTGGGAAGCTGAGAAACAACTCGCTCTGCACAGTGCTCTTACAGCCTACCGGGAACATCTCTTCCAAAGGCCTGTGAAACGCAGTTTCTTTGCAGGCCTGATCTGGCTGAAGTAGGACTTCTGCTCTGGGTGTGCTACTTTGCCCTAGAGCTGAAAGGCACAACGTGCAGGCTTCTTTCCAAAGGGCGAGTTGGGCCCCAAAGCATCTTGCTTCCAGCTCTTTGGGAAGCTAAGAAACAACTCGCTCTGCACAGTGCTCTTACAGCCTACCGGGAACATCTCTTCCAAACGCCTGTGAAACCCAGTTTCTTTGCAGGCCTGATCTGGCTGAAGTAGGACTTCTGCTCTGGGTGTGGTACTTTGCCCTAGAGCTGAAAGGCACAACGTGCAGGCTTCTTTCAAAAGGGCGAGTTGGGCCCCACAGCATCTTGCTTCCAGCTCTTGGGGAAGCTAATAAACAACTCGCTCTGCACAGTGCTCTTACAGCCTACGGGGAACATCTCTTCCAAAGGCCTGTGAAACACAGTTTCTTTTCAGGCCTGAATTGGGTGAAGTAGGACTTCTTCTCTGGGTGTGCTGCTTTGCCCTAGAGCTGAAAGGCACAACGTGCAGGCTTCTTTCCAAAGGGCGAGTTGGGCCCCACAGCATCTTGCTTCCAGCTCTTTGGGAAGCTAAGAAACAACTCGCTCTGCACAGTGCTCTTACAGCCTACCGTGAACATCTCTTCCAAATGCCTGTGAAACGCAGTTTCTTTGCAGGCCTGATCTGGCTGAAGTAGGACTTCTGCTCTGGGTGTGCTACTTTGCCCTAGAGCTGAAAGGCACAACGTGCAGGCTTCTTTCCAAAGGGCGAGTTGGGCCCCACAGCATCTTGCTTCCAGCTCTTTGGGAAGCTAAGAAACAACTCGCTCTGCACAGTGCTCTTATAGCCTACCGGGAACATCTCTTCCAAAGGGCTGTGAAACGCAGTTTCTTTGCAGGCCTATTCTGGCTGAAGTAGGACTTCTGCTCTGGGTGTGCTACTTTGCCCTAGAGCTGAAAGGCACAACGTCCAGGCTTCTTTCCAAAGGGCGAGTTGGGCCCAACAGGATCTTGCTTCCAGCTCTTTGGGAAGCTAAGAAACAACTCGCTCTGCACAGTGCTCTTACAGCCTACCGGGAACATCTCTTCCAAAGGCCTGTGAAACGCAGTTTCTTTGCAGGCCTGATCTGGCTGAAGTAGGACTTCTGCTCTGGGTGTGCTACTTTGCCCTAGAGCTGAAAGGCACAACGTGCAGGCTTCTTTCCAAAGGGCGAGTTGGGCCCCACAGCATCTTGCTTCCAGCTCTTTGGGAAGCTAAGAAACAACTCGCTCTGCACAGTGCTCTTACAGCCTACCGGGAACATCTCTTCCAAAGGACTGTGAAACGCAGTTTCTTTGCAGGCCTGATCTGGCTGAAGTAGGACTTCTGCTCTGGGTGTGCTCCATTGCCCTAGAGATGAAAGTCACAACGTGCAGGCTTCTTTCCAAAGGGTGAGTTGGGCCCCACAGAATCTTGCTTCCAGCTCTTTGGGAAGCTAAGAAACAACTCGCTCTGCACAGTGCTCTTACAGCCTACCGGGAACATCTCTTCCAAAGGCCTGTGAAACGCAGTTTCTTTGAAGGCCTGGTCTGGCTGAAGTAGGACTTCTGCTCTGGGTGTGCTACTTTGCCCTAGAGCTGAAAGGCACAACGTGCAGGCTTCTTTCCAAAGGGCGAGTTGGGCCCCACAGCATCTTGCTTCCAGCTCTTTGGGAAGCTAAGAAACAACTCGCTCTGCACAGTGCTCTTACAGCCTACCGGGAACATCTCTTCCAAAGGCCTGTGAAACGCAGTTTCTTTGCAGGCCTGATCTGGCTGAAGTAGGACTTCTGCTCTGGGTGTGCTCCCTTGCCCTAGAGCTGAAAGGCACAACGTGCAGGCTTCTTTCCAAAGGGCGAGTTGGGCCCCACAGCATCTTGCTTCCAGCTCTTTGGGAAGCTAAGAAACAACTCGCTCTGCACAGTGCTCTTACAGCCTACCGGGAACATCTCTTCCAAGGGCCTGTGAAACGCAGTTTCTTTGCAGGCCTGATCTGGCTGAAGTAGGACTTCTGCTCTGGGTGTGCTACTTTGCCCTAGAGCTGAAAGGCACAACGTGCAGGCTTCTTTCAAAAGGGCGAGTTGGGCCCGACAGCATCTTGCTTCCAGCTCTTTGGGAAGCTGAGAAACAACTCGCTCTGCACAGTGCTCTTACAGCCTACCGGGAACATCTCTTCCAAAGGCCTGTGAAACGCAGTTTCTTTGCAGGCCTGATCTGGCTGAAGTAGGACTTCTGCTCTGGGTGTGATACTTTGCCCTAGAGCTGAAAGGCACAACGTGCAGGCTTCTTTCCAAAGGGCGAGTTGGGCCCCACAGCATCTTGCTTCCAGCTCTTTGGGAAGCTAAGAAACAACTCGCTCTGCACAGTGCTCTTACAGCCTACCGGGAACATCTTTTCCAAACGCCTGTGAAACCCAGTTTCTTTGCAGGCCTGATCTGGCTGAAGTAGGACTTCTGCTCTGGGTGTGGTACTTTGCCCTAGAGCTGAAAGGCACAACGTGCAGGCTTCTTTCCAGAGGGCGAGTTGGGCCCCACAGCATCTTGCTTCCAGCTCTTTGGGAAGCTAAGAAACAACTCTCTCTGCACAGTGCTCTTACAGCCTACCGGGAACATCTCTTCCAAAGGCCTGTGAAACACAGTTTCTTTGAAGGCCTGGTCTGGCTGAAGTAGGAGTTCTGCTCTGAGTGTGCTACTTTGCCCTAGAGCTGAAAAGCACAACGTGCAGGCTTCTTTCCAAAGGGCGAGTAGGGCCCCACAGCATCTTGCTTCCAGCTCTTTGGGAACCTCAGAAACAACTCGCTCTGCACAGTGCTCTTACAGCCTACCGGGAACATCTCTTCCAAAGGCCTGTGAAACGCAGTTTCTTTGCAGGCCTGATCTGGCTGAAGTAGGACTTCTGCTCTGGGTGTGCTACTTTGCCCTAGAGCTGAAAGGCACAACGTGCAGGCTTCTTTCCAAAGGGCGAGTTGGGCCCCACAGCATCTTGCTTCCAGCTCTTTGGGAAGCTAAGAAACAACTCGCTCTGCACAGTGCTCTTACAGCCTAGTGGGAACATCTCTTCCAAAGGCCTGTGAAACGCAGTTTCTTTGCAGGCCTGATCTGGCTGAAGTAGGACTTCTGCTCTGGGTGTGCTACTTTGCCATAGAGCTGAAAGGCACAACGTGCAGGCTTCTTTCCAAAGGGCGAGTTGGGCCCCACAGCATCTTGCTTCCAGCTCTTTGGGAAGCTAAGAAACAACTCGCTCTGCACAGTGCTCTTACAGCCTACCGGCAACATCTCTTCCAAAGGCCTGTGAAACGCAGTTTCTTTGCAGGCCTGATCTGGCTGAAGTAGGACTTCTGCTCTGGGTGTGCTACTTTGCCCTAAAGCTGAAAGGCACAACGTGCAGGCTTCTTTCCAAAGGGCGAGTTGGGCCCCACAGCATCTTGCTTCCAGCTCTTTGGGAAGCTGAGAAACCACTCGCTCTGCACAGTGCTCTTACAGCGTACCGGGAACATCTCTTCCAAAGGCCTGTGAAACGCAGTTTCTTTGCAGGCCTGATCTGGCTGAAGTAGGACTTCTGCTCTGGGTGTGCTACTTTGCCCTAGAGCTGAAAGGCACAACGTGCAGGCTTCTTTCCAAAGGGCGAGTTGGGCCCCAAAGCATCTTGCTTCCAGCTCTTTGGGAAGCTAAGAAACAACTCGCTCTGCACAGTGCTCTTACAGCCTAGTGGGAACATCTCTTCCAAAGGCCTGTGAAACGCAGTTTCTTTTCAGGCCTGATCTGGCTGAAGTAGGACTTCTGCTCTGGGTGTGGTACTTTGCCCTAGAGCTGAAAGGCACAACGTGCAGGCTTCTTTCAAAAGGGCGAGTTGGGCCCCACAGCATCTTGCTTCCAGCTCTTGGGGAAGCTAATAAACAACTCGCTCTGCACAGTGCTCTTACAGCCTACGGGGAACATCTCTTCCAAAGGCCTGTGAAACACAGTTTCTTTTCAGGCCTGAATTGGGTGAAGTAGGACTTCTTCTCTGGGTGTGCTGCTTTGCCCTAGAGCTGAAAGGCACAACGTGCAGGCTTCTTTCCAAAGGGCGAGTTGGGCCCCACAGCATCTTGCTTCCAGCTCTTTGGGAAGCTAAGAAACAACTCGCTCTGCACAGTGCTCTTATAGCCTACCGGGAACATCTCTTCCAAAGGGCTGTGAAACGCAGTTTCTTTGCAGGCCTATTCTGGCTGAAGTAGGACTTCTGCTCTGGGTGTGCTACTTTGCCCTAGAACTGAAAGGCACAACGTCCAGGCTTCTTTCCAAAGGGCGAGTTGGGCCCAACAGGATCTTGCTTCCAGCTCTTTGGGAAGCTAAGAAACAACTCGCTCTGCACAGTGCTCTTACAGCCTACCGGGAACATCTCTTCCAAAGGCCTGTGAAACGCAGTTTCTTTGCAGGCCTGATCTGGCTGAAGTAGGACTTCTGCTCTGCGTGTGCTACTTTGCCCTAGAGCTGAAAGGCACAACGTGCAGGCTTCTTTCCAAAGGGCGAGTTGGGCCCCACAGCATCTTGCTTCCAGCTCTTTGGGAAGCTAAGAAACAACTCGCTCTGCACAGTGCTCTTACAGCCTACCGGGAACATCTCTTCCAAACTCCTGTGAAACCCAGTTTCTTTGCAGGCCTGATCTGGCTGAAGTAGGACTTCTGCTCTGGGTGTGGTACTTTGCCCTAGAGCTGAAAGGCACAACGTGCAGGCTTCTTTCCAAGGGGCGAGTAGGGGCCCACAGCATCTTGCTTCCAGCTCTTTGGGAAGCTAAGAAACAACTCGCTCTGCACAGTGCTCTTACAGCCTACCGGGAACATCTCTTCCAAAGGCCTGTGAAACACAGTTTCTTTGAAGGCCTGGTCTGGCTGAAGTAGGAGTTCTGCTCTGAGTGTGCTACTTTGCCCTAGAGCTGAAAAGCACAACGTGCAGGCTTCTTTCCAAAGGGCGAGTAGGGCCCCACAGCATCTTGCTTCCAGCTCTTTGGGAACCTCAGAAACAACTCGCTCTGCACAGTGCTCTTACAGCCTACCGGGAACATCTCTTCCAAAGGCCTGTGAAACGCAGTTTCTTTGCAGGCCTGATCTGGCTGAAGTAGGACTTCTGCTCTGGGTGTGCTACTTTGCCCTAGAGCTGAAAGGCACAACGTGCAGGCTTCTTTCCAAAGGGCGAGTTGGGCCCCACAGCATCTTGCTTCCAGCTCTTTGGGAAGCTAAGAAACAACTCGCTCTGCACAGTGCTCTTACAGCCTAGTGGGAACATCTCTTCCAAAGGCCTGTGAAACGCAGTTTCTTTGCAGGCCTGATCTGGCTGAAGTAGGACTTCTGCTCTGGGTGTGCTACTTTGCCATAGAGCTGAAAGGCACAACGTGCAGGCTTCTTTCCAAAGGGCGAGTTGGGCCCCACAGCATCTTGCTTCCAGCTCTTTGGGAAGCTAAGAAACAACTCGCTCTGCACAGTGCTCTTACAGCCTACCGGCAACATCTCTTCCAAAGGCCTGTGAAACGCAGTTTCTTTGCAGGCCTGATCTGGCTGAAGTAGGACTTCTGCTCTGGGTGTGCTACTTTGCCCTAAAGCTGAAAGGCACAACGTGCAGGCTTCTTTCCAAAGGGCGAGTTGGGCCCCACAGCATCTTGCTTCCAGCTCTTTGGGAAGCTGAGAAACAACTCGCTCTGCACAGTGCTCTTACAGCCTACCGGGAACATCTCTTCCAAAGGCCTGTGAAACGCAGTTTCTTTGCAGGCCTGATCTGGCTGAAGTAGGACTTCTGCTCTGGGTGTGCTACTTTGCCCTAGAGCTGAAAGGCACAACGTGCACGCTTCTTTCCAAAGGGCGAGTTGGGCCCCACAGCATCTTGCTTCCAGCTCTTTGGGAAGCTAAGAAACAACTCGCTCTGCACAGTGCTCTTACAGCCTACCGGGAACATCTCTTCCAAACTCCTGTGAAACCCAGTTTCTTTGCAGGCCTGATCTGGCTGAAGTAGGACTTCTGCTCTGGGTGTGGTACTTTGCCCTAGAGCTGAAAGGCACAACGTGCAGGCTTCTTTCCAAGGGGCGAGTAGGGGCCCACAGCATCTTGCTTCCAGCTCTTTGGGAAGCTAAGAAACAACTCGCTCTGCACAGTGCTCTTACAGCCTACCGGGAACATCTCTTCCAAAGGCCTGTGAAACGCAGTTTCTTTGCAGGCCTGATCTGGCTGAAGTAGGACTTCTGCTCTGGGTGTGCTACTTTGCCCTAGAGCTGAAAGGCACAACGTGCAGGCTTCTTTCCAAAGGGCGAGTTGGGCCCCACAGCATCTTGCTTCCAGCTCTTTGGGAAGCTAAGAAACAACTCGCTCTGCACAGTGCTCTTACAGCCTACCGGGAACATCTCTTCCAAGGGCCTGTGAAACGCAGTTTCTTTGCAGGCCTGATCTGGCTGAAGTAGGGCTTCTGCTCTGGGTGTGCTACTTTGCCCTAGAGCTGAAAGGCACAACGTGCAGGCTTCTTTCCAAAGGGCGAGTTGGGCCCCACAGCATCTTGCTTCCAGCTCTTTGGGAACCTAAGAAACAACTCGCTCTGCACAGTGCTCTTACAGCCTACCGGGAACATCTCTTCCAAAGGCCTGTGAAACGCAGTTTCTTTGCAGGCCTGATCTGGCTGAAGTAGGACTTCTGCTCTGGGTGTGCTACTTTGCCCTAGAGCTGAAAGGCACAACGTGCAGGCTTCTTTCCAAAGGGCGAGTTGGGCCCCACAGCATCTTGCTTCCAGCTCTTTGGGAAGCTAAGAAACCACTCGCTCTGCACAGTGCTCTTACAGCCTACCGGGAACATCTCTTCCAAAGGCCTGTGAAACGCAGTTTCTTTGCAGGCCTGATCTGGCTGAAGTAGGACTTCTGCTCTGGGTGCGCTACTTTGCCCTAGAACTGAAAGGCACAACGTGCAGGCTTCTTTCCAAAGGGCGAGCTGGGCCCCACAGCATCTTGCTTCCAGCTCTTTGGGAACCTAAGAAACAACTCGCTCTGCACAGTGCTCTTACAGCCTACCGGGAACATCTCTTCCAAAGGCCTGTGAAACGCAGTTTCTTTGCAGGCCTGATCTGGCTGAAGTAGGACTTCTGCTCTGCGTGTGCTACTTTGCCCTAGAGCTGAAAGGCACAACGTGCAGGCTTCTTTCCAAAGGGCGAGTTGGGCCCCACAGCATCTTGCTTCCAGCGCTTTGGGAAGCTAAGAAACAACTCGCTCTGCACAGTGCTCTTACAGCCTACCGGGAACATCTCTTCCAAAGGCCTGTGAAACACAGTTTCTTTGCAGGCCTGGTCTGGCTGAAGTAGGACTTCTGCTCTGGGTGTGCTACTTTGCCCTAGAGCTGAAAGGCACAACGTGCAGGCTTCTTTCCAAAGGGCGAGTTGGGCCCCACAGCATCTTGCTTCCAGCTCTTTGGGAAGCTAAGAAACAACTCGCTCTGCACAGTGCTCTTACAGCCTACCGGGAACATCTCTTCCAAAGGCCTGTGAAACGCAGTTTCTTTGCAGGCCTGATCTGGCTGGAGTAGGACTTCTGCTCTGGGTGTACTACTTTGCCCTAGAGCTGAAAGGCACAACGTGCAGGCTTCTTTCCAAGGGGCGAGTTGGGCCCCACAGCATCTTGCTTCCAGCTCTTTGGGAAGCTAAGAAACAACTCGCTCTGCACAGTGCTCTTACAGCCTACCAGGAACATCTCTTCCAAAGGCCTGTGAAACCCAGTTTCTTTGCAGGCCTGATCTGGCTGAAGTAGGACTTCTGCTCTGGGTGTGCTACTTTGCCCTAGAGCTGAAAGGCACAACGTGCTGGCTTCTTTCCAAAGGGCGAGTTGGGCCCCACAGCATCTTGCTTCCAGCTCTTTGGAAAGCTAAGAAACAACTCGCTCTGCACAGTCCTCTTACAGCCTAGCGGGAACAGCTCTTCCAAAGGCCTGTGAAACGCAGTTTCTTTGCAGGCCTGATCTGGCTGAAGTAGGACTTCTGCTCTGGGTGTCCTACTTTGCCCTAGAGCTGAAAGGCACAACGTGCACGCTTCTTTCCAAAGGGCGAGTTGGGCCCCACAGCATCTTGCTTCCAGCTCTTTGGGAAGCTAAGAAACAACTCGCTCTGCACAGTGCTCTTACAGCCTACCGGGAACATCTCTTCCAAGGGCCTGTGAAACGCAGTTTCTTTGCAGGCCTGATCTGGCTGAAGTAGGACTTCTGCTCTGGGTGTGCTACTTTGCCCTAGAGCTGAAAGGCACAACGTGCAGGCTTCTTTCCAAAGGGAAAGTTGGGCCCCACAGCATCTTGCTTCCAGCTCTTTGGGAAGCTGAGAAACAACTCGCTCTGCACAGTGCTCTTACAGCCTACCGGGAACATCTCTTCCAAAGGCCTGTGAAACGCAGTTTCTTTGCAGGCCTGATCTGGCTGAAGTAGGACTTCTGCTCTGGGTGTGCTACTTTGCCCTAGAGCTGAAAGGCACAACGTGCAGGCTTCTTTCCAAAGGGCGAGTTGGGCCCCACAGCATCTTGCTTCCAGCTCTTTGGGAAGCTAAGAAACAACTCGCTCTGCACAGTCTCTTACAGCCTACGGGGAACGTCTCTTCCAAAGGCCTGTTAATCGCAGTTTCTTTGCAGGCCTGATCTGTCCGAAGTAGGACTTCTGCTCTGGGTGTGCTACTTTGCCCTAGAGCTGAAAGGCACAACGTGCAGGCTTCTTTCCAAAGGGCGAGTTGGGCCCCACAGCATCTTGCTTCCAGCTCTTTGGGAAGCTAAGAAACAACTCGCTCTGCACAGTGCTCTTACAGCCTACCGGGAACATCTCTTCCCAAGGCCTGTGAAACGCAGTTTCTTTGCAGGCCTGATCTGGCTGAAGTAGGACTTCTGCTCTGGGTGTGCTCCATTGCCCTAGAGCTGAAAGGCACAACGTGCAGGCTTCCTTCCAAAGGGCGAGTTGGGCCCCACAGCATCTTGCTTCCAGCTCTTTGGGAAGCTAAGAAACAACTCGCTCTGCACAGTGGTCTTACAGCCTAGTGGGAACATCTCTTCCAAAGGCCTGTGAAATGCAGTTTCTTTGCAGGACTCATCTGGCTGAAGTAGGACTTCTGCTCTGGGTGTGCTACTTTGCCCTAGAGCTGAAAGGCACAAGGTGCAGGCTTCTTTCCAAAGGGCGAGTTGGGCCCCACAGCATCTTGCTTCCAGCTCTTTGGGAAGCTGATAAACAACTCGCTCTGCACAGTGGTCTTACAGCCTACCGGGAACATCTCTTCCAAAGGCCTGTGAAACGCAGTTTCTTTGCAGGCGTGATCTGGCTGAAGTAGGACTTCTGCTCTGGGTGTGCTACTTTGCCCTAGAGCTGAAAGGCACAACGTGCAGGCTTCTTTCCAAAGGGCGAGTTGGGCCCCACAGCATCTTGCTTCCAGCTCTTTGGGAAGCAAAGAAACAACTCGCTCTGCACAGTGCTCTTACAGCCTACCGGGAACATCTCTTTCAAAGGCCTGTGAAACGCAGTTTCTTTGCAGGCCTGATCTGGCTGAAGTAGGACTTCTGCTCTGGGTGTGCTACTTTGCCCTAGAGCTGAAAGGCACAACGTGCAGGCTTCTTTCCAAAGGGCGAGTTGGGCCCCACAGCATCTTGCTTCCAGCTCTTTGGGAAGCTGAGAAACAACACGCTCTGCACAG
Source organism: Equus caballus (assembly GCF_041296265.1). NCBI lineage: Eukaryota > Metazoa > Chordata > Mammalia > Perissodactyla > Equidae > Equus > Equus caballus. The sequence continues at coordinate 32,156,600 of NC_091689.1, forward strand.
TGCTCTTACAGCCTACCGGGAACATCTCTTCCAAAGGCCTGTGAAACGCAGTTTCTTTGCAGGCCTGATCTGGCTGAAGTAGGACTTCTGCTCTGGGTGTGCTACTTTGCCCTAGAGCTGAAAGGCACAACGTGCAGGCTTCTTTCCAAAGGGCGAGTTGGGCCCCACAGCATCTTGCTTCCAGCTCTTTGGGAAGCTGAGAAACAACTCGCTCTGCACAGTGCTCTTACAGCCTACCGGGAACATCTCTTCCAAAGGACTGTGAAACGCAGTTTCTTTGCAGGCCTGATCTGGCTGAAGTAGGACTTCTGCTCTGGGTGTGCTCCATTGCCCTAGAGATGAAAGTCACAACGTGCAGGCTTCTTTCCAAAGGGTAAGTTGGGCCCCACAGCATCTTGCTTCCAGCTCTTTGGGAAGCTAAGAAACAACTCGCTCTGCACAGTGCTCTTACAGCCTACCGGGAACATCTCTTCCAAAGGCCTGTGAAACACAGTTTCTTTGAAGGCCTGGTCTGGCTGAAGTAGGAGTTCTGCTCTGAGTGTGCTACTTTGCCCTAGAGCTGAAAAGCACAACGTGCAGGCTTCTTTCCAAAGGGCGAGTAGGGCCCCACAGCATCTTGCTTCCAGCTCTTTGGGAACCTCAGAAACAACTAGCTCTGCACAGTGCTCTTACAGCCTACCGGGAACATCTCTTCCAAAGGCCTGTGAAACGCAGTTTCTTTGCAGGCCTGATCTGGCTGAAGTAGGACTTCTGCTCTGGGTGTGCTACTTTGCCCTAGAGCTGAAAGGCACAACGTGCAGGCTTCTTTCCAAAGGGCGAGTTGGGCCCCACAGCATCTTGCTTCCAGCTCTTTGGGAAGCTAAGAAACAACTCGCTCTGCACAGTGCTCTTACAGCCTAGTGGGAACATCTCTTCCAAAGGCCTGTGAAACGCAGTTTCTTTGCAGGCCTGATCTGGCTGAAGTAGGACTTCTGCTCTGGGTGTGCTACTTTGCCATAGAGCTGAAAGGCACAACGTGCAGGCTTCTTTCCAAAGGGCGAGTTGGGCCCCACAGCATCTTGCTTCCAGCTCTTTGGGAAGCTAAGAAACAACTCGCTCTGCACAGTGCTCTTACAGCCTACCGGCAACATCTCTTCCAAAGGCCTGTGAAACGCAGTTTCTTTGCAGGCCTGATCTGGCTGAAGTAGGACTTCTGCTCTGGGTGTGCTACTTTGCCCTAAAGCTGAAAGGCACAACGTGCAGGCTTCTTTCCAAAGGGCGAGTTGGGCCCCACAGCATCTTGCTTCCAGCTCTTTGGGAAGCTGAGAAACAACTCGCTCTGCACAGTGCTCTTACAGCCTACCGGGAACATCTCTTCCAAAGGCCTGTGAAACGCAGTTTCTTTGCAGGCCTGATCTGGCTGAAGTAGGACTTCTGCTCTGGGTGTGCTACTTTGCCCTAGAGCTGAAAGGCACAACGTGCAGGCTTCTTTCCAAAGGGCGAGTTGGGCCCCACAGCATCTTGCTTCCAGCTCTTTGGGAAGCTAAGAAACAACTCGCTCTGCACAGTGCTCTTACAGCCTACCGGGAACATCTCTTCCAAACGCCTGTGAAACCCAGTTTCTTTGCAGGCCTGATCTGGCTGAAGTAGGACTTCTGCTCTGGGTGTGGTACTTTGCCCTAGAGCTGAAAGGCACAACGTGCAGGCTTCTTTCCAGAGGGCGAGTTGGGCCCCACAGCATCTTGCTTCCAGCTCTTGGGGAAGCTAATAAACAACTCGCTCTGCACAGTGCTCTTACAGCCTACGGGGAACATCTCTTCCAAAGGCCTGTGAAACACAGTTTCTTTTCAGGCCTGAATTGGGTGAAGTAGGACTTCTTCTCTGGGTGTGCTGCTTTGCCCTAGAGCTGAAAGGCACAACGTGCAGGCTTCTTTCCAAAGGGCGAGTTGGGCCCCACAGCATCTTGCTTCCAGCTCTTTGGGAAGCTAAGAAACAACTCGCTCTGCACAGTGCTCTTATAGCCTACCGGGAACATCTCTTCCAAAGGGCTGTGAAACGCAGTTTCTTTGCAGGCCTATTCTGGCTGAAGTAGGACTTCTGCTCTGGGTGTGCTACTTTGCCCTAGAACTGAAAGGCACAACGTCCAGGCTTCTTTCCAAAGGGCGAGTTGGGCCCAACAGGATCTTGCTTCCAGCTCTTTGGGAAGCTAAGAAACAACTCGCTCTGCACAGTGCTCTTACAGCCTACCGGGAACATCTCTTCCAAAGGCCTGTGAAACGCAGTTTCTTTGCAGGCCTGATCTGGCTGAAGTAGGACTTCTGCTCTGGGTGTGCTACTTTGCCCTAGAGCTGAAAGGCACAACGTGCACGCTTCTTTCCAAAGGGCGAGTAGGGCCCCACAGCATCTTGCTTCCAGCTCTTTGGGAAGCTAAGAAACAACTCGCTCTGCACAGTGCTCTTACAGCCTACCGGGAACATCTCTTCCAAACTCCTGTGAAACCCAGTTTCTTTGCAGGCCTGATCTGGCTGAAGTAGGACTTCTGCTCTGGGTGTGGTACTTTGCCCTAGAGCTGAAAGGCACAACGTGCAGGCTTCTTTCCAAGGGGCGAGTAGGGGCCCACAGCATCTTGCTTCCAGCTCTTTGGGAAGCTAAGAAACAACTCGCTCTGCACAGTGCTCTTACAGCCTACCGGGAACATCTCTTCCAAAGGCCTGTGAAACACAGTTTCTTTGAAGGCCTGGTCTGGCTGAAGTAGGAGTTCTGCTCTGAGTGTGCTACTTTGCCCTAGAGCTGAAAAGCACAACGTGCAGGCTTCTTTCCAAAGGGCGAGTAGGGCCCCACAGCATCTTGCTTCCAGCTCTTTGGGAACCTCAGAAACAACTCGCTCTGCACAGTGCTCTTACAGCCTACCGGGAACATCTCTTCCAAAGGCCTGTGAAACACAGTTTCTTTGCAGGCCTGATCTGGCTGAAGTAGGACTTCTGCTCTGGGTGTGCTACTTTGCCCTAGAGCTGAAAGGCACAACGTGCAGGCTTCTTTCCAAAGGGCGAGTTGGGCCCCACAGCATCTTGCTTCCAGCTCTTTGGGAAGCTAAGAAACAACTCGCTCTGCACAGTGCTCTTACAGCCTAGTGGGAACATCTCTTCCAAAGGCCTGTGAAACGCAGTTTCTTTGCAGGCCTGATCTGGCTGAAGTAGGACTTCTGCTCTGGGTGTGCTACTTTGCCCTAGAGCTGAAAGGCACAACGTGCAGGCTTCTTTCCAAAGGGCGAGTTGGGCCCCACAGCATCTTGCTTCCAGCTCTTTGGGAAGCTAAGAAACAACTCGCTCTGCACAGTGCTCTTATAGCCTACCGGGAACATCTCTTCCAAAGGGCTGTGAAACGCAGTTTCTTTGCAGGCCTATTCTGGCTGAAGTAGGACTTCTGCTCTGGGTGTGCTACTTTGCCCTAGAGCTGAAAGGCACAACGTCCAGGCTTCTTTCCAAAGGGCGAGTTGGGCCCAACAGGATCTTGCTTCCAGCTGTTTGGGAAGCTAAGAAACAACTCGCTCTGCACAGTGCTCTTACAGCCTACCGGGAACATCTCTTCCAAAGGCCTGTGAAACGCAGTTTCTTTGCAGGCCTGATCTGGCTGAAGTAGGACTTCTGCTCTGGGTGTGCTACTTTGCCCTAGAGCTGAAAGGCACAACGTGCACGCTTCTTTCCAAAGGGCGAGTTGGGCCCCACAGCATCTTGCTTCCAGCTCTTTGGGAAGCTAAGAAACAACTCGCTCTGCACAGTGCTCTTACAGCCTACCGGGAACATCTCTTCCAAACTCCTGTGAAACGCAGTTTCTTTGCAGGCCTGATCTGGCTGAAGTAGGACTTCTGCTCTGGGTGTGGTACTTTGCCCTAGAGCTGAAAGGCACAACGTGCAGGCTTCTTTCCAAGGGGCGAGTAGGGGCCCACAGCATCTTGCTTCCAGCTCTTTGGGAAGCTAAGAAACAACTCGCTCTGCACAGTGCTCTTACAGCCTACCGGGAACATCTCTTCCAAAGGCCTGTGAAACGCAGTTTCTTTGCAGGCCTGATCTGGCTGAAGTAGGACTTCTGCTCTGGGTGTGCTACTTTGCCCTAGAGCTGAAAGGCACAACGTGCAGGCTTCTTTCCAAAGGGCGAGTTGGGCCCCACAGCATCTTGCTTCCAGCTCTTTGGGAAGCTAAGAAACAACTCGCTCTGCACAGTGCTCTTACAGCCTACCGGGAACATCTCTTCCAAGGGCCTGTGAAACGCAGTTTCTTTGCAGGCCTGATCTGGCTGAAGTAGGGCTTCTGCTCTGGGTGTGCTACTTTGCCCTAGAGCTGAAAGGCACAACGTGCAGGCTTCTTTCCAAAGGGCGAGTTGGGCCCCACAGCATCTTGCTTCCAGCTCTTTGGGAAGCTAAGAAACAACTCGCTCTGCACAGTCTCTTACAGCCTACGGGGAACGTCTCTTCCAAAGGCCTGTTAATCGCAGTTTCTTTGCAGGCCTGATCTGTCCGAAGTAGGACTTCTGCTCTGGGTGTGCTACTTTGCCCTAGAGCTGAAAGGCACAACGTGCAGGCTTCTTTCCAAAGGGCGAGTTGGGCCCCACAGCATCTTGCTTCCAGCTCTTTGGGAAGCTAAGAAACAACTCGCTCTGCACAGTGCTCTTACAGCCTACCGGGAACATCTCTTCCCAAGGCCTGTGAAACGCAGTTTCTTTGCAGGCCTGATCTGGCTGAAGTAGGACTTCTGCTCTGGGTGTGCTCCATTGCCCTAGAGCTGAAAGGCACAACGTGCAGGCTTCCTTCCAAAGGGCGAGTTGGGCCCCACAGCATCTTGCTTCCAGCTCTTTGGGAAGCTAAGAAACAACTCGCTCTGCACAGTGGTCTTACAGCCTAGTGGGAACATCTCTTCCAAAGGCCTGTGAAATGCAGTTTCTTTGCAGGACTCATCTGGCTGAAGTAGGACTTCTGCTCTGGGTGTGCTACTTTGCCCTAGAGCTGAAAGGCACAAGGTGCAGGCTTCTTTCCAAAGGGCGAGTTGGGCCCCACAGCATCTTGCTTCCAGCTCTTTGGGAAGCTGATAAACAACTCGCTCTGCACAGTGGTCTTACAGCCTACCGGGAACATCTCTTCCAAAGGCCTGTGAAACGCAGTTTCTTTGCAGGCGTGATCTGGCTGAAGTAGGACTTCTGCTCTGGGTGTGCTACTTTGCCCTAGAGCTGAAAGGCACAACGTGCAGGCTTCTTTCCAAAGGGCGAGTTGGGCCCCACAGCATCTTGCTTCCAGCTCTTTGGGAAGCAAAGAAACAACTCGCTCTGCACAGTGCTCTTACAGCCTACCGGGAACATCTCTTTCAAAGGCCTGTGAAACGCAGTTTCTTTGCAGGCCTGATCTGGCTGAAGTAGGACTTCTGCTCTGGGTGTGCTACTTTGCCCTAGAGCTGAAAGGCACAACGTGCAGGCTTCTTTCCAAAGGGCGAGTTGGGCCCCACAGCATCTTGCTTCCAGCTCTTTGGGAAGCTGAGAAACAACACGCTCTGCACAGTGCTCTTACAGCCTACCGGGAACATCTCTTCCAAAGGCCTGTGAAACGCAGTTTCTTTGCAGGCCTGATCTGGCTGAAGTAGGACTTCTGCTCTGGGTGTGCTACTTTGCCCTAGAGCTGAAAGGCACAACGTGCACGCTTCTTTCCAAAGGGCGAGTTGGGCCCCACAGCATCTTGCTTCCAGCTCTTTGGGAAGCTGAGAAACAACTCGCTCTGCACAGTGCTCTTACAGCCTACCGGGAACATCTCTTCCAAAGGCCTGTGAAACGCAGTTTCTTTGCAGGCCTGATCTGGCTGAAGTAGGACTTCTGCTCTGGGTGTGCTACTTTGCCCTAGAGCTGAAAGGCATAACGTGCAGGCTTCTTTCCAAAGGGCGAGTTGGGCCCCACAGCATCTTGCTTCCAGCTCTTTGGGAAGCAAAGAAACAACTCGCTCTGCACAGTGCTCTTACAGCCTACCGGGAACATCTCTTTCAAAGGCCTGTGAAACGCAGTTTCTTTGCAGGCCTGATCTGGCTGAAGTAGGACTTCTGCTCTGGGTGTGCTACTTTGCCCTAGAGCTGAAAGGCACAACGTGCAGGCTTCTTTCCAAAGGGCGAGTTGGGCCCCACAGCATCTTGCTTCCAGCTCTTTGGGAAGCTGAGAAACAACTCGCTCTGCACAGTTCTCTTACAGCCTACCGGGAACATCTCTTCCAAAGGCCTGTGAAACGCAGTTTCTTTGCAGGCCTGATCTGGCTGAAGTAGGACTTCTGCTCTGGGTGTGCTACTTTGCCCTAGAGCTGAAAGGCACAACGTGCAGGCTTCTTTCCAAAGGGCGAGTTGGGCCCCACAGCATCTTGCTTCCAGCTCTTTGGGAAGCTAAGAAACAACTCGCTCTGCACAGTGCTCTTACAGCCTACCGGGAACATCTCTTCCAAAGGACTGTGAAACGCAGTTTCTTTGCAGGCCTGATCTGGCTGAAGTAGGACTTCTGCTCTGGGTGTGCTCCATTGCCCTAGAGATGAAAGTCACAACGTGCAGGCTTCTTTCCAAAGGGTAAGTTGGGCCCCACAGCATCTTGCTTCCAGCTCTTTGGGAAGCTAAGAAACAACTCGCTCTGCACAGTGCTCTTACAGCCTACCGGGAACATCTCTTCCAAAGGCCTGTGAAACGCAGTTTCTTTGAAGGCCTGGTCTGGCTGAAGTAGGACTTCTGCTCTGGGTGTGCTACTTTGCCCTAGAGCTGAAAGGCACAACGTGCACGCTTCTTTCCAAAGGGCGAGTTGGGCCCCACAGCATCTTGCTTCCAGCTCTTTGGGAAGCTAAGAAACAACTCGCTCTGCACAGTGCTCTTACAGCCTACCGGGAACATCTCTTCCAAAGGCCTGTGAAACGCAGTTTCTTTGCAGGCCTGATCTGGCTGAAGTAGGACTTCTGCTCTGGGTGTGCTCCCTTGCCCTAGAGCTGAAAGGCACAACGTGCAGGCTTCTTTCCAAAGGGCGAGTTGGGCCCCACAGCATCTTGCTTCCAGCTCTTGGGAAGCTAAGAAACAACTCGCTCTGCACAGTGCTCTTACAGCCTACCGGGAACATCTCTTCCAAGGGCCTGTGAAACGCAGTTTCTTTGCAGGCCTGATCTGGCTGAAGTAGGACTTCTGCTCTGGGTGTGCTACTTTGCCCTAGAGCTGAAAGGCACAACGAGCAGGCTTCTTTCAAAAGGGCGAGTTGGGCCCGACAGCATCTTGCTTCCAGCTCTTTGGGAAGCTGAGAAACAACTCGCTCTGCACAGTGCTCTTACAGCCTACCGGGAACATCTCTTCCAAAGGCCTGTGAAACGCAGTTTCTTTGCAGGCCTGATCTGGCTGAAGTAGGACTTCTGCTCTGGGTGTGCTACTTTGCCCTAGAGCTGAAAGGCACAACGTGCAGGCTTCTTTCCAAAGGGCGAGTTGGGCCCCACAGCATCTTGCTTCCAGCTCTTTGGGAAGCTAAGAAACAACTCGCTCTGCACAGTGCTCTTACAGCCTACCGGGAACATCTTTTCCAAACGCCTGTGAAACCCAGTTTCTTTGCAGGCATGATCTGGCTGAAGTAGGACTTCTGCTCTGGGTGTGGTACTTTGCCCTAGAGCTGAAAGGCACAACGTGCAGGCTTCTTTCCAGAGGGCGAGTTGGGCCCCACAGCATCTTGCTTCCAGCTCTTTGGGAAGCTAAGAAACAACTCTCTCTGCACAGTGCTCTTACAGCCTACCGGGAACATCTCTTCCAAAGGCCTGTGAAACACAGTTTCTTTGAAGGCCTGGTCTGGCTGAAGTAGGAGTTCTGCTCTGAGTGTGCTACTTTGCCCTAGAGCTGAAAAGCACAACGTGCAGGCTTCTTTCCAAAGGGCGAGTAGGGCCCCACAGCATCTTGCTTCCAGCTCTTTGGGAACCTCAGAAACAACTCGCTCTGCACAGTGCTCTTACAGCCTACCGGGAACATCTCTTCCAAAGGCCTGTGAAACGCAGTTTCTTTGCAGGCCTGATCTGGCTGAAGTAGGACTTCTGCTCTGGGTGTGCTACTTTGCCCTAGAGCTGAAAGGCACAACGTGCAGGCTTCTTTCCAAAGGGCGAGTTGGGCCCCACAGCATCTTGCTTCCAGCTCTTTGGGAAGCTAAGAAACAACTCGCTCTGCACAGTGCTCTTACAGCCTAGTGGGAACATCTCTTCCAAAGGCCTGTGAAACGCAGTTTCTTTGCAGGCCTGATCTGGCTGAAGTAGGACTTCTGCTCTGGGTGTGCTACTTTGCCATAGAGCTGAAAGGCACAACGTGCAGGCTTCTTTCCAAAGGGCGAGTTGGGCCCCACAGCATCTTGCTTCCAGCTCTTTGGGAAGCTAAGAAACAACTCGCTCTGCACAGTGCTCTTACAGCCTACCGGCAACATCTCTTCCAAAGGCCTGTGAAACGCAGTTTCTTTGCAGGCCTGATCTGGCTGAAGTAGGACTTCTGCTCTGGGTGTGCTACTTTGCCCTAAAGCTGAAAGGCACAACGTGCAGGCTTCTTTCCAAAGGGCGAGTTGGGCCCCACAGCATCTTGCTTCCAGCTCTTTGGGAAGCTGAGAAACAACTCGCTCTGCACAGTGCTCTTACAGCCTACCGGGAACATCTCTTCCAAAGGCCTGTGAAACGCAGTTTCTTTGCAGGCCTGATCTGGCTGAAGTAGGACTTCTGCTCTGGGTGTGCTACTTTGCCCTAGAGCTGAAAGGCACAACGTGCAGGCTTCTTTCCAAAGGGCGAGTTGGGCCCCACAGCATCTTGCTTCCAGCTCTTTGGGAAGCTAAGAAACAACTCGCTCTGCACAGTGCTCTTACAGCCTACCGGGAACATCTCTTCCAAACGCCTGTGAAACCCAGTTTCTTTGCAGGCCTGATCTGGCTGAAGTAGGACGTCTGCTCTGGGTGTGGTACTTTGCCCTAGAGCTGAAAGGCACAACGTGCAGGCTTCTTTCCAGAGGGCGAGTTGGGCCCCACAGCATCTTGCTTCCAGCTCTTGGGGAAGCTAATAAACAACTCGCTCTGCACAGTGCTCTTACAGCCTACGGGGAACATCTCTTCCAAAGGCCTGTGAAACACAGTTTCTTTTCAGGCCTGAATTGGGTGAAGTAGGACTTCTTCTCTGGGTGTGCTGCTTTGCCCTAGAGCTGAAAGGCACAACGTGCAGGCTTCTTTCCAAAGGGCGAGTTGGGCCCCACAGCATCTTGCTTCCAGCTCTTTGGGAAGCTAAGAAACAACTCGCTCTGCACAGTGCTCTTATAGCCTACCGGGAACATCTCTTCCAAAGGGCTGTGAAACGCAGTTTCTTTGCAGGCCTATTCTGGCTGAAGTAGGACTTCTGCTCTGGGTGTGCTACTTTGCCCTAGAACTGAAAGGCACAACGTCCAGGCTTCTTTCCAAAGGGCGAGTTGGGCCCAACAGGATCTTGCTTCCAGCTCTTTGGGAAGCTAAGAAACAACTCGCTCTGCACAGTGCTCTTACAGCCTACCGGGAACATCTCTTCCAAAGGCCTGTGAAACGCAGTTTCTTTGCAGGCCTGATCTGGCTGAAGTAGGACTTCTGCTCTGGGTGTGCTACTTTGCCCTAGAGCTGAAAGGCACAACGTGCAGGCTTCTTTCCAAAGGGCGAGTTGGGCCCCACAGCATCTTGCTTCCAGCTCTTTGGGAAGCTAAGAAACAACTCGCTCTGCACAGTGCTCTTACAGCCTACCGGGAACATCTCTTCCAAACTCCTGTGAAACCCAGTTTCTTTGCAGGCCTGATCTGGCTGAAGTAGGACTTCTGCTCTGGGTGTGGTACTTTGCCCTAGAGCTGAAAGGCACAACGTGCAGGCTTCTTTCCAAGGGGCGAGTAGGGGCCCACAGCATCTTGCTTCCAGCTCTTTGGGAAGCTAAGAAACAACTCGCTCTGCACAGTGCTCTTACAGCCTACCGGGAACATCTCTTCCAAAGGCCTGTGAAACACAGTTTCTTTGAAGGCCTGGTCTGGCTGAAGTAGGAGTTCTGCTCTGAGTGTGCTACTTTGCCCTAGAGCTGAAAAGCACAACGTGCAGGCTTCTTTCCAAAGGGCGAGTAGGGCCCCACAGCATCTTGCTTCCAGCTCTTTGGGAACCTCAGAAACAACTCGCTCTGCACAGTGCTCTTACAGCCTACCGGGAACATCTCTTCCAAAGGCCTGTGAAACGCAGTTTCTTTGCAGGCCTGATCTGGCTGAAGTAGGACTTCTGCTCTGGGTGTGCTACTTTGCCCTAGAGCTGAAAGGCACAACGTGCAGGCTTCTTTCCAAAGGGCGAGTTGGGCCCCACAGCATCTTGCTTCCAGCTCTTTGGGAAGCTAAGAAACAACTCGCTCTGCACAGTGCTCTTACAGCCTAGTGGGAACATCTCTTCCAAAGGCCTGTGAAACGCAGTTTCTTTGCAGGCCTGATCTGGCTGAAGTAGGACTTCTGCTCTGGGTGTGCTACTTTGCCATAGAGCTGAAAGGCACAACGTGCAGGCTTCTTTCCAAAGGGCGAGTTGGGCCCCACAGCATCTTGCTTCCAGCTCTTTGGGAAGCTAAGAAACAACTCGCTCTGCACAGTGCTCTTATAGCCTACCGGGAACATCTCTTCCAAAGGGCTGTGAAACGCAGTTTCTTTGCAGGCCTATTCTGGCTGAAGTAGGACTTCTGCTCTGGGTGTGCTACTTTGCCCTAGAGCTGAAAGGCACAACGTCCAGGCTTCTTTCCAAAGGGCGAGTTGGGCCCAACAGGATCTTGCTTCCAGCTGTTTGGGAAGCTAAGAAACAACTCGCTCTGCACAGTGCTCTTACAGCCTACCGGGAACATCTCTTCCAAAGGCCTGTGAAACGCAGTTTCTTTGCAGGCCTGATCTGGCTGAAGTAGGACTTCTGCTCTGGGTGTGCTACTTTGCCCTAGAGCTGAAAGGCACAACGTGCACGCTTCTTTCCAAAGGGCGAGTTGGGCCCCACAGCATCTTGCTTCCAGCTCTTTGGGAAGCTAAGAAACAACTCGCTCTGCACAGTGCTCTTACAGCCTACCGGGAACATCTCTTCCAAACTCCTGTGAAACCCAGTTTCTTTGCAGGCCTGATCTGGCTGAAGTAGGACTTCTGCTCTGGGTGTGGTACTTTGCCCTAGAGCTGAAAGGCACAACGTGCAGGCTTCTTTCCAAGGGGCGAGTAGGGGCCCACAGCATCTTGCTTCCAGCTCTTTGGGAAGCTAAGAAACAACTCGCTCTGCACAGTGCTCTTACAGCCTACCGGGAACATCTCTTCCAAAGGCCTGTGAAACGCAGTTTCTTTGCAGGCCTGATCTGGCTGAAGTAGGACTTCTGCTCTGGGTGTGCTACTTTGCCCTAGAGCTGAAAGGCACAACGTGCAGGCTTCTTTCCAAAGGGCGAGTTGGGCCCCACAGCATCTTGCTTCCAGCTCTTTGGGAAGCTAAGAAACAACTCGCTCTGCACAGTGCTCTTACAGCCTACCGGGAACATCTCTTCCAAGGGCCTGTGAAACGCAGTTTCTTTGCAGGCCTGATCTGGCTGAAGTAGGGCTTCTGCTCTGGGTGTGCTACTTTGCCCTAGAGCTGAAAGGCACAACGTGCAGGCTTCTTTCCAAAGGGCGAGTTGGGCCCCACAGCATCTTGCTTCCAGCTCTTTGGGAACCTAAGAAACAACTCGCTCTGCACAGTGCTCTTACAGCCTACCGGGAACATCTCTTCCAAAGGCCTGTGAAACACAGTTTCTTTGCAGGCCTGATCTGGCTGAAGTAGGACTTCTGCTCTGGGTGTGCTACTTTGCCCTAGAGCTGAAAGGCACAACGTGCAGGCTTCTTTCCAAAGGGCGAGTTGGGCCCCACAGCATCTTGCTTCCAGCTCTTTGGGAAGCTAAGAAACCACTCGCTCTGCACAGTGCTCTTACAGCCTACCGGGAACATCTCTTCCAAAGGCCTGTGAAACGCAGTTTCTTTGCAGGCCTGATCTGGCTGAAGTAGGACTTCTGCTCTGGGTGCACTACTTTGCCCTAGAGCTGAAAGGCACAACGTGCAGGCTTCTTTCCAAAGGGCGAGCTGGGCCCCACAGCATCTTGCTTCCAGCTCTTTGGGAACCTAAGAAACAACTCGCTCTGCACAGTGCTCTTACAGCCTACCGGGAACATCTCTTCCAAAGGCCTGTGAAACGCAGTTTCTTTGCAGGCCTGATCTGGCTGAAGTAGGACTTCTGCTCTGCGTGTGCTACTTTGCCCTAGAGCTGAAAGGCACAACGTGCAGGCTTCTTTCCAAAGGGCGAGTTGGGCCCCACAGCATCTTGCTTCCAGCGCTTTGGGAAGCTAAGAAACAACTCGCTCTGCACAGTGCTCTTAGAGCCTACCGGGAACATCTCTTCCAAAGGCCTGTGAAACACAGTTTCTTTGCAGGCCTGGTCTGGCTGAAGTAGGACTTCTGCTCTGGGTGTGCTACTTTGCCCTAGAGCTGAAAGGCACAACGTGCAGGCTTCTTTCCAAAGGGCGAGTTGGGCCCCACAGCATCTTGCTTCCAGCTCTTTGGGAAGCTAAGAAACAACTCGCTCTGCACAGTGCTCTTACAGCCTACCGGGAACATCTCTTCCAAAGGCCTGTGAAACGCAGTTTCTTTGCAGGCCTGATCTGGCTGGAGTAGGACTTCTGCTCTGGGTGTACTACTTTGCCCTAGAGCTGAAAGGCACAACGTGCAGGCTTCTTTCCAAGGGGCGAGTTGGGCCCCACAGCATCTTGCTTCCAGCTCTTTGGGAAGCTAAGAAACAACTCGCTCTGCACAGTCCTCTTACAGCCTAGCGGGAACAGCTCTTCCAAAGGCCTGTGAAACGCAGTTTCTTTGCAGGCCTGATCTGGCTGAAGTAGGACTTCTGCTCTGGGTGTCCTACTTTGCCCTAGAGCTGAAAGGCACAACGTGCACGCTTCTTTCCAAAGGGCGAGTTGGGCCCCACAGCATCTTGCTTCCAGCTCTTTGGGAAGCTAAGAAACAACTCGCTCTGCACAGTGCTCTTACAGCCTACCGGGAACATCTCTTCCAAGGGCCTGTGAAACGCAGTTTCTTTGCAGGCCTGATCTGGCTGAAGTAGGACTTCTGCTCTGGGTGTGCTACTTTGCCCTAGAGCTGAAAGGCACAACGTGCAGGCTTCTTTCCAAAGGGAAAGTTGGGCCCCACAGCATCTTGCTTCCAGCTCTTTGGGAAGCTGAGAAACAACTCGCTCTGCACAGTGCTCTTACAGCCTACCGGGAACATCTCTTCCAAAGGGCTGTGAAACGCAGTTTCTTTGCAGGCCTGATCTGGCTGAAGTAGGACTTCTGCTCTGGGTGTGCTACTTTGCCCTAGAGCTGAAAGGCACAACGTGCAGGCTTCTTTCCAAAGGGCGAGTTGGGCCCCACAGCATCTTGCTTCCAGCTCTTTGGGAAGCTAAGAAACAACTCGCTCTGCACAGTCTCTTACAGCCTACGGGGAACGTCTCTTCCAAAGGCCTGTTAATCGCAGTTTCTTTGCAGGCCTGATCTGTCTGAAGTAGGAATTCTGCTCTGGGTGTGCTACTTTGCCCTAGAGCTGAAAGGCACAACGTGCAGGCTTCTTTCCAAAGGGCGAGTTGGGCCCCACAGCATCTTGCTTCCAGCTCTTTGGGAAGCTAAGAAACAACTCGCTCTGCACAGTGCTCTTACAGCCTACCGGGAACATCTCTTCCAAAGGCCTGTGAAACGCAGTTTCTTTGCAGGCCTGATCTGGCTGAAGTAGGACTTCTGCTCTGGGTGTGCTACTTTGCCCTAGAGCTGAAAGGCACAACGTGCAGGCTTCTTTCCAAAGGGCGAGTTGGGCCCCACAGCATCTTGCTTCCAGCTCTTTGGGAAGCTAAGAAACAACTCGCTCTGCACAGTGCTCTTACAGCCTACCGGGAACATCTCTTCCAAACTCCTGTGAAACCCAGTTTCTTTGCAGGCCTGATCTGGCTGAAGTAGGACTTCTGCTCTGGGTGTGGTACTTTGCCCTAGAGCTGAAAGGCACAACGTGCAGGCTTCTTTCCAAGGGGCGAGTAGGGGCCCACAGCATCTTGCTTCCAGCTCTTTGGGAAGCTAAGAAACAACTCGCTCTGCACAGTGCTCTTACAGCCTACCGGGAACATCTCTTCCAAAGGCCTGTGAAACACAGTTTCTTTGAAGGCCTGGTCTGGCTGAAGTAGGAGTTCTGCTCTGAGTGTGCTACTTTGCCCTAGAGCTGAAAAGCACAACGTGCAGGCTTCTTTCCAAAGGGCGAGTAGGGCCCCACAGCATCTTGCTTCCAGCTCTTTGGGAACCTCAGAAACAACTCGCTCTGCACAGTGCTCTTACAGCCTACCGGGAACATCTCTTCCAAAGGGCTGTGAAACGCAGTTTCTTTGCAGGCCTGATCTGGCTGAAGTAGGACTTCTGCTCTGGGTGTGCTACTTTGCCCTAGAGCTGAAAGGCACAACGTGCAGGCTTCTTTCCAAAGGGCGAGTTGGGCCCCACAGCATCTTGCTTCCAGCTCTTTGGGAAGCTAAGAAACAACTCGCTCTGCACAGTCTCTTACAGCCTACGGGGAACGTCTCTTCCAAAGGCCTGTTAATCGCAGTTTCTTTGCAGGCCTGATCTGTCTGAAGTAGGAATTCTGCTCTGGGTGTGCTACTTTGCCCTAGAGCTGAAAGGCACAACGTGCAGGCTTCTTTCCAAAGGGCGAGTTGGGCCCCACAGCATCTTGCTTCCAGCTCTTTGGGAAGCTAAGAAACAACTCGCTCTGCACAGTGCTCTTACAGCCTACCGGGAACATCTCTTCCAAAGGCCTGTGAAACGCAGTTTCTTTGCAGGCCTGATCTGGCTGAAGTAGGACTTCTGCTCTGGGTGTGCTACTTTGCCCTAGAGCTGAAAGGCACAACGTGCAGGCTTCTTTCCAAAGGGCGAGTTGGGCCCCACAGCATCTTGCTTCCAGCTCTTTGGGAAGCTAAGAAACAACTCGCTCTGCACAGTGCTCTTACAGCCTACCGGGAACATCTCTTCCAAACTCCTGTGAAACCCAGTTTCTTTGCAGGCCTGATCTGGCTGAAGTAGGACTTCTGCTCTGGGTGTGGTACTTTGCCCTAGAGCTGAAAGGCACAACGTGCAGGCTTCTTTCCAAGGGGCGAGTAGGGGCCCACAGCATCTTGCTTCCAGCTCTTTGGGAAGCTAAGAAACAACTCGCTCTGCACAGTGCTCTTACAGCCTACCGGGAACATCTCTTCCAAAGGCCTGTGAAACACAGTTTCTTTGAAGGCCTGGTCTGGCTGAAGTAGGAGTTCTGCTCTGAGTGTGCTACTTTGCCCTAGAGCTGAAAAGCACAACGTGCAGGCTTCTTTCCAAAGGGCGAGTAGGGCCCCACAGCATCTTGCTTCCAGCTCTTTGGGAACCTCAGAAACAACTCGCTCTGCACAGTGCTCTTACAGCCTACCGGGAACATCTCTTCCAAAGGCCTGTGAAACGCAGTTTCTTTGCAGGCCTGATCTGGCTGAAGTAGGACTTCTGCTCTGGGTGTGCTACTTTGCCCTAGAGCTGAAAGGCACAACGTGCAGGCTTCTTTCCAAAGGGCGAGTTGGGCCCCACAGCATCTTGCTTCCAGCTCTTTGGGAAGCTAAGAAACAACTCGCTCTGCACAGTGCTCTTACAGCCTAGTGGGAACATCTCTTCCAAAGGCCTGTGAAACGCAGTTTCTTTGCAGGCCTGATCTGGCTGAAGTAGGACTTCTGCTCTGGGTGTGCTACTTTGCCATAGAGCTGAAAGGCACAACGTGCAGGCTTCTTTCCAAAGGGCGAGTTGGGCCCCACAGCATCTTGCTTCCAGCTCTTTGGGAAGCTAAGAAACAACTCGCTCTGCACAGTGCTCTTATAGCCTACCGGGAACATCTCTTCCAAAGGGCTGTGAAACGCAGTTTCTTTGCAGGCCTATTCTGGCTGAAGTAGGACTTCTGCTCTGGGTGTGCTACTTTGCCCTAGAGCTGAAAGGCACAACGTCCAGGCTTCTTTCCAAAGGGCGAGTTGGGCCCAACAGGATCTTGCTTCCAGCTGTTTGGGAAGCTAAGAAACAACTCGCTCTGCACAGTGCTCTTACAGCCTACCGGGAACATCTCTTCCAAAGGCCTGTGAAACGCAGTTTCTTTGCAGGCCTGATCTGGCTGAAGTAGGACTTCTGCTCTGGGTGTGCTACTTTGCCCTAGAGCTGAAAGGCACAACGTGCACGCTTCTTTCCAAAGGGCGAGTTGGGCCCCACAGCATCTTGCTTCCAGCTCTTTGGGAAGCTAAGAAACAACTCGCTCTGCACAGTGCTCTTACAGCCTACCGGGAACATCTCTTCCAAACTCCTGTGAAACCCAGTTTCTTTGCAGGCCTGATCTGGCTGAAGTAGGACTTCTGCTCTGGGTGTGGTACTTTGCCCTAGAGCTGAAAGGCACAACGTGCAGGCTTCTTTCCAAGGGGCGAGTAGGGGCCCACAGCATCTTGCTTCCAGCTCTTTGGGAAGCTAAGAAAGAACTCGCTCTGCACAGTGCTCTTACAGCCTACCGGGAACATCTCTTCCAAAGGCCTGTGAAACGCAGTTTCTTTGCAGGCCTGATCTGGCTGAAGTAGGACTTCTGCTCTGGGTGTGCTACTTTGCCCTAGAGCTGAAAGGCACAACGTGCAGGCTTCTTTCCAAAGGGCGAGTTGGGCCCCACAGCATCTTGCTTCCAGCTCTTTGGGAAGCTAAGAAACAACTCGCTCTGCACAGTGCTCTTACAGCCTACCGGGAACATCTCTTCCAAGGGCCTGTGAAACGCAGTTTCTTTGCAGGCCTGATCTGGCTGAAGTAGGGCTTCTGCTCTGGGTGTGCTACTTTGCCCTAGAGCTGAAAGGCACAACGTGCAGGCTTCTTTCCAAAGGGCGAGTTGGGCCCCACAGCATCTTGCTTCCAGCTCTTTGGGAACCTAAGAAACAACTCGCTCTGCACAGTGCTCTTACAGCCTACCGGGAACATCTCTTCCAAAGGCCTGTGAAACGCAGTTTCTTTGCAGGCCTGATCTGGCTGAAGTAGGACTTCTGCTCTGGGTGTGCTACTTTGCCCTAGAGCTGAAAGGCACAACGTGCAGGCTTCTTTCCAAAGGGCGAGTTGGGCCCCACAGCATCTTGCTTCCAGCTCTTTGGGAAGCTAAGAAACCACTCGCTCTGCACAGTGCTCTTACAGCCTACCGGGAACATCTCTTCCAAAGGCCTGTGAAACGCAGTTTCTTTGCAGGCCTGATCTGGCTGAAGTAGGACTTCTGCTCTGGGTGCGCTACTTTGCCCTAGAGCTGAAAGGCACAACGTGCAGGCTTCTTTCCAAAGGGCGAGCTGGGCCCCACAGCATCTTGCTTCCAGCTCTTTGGGAACCTAAGAAACAACTCGCTCTGCACAGTGCTCTTACAGCCTACCGGGAACATCTCTTCCAAAGGCCTGTGAAACGCAGTTTCTTTGCAGGCCTGATCTGGCTGAAGTAGGACTTCTGCTCTGCGTGTGCTACTTTGCCCTAGAGCTGAAAGGCACAACGTGCAGGCTTCTTTCCAAAGGGCGAGTTGGGCCCCACAGCATCTTGCTTCCAGCGCTTTGGGAAGCTAAGAAACAACTCGCTCTGCACAGTGCTCTTAGAGCCTACCGGGAACATCTCTTCCAAAGGCCTGTGAAACCCAGTTTCTTTGCAGGCCTGATCTGGCTGAAGTAGGACTTCTGCTCTGGGTGTGCTACTTTGCCCTAGAGCTGAAAGGCACAACGTGCAGGCTTCTTTCCAAAGGGCGAGTTGGGCCCCACAGCATCTTGCTTCCAGCTCTTTGGGAAGCTAAGAAACAACTCGCTCTGCACAGTGCTCTTACAGCCTACCGGGAACATCTCTTCCAAAGGCCTGTGAAACCCAGTTTCTTTGCAGGCCTGATCTGGCTGGAGTAGGACTTCTGCTCTGGGTGTACTACTTTGCCCTAGAGCTGAAAGGCACAACGTGCAGGCTTCTTTCCAAGGGGCGAGTTGGGCCCCACAGCATCTTGCTTCCAGCTCTTTGGGAAGCTAAGAAACAACTCGCTCTGCACAGTCCTCTTACAGCCTAGCGGGAACAGCTCTTCCAAAGGCCTGTGAAACGCAGTTTCTTTGCAGGCCTGATCTGGCTGAAGTAGGACTTCTGCTCTGGGTGTCCTACTTTGCCCTAGAGCTGAAAGGCACAACGTGCACGCTTCTTTCCAAAGGGCGAGTTGGGCCCCACAGCATCTTGCTTCCAGCTCTTTGGGAAGCTAAGAAACAACTCGCTCTGCACAGTGCTCTTACAGCCTACCGGGAACATCTCTTCCAAGGGCCTGTGAAACGCAGTTTCTTTGCAGGCCTGATCTGGCTGAAGTAGGACTTCTGCTCTGGGTGTGCTACTTTGCCCTAGAGCTGAAAGGCACAACGTGCAGGCTTCTTTCCAAAGGGAAAGTTGGGCCCCACAGCATCTTGCTTCCAGCTCTTTGGGAAGCTGAGAAACAACTCGCTCTGCACAGTGCTCTTACAGCCTACCGGGAACATCTCTTCCAAAGGCCTGTGAAACGCAGTTTCTTTGCAGGCCTGATCTGGCTGAAGTAGGACTTCTGCTCTGGGTGTGCTACTTTGCCCTAGAGCTGAAAGGCACAACGTGCAGGCTTCTTTCCAAAGGGCGAGTTGGGCCCCACAGCATCTTGCTTCCAGCTCTTTGGGAAGCTAAGAAACAACTCGCTCTGCACAGTGCTCTTACAGCCTACCGGGAACATCTCTTCGAAAGGCCTGTGAAACGCAGTTTCTTTGCAGGCCTGATCTGGCTGGAGTAGGACTTCTGCTCTGGGTGTACTACTTTGCCCTAGAGCTGAAAGGCACAACGTGCAGGCTTCTTTCCAAGGGGCGAGTTGGGCCCCACAGCATCTTGCTTCCAGCTCTTTGGGAAGCTAAGAAACAACTCGCTCTGCACAGTGCTCTTACAGCCTACCAGGAACATCTCTTCCAAAGGCCTGTGAAACCCAGTTTCTTTGCAGGCCTGATCTGGCTGAAGTAGGACTTCTGCTCTGGGTGTGCTACTTTGCCCTAGAGCTGAAAGGCACAACGTGCTGGCTTCTTTCCAAAGGGCGAGTTGGGCCCCACAGCATCTTGCTTCCAGCTGTTTGGAAAGCTAAGAAACAACTCGCTCTGCACAGTCCTCTTACAGCCTAGCGGGAACAGCTCTTCCAAAGGCCTGTGAAACGCAGTTTCTTTGCAGGCCTGATCTGGCTGAAGTAGGACTTCTGCTCTGGGTGTGCTACTTTGCCCTAGAGCTGAAAGGCACAACGTGCACGCTTCTTTCCAAAGGGCGAGTTGGGCCCCACAGCATCTTGCTTCCAGCTCTTTGGGAAGCTAAGAAACAACTCGCTCTGCACAGTGCTCTTACAGCCTACCGGGAACATCTCTTCCAAGGGCCTGTGAAACGCAGTTTCTTTGCAGGCCTGATCTGGCTGAAGTAGGACTTCTGCTCTGGGTGTGCTACTTTGCCCTAGAGCTGAAAGGCACAACGTGCAGGCTTCTTTCCAAAGGGAAAGTTGGGCCCCACAGCATCTTGCTTCCAGCTCTTTGGGAAGCAAAGAAACAACTCGCTCTGCACAGTGCTCTTACAGCCTACCGGGAACATCTCTTCCAAAGGCCTGTGAAACGCAGTTTCTTTGCAGGCCTGATCTGGCTGAAGTAGGACTTCTGCTCTGGGTGTGCTACTTTGCCCTAGAGCTGAAAGGCACAACGTGCAGGCTTCTTTCCAAAGGGCGAGTTGGGCCCCACAGCATCTTGCTTCCAGCTCTTTGGGAAGCTGAGAAACAACTCGCTCTGCACAGTGCTCTTACAGCCTACCGGGAACATCTCTTCCAAAGGCCTGTGAAACGCAGTTTCTTTGCAGGCCTGATCTGGCTGAAGTAGGACTTCTGCTCTGGGTGTGCTACTTTGCCCTAGAGCTGAAAGGCACAACGTGCACGCTTCTTTCCAAAGGGCGAGTTGGGCCCCACAGCATCTTGCTTCCAGCTCTTTGGGAAGCTAAGAAACAACTCGCTCTGCACAGTGCTCTTACAGCCTACCGGGAACATCTCTTCCAAACTCCTGTGAAACCCAGTTTCTTTGCAGGCCTGATCTGGCTGAAGTAGGACTTCTGCTCTGGGTGTGCTACTTTGCCCTAGAGCTGAAAGGCACAACGTGCAGGCTTCTTTCCAAGGGGCGAGTAGGGGCCCACAGCATCTTGCTTCCAGCTCTTTGGGAAGCTAAGAAACAACTCGCTCTGCACAGTGCTCTTACAGCCTACCGGGAACATCTCTTCCAAAGGCCTGTGAAACGCAGTTTCTTTGCAGGCCTGATCTGGCTGAAGTAGGACTTCTGCTCTGGGTGTGCTACTTTGCCCTAGAGCTGAAAGGCACAACGTGCAGGCTTCTTTCCAAAGGGCGAGTTGGGCCCCACAGCATCTTGCTTCCAGCTCTTTGGGAAGCTAAGAAACAACTCGCTCTGCACAGTGCTCTTACAGCCTACCGGGAACATCTCTTCCAAGGGCCTGTGAAACGCAGTTTCTTTGCAGGCCTGATCTGGCTGAAGTAGGGCTTCTGCTCTGGGTGTGCTACTTTGCCCTAGAGCTGAAAGGCACAACGTGCAGGCTTCTTTCCAAAGGGCGAGTTGGGCCCCACAGCATCTTGCTTCCAGCTCTTTGGGAACCTAAGAAACAACTCGCTCTGCACAGTGCTCTTACAGCCTACCGGGAACATCTCTTCCAAAGGCCTGTGAAACGCAGTTTCTTTGCAGGCCTGATCTGGCTGAAGTAGGACTTCTGCTCTGGGTGTGCTACTTTGCCCTAGAGCTGAAAGGCACAACGTGCAGGCTTCTTTCCAAAGGGCGAGTTGGGCCCCACAGCATCTTGCTTCCAGCTCTTTGGGAAGCTAAGAAACCACTCGCTCTGCACAGTGCTCTTACAGCCTACCGGGAACATCTCTTCCAAAGGCCTGTGAAACGCAGTTTCTTTGCAGGCCTGATCTGGCTGAAGTAGGACTTCTGCTCTGGGTGCGCTACTTTGCCCTAGAGCTGAAAGGCACAACGTGCAGGCTTCTTTCCAAAGGGCGAGCTGGGCCCCTCAGCATCTTGCTTCCAGCTCTTTGGGAACCTAAGAAACAACTCGCTCTGCACAGTGCTCTTACAGCCTACCGGGAACATCTCTTCCAAAGGCCTGTGAAACGCAGTTTCTTTGCAGGCCTGATCTGGCTGAAGTAGGACTTCTGCTCTGCGTGTGCTACTTTGCCCTAGAGCTGAAAGGCACAACGTGCAGGCTTCTTTCCAAAGGGCGAGTTGGGCCCCACAGCATCTTGCTTCCAGCGCTTTGGGAAGCTAAGAAACAACTCGCTCTGCACAGTGCTCCCAGAGCCTACCGGGAACATCTCTTCCAAAGGCCTGTGAAACACAGTTTCTTTGCAGGCCTGGTCTGGCTGAAGTAGGACTTCTGCTCTGGGTGTGCTACTTTGCCCTAGAGCTGAAAGGCACAACGTGCAGGCTTCTTTCCAAAGGGCGAGTTGGGCCCCACAGCATCTTGCTTCCAGCTCTTTGGGAAGCTAAGAAACAACTCGCTCTGCACAGTGCTCTTACAGCCTACCGGGAACATCTCTTCCAAAGGCCTGTGAAACGCAGTTTCTTTGCAGGCCTGATCTGGCTGGAGTAGGACTTCTGCTCTGGGTGTACTACTTTGCCCTAGAGCTGAAAGGCACAACGTGCAGGCTTCTTTCCAAGGGGCGAGTTGGGCCCCACAGCATCTTGCTTCCAGCTCTTTGGGAAGCAAAGAAACAACTCGCTCTGCACAGTGCTCTTACAGCCTACCAGGAACATCTCTTCCAAAGGCCTGTGAAACCCAGTTTCTTTGCAGGCCTGATCTGGCTGAAGTAGGACTTCTGCTCTGGGTGTGCTACTTTGCCCTAGAGCTGAAAGGCACAACGTGCTGGCTTCTTTCCAAAGGGCGAGTTGGGCCCCACAGCATCTTGCTTCCAGCTCTTTGGAAAGCTAAGAAACAACTCGCTCTGCACAGTCCTCTTACAGCCTAGCGGGAACAGCTCTTCCAAAGGCCTGTGAAACGCAGTTTCTTTGCAGGCCTGATCTGGCTGAAGTAGGACTTCTGCTCTGGGTGTCCTACTTTGCCCTAGAGCTGAAAGGCACAACGTGCAGGCTTCTTTCCAAAGGGCGAGTTGGGCCCCACAGCATCTTGCTTCCAGCTCTTTGGGAAGCTAAGAAACAACTCGCTCTGCACAGTGCTCTTACAGCCTACCGGGAACATCTCTTCCAAAGGCCTGTGAAACGCAGTTTCTTTGCAGGCCTGATCTGGCTGGAGTAGGACTTCTGCTCTGGGTGTACTACTTTGCCCTAGAGCTGAAAGGCACAACGTGCAGGCTTCTTTCCAAGGGGCGAGTTGGGCCCCACAGCATCTTGCTTCCAGCTCTTTGGGAAGCTAAGAAACAACTCGCTCTGCACAGTGCTCTTACAGCCTACCAGGAACATCTCTTCCAAAGGCCTGTGAAACCCAGTTTCTTTGCAGGCCTGATCTGGCTGAAGTAGGACTTCTGCTCTGGGTGTGCTACTTTGCCCTAGAGCTGAAAGGCACAACGTGCTGGCTTCTTTCCAAAGGGCGAGTTGGGCCCCACAGCATCTTGCTTCCAGCTCTTTGGAAAGCTAAGAAACAACTCGCTCTGCACAGTCCTCTTACAGCCTAGCGGGAACAGCTCTTCCAAAGGCCTGTGAAACGCAGTTTCTTTGCAGGCCTGATCTGGCTGAAGTAGGACTTCTGCTCTGGGTGTCCTACTTTGCCCTAGAGCTGAAAGGCACAACGTGCACGCTTCTTTCCAAAGGGCGAGTTGGGCCCCACAGCATCTTGCTTCCAGCTCTTTGGGAAGCTAAGAAACAACTCGCTCTGCACAGTGCTCTTACAGCCTACCGGGAACATCTCTTCCAAGGGCCTGTGAAACGCAGTTTCTTTGCAGGCCTGATCTGGCTGAAGTAGGACTTCTGCTCTGGGTGTGCTACTTTGCCCTAGAGCTGAAAGGCACAACGTGCAGGCTTCTTTCCAAAGGGAAAGTTGGGCCCCACAGCATCTTGCTTCCAGCTCTTTGGGAAGCTGAGAAACAACTCGCTCTGCACAGTGCTCTTACAGCCTACCGGGAACATCTCTTCCAAAGGCCTGTGAAACGCAGTTTCTTTGCAGGCCTGATCTGGCTGAAGTAGGACTTCTGCTCTGGGTGTGCTACTTTGCCCTAGAGCTGAAAGGCACAACGTGCAGGCTTCTTTCCAAAGGGCGAGTTGGGCCCCACAGCATCTTGCTTCCAGCTCTTTGGGAAGCTAAGAAACAACTCGCTCTGCACAGTCTCTTACAGCCTACGGGGAACGTCTCTTCCAAAGGCCTGTTAATCGCAGTTTCTTTGCAGGCCTGATCTGTCTGAAGTAGGACTTCTGCTCTGGGTGTGCTACTTTGCCCTAGAGCTGAAAGGCACAACGTGCAGGCTTCTTTCCAAAGGGCGAGTTGGGCCCCACAGCATCTTGCTTCCAGCTCTTTGGGAAGCTAAGAAACAACTCGCTCTGCACAGTGCTCTTACAGCCTACCGGGAACATCTCTTCCAAAGGCCTGTGAAACGCAGTTTCTTTGCAGGCCTGATCTGGCTGAAGTAGGACTTCTGCTCTGGGTGTGCTACTTTGCCCTAGAGCTGAAAGGCACAACGTGCAGGCTTCTTTCCAAAGGGCGAGTTGGGCCCCACAGCATCTTGCTTCCAGCTCTTTGGGAACCTAAGAAACAACTCGCTCTGCACAGTGCTCTTACAGCCTACCGGGAACATCTCTTCCAAAGGCCTGTGAAACGCAGTTTCTTTGCAGGCCTGATCTGGCTGAAGTAGGACTTCTGCTCTGGGTGTGCTACTTTGCCCTAGAGCTGAAAGGCACAACGTGCAGGCTTCTTTCCAAAGGGCGAGTTGGGCCCCACAGCATCTTGCTTCCAGCTCTTTGGGAAGCTAAGAAACCACTCGCTCTGCACAGTGCTCTTACAGCCTACCGGGAACATCTCTTCCAAAGGCCTGTGAAACGCAGTTTCTTTGCAGGCCTGATCTGGCTGAAGTAGGACTTCTGCTCTGGGTGCGCTACTTTGCCCTAGAGCTGAAAGGCACAACGTGCAGGCTTCTTTCCAAAGGGCGAGCTGGGCCCCACAGCATCTTGCTTCCAGCTCTTTGGGAACCTAAGAAACAACTAGCTCTGCACAGTGCTCTTACAGCCTACCGGGAACATCTCTTCCAAAGGCCTGTGAAACGCAGTTTCTTTGCAGGCCTGATCTGGCTGAAGTAGGACTTCTGCTCTGCGTGTGCTACTTTGCCCTAGAGCTGAAAGGCACAACGTGCAGGCTTCTTTCCAAAGGGCGAGTTGGGCCCCACAGCATCTTGCTTCCAGCGCTTTGGGAAGCTAAGAAACAACTCGCTCTGCACAGTGCTCTTAGAGCCTACCGGGAACATCTCTTCCAAAGGCCTGTGAAACACAGTTTCTTTGCAGGCCTGGTCTGGCTGAAGTAGGACTTCTGCTCTGGGTGTGCTACTTTGCCCTAGAGCTGAAAGGCACAACGTGCAGGCTTCTTTCCAAAGGGCGAGTTGGGCCCCACAGCATCTTGCTTCCAGCTCTTTGGGAAGCTAAGAAACCACTCGCTCTGCACAGTGCTCTTACAGCCTACCGGGAACATCTCTTCCAAAGGCCTGTGAAACGCAGTTTCTTTGCAGGCCTGGTCTGGCTGAAGTAGGACTTCTGCTCTGGGTGCGCTACTTTGCCCTAGAGCTGAAAGGCACAACGTGCAGGCTTCTTTCCAAAGGGCGAGCTGGGCCCCTCAGCATCTTGCTTCCAGCTCTTTGGGAACCTAAGAAACAACTCGCTCTGCACAGTGCTCTTACAGCCTACCGGGAACATCTCTTCCAAAGGCCTGTGAAACGCAGTTTCTTTGCAGGCCTGATCTGGCTGAAGTAGGACTTCTGCTCTGCGTGTGCTACTTTGCCCTAGAGCTGAAAGGCACAACGTGCAGGCTTCTTTCCAAAGGGCGAGTTGGGCCCCACAGCATCTTGCTTCCAGCGCTTTGGGAAGCTAAGAAACAACTCGCTCTGCACAGTGCTCCCAGAGCCTACCGGGAACATCTCTTCCAAAGGCCTGTGAAACACAGTTTCTTTGCAGGCCTGGTCTGGCTGAAGTAGGACTTCTGCTCTGGGTGTGCTACTTTGCCCTAGAGCTGAAAGGCACAACGTGCAGGCTTCTTTCCAAAGGGCGAGTTGGGCCCCACAGCATCTTGCTTCCAGCTCTTTGGGAAGCTAAGAAACAACTCGCTCTGCACAGTGCTCTTACAGCCTACCGGGAACATCTCTTCCAAAGGCCTGTGAAACGCAGTTTCTTTGCAGGCCTGATCTGGCTGGAGTAGGACTTCTGCTCTGGGTGTACTACTTTGCCCTAGAGCTGAAAGGCACAACGTGCAGGCTTCTTTCCAAGGGGCGAGTTGGGCCCCACAGCATCTTGCTTCCAGCTCTTTGGGAAGCAAAGAAACAACTCGCTCTGCACAGTGCTCTTACAGCCTACCAGGAACATCTCTTCCAAAGGCCTGTGAAACCCAGTTTCTTTGCAGGCCTGATCTGGCTGAAGTAGGACTTCTGCTCTGGGTGTGCTACTTTGCCCTAGAGCTGAAAGGCACAACGTGCTGGCTTCTTTCCAAAGGGCGAGTTGGGCCCCACAGCATCTTGCTTCCAGCTCTTTGGAAAGCTAAGAAACAACTCGCTCTGCACAGTCCTCTTACAGCCTAGCGGGAACAGCTCTTCCAAAGGCCTGTGAAACGCAGTTTCTTTGCAGGCCTGATCTGGCTGAAGTAGGACTTCTGCTCTGGGTGTCCTACTTTGCCCTAGAGCTGAAAGGCACAACGTGCAGGCTTCTTTCCAAAGGGCGAGTTGGGCCCCACAGCATCTTGCTTCCAGCTCTTTGGGAAGCTAAGAAACAACTCGCTCTGCACAGTGCTCTTACAGCCTACCGGGAACATCTCTTCCAAAGGCCTGTGAAACGCAGTTTCTTTGCAGGCCTGATCTGGCTGGAGTAGGACTTCTGCTCTGGGTGTACTACTTTGCCCTAGAGCTGAAAGGCACAACGTGCAGGCTTCTTTCCAAGGGGCGAGTTGGGCCCCACAGCATCTTGCTTCCAGCTCTTTGGGAAGCTAAGAAACAACTCGCTCTGCACAGTGCTCTTACAGCCTACCAGGAACATCTCTTCCAAAGGCCTGTGAAACCCAGTTTCTTTGCAGGCCTGATCTGGCTGAAGTAGGACTTCTGCTCTGGGTGTGCTACTTTGCCCTAGAGCTGAAAGGCACAACGTGCTGGCTTCTTTCCAAAGGGCGAGTTGGGCCCCACAGCATCTTGCTTCCAGCTCTTTGGAAAGCTAAGAAACAACTCGCTCTGCACAGTCCTCTTACAGCCTAGCGGGAACAGCTCTTCCAAAGGCCTGTGAAACGCAGTTTCTTTGCAGGCCTGATCTGGCTGAAGTAGGACTTCTGCTCTGGGTGTCCTACTTTGCCCTAGAGCTGAAAGGCACAACGTGCACGCTTCTTTCCAAAGGGCGAGTTGGGCCCCACAGCATCTTGCTTCCAGCTCTTTGGGAAGCTAAGAAACAACTCGCTCTGCACAGTGCTCTTACAGCCTACCGGGAACATCTCTTCCAAGGGCCTGTGAAACGCAGTTTCTTTGCAGGCCTGATCTGGCTGAAGTAGGACTTCTGCTCTGGGTGTGCTACTTTGCCCTAGAGCTGAAAGGCACAACGTGCAGGCTTCTTTCCAAAGGGAAAGTTGGGCCCCACAGCATCTTGCTTCCAGCTCTTTGGGAAGCTGAGAAACAACTCGCTCTGCACAGTGCTCTTACAGCCTACCGGGAACATCTCTTCCAAAGGCCTGTGAAACGCAGTTTCTTTGCAGGCCTGATCTGGCTGAAGTAGGACTTCTGCTCTGGGTGTGCTACTTTGCCCTAGAGCTGAAAGGCACAACGTGCAGGCTTCTTTCCAAAGGGCGAGTTGGGCCCCACAGCATCTTGCTTCCAGCTCTTTGGGAAGCTAAGAAACAACTCGCTCTGCACAGTCTCTTACAGCCTACGGGGAACGTCTCTTCCAAAGGCCTGTTAATCGCAGTTTCTTTGCAGGCCTGATCTGTCTGAAGTAGGACTTCTGCTCTGGGTGTGCTACTTTGCCCTAGAGCTGAAAGGCACAACGTGCAGGCTTCTTTCCAAAGGGCGAGTTGGGCCCCACAGCATCTTGCTTCCAGCTCTTTGGGAAGCTAAGAAACAACTCGCTCTGCACAGTGCTCTTACAGCCTACCGGGAACATCTCTTCCAAAGGCCTGTGAAACGCAGTTTCTTTGCAGGCCTGATCTGGCTGAAGTAGGACTTCTGCTCTGGGTGTGCTACTTTGCCCTAGAGCTGAAAGGCACAACGTGCAGGCTTCTTTCCAAAGGGCGAGTTGGGCCCCACAGCATCTTGCTTCCAGCTCTTTGGGAACCTAAGAAACAACTCGCTCTGCACAGTGCTCTTACAGCCTACCGGGAACATCTCTTCCAAAGGCCTGTGAAACGCAGTTTCTTTGCAGGCCTGATCTGGCTGAAGTAGGACTTCTGCTCTGGGTGTGCTACTTTGCCCTAGAGCTGAAAGGCACAACGTGCAGGCTTCTTTCCAAAGGGCGAGTTGGGCCCCACAGCATCTTGCTTCCAGCTCTTTGGGAAGCTAAGAAACCACTCGCTCTGCACAGTGCTCTTACAGCCTACCGGGAACATCTCTTCCAAAGGCCTGTGAAACGCAGTTTCTTTGCAGGCCTGATCTGGCTGAAGTAGGACTTCTGCTCTGGGTGCGCTACTTTGCCCTAGAGCTGAAAGGCACAACGTGCAGGCTTCTTTCCAAAGGGCGAGCTGGGCCCCACAGCATCTTGCTTCCAGCTCTTTGGGAACCTAAGAAACAACTAGCTCTGCACAGTGCTCTTACAGCCTACCGGGAACATCTCTTCCAAAGGCCTGTGAAACGCAGTTTCTTTGCAGGCCTGATCTGGCTGAAGTAGGACTTCTGCTCTGCGTGTGCTACTTTGCCCTAGAGCTGAAAGGCACAACGTGCAGGCTTCTTTCCAAAGGGCGAGTTGGGCCCCACAGCATCTTGCTTCCAGCGCTTTGGGAAGCTAAGAAACAACTCGCTCTGCACAGTGCTCTTAGAGCCTACCGGGAACATCTCTTCCAAAGGCCTGTGAAACACAGTTTCTTTGCAGGCCTGGTCTGGCTGAAGTAGGACTTCTGCTCTGGGTGTGCTACTTTGCCCTAGAGCTGAAAGGCACAACGTGCAGGCTTCTTTCCAAAGGGCGAGTTGGGCCCCACAGCATCTTGCTTCCAGCTCTTTGGGAAGCTAAGAAACAACTCGCTCTGCACAGTGCTCTTACAGCCTACCGGGAACATCTCTTCCAAAGGCCTGTGAAACGCAGTTTCTTTGCAGGCCTGATCTGGCTGGAGTAGGACTTCTGCTCTGGGTGTACTACTTTGCCCTAGAGCTGAAAGGCACAACGTGCAGGCTTCTTTCCAAGGGGCGAGTTGGGCCCCACAGCATCTTGCTTCCAGCTCTTTGGGAAGCTAAGAAACAACTCGCTCTGCACAGTGCTCTTACAGCCTACCAGGAACATCTCTTCCAAAGGCCTGTGAAACCCAGTTTCTTTGCAGGCCTGATCTGGCTGAAGTAGGACTTCTGCTCTGGGTGTGCTACTTTGCCCTAGAGCTGAAAGGCACAACGTGCTGGCTTCTTTCCAAAGGGCGAGTTGGGCCCCACAGCATCTTGCTTCCAGCTCTTTGGAAAGCTAAGAAACAACTCGCTCTGCACAGTCCTCTTACAGCCTAGCGGGAACAGCTCTTCCAAAGGCCTGTGAAACGCAGTTTCTTTGCAGGCCTGATCTGGCTGAAGTAGGACTTCTGCTCTGGGTGTGCTACTTTGCCCTAGAGCTGAAAGGCACAACGTGCACGCTTCTTTCCAAAGGGCGAGTTGGGCCCCACAGCATCTTGCTTCCAGCTCTTTGGGAAGCTAAGAAACAACTCGCTCTGCACAGTGCTCTTACAGCCTACCGGGAACATCTCTTCCAAGGGCCTGTGAAACGCAGTTTCTTTGCAGGCCTGATCTGGCTGAAGTAGGACTTCTGCTCTGGGTGTGCTACTTTGCCCTAGAGCTGAAAGGCACAACGTGCAGGCTTCTTTCCAAAGGGAAAGTTGGGCCCCACAGCATCTTGCTTCCAGCTCTTTGGGAAGCAAAGAAACAACTCGCTCTGCACAGTGCTCTTACAGCCTACCGGGAACATCTCTTCCAAAGGCCTGTGAAACGCAGTTTCTTTGCAGGCCTGATCTGGCTGAAGTAGGACTTCTGCTCTGGGTGTGCTACTTTGCCCTAGAGCTGAAAGGCACAACGTGCAGGCTTCTTTCCAAAGGGCGAGTTGGGCCCCGCAGCATCTTGCTTCCAGCTCTTTGGGAAGCTGAGAAACAACTCGCTCTGCACAGTGCTCTTACAGCCTACCGGGAACATCTCTTCCAAAGGCCTGTGAAACGCAGTTTCTTTGCAGGCCTGATCTGGCTGAAGTAGGACTTCTGCTCTGGGTGTGCTACTTTGCCCTAGAGCTGAAAGGCACAACGTGCACGCTTCTTTCCAAAGGGCGAGTTGGGCCCCACAGCATCTTGCTTCCAGCTCTTTGGGAAGCTAAGAAACAACTCGCTCTGCACAGTGCTCTTACAGCCTACCGGGAACATCTCTTCCAAACTCCTGTGAAACCCAGTTTCTTTGCAGGCCTGATCTGGCTGAAGTAGGACTTCTGCTCTGGGTGTGGTACTTTGCCCTAGAGCTGAAAGGCACAACGTGCAGGCTTCTTTCCAAGGGGCGAGTAGGGGCCCACAGCCTCTTGCTTCCAGCTCTTTGGGAAGCTAAGAAACAACTCGCTCTGCACAGTGCTCTTACAGCCTACCGGGAACATCTCTTCCAAAGGCCTGTGAAACGCAGTTTCTTTGCAGGCCTGATCTGGCTGAAGTAGGACTTCTGCTCTGGGTGTGCTACTTTGCCCTAGAGCTGAAAGGCACAACGTGCAGGCTTCTTTCCAAAGGGCGAGTTGGGCCCCACAGCATCTTGCTTCCAGCTCTTTGGGAAGCTAAGAAACAACTCGCTCTGCACAGTGCTCTTACAGCCTACCGGGAACATCTCTTCCAAGGGCCTGTGAAACGCAGTTTCTTTGCAGGCCTGATCTGGCTGAAGTAGGGCTTCTGCTCTGGGTGTGCTACTTTGCCCTAGAGCTGAAAGGCACAACGTGCAGGCTTCTTTCCAAAGGGCGAGTTGGGCCCCACAGCATCTTGCTTCCAGCTCTTTGGGAACCTAAGAAACAACTCGCTCTGCACAGTGCTCTTACAACCTACCGGGAACATCTCTTCCAAAGGCCTGTGAAACGCAGTTTCTTTGCAGGCCTGATCTGGCTGAAGTAGGACTTCTGCTCTGGGTGTGCTACTTTGCCCTAGAGCTGAAAGGCACAACGTGCAGGCTTCATTCCAAAGGGCGAGTTGGGCCCCACAGCATCTTGCTTCCAGCTCTTTGGGAAGCTAAGAAACCACTCGCTCTGCACAGTGCTCTTACAGCCTACCGGGAACATCTCTTCCAAAGGCCTGTGAAACGCAGTTTCTTTGCAGGCCTGATCTGGCTGAAGTAGGACTTCTGCTCTGGGTGCGCTACTTTGCCCTAGAGCTGAAAGGCACAACGTGCAGGCTTCTTTCCAAAGGGCGAGCTGGGCCCCTCAGCATCTTGCTTCCAGCTCTTTGGGAACCTAAGAAACAACTCGCTCTGCACAGTGCTCTTACAGCCTACCGGGAACATCTCTTCCAAAGGCCTGTGAAACGCAGTTTCTTTGCAGGCCTGATCTGGCTGAAGTAGGACTTCTGCTCTGCGTGTGCTACTTTGCCCTAGAGCTGAAAGGCACAACGTGCAGGCTTCTTTCCAAAGGGCGAGTTGGGCCCCACAGCATCTTGCTTCCAGCGCTTTGGGAAGCTAAGAAACAACTCGCTCTGCACAGTGCTCTTAGAGCCTACCGGGAACATCTCTTCCAAAGGCCTGTGAAACACAGTTTCTTTGCAGGCCTGGTCTGGCTGAAGTAGGACTTCTGCTCTGGGTGTGCTACTTTGCCCTAGAGCTGAAAGGCACAACGTGCAGGCTTCTTTCCAAAGGGCGAGTTGGGCCCCACAGCATCTTGCTTCCAGCTCTTTGGGAAGCTAAGAAACAACTCGCTCTGCACAGTGCTCTTACAGCCTACCGGGAACATCTCTTCCAAAGGCCTGTGAAACGCAGTTTCTTTGCAGGCCTGATCTGGCTGGAGTAGGACTTCTGCTCTGGGTGTACTACTTTGCCCTAGAGCTGAAAGGCACAACGTGCAGGCTTCTTTCCAAGGGGCGAGTTGGGCCCCACAGCATCTTGCTTCCAGCTCTTTGGGAAGCTAAGAAACAACTCGCTCTGCACAGTGCTCTTACAGCCTACCAGGAACATCTCTTCCAAAGGCCTGTGAAACCCAGTTTCTTTGCAGGCCTGATCTGGCTGAAGTAGGACTTCTGCTCTGGGTGTGCTACTTTGCCCTAGAGCTGAAAGGCACAACGTGCTGGCTTCTTTCCAAAGGGCGAGTTGGGCCCCACAGCATCTTGCTTCCAGCTCTTTGGAAAGCTAAGAAACAACTCGCTCTGCACAGTCCTCTTACAGCCTAGCGGGAACAGCTCTTCCAAAGGCCTGTGAAACACAGTTTCTTTGCAGGCCTGATCTGGCTGAAGTAGGACTTCTGCTCTGGGTGTCCTACTTTGCCCTAGAGCTGAAAGGCACAACGTGCACGCTTCTTTCCAAAGGGCGAGTTGGGCCCCACAGCATCTTGCTTCCAGCTCTTTGGGAAGCTAAGAAACAACTCGCTCTGCACAGTGCTCTTACAGCCTACCGGGAACATCTCTTCCAAGGGCCTGTGAAACGCAGTTTCTTTGCAGGCCTGATCTGGCTGAAGTAGGACTTCTGCTCTGGGTGTGCTACTTTGCCCTAGAGCTGAAAGGCACAACGTGCAGGCTTCTTTCCAAAGGGAAAGTTGGGCCCCACAGCATCTTGCTTCCAGCTCTTTGGGAAGCTGAGAAACAACTCGCTCTGCACAGTGCTCTTACAGCCTACCGGGAACATCTCTTCCAAAGGCCTGTGAAACGCAGTTTCTTTGCAGGCCTGATCTGGCTGAAGTAGGACTTCTGCTCTGGGTGTGCTACTTTGCCCTAGAGCTGAAAGGCACAACGTGCAGGCTTCTTTCCAAAGGGCGAGTTGGGCCCCACAGCATCTTGCTTCCAGCTCTTTGGGAAGCTAAGAAACAACTCGCTCTGCACAGTCTCTTACAGCCTACGGGGAACGTCTCTTCCAAAGGCCTGTTAATCGCAGTTTCTTTGCAGGCCTGATCTGTCTGAAGTAGGACTTCTGCTCTGGGTGTGCTACTTTGCCCTAGAGCTGAAAGGCACAACGTGCAGGCTTCTTTCCAAAGGGCGAGTTAGGCCCCACAGCATCTTGCTTCCAGCTCTTTGGGAAGCTAAGAAACAACTCGCTCTGCACAGTGCTCTTACAGCCTACCGGGAACATCTCTTCCAAAGGCCTGTGAAACGCAGTTTCTTTGCAGGCCTGATCTGGCTGAAGTAGGACTTCTGCTCTGGGTGTGCTACTTTGCCCTAGAGCTGAAAGGCACAACGTGCAGGCTTCTTTCCAAAGGGCGAGTTGGGCCCCACAGCATCTTGCTTCCAGCTCTTTGGGAAGCTGAGAAACAACTCGCTCTGCACAGTGCTCTTACAGCCTACCGGGAACATCTCTTCCAAAGGCCTGTGAAACGCAGTTTCTTTGCAGGCCTGATCTGGCTGAAGTAGGACTTCTGCTCTGGGTGTGCTCCATTGCCCTAGAGCTGAAAGGCACAACGTGCAGGCTTCTTTCCAAAGGGCGAGTTGGGCCCCACAGCATCTGGCTTCCAGCCCTTTAGGAAGCTAAGAAACAACTCGCTCTGCACAGTGCTCTTACAGCCTACCGGGAATATCTCTTCCAAAGGCCTGTGAAACACAGTGTCTTTGACTGGCTGGTCTGGCTGAAGTAGGACTTCTGCTCTGGGTGTGCTACTTTGCCCTAGAGCTGAAAGGCACAACGTGCAGGCTTCTTTCCAAGGGGCGAGTTGGGCCCCACAGCATCTTGCTTCCAGCTCTTTGGGAAGCTAAGAAACAACTCGCTCTGCACAGTGCTCTTACAGCCTACCGGGAACATCTCTTCCAAAGGCCTGTGAAACGCAGTTTCTTTGCAGGCCTGATCTGGCTGAAGTAGGACTTCTGCTCTGGGTGTGCTACTTTGCCCTAGAGCTGAAAGGCACAACGTGCAGGCTTCTTTCCAAAGGGCGAGTTGGGCCCCACAGCATCTTGCTTCCAGCTCTTTGGGAACCTAAGAAACAACTCGCTCTGCACAGTGCTCTTACAGCCTACCGGGAACATCTCTTCCAAAGGCCTGTGAAACGCAGTTTCTTTGCAGGCCTGATCTGGCTGAAGTAGGACTTCTGCTCTGGGTGTGCTACTTTGCCCTAGAGCTGAAAGGCACAACGTGCAGGCTTCTTTCCAAAGGGCGAGTTGGGCCCCACAGCATCTTGCTTCCAGCTCTTTGGGAAGCTAAGAAACCACTCGCTCTGCACAGTGCTCTTACAGCCTACCGGGAACATCTCTTCCAAAGGCCTGTGAAACGCAGTTTCTTTGCAGGCCTGATCTGGCTGAAGTAGGACTTCTGCTCTGGGTGCGCTACTTTGCCCTAGAGCTGAAAGGCACAACGTGCAGGCTTCTTTCCAAAGGGCGAGCTGGGCCCCACAGCATCTTGCTTCCAGCTCTTTGTGAACCTAAGAAACAACTCGCTCTGCACAGTGCTCTTACAGCCTACCGGGAACATCTCTTCCAAAGGCCTGTGAAACGCAGTTTCTTTGCAGGTCTGATCTGGCTGAAGTAGGACTTCTGCTCTGCGTGTGCTACTTTGCCCTAGAGCTGAAAGGCACAACGTGCAGGCTTCTTTCCAAAGGGCGAGTTGGGCCCCACAGCATCTTGCTTCCAGCGCTTTGGGAAGCTAAGAAACAACTCGCTCTGCACAGTGCTCTTAGAGGCTACCGGGAACATCTCTTCCAAAGGCCTGTGAAACACAGTTTCTTTGCAGGCCTGGTCTGGCTGAAGTAGGACTTCTGCTCTGGGTGTGCTACTTTGCCCTAGAGCTGAAAGGCACAACGTGCAGGCTTCTTTCCAAAGGGCGAGTTGGGCCCCACAGCATCTTGCTTCCAGCTCTTTGGGAAGCTAAGAAACAACTCGCTCTGCACAGTGCTCTTACAGCCTACCGGGAACATCTCTTCCAAAGGCCTGTGAAACGCAGTTTCTTTGCAGGCCTGATCTGGCTGAAGTAGGACTTCTGCTCTGGGTGTGCTACTTTGCCCTAGAGCTGAAAGGCACAACGTGCAGGCTTCTTTCCAAAGGGCGAGTTGGGCCCCACAGCATCTTGCTTCCAGCTCTTTGGGAAGCTAAGAAACCACTCGCTCTGCACAGTGCTCTTACAGCCTACCGGGAACATCTCTTCCAAAGGCCTGTGAAACGCAGTTTCTTTGCAGGCCTGATCTGGCTGAAGTAGGACTTCTGCTCTGGGTGCGCTACTTTGCCCTAGAGCTGAAAGGCACAACGTGCAGGCTTCTTTCCAAAGGGCGAGCTGGGCCCCACAGCATCTT
The DNA here is from genome assembly GCF_041296265.1 of Equus caballus. Lineage (NCBI taxonomy): Eukaryota > Metazoa > Chordata > Mammalia > Perissodactyla > Equidae > Equus > Equus caballus. The sequence goes on from NC_091689.1 coordinate 32,191,466, forward strand.
GCTTCCAGCTCTTTGGGAACCTAAGAAACAACTAGCTCTGCACAGTGCTCTTACAGCCTACCGGGAACATCTCTTCCAAAGGCCTGTGAAACGCAGTTTCTTTGCAGGCCTGATCTGGCTGAAGTAGGACTTCTGCTCTGCGTGTGCTACTTTGCCCTAGAGCTGAAAGGCACAACGTGCAGGCTTCTTTCCAAAGGGCGAGTTGGGCCCCACAGCATCTTGCTTCCAGCGCTTTGGGAAGCTAAGAAACAACTCGCTCTGCACAGTGCTCTTAGAGCCTACCGGGAACATCTCTTCCAAAGGCCTGTGAAACACAGTTTCTTTGCAGGCCTGGTCTGGCTGAAGTAGGACTTCTGCTCTGGGTGTGCTACTTTGCCCTAGAGCTGAAAGGCACAACGTGCAGGCTTCTTTCCAAAGGGCGAGTTGGGCCCCACAGCATCTTGCTTCCAGCTCTTTGGGAAGCTAAGAAACAACTCGCTCTGCACAGTGCTCTTACAGCCTACCGGGAACATCTCTTCCAAAGGCCTGTGAAACGCAGTTTCTTTGCAGGCCTGATCTGGCTGGAGTAGGACTTCTGCTCTGGGTGTACTACTTTGCCCTAGAGCTGAAAGGCACAACGTGCAGGCTTCTTTCCAAGGGGCGAGTTGGGCCCCACAGCATCTTGCTTCCAGCTCTTTGGGAAGCTAAGAAACAACTCGCTCTGCACAGTGCTCTTACAGCCTACCAGGAACATCTCTTCCAAAGGCCTGTGAAACCCAGTTTCTTTGCAGGCCTGATCTGGCTGAAGTAGGACTTCTGCTCTGGGTGTGCTACTTTGCCCTAGAGCTGAAAGGCACAACGTGCTGGCTTCTTTCCAAAGGGCGAGTTGGGCCCCACAGCATCTTGCTTCCAGCTCTTTGGAAAGCTAAGAAACAACTCGCTCTGCACAGTCCTCTTACAGCCTAGCGGGAACAGCTCTTCCAAAGGCCTGTGAAACGCAGTTTCTTTGCAGGCCTGATCTGGCTGAAGTAGGACATCTGCTCTGGGTGTGCTACTTTGCCCTAGAGCTGAAAGGCACAACGTGCACGCTTCTTTCCAAAGGGCGAGTTGGGCCCCACAGCATCTTGCTTCCAGCTCTTTGGGAAGCTAAGAAACAACTCGCTCTGCACAGTGCTCTTACAGCCTACCGGGAACATCTCTTCCAAGGGCCTGTGAAACGCAGTTTCTTTGCAGGCCTGATCTGGCTGAAGTAGGACTTCTGCTCTGGGTGTGCTACTTTGCCCTAGAGCTGAAAGGCACAACGTGCAGGCTTCTTTCCAAAGGGAAAGTTGGGCCCCACAGCATCTTGCTTCCAGCTCTTTGGGAAGCAAAGAAACAACTCGCTCTGCACAGTGCTCTTACAGCCTACCGGGAACATCTCTTCCAAAGGCCTGTGAAACGCAGTTTCTTTGCAGGCCTGATCTGGCTGAAGTAGGACTTCTGCTCTGGGTGCGCTACTTTGCCCTAGAGCTGAAAGGCACAACGTGCAGGCTTCTTTCCAAAGGGCGAGCTGGGCCCCTCAGCATCTTGCTTCCAGCTCTTTGGGAACCTAAGAAACAACTCGCTCTGCACAGTGCTCTTACAGCCTACCGGGAACATCTCTTCCAAAGGCCTGTGAAACGCAGTTTCTTTGCAGGCCTGATCTGGCTGAAGTAGGACTTCTGCTCTGCGTGTGCTACTTTGCCCTAGAGCTGAAAGGCACAACGTGCAGGCTTCTTTCCAAAGGGCGAGTTGGGCCCCACAGCATCTTGCTTCCAGCGCTTTGGGAAGCTAAGAAACAACTCGCTCTGCACAGTGCTCTTAGAGCCTACCGGGAACATCTCTTCCAAAGGCCTGTGAAACACAGTTTCTTTGCAGGCCTGGTCTGGCTGAAGTAGGACTTCTGCTCTGGGTGTGCTACTTTGCCCTAGAGCTGAAAGGCACAACGTGCAGGCTTCTTTCCAAAGGGCGAGTTGGGCCCCACAGCATCTTGCTTCCAGCTCTTTGGGAAGCTAAGAAACAACTCGCTCTGCACAGTGCTCTTACAGCCTACCGGGAACATCTCTTCCAAAGGCCTGTGAAACGCAGTTTCTTTGCAGGCCTGATCTGGCTGGAGTAGGACTTCTGCTCTGGGTGTACTACTTTGCCCTAGAGCTGAAAGGCACAACGTGCAGGCTTCTTTCCAAGGGGCGAGTTGGGCCCCACAGCATCTTGCTTCCAGCTCTTTGGGAAGCTAAGAAACAACTCGCTCTGCACAGTGCTCTTACAGCCTACCAGGAACATCTCTTCCAAAGGCCTGTGAAACCCAGTTTCTTTGCAGGCCTGATCTGGCTGAAGTAGGACTTCTGCTCTGGGTGTGCTACTTTGCCCTAGAGCTGAAAGGCACAACGTGCTGGCTTCTTTCCAAAGGGCGAGTTGGGCCCCACAGCATCTTGCTTCCAGCTCTTTGGAAAGCTAAGAAACAACTCGCTCTGCACAGTCCTCTTACAGCCTAGCGGGAACAGCTCTTCCAAAGGCCTGTGAAACGCAGTTTCTTTGCAGGCCTGATCTGGCTGAAGTAGGACTTCTGCTCTGGGTGTCCTACTTTGCCCTAGAGCTGAAAGGCACAACGTGCACGCTTCTTTCCAAAGGGCGAGTTGGGCCCCACAGCATCTTGCTTCCAGCTCTTTGGGAAGCTAAGAAACAACTCGCTCTGCACAGTGCTCTTACAGCCTACCGGGAACATCTCTTCCAAGGGCCTGTGAAACGCAGTTTCTTTGCAGGCCTGATCTGGCTGAAGTAGGACTTCTGCTCTGGGTGTGCTACTTTGCCCTAGAGCTGAAAGGCACAACGTGCAGGCTTCTTTCCAAAGGGAAAGTTGGGCCCCACAGCATCTTGCTTCCAGCTCTTTGGGAAGCTGAGAAACAACTCGCTCTGCACAGTGCTCTTACAGCCTACCGGGAACATCTCTTCCAAAGGCCTGTGAAACGCAGTTTCTTTGCAGGCCTGATCTGGCTGAAGTAGGACTTCTGCTCTGGGTGTGCTACTTTGCCCTAGAGCTGAAAGGCACAACGTGCAGGCTTCTTTCCAAAGGGCGAGTTGGGCCCCACAGCATCTTGCTTCCAGCTCTTTGGGAAGCTAAGAAACAACTCGCTCTGCACAGTCTCTTACAGCCTACGGGGAACGTCTCTTCCAAAGGCCTGTTAATCGCAGTTTCTTTGCAGGCCTGATCTGTCTGAAGTAGGACTTCTGCTCTGGGTGTGCTACTTTGCCCTAGAGCTGAAAGGCACAACGTGCAGGCTTCTTTCCAAAGGGCGAGTTGGGCCCCACAGCATCTTGCTTCCAGCTCTTTGGGAAGCTAAGAAACAACTCGCTCTGCACAGTGCTCTTACAGCCTACCGGGAACATCTCTTCCAAAGGCCTGTGAAACGCAGTTTCTTTGCAGGCCTGATCTGGCTGAAGTAGGACTTCTGCTCTGGGTGTGCTACTTTGCCCTAGAGCTGAAAGGCACAACGTGCAGGCTTCTTTCCAAAGGGCGAGTTGGGCCCCACAGCATCTTGCTTCCAGCTCTTTGGGAAGCTGAGAAACAACTCGCTCTGCACAGTGCTCTTACAGCCTACCGGGAACATCTCTTCCAAAGGCCTGTGAAACGCAGTTTCTTTGCAGGCCTGATCTGGCTGAAGTAGGACTTCTGCTCTGGGTGTGCTCCATTGCCCTAGAGCTGAAAGGCACAACGTGCAGGCTTCTTTCCAAAGGGCGAGTTGGGCCCCACAGCATCTGGCTTCCAGCCCTTTAGGAAGCTAAGAAACAACTCGCTCTGCACAGTGCTCTTACAGCCTACCGGGAACATCTCTTCCAAAGGCCTGTGAAACACAGTGTCTTTGACTGGCTGGTCTGGCTGAAGTAGGACTTCTGCTCTGGGTGTGCTACTTTGCCCTAGAGCTGAAAGGCACAACGTGCAGGCTTCTTTCCAAGGGGCGAGTTGGGCCCCACAGCATCTTGCTTCCAGCTCTTTGGGAAGCTAAGAAACAACTCGCTCTGCACAGTGCTCTTACAGCCTACCGGGAACATCTCTTCCAAAGGCCTGTGAAACGCAGTTTCTTTGCAGGCCTGATCTGGCTGAAGTAGGACTTCTGCTCTGGGTGTGCTACTTTGCCCTAGAGCTGAAAGGCACAACGTGCAGGCTTCTTTCCAAAGGGCGAGTTGGGCCCCACAGCATCTTGCTTCCAGCTCTTTGGGAACCTAAGAAACAACTCGCTCTGCACAGTGCTCTTACAGCCTACCGGGAACATCTCTTCCAAAGGCCTGTGAAACGCAGTTTCTTTGCAGGCCTGATCTGGCTGAAGTAGGACTTCTGCTCTGGGTGTGCTACTTTGCCCTAGAGCTGAAAGGCACAACGTGCAGGCTTCTTTCCAAAGGGCGAGTTGGGCCCCACAGCATCTTGCTTCCAGCTCTTTGGGAAGCTAAGAAACCACTCGCTCTGCACAGTGCTCTTACAGCCTACCGGGAACATCTCTTCCAAAGGCCTGTGAAACGCAGTTTCTTTGCAGGCCTGATCTGGCTGAAGTAGGACTTCTGCTCTGGGTGCGCTACTTTGCCCTAGAGCTGAAAGGCACAACGTGCAGGCTTCTTTCCAAAGGGCGAGCTGGGCCCCACAGCATCTTGCTTCCAGCTCTTTGTGAACCTAAGAAACAACTCGCTCTGCACAGTGCTCTTACAGCCTACCGGGAACATCTCTTCCAAAGGCCTGTGAAACGCAGTTTCTTTGCAGGTCTGATCTGGCTGAAGTAGGACTTCTGCTCTGCGTGTGCTACTTTGCCCTAGAGCTGAAAGGCACAACGTGCAGGCTTCTTTCCAAAGGGCGAGTTGGGCCCCACAGCATCTTGCTTCCAGCGCTTTGGGAAGCTAAGAAACAACTCGCTCTGCACAGTGCTCTTAGAGGCTACCGGGAACATCTCTTCCAAAGGCCTGTGAAACACAGTTTCTTTGCAGGCCTGGTCTGGCTGAAGTAGGACTTCTGCTCTGGGTGTGCTACTTTGCCCTAGAGCTGAAAGGCACAACGTGCAGGCTTCTTTCCAAAGGGCGAGTTGGGCCCCACAGCATCTTGCTTCCAGCTCTTTGGGAAGCTAAGAAACAACTCGCTCTGCACAGTGCTCTTACAGCCTACCGGGAACATCTCTTCCAAAGGCCTGTGAAACGCAGTTTCTTTGCAGGCCTGATCTGGCTGGAGTAGGACTTCTGCTCTGGGTGTACTACTTTGCCCTAGAGCTGAAAGGCACAACGTGCAGGCTTCTTTCCAAGGGGCGAGTTGGGCCCCACAGCATCTTGCTTCCAGCTCTTTGGGAAGCTAAGAAACAACTCGCTCTGCACAGTGCTCTTACAGCCTACCAGGAACATCTCTTCCAAAGGCCTGTGAAACCCAGTTTCTTTGCAGGCCTGATCTGGCTGAAGTAGGACTTCTGCTCTGGGTGTGCTACTTTGCCCTAGAGCTGAAAGGCACAACGTGCTGGCTTCTTTCCAAAGGGCGAGTTGGGCCCCACAGCATCTTGCTTCCAGCTCTTTGGAAAGCTAAGAAACAACTCGCTCTGCACAGTCCTCTTACAGCCTAGCGGGAACAGCTCTTCCAAAGGCCTGTGAAACGCAGTTTCTTTGCAGGCCTGATCTGGCTGAAGTAGGACTTCTGCTCTGGGTGTGCTACTTTGCCCTAGAGCTGAAAGGCACAACGTGCACGCTTCTTTCCAAAGGGCGAGTTGGGCCCCACAGCATCTTGCTTCCAGCTCTTTGGGAAGCTAAGAAACAACTCGCTCTGCACAGTGCTCTTACAGCCTACCGGGAACATCTCTTCCAAGGGCCTGTGAAACGCAGTTTCTTTGCAGGCCTGATCTGGCTGAAGTGGGACTTCTGCTCTGGGTGTGCTACTTTGCCCTAGAGCTGAAAGGCACAACGTGCAGGCTTCTTTCCAAAGGGAAAGTTGGGCCCCACAGCATCTTGCTTCCAGCTCTTTGGGAAGCAAAGAAACAACTCGCTCTGCACAGTGCTCTTACAGCCTACCGGGAACATCTCTTCCAAAGGCCTGTGAAACGCAGTTTCTTTGCAGGCCTGATCTGGCTGAAGTAGGACTTCTGCTCTGGGTGTGCTACTTTGCCCTAGAGCTGAAAGGCACAACGTGCAGGCTTCTTTCCAAAGGGCGAGTTGGGCCCCACAGCATCTTGCTTCCAGCTCTTTGGGAAGCTGAGAAACAACTCGCTCTGCACAGTGCTCTTACAGCCTACCGGGAACATCTCTTCCAAAGGCCTGTGAAACGCAGTTTCTTTGCAGGCCTGATCTGGCTGAAGTAGGACTTCTGCTCTGGGTGTGCTACTTTGCCCTAGAGCTGAAAGGCACAACGTGCAGGCTTCTTTCCAAAGGGTGAGTTGGGCCCCACAGCATCTTGCTTCCAGCTCTTTGGGAAGCTAAGAAACAACTCGCTCTGCACAGTCTCTTACAGCCTACGGGGAACGTCTCTTCCAAAGGCCTGTTAATCGCAGTTTCTTTGCAGGCCTGATCTGTCTGAAGTAGGACTTCTGCTCTGGGTGTGCTACTTTGCCCTAGAGCTGAAAGGCACAACGTGCAGGCTTCTTTCCAAAGGGCGAGTTGGGCCCCACAGCATCTTGCTTCCAGCTCTTTGGGAAGCTAAGAAACAACTCGCTCTGCACAGTGCTCTTACAGCCTACCGGGAACATCTCTTCCAAAGGCCTGTGAAACGCAGTTTCTTTGCAGGCCTGATCTGGCTGAAGTAGGACTTCTGCTCTGGGTGTGCTACTTTGCCCTAGAGCTGAAAGGCACAACGTGCAGGCTTCTTTCCAAAGGGCGAGTTGGGCCCCACAGCATCTTGCTTCCAGCTCTTTGGGAAGCTGAGAAACAACTCGCTCTGCACAGTGCTCTTACAACCTACCGGGAACATCTCTTCCAAAGGCCTGTGAAACGCAGTTTCTTTGCAGGCGTGATCTGGCTGAAGTAGGACTTCTGCTCTGGGTGTGCTACTTTGCCCTAGAGCTGAAAGGCACAACGTGCAGGCTTCTTTCCAAAGGGCGAGTTGGGCCCCACAGCATCTTGCTTCCAGCTCTTTGGGAAGCTGAGAAACAACTCGCTCTGCACAGTGCTCTTACAGCCTACCGGGAACATCTCTTCCCAAGGCCTGTGAAACGCAGTTTCTTTGCAGGCCTGATCTGGCTGAAGTAGGACTTCTGCTCTGGGTGTGCTCCATTGCCCTAGAGCTGAAAGGCACAACGTGCAGGCCTCCTTCCAAAGGGCGAGTTGGGCCCCACAGCATCTTGCTTCCAGCTCTTTGGGAAGCTAAGAAACAACTCGCTCTGCACAGTGGTCTTACAGCCTAGTGGGAACATCTCTTCCAAAGGCCTGTGAAACGCAGTTTCTTTGCAGGACTCATCTGGCTGAAGTAGGACTTCTGCTCTGGGTGTGCTACTTTGCCCTAGAGCTGAAAGGCACAACGTGCAGGCTTCTTTCCAAAGGGCGAGTTGGGCCCCACAGCATCTTGCTTCCAGCTCTTTGGGAAGCTAAGAAACAACTCGCTCTGCACAGTGCTCTTACAGCCTACCGGGAACATCTCTTCCAAAGGCCTGTGAAACGCAGTTTCTTTGCAGGCGTGATCTGGCTGAAGTAGGACTTCTGCTCTGGGTGTGCTCCATTGCCCTAGAGCTGAAAGGCACAACGTGCAGGCTTCCTTCCAAAGGGCGAGTTGGGCCCCACAGCATCTTGCTTCCAGCTCTTTGGGAAGCTAAGAAACAACTCGCTCTGCACAGTGCTCTTACAGCCTAGGGGGAACATCTCTTCCAAAGGTCTGTGAAACGCAGTTTCTTTGCAGGCCTGATCTGGCTGAAGTAGGACTTCTGCTCTGGGTGTGCTACTTTGCTCTAGAGCTGAAAGGCACAACGTGCAGGCTTCTTTCCAAAGGGCGAGTTGGGCCCCACAGCATCTTGCTTCCAGCTCTTTGGGAAGCTGATAAACAACTCGCTCTGCACAGTGGTCTTACAGCCTACCGGGAACATCTCTTCCAAAGGCCTGTGAAACGCAGTTTCTTTGCAGGCGTGATCTGGCTGAAGTAGCACTTCTGCTCTGGGTGTGCTACTTTGCCCTAGAGCTGAAAGGCACAACGTGCAGGCTTCTTTCCAAAGGGCGAGTTGGGCCCCACAGCATCTTGCTTCCAGCTCTTTGGGAAGCTGAGAAACAACTCGCTCTGCACAGTGCTCTTACAGCCTACCGGGAACATCTCTTCCAAAGGCCTGTGAAACGCAGTTTCTTTGCAGGCCTGATCTGGCTGAAGTAGGACTTCTGCTCTGGGTGTGCTACTTTGCCCTAGAGCTGAAAGGCACAACGTGCAGGCTTCTTTCCAAAGGGCGAGTTGGGCCCCACAGCATCTTGCTTCCAGCTCTTTGGGAAGCTAAGAAACAACTCGCTCTGCACAGTGCTCTTACAGCCTACCGGGAACAGCTCTTCCAAAGGCCTGTGAAACGCAGTTTCTTTGCAGGCCTGATCTGGCTGAAGTAGGACTTCTGCTCTGGGTGTGCTACTTTGCCCTAGAGCTGAAAGGCACAACGTGCAGGCTTCTTTCCAAAGGGCGAGTTGGGCCCCACAGCATCTTGCTTCCAGCTCTTTGGGAAGCTAAGAAACAATTCGCTCTGCACAGTGCTCTTACAGCCTACCGGGAACATCTCTTCCAAAGGCCTGTGAAACGCAGTTTCTTTGCAGGCCTGATCTGGCTGAAGTAGGACTTCTGCTCTGGGTGTGCTACTTTGCCCTAGAGCTGAAAGGCACAACGTGCAGGCTTCTTTCCAAAGGGCGAGTTGGGCCCCACAGCATCTTGCTTCCAGCTCTTTGGGAAGCTGAGAAACAACTCGCTCTGCACAGTGCTCTTAGAGCCTACCGGGAACATCTCTTCCAAAGGCCTGTGAAACACAGTTTCTTTGCAGGCCTGGTCTGGCTGAAGTAGGACTTCTGCTCTGGGTGTGCTACTTTGCCCTAGAGCTGAAAGGCACAACGTGCAGGCTTCTTTCCAAAGGGCGAGTTGGGCCCCACAGCATCTTGCTTCCAGATCTTTGGGAAGCTAAGAAACAACTCGCTCTGCACAGTGCTCTTACAGCCTACCGGGAACATCTCTTCCAAAGGCCTGTGAAACGCAGTTTCTTTGCAGGCGTGATCTGGCTGAAGTAGGACTTCTGCTCTGGGTGTGCTACTTTGCCCTAGAGCTGAAAGGCACAACGTGCAGGCTTCTTTCCAAAGGGCGAGTTGGACCCCACAGCATCTTGCTTCCAGCTCTTTGGGAAGCTGAGAAACAACTCGCTCTGCACAGTGCTCTTAGAGCCTACCGGGAACATCTCTTCCAAAGGCCTGTGAAACACAGTTTCTTTGCAGGCCTGGTCTGGCTGAAGTAGGACTTCTGCTCTGGGTGTGCTACTTTGCCCTAGAGCTGAAATGCACAACGTGCAGGCTTCTTTCCAAAGGGCGAGTTGGGCCCCACAGCATCTTGCTTCCAGCTCTTTGGGAACCTCAGAAACAACTCGCTCTGCACAGTGCTCTTACAGCCTACCGGGAACATCTCTTCCAAAGGCCTGTGAAACGCAGTTTCTTTGCAGGCCTGATCTGGCTGAAGTAGGACTTCTGCTCTGCGTGTGCTACTTTGCCCTAGAGCTGAAAGGCACAACGTGCAGGCTTCTTTCCAAAGGGCGAGTTGGGCCCCACAGCATCTTGCTTCCAGCTCTTTGGGAAGCTAAGAAACAACTCGCTCTGCACAGTGCTCTTACAGCCTAGCGGGAACAGCTCTTCCAAAGGCCTGTGAAACGCAGTTTCTTTGCAGGCCTGATCTGGCTGAAGTAGGACTTCTGCTCTGGGTGTGCTACTTTGCCCTAGAGCTGAAAGGCACAACGTGCAGGCTTCTTTCCAAAGGGCGAGTTGGGCCCCACAGCATCTTGCTTCCAGCTCTTTGGGAAGCTAAGAAACAACTCGCTCTGCACAGTGCTCTTACAGCCTACCGGGAACATCTCTTCCAAAGGCCTGTGAAACGCAGTTTCTTTGCAGTCCTGATCTGGCTGAAGTAGGACTTCTGCTCTGGGTGTGCTACTTTGCCCTAGAGCTGAAAGGCACAACGTGCAGGCTTCTTTCCAAAGGGCGAGTTGGGCCCCACAGCATCTTGCTTCCAGCTCTTTGGGAAGCTGAGAAACAACTCGCTCTGCACAGTGCTCTTACAGCCTACCGGGAACATCTCTTCCAAAGGCCTGTGAAACGCAGTTTCTTTGCAGGCCTGATCTGGCTGAACTAGGACTTCTGCTCTGGGTGTGCTCCATTGCCCTAGAGCTGAAAGGCACAACGTGCAGGCTTCCTTCCAAGGGGCGAGTTGGGCCCCACAGCATCTTGCTTCCAGCTCTTTGGGAAGCTAAGAAACAACTCGCTCTGCACAGTGGTCTTACAGCCTAGTGGGAACATCTCTTCCAAAGGCCTGTGAAACGCAGTTTCTTTGCAGGCCTGATCTGGCTGAAGTAGGACTTCTGCTCTGGGTGTGCTACTTTGCCCTAGAGCTGAAAGGCACAACGTGCAGGCTTCTTTCCAAAGGGCGAGTTGGGCCCCACAGCATCTTGCTTCCAGCTCTTTGGGAAGCTAAGAAACAACTCGCTCTGCACAGTTCTCTTATAGCCTACCGGGAACATCTCTTCCAAAGGCCTGTGAAACGCAGTTTCTTTGCAGGACTCATCTGGCTGAAGTAGGACTTCTGCTCTGGGTGTGCTCCATTGCCCTAGAGCTGAAAGGCACAACGTGCAGGCTTCCTTCCAAAGGGCGAGTTGGGCCCCACAGCATCTTGCTTCCAGCTCTTTGGGAAGCTAAGAAACAACTCGCTCTGCACAGTGCTCTTACAGCCTAGGGGGAACATCTCTTCCAAAGGCCTGTGAAACGCAGTTTCTTTGCAGGCCTGATCTGGCTAAAGTAGGACTTCTGCTCTGGGTGTGCTACTTTGCCCTAGAGCTGAAAGGCACAACGTGCAGGCTTCTTTCCAAAGGGCGAGTTGGGCCCCACAGCAACTTGCTTCCAGCTCTTTGGGAAGCTAAGAAACAACTCGCTCTGCACAGTGCTCTTACAGCCTACGGTGAACATCTCTTCCAAAGGCCTGTGAAACACAGTTTCTTTTCAGGCCTGATCTGGGTGAAGTAGGACTTCTTCTCTGGGTTTGCTGCTTTGCCCTATAGTTGAAAGGCACAACGTGCAGGCTTCTTTCCAAAGGGCGAGTTGGGCCCCACAGCATCTTTCTTCCAGCTCTTTGGGAAGCTAAGAAACAACTCGCTCTGCACAGTGCTCTTACAGCCTACCGGGAACATCTCTTGATAAGGCCTGTGAAACGCAGTTTCTTTGCAGGCCTATTCTGGCTGAAGTAGGACTTCTGCTCTGGGTGTGCTACTTTGCCCTAGAGCTGAAAGGCACAACGTGCAGGCTTCTTTCCAGAGGGCGAGTTGGGCCCCACAGCATCTTGCTTCCAGCTCTTTGGGAAGCTAAGAAACCACTCGCTCTGCACAGTGCTCTTACAGCCTACCGGGAACATCTCTTCCAAGGGCCTGTGAAACGCAGTTTCTTTGCAGGCCTGATCTGGCTGAAGTAGGACTTCTGCTCTGGGTGTGCTACTTTGCCCTAGAGCTGAAAGGCACAACGTGCAGGCTTCTTTCCAAAGGGAAAGTTGGGCCCCACAGCATCTTGCTTCCAGCTCTTTGGGAAGCTGAGAAACAACTCGCTCTGCACAGTGCTCTTACAGCCTACCGGGAACATCTCTTCCAAAGGCCTGTGAAACGCAGTTTCTTTGCAGGCCTGATCTGGCTGAAGTAGGACTTCTGCTCTGGGTGTGCTACTTTGCCCTAGAGCTGAAAGGCACAACGTGCAGGCTTCTTTCCAAAGGGCGAGTTGGGCCCCACAGCATCTTGCTTCCAGCTCTTTGGGAAGCTAAGAAACAACTCGCTCTGCACAGTCTCTTACAGCCTACGGGGAACGTCTCTTCCAAAGGCCTGTTAATCGCAGTTTCTTTGCAGGCCTGATCTGTCTGAAGTAGGACTTCTGCTCTGGGTGTGCTACTTTGCCCTAGAGCTGAAAGGCACAACGTGCAGGCTTCTTTCCAAAGGGCGAGTTGGGCCCCACAGCATCTTGCTTCCAGCTCTTTGGGAAGCTAAGAAACAACTCGCTCTGCACAGTTCTCTTACAGCCTACCGGGAACATCTCTTCCAAAGGCCTGTGAAACGCAGTTTCTTTGCAGGCCTGATCTGGCTGAAGTAGGACTTCTGCTCTGGGTGTGCTACTTTGCCCTAGAGCTGAAAGGCACAACGTGCAGGCTTCTTTCCAAAGGGCGAGTTGGGCCCCACAGCATCTTGCTTCCAGCTCTTTGGGAAGCTGAGAAACAACTCGCTCTGCACAGTGCTCTTACAGCCTACCGGGAACATCTCTTCCAAAGGCCTGTGAAACGCAGTTTCTTTGCCGGCCTGATCTGGCTGAAGTAGGACTTCTGCTCTGGGTGTGCTCCATTGCCCTAGAGCTGAAAGGCACAACGTGCAGGCTTCTTTCCAAAGGGCGAGTTGGGCCCCACAGCATCTGGCTTCCAGCCCTTTAGGAAGCTAAGAAACAACTCGCTCGGCACAGTGCTCTTACAGCCTACCGGGAACATCTCTTCCAAAGGCCTGTGAAACACAGTGTCTTTGACTGGCTGGTCTGGCTGAAGTAGGACTTCTGCTCTGGGTGTGCTACTTTGCCCTAGAGCTGAAAGGCACAACGTGCAGGCTTCTTTCCAAGGGGCGAGTTGGGCCCCACAGCATCTTGCTTCCAGCTCTTTGGGAAGCTAAGAAACAACTCGCTCTGCACAGTGCTCTTACAGCCTACCGGGAACATCTCTTCCAAAGGCCTGTGAAACGCAGTTTCTTTGCAGGCCTGATCTGGCTGAAGTAGGACTTCTGCTCTGGGTGTGCTACTTTGCCCTAGAGCTGAAAGGCACAACGTGCAGGCTTCTTTCCAAAGGGCGAGTTGGGCCCCACAGCATCTTGCTTCCAGCTCTTTGGGAACCTAAGAAACAACTCGCTCTGCACAGTGCTCTTACAGCCTACCGGGAACATCTCTTCCAAAGGCCTGTGAAACGCAGTTTCTTTGCAGGCCTGATCTGGCTGAAGTAGGACTTCTGCTCTGGGTGTGCTACTTTGCCCTAGAGCTGAAAGGCACAACGTGCAGGCTTCTTTCCAAAGGGCGAGTTGGGCCCCACAGCATCTTGCTTCCAGCTCTTTGGGAAGCTAAGAAACCACTCGCTCTGCACAGTGCTCTTACAGCCTACCGGGAACATCTCTTCCAAAGGCCTGTGAAACGCAGTTTCTTTGCAGGCCTGATCTGGCTGAAGTAGGACTTCTGCTCTGGGTGCGCTACTTTGCCCTAGAGCTGAAAGGCACAACGTGCAGGCTTCTTTCCAAAGGGCGAGCTGGGCCCCACAGCATCTTGCTTCCAGCTCTTTGGGAACCTAAGAAACAACTCGCTCTGCACAGTGCTCTTACAGCCTACCGGGAACATCTCTTCCAAAGGCCTGTGAAACGCAGTTTCTTTGCAGGCCTGATCTGGCTGAAGTAGGACTTCTGCTCTGCGTGTGCTACTTTGCCCTAGAGCTGAAAGGCACAACGTGCAGGCTTCTTTCCAAAGGGCGAGTTGGGCCCCACAGAATCTTGCTTCCAGCGCTTTGGGAAGCTAAGAAACAACTCGCTCTGCACAGTGCTCTTAGAGCCTACCGGGAACATCTCTTCCAAAGGCCTGTGAAACACAGTTTCTTTGCAGGCCTGATCTGGCTGAAGTAGGACTTCTGCTCTGGGTGTGCTACTTTGCCCTAGAGCTGAAAGGCACAACGTGCAGGCTTCTTTCCAAAGGGCGAGTTGGGCCCCACAGCATCTTGCTTCCAGCTCTTTGGGAAGCTAAGAAACAACTCGCTCTGCACAGTGCTCTTACAGCCTACCGGGAACATCTCTTCCAAAGGCCTGTGAAACGCAGTTTCTTTGCAGGCCTGATCTGGCTGGAGTAGGACTTCTGCTCTGGGTGTACTACTTTGCCCTAGAGCTGAAAGGCACAACGTGCAGGCTTCTTTCCAAGGGGCGAGTTGGGCCCCACAGCATCTTGCTTCCAGCTCTTTGGGAAGCTAAGAAACAACTCGCTCTGCACAGTGCTCTTACAGCCTACCAGGAACATCTCTTCCAAAGGCCTGTGAAACCCAGTTTCTTTGCAGGCCTGATCTGGCTGAAGTAGGACTTCTGCTCTGGGTGTGCTACTTTGCCCTAGAGCTGAAAGGCACAACGTGCTGGCTTCTTTCCAAAGGGCGAGTTGGGCCCCACAGCATCTTGCTTCCAGCTCTTTGGAAAGCTAAGAAACAACTCGCTCTGCACAGTCCTCTTACAGCCTAGCGGGAACAGCTCTTCCAAAGGCCTGTGAAACGCAGTTTCTTTGCAGGCCTGATCTGGCTGAAGTAGGACTTCTGCTCTGGGTGTGCTACTTTGCCCTAGAGCTGAAAGGCACAACGTGCACGCTTCTTTCCAAAGGGCGAGTTGGGCCCCACAGCATCTTGCTTCCAGCTCTTTGGGAAGCTAAGAAACAACTCGCTCTGCACAGTGCTCTTACAGCCTACCGGGAACATCTCTTCCAAGGGCCTGTGAAACGCAGTTTCTTTGCAGGCCTGATCTGGCTGAAGTGGGACTTCTGCTCTGGGTGTGCTACTTTGCCCTAGAGCTGAAAGGCACAACGTGCAGGCTTCTTTCCAAAGGGAAAGTTGGGCCCCACAGCATCTTGCTTCCAGCTCTTTGGGAAGCAAAGAAACAACTCGCTCTGCACAGTGCTCTTACAGCCTACCGGGAACATCTCTTCCAAAGGCCTGTGAAACGCAGTTTCTTTGCAGGCCTGATCTGGCTGAAGTAGGACTTCTGCTCTGGGTGTGCTACTTTGCCCTAGAGCTGAAAGGCACAACGTGCAGGCTTCTTTCCAAAGGGCGAGTTGGGCCCCACAGCATCTTGCTTCCAGCTCTTTGGGAAGCTGAGAAACAACTCGCTCTGCACAGTGCTCTTACAGCCTACCGGGAACATCTCTTCCAAAGGCCTGTGAAACGCAGTTTCTTTGCAGGCCTGATCTGGCTGAAGTAGGACTTCTGCTCTGGGTGTGCTACTTTGCCCTAGAGCTGAAAGGCACAACGTGCAGGCTTCTTTCCAAAGGGTGAGTTGGGCCCCACAGCATCTTGCTTCCAGCTCTTTGGGAAGCTAAGAAACAACTCGCTCTGCACAGTCTCTTACAGCCTACGGGGAACGTCTCTTCCAAAGGCCTGTTAATCGCAGTTTCTTTGCAGGCCTGATCTGTCTGAAGTAGGACTTCTGCTCTGGGTGTGCTACTTTGCCCTAGAGCTGAAAGGCACAACGTGCAGGCTTCTTTCCAAAGGGCGAGTTGGGCCCCACAGCATCTTGCTTCCAGCTCTTTGGGAAGCTAAGAAACAACTCGCTCTGCACAGTGCTCTTACAGCCTACCGGGAACATCTCTTCCAAAGGCCTGTGAAACGCAGTTTCTTTGCAGGCCTGATCTGGCTGAAGTAGGACTTCTGCTCTGGGTGTGCTACTTTGCCCTAGAGCTGAAAGGCACAACGTGCAGGCTTCTTTCCAAAGGGCGAGTTGGGCCCCACAGCATCTTGCTTCCAGCTCTTTGGGAAGCTGAGAAACAACTCGCTCTGCACAGTGCTCTTACAGCCTACCGGGAACATCTCTTCCAAAGGCCTGTGAAACGCAGTTTCTTTGCAGGCGTGATCTGGCTGAAGTAGGACTTCTGCTCTGGGTGTGCTACTTTGCCCTAGAGCTGAAAGGCACAACGTGCAGGCTTCTTTCCAAAGGGCGAGTTGGGCCCCACAGCATCTTGCTTCCAGCTCTTTGGGAAGCTAAGAAACAACTCGCTCTGCACAGTGCTCTTACAGCCTACCGGGAACATCTCTTCCCAAGGCCTGTGAAACGCAGTTTCTTTGCAGGCCTGATCTGGCTGAAGTAGGACTTCTGCTCTGGGTGTGCTCCATTGCCCTAGAGCTGAAAGGCACAACGTGCAGGCTTCCTTCCAAAGGGCGAGTTGGGCCCCACAGCATCTTGCTTCCAGCTCTTTGGGAAGCTAAGAAACAACTCGCTCTGCACAGTGGTCTTACAGCCTAGTGGGAACATCTCTTCCAAAGGCCTGTGAAACGCAGTTTCTTTGCAGGACTCATCTGGCTGAAGTAGGACTTCTGCTCTGGGTGTGCTACTTTGCCCTAGAGCTGAAAGGCACAACGTGCAGGCTTCTTTCCAAAGGGCGAGTTGGGCCCCACAGCATCTTGCTTCCAGCTCTTTGGGAAGCTAAGAAACAACTCGCTCTGCACAGTGCTCTTACAGCCTACCGGGAACATCTCTTCCAAAGGCCTGTGAAACGCAGTTTCTTTGCAGGCGTGATCTGGCTGAAGTAGGACTTCTGCTCTGGGTGTGCTCCATTGCCCTAGAGCTGAAAGGCACAACGTGCAGGCTTCCTTCCAAAGGGCGAGTTGGGCCCCACAGCATCTTGCTTCCAGCTCTTTGGGAAGCTAAGAAACAACTCGCTCTGCACAGTGCTCTTACAGCCTAGGGGGAACATCTCTTCCAAAGGTCTGTGAAACGCAGTTTCTTTGCAGGCCTGATCTGGCTGAAGTAGGACTTCTGCTCTGGGTGTGCTACTTTGCTCTAGAGCTGAAAGGCACAACGTGCAGGCTTCTTTCCAAAGGGCGAGTTGGGCCCCACAGCATCTTGCTTCCAGCTCTTTGGGAAGCTGATAAACAACTCGCTCTGCACAGTGGTCTTACAGCCTACCGGGAACATCTCTTCCAAAGGCCTGTGAAACGCAGTTTCTTTGCAGGCGTGATCTGGCTGAAGTAGCACTTCTGCTCTCGGTGTGCTACTTTGCCCTAGAGCTGAAAGGCACAACGTGCAGGCTTCTTTCCAAAGGGCGAGTTGGGCCCCACAGCATCTTGCTTCCAGCTCTTTGGGAAGCTGAGAAACAACTCGCTCTGCACAGTGCTCTTACAGCCTACCGGGAACATCTCTTCCAAAGGCCTGTGAAACGCAGTTTCTTTGCAGGCCTGATCTGGCTGAAGTAGGACTTCTGCTCTGGGTGTGCTACTTTGCCCTAGAGCTGAAAGGCACAACGTGCAGGCTTCTTTCCAAAGGGCGAGTTGGGCCCCACAGCATCTTGCTTCCAGCTCTTTGGGAAGCTAAGAAACAACTCGCTCTGCACAGTGCTCTTACAGCCTACCGGGAACAGCTCTTCCAAAGGCCTGTGAAACGCAGTTTCTTTGCAGGCCTGATCTGGCTGAAGTAGGACTTCTGCTCTGGGTGTGCTACTTTGCCCTAGAGCTGAAAGGCACAACGTGCAGGCTTCTTTCCAAAGGGCGAGTTGGGCCCCACAGCATCTTGCTTCCAGCTCTTTGGGAAGCTAAGAAACAATTCGCTCTGCACAGTGCTCTTACAGCCTACCGGGAACATCTCTTCCAAAGGCCTGTGAAACGCAGTTTCTTTGCAGGCCTATTCTGGCTGAAGTAGGACTTCTGCTCTGGGTGTGCCACTGCCCTAGAGCTGAAAGGCACAACGTGCAGGCTTCTTTCCAGAGGGCGAGTTGGGCCCCACAGCATCTTGCTTCCAGCTCTTTGTGAAGCTAAGAAACAACTCGCTCTGCACAGTGCTCTTACAGCCTACCGGGAACATCTCTTCCAAAGGCCTGTGAAACACAGTTTCTTTGAAGGCCTGGTCTGGCTGAAGTAGGAGTTCTGCTCTGAGTGTGCTACTTTGCCCTAGAGCTGAAAAGCACAACGTGCAGGCTTCTTTCCAAAGGGCGAGTAGGGCCCCACAGCATCTTGCTTCCAGCTCTTTGGGAACCTCAGAAACAACTCGCTCTGCACAGTGCTCTTACAGCCTACCGGGAACATCTCTTCCAAAGGCCTGTGAAACGCAGTTTCTTTGCAGGCCTGATCTGGCTGAAGTAGGACTTCTGCTCTGGGTGTGCTACTTTGCCCTAGAGCTGAAAGGCACAACGTGCAGGCTTCTTTCCAAAGGGCGAGTTGGGCCCCACAGCATCTTGCTTCCAGCTCTTTGGGAAGCTAAGAAACAACTCGCTCTGCACAGTGCTCTTACAGCCTAGTGGGAACATCTCTTCCAAAGGCCTGTGAAACGCAGTTTCTTTGCAGGCCTGATCTGGCTGCAGTAGGACTTCTGCTCTGGGTGTGCTACTTTGCCATAGAGCTGAAAGGCACAACGTGCAGGCTTCTTTCCAAAGGGCGAGTTGGGCCCCACAGCATCTTGCTTCCAGCTCTTTGGGAAGCTAAGAAACAACTCGCTCTGCACAGTGCTCTTACAGCCTACCGGGAACATCTCTTCCAAAGGCCTGTGAAACGCAGTTTCTTTGCAGGCCTGATCTGGCTGAAGTAGGACTTCTGCTCTGGGTGTGCTACTTTGCCCTAGAGCTGAAAGGCACAACGTGCAGGCTTCTTTCCAAAGGGCGAGTTGGGCCCCACAGCATCTTGCTTCCAGCTCTTTGGGAAGCTGAGAAACAACTCGCTCTGCACAGTGCTCTTACAGCCTACCGGGAACATCTCTTCCAAAGGCCTGTGAAACGCAGTTTCTTTGCAGGCCTGATCTGGCTGAAGTAGGACTTCTGCTCTGGGTGTGCTACTTTGCCCTAGAGCTGAAAGGCACAACGTGCAGGCTTCTTTCCAAAGGGCGAGTTGGGCCCCACAGCATCTTGCTTCCAGCTCTTTGGGAAGCTAAGAAACAACTCGCTCTGCACAGTGCTCTTACAGCCTAGTGGGAACATCTCTTCCAAAGGCCTGTGAAACACAGTTTCTTTGCAGGCCTGATCTGGCTGCAGTAGGACTTCTGCTCTGGGTGTGCTACTTTGCCATAGAGCTGAAAGGCACAACGTGCAGGCTTCTTTCCAAAGGGCGAGTTGGGCCCCACAGCATCTTGCTTCCAGCTCTTTGGGAAGCTAAGAAACAACTCGCTCTGCACAGTGCTCTTACAGCC
Source organism: Equus caballus (assembly GCF_041296265.1). NCBI lineage: Eukaryota > Metazoa > Chordata > Mammalia > Perissodactyla > Equidae > Equus > Equus caballus. The sequence goes on from NC_091689.1 coordinate 32,210,524, forward strand.
TACCGGGAACATCTCTTCCAAAGGCCTGTGAAACGCAGTTTCTTTGCAGGCCTGATCTGGCTGAAGTAGGACTTCTGCTCTGGGTGTGCTACTTTGCCCTAGAGCTGAAAGGCACAACGTGCAGGCTTCTTTCCAAAGGGCGAGTTGGGCCCCACAGCATCTTGCTTCCAGCTCTTTGGGAAGCTGAGAAACAACTCGCTCTGCACAGTGCTCTTACAGCCTACCGGGAACATCTCTTCCAAAGGCCTGTGAAACGCAGTTTCTTTGCAGGCCTGATCTGGCTGAAGTAGGACTTCTTCTCTGGGTGTGCTGCTTTGCCCTAGAGCTGAAAGGCACAACGTGCAGGCTTCTTTCCAAAGGGCGAGTTGGGCCCCACAGCATCTTGCTTCCAGCTCTTTGGGAAGCTAAGAAACAACTCGCTCTGCACAGTGCTCTTAGAGCCTACCGGGAACATCTCTTCCAAAGGCCTGTGAAACGCAGTTTCTTTGCAGGCCTGGTCTGGCTGAAGTAGGACTTCTGCTCTGGGTGTGCTACTTTGCCCTAGAGCTGAAAGGCACAACGTGCAGGCTTCTTTCCAAAGGGCGAGTTGGGCCCCACAGCATCTTGCTTCCAGATCTTTGGGAAGCTAAGAAACAACTCGCTCTGCACAGTGCTCTTACAGCCTACCGGGAACATCTCTTCCAAAGGCCTGTGAAACGCAGTTTCTTTGCAGGCCTGATCTGGCTGAAGTAGGACTTCTGCTCTGGGTGTGCTACTTTGCCCTAGAGCTGAAAGGCACAACGTGCAGGCTTCTTTCCAAAGGGCGAGTTGGGCCCCACAGCATCTTGCTTCCAGCTCTTTGGGAAGCTAAGAAACAACTCGCTCTGCACAGTGCTCTTACAGCCTAGTGGGAACATCTCTTCCAAAGGCCTGTGAAACACAGTTTCTTTGCAGGCCTGATCTGGCTGCAGTAGGACTTCTGCTCTGGGTGTGCTACTTTGCCATAGAGCTGAAAGGCACAACGTGCAGGCTTCTTTCCAAAGGGCGAGTTGGGCCCCACAGCATCTTGCTTCCAGCTCTTTGGGAAGCTAAGAAACAACTCGCTCTGCACAGTGCTCTTACAGCCTACCGGGAACATCTCTTCCAAAGGCCTGTGAAACGCAGTTTCTTTGCAGGCCTGATCTGGCTGAAGTAGGACTTCTGCTCTGGGTGTGCTACTTTGCCCTAGAGCTGAAAGGCACAACGTGCAGGCTTCTTTCCAAAGGGCGAGTTGGGCCCCACAGCATCTTGCTTCCAGCTCTTTGGGAAGCTGAGAAACAACTCCCTCTGCACAGTGCTCTTACAGCCTACCGGGAACATCTCTTCCAAAGGCCTGTGAAACGCAGTTTCTTTGCAGGCCTGATCTGGCTGAAGTAGGACTTCTTCTCTGGGTGTGCTGCTTTGCCCTAGAGCTGAAAGGCACAACGTGCAGGCTTCTTTCCAAAGGGCGAGTTGGGCCCCACAGCATCTTGCTTCCAGCTCTTTGGGAAGCTAAGAAACAACTCGCTCTGCACAGTGCTCTTACAGCCTACCGGGAACAGCTCTTCCAAAGGCCTGTGAAACGCAGTTTCTTTGCAGGCCTGATCTGGCTGAAGTAGGACTTCTGCTCTGGGTGTGCTACTTTGCCCTAGAGCTGAAAGGCACAACGTGCAGGCTTCTTTCCAAAGGGCGAGTTGGGCCCCACAGCATCTTGCTTCCAGCTCTTTGGGAAGCTAAGAAACAATTCGCTCTGCACAGTGCTCTTACAGCCTACCGGGAACATCTCTTCCAAAGGCCTGTGAAACGCAGTTTCTTTGCAGGCCTGATCTGGCTGAAGTAGGACTTCTGCTCTGGGTGTGCTACTTTGCCCTAGAGCTGAAAGGCACAACGTGCAGGCTTCTTTCCAAAGGGCGAGTTGGGCCCCACAGCATCTTGCTTCCAGCTCTTTGGGAAGCTGAGAAACAACTCGCTCTGCACAGTGCTCTTAGAGCCTACCGGGAACATCTCTTCCAAAGGCCTGTGAAACGCAGTTTCTTTGCAGGCCTGGTCTGGCTGAAGTAGGACTTCTGCTCTGGGTGTGCTACTTTGCCCTAGAGCTGAAAGGCACAACGTGCAGGCTTCTTTCCAAAGGGCGAGTTGGGCCCCACAGCATCTTGCTTCCAGATCTTTGGGAAGCTAAGAAACAACTCGCTCTGCACAGTGCTCTTACAGCCTACCGGGAACATCTCTTCCAAAGGCCTGTGAAACGCAGTTTCTTTGCAGGCGTGATCTGGCTGAAGTAGGACTTCTGCTCTGGGTGTGCTACTTTGCCCTAGAGCTGAAAGGCACAACGTGCAGGCTTCTTTCCAAAGGGCGAGTTGGACCCCACAGCATCTTGCTTCCAGCTCTTTGGGAAGCTGAGAAACAACTCGCTCTGCACAGTGCTCTTAGAGCCTACCGGGAACATCTCTTCCAAAGGCCTGTGAAACACAGTTTCTTTGCAGGCCTGGTCTGGCTGAAGTAGGACTTCTGCTCTGGGTGTGCTACTTTGCCCTAGAGCTGAAATGCACAACGTGCAGGCTTCTTTCCAAAGGGCGAGTTGGGCCCCACAGCATCTTGCTTCCAGCTCTTTGGGAACCTCAGAAACAACTCGCTCTGCACAGTGCTCTTACAGCCTACCGGGAACATCTCTTCCAAAGGCCTGTGAAACGCAGTTTCTTTGCAGGCCTGATCTGGCTGAAGTAGGACTTCTGCTCTGCGTGTGCTACTTTGCCCTAGAGCTGAAAGGCACAACGTGCAGGCTTCTTTCCAAAGGGCGAGTTGGGCCCCACAGCATCTTGCTTCCAGCTCTTTGGGAAGCTAAGAAACAACTCGCTCTGCACAGTGCTCTTACAGCCTAGCGGGAACAGCTCTTCCAAAGGCCTGTGAAACGCAGTTTCTTTGCAGGCCTGATCTGGCTGAAGTAGGACTTCTGCTCTGGGTGTGCTACTTTGCCCTAGAGCTGAAAGGCACAACGTGCAGGCTTCTTTCCAAAGGGCGAGTTGGGCCCCACAGCATCTTGCTTCCAGCTCTTTGGGAAGCTAAGAAACAACTCGCTCTGCACAGTGCTCTTACAGCCTACCGGGAACATCTCTTCCAAAGGCCTGTGAAACGCAGTTTCTTTGCAGTCCTGATCTGGGTGAAGTAGGACTTCTGCTCTGGGTGTGCTACTTTGCCCTAGAGCTGAAAGGCACAACGTGCAGGCTTCTTTCCAAAGGGCGAGTTGGGCCCCACAGCATCTTGCTTCCAGCTCTTTGGGAAGCTGAGAAACAACTCGCTCTGCACAGTGCTCTTACAGCCTACCGGGAACATCTCTTCCAAAGGCCTGTGAAACGCAGTTTCTTTGCAGGCCTGATCTGGCTGAACTAGGACTTCTGCTCTGGGTGTGCTCCATTGCCCTAGAGCTGAAAGGCACAACGTGCAGGCTTCCTTCCAAGGGGCGAGTTGGGCCCCACAGCATCTTGCTTCCAGCTCTTTGGGAAGCTAAGAAACAACTCGCTCTGCACAGTGGTCTTACAGCCTAGTGGGAACATCTCTTCCAAAGGCCTGTGAAACGCAGTTTCTTTGCAGGCCTGATCTGGCTGAAGTAGGACTTCTGCTCTGGGTGTGCTACTTTGCCCTAGAGCTGAAAGGCACAACGTGCAGGCTTCTTTCCAAAGGGCGAGTTGGGCCCCACAGCATCTTGCTTCCAGCTCTTTGGGAAGCTAAGAAACAACTCGCTCTGCACAGTTCTCTTATAGCCTACCGGGAACATCTCTTCCAAAGGCCTGTGAAACGCAGTTTCTTTGCAGGACTCATCTGGCTGAAGTAGGACTTCTGCTCTGGGTGTGCTCCATTGCCCTAGAGCTGAAAGGCACAACGTGCAGGCTTCCTTCCAAAGGGCGAGTTGGGCCCCACAGCATCTTGCTTCCAGCTCTTTGGGAAGCTAAGAAACAACTCGCTCTGCACAGTGCTCTTACAGCCTAGGGGGAACATCTCTTCCAAAGGCCTGTGAAACGCAGTTTCTTTGCAGGCCTGATCTGGCTAAAGTAGGACTTCTGCTCTGGGTGTGCTACTTTGCCCTAGAGCTGAAAGGCACAACGTGCAGGCTTCTTTCCAAAGGGCGAGTTGGGCCCCACAGCAACTTGCTTCCAGCTCTTTGGGAAGCTAAGAAACAACTCGCTCTGCACAGTGCTCTTACAGCCTACGGTGAACATCTCTTCCAAAGGCCTGTGAAACACAGTTTCTTTTCAGGCCTGATCTGGGTGAAGTAGGACTTCTTCTCTGGGTTTGCTGCTTTGCCCTATAGTTGAAAGGCACAACGTGCAGGCTTCTTTCCAAAGGGCGAGTTGGGCCCCACAGCATCTTTCTTCCAGCTCTTTGGGAAGCTAAGAAACAACTCGCTCTGCACAGTGCTCTTACAGCCTACCGGGAACATCTCTTGATAAGGCCTGTGAAACGCAGTTTCTTTGCAGGCCTGATCTGGCTGAAGTAGGACTTCTGCTCTGGGTGTGCTACTTTGCCCTAGAGCTGAAAGGCACAACGTGCAGGCTTCTTTCCAGAGGGCGAGTTGGGCCCCACAGCATCTTGCTTCCAGCTCTTTGGGAAGCTAAGAAACCACTCGCTCTGCACAGTGCTCTTACAGCCTACCGGGAACATCTCTTCCAAGGGCCTGTGAAACGCAGTTTCTTTGCAGGCCTGATCTGGCTGAAGTAGGACTTCTGCTCTGGGTGTGCTACTTTGCCCTAGAGCTGAAAGGCACAACGTGCAGGCTTCTTTCCAAAGGGAAAGTTGGGCCCCACAGCATCTTGCTTCCAGCTCTTTGGGAAGCTGAGAAACAACTCGCTCTGCACAGTGCTCTTACAGCCTACCGGGAACATCTCTTCCAAAGGCCTGTGAAACGCAGTTTCTTTGCAGGCCTGATCTGGCTGAAGTAGGACTTCTGCTCTGGGTGTGCTACTTTGCCCTAGAGCTGAAAGGCACAACGTGCAGGCTTCTTTCCAAAGGGCGAGTTGGGCCCCACAGCATCTTGCTTCCAGCTCTTTGGGAAGCTAAGAAACAACTCGCTCTGCACAGTCTCTTACAGCCTACGGGGAACGTCTCTTCCAAAGGCCTGTTAATCGCAGTTTCTTTGCAGGCCTGATCTGTCTGAAGTAGGACTTCTGCTCTGGGTGTGCTACTTTGCCCTAGAGCTGAAAGGCACAACGTGCAGGCTTCTTTCCAAAGGGCGAGTTGGGCCCCACAGCATCTTGCTTCCAGCTCTTTGGGAAGCTAAGAAACAACTCGCTCTGCACAGTTCTCTTACAGCCTACCGGGAACATCTCTTCCAAAGGCCTGTGAAACGCAGTTTCTTTGCAGGCCTGATCTGGCTGAAGTAGGACTTCTGCTCTGGGTGTGCTACTTTGCCCTAGAGCTGAAAGGCACAACGTGCAGGCTTCTTTCCAAAGGGCGAGTTGGGCCCCACAGCATCTTGCTTCCAGCTCTTTGGGAAGCTGAGAAACAACTCGCTCTGCACAGTGCTCTTACAGCCTACCGGGAACATCTCTTCCAAAGGCCTGTGAAACGCAGTTTCTTTGCCGGCCTGATCTGGCTGAAGTAGGACTTCTGCTCTGGGTGTGCTCCATTGCCCTAGAGCTGAAAGGCACAACGTGCAGGCTTCTTTCCAAAGGGCGAGTTGGGCCCCACAGCATCTGGCTTCCAGCCCTTTAGGAAGCTAAGAAACAACTCGCTCGGCACAGTGCTCTTACAGCCTACCGGGAACATCTCTTCCAAAGGCCTGTGAAACACAGTGTCTTTGACTGGCTGGTCTGGCTGAAGTAGGACTTCTGCTCTGGGTGTGCTACTTTGCCCTAGAGCTGAAAGGCACAACGTGCAGGCTTCTTTCCAAGGGGCGAGTTGGGCCCCACAGCATCTTGCTTCCAGCTCTTTGGGAAGCTAAGAAACAACTCGCTCTGCACAGTGCTCTTACAGCCTACCGGGAACATCTCTTCCAAAGGCCTGTGAAACGCAGTTTCTTTGCAGGCCTGATCTGGCTGAAGTAGGACTTCTGCTCTGGGTGTGCTACTTTGCCCTAGAGCTGAAAGGCACAACGTGCAGGCTTCTTTCCAAAGGGCGAGTTGGGCCCCACAGCATCTTGCTTCCAGCTCTTTGGGAACCTAAGAAACAACTCGTTCTGCACAGTGCTCTTACAGCCTACCGGGAACATCTCTTCCAAAGGCCTGTGAAACGCAGTTTCTTTGCAGGCCTGATCTGGCTGAAGTAGGACTTCTGCTCTGGGTGTGCTACTTTGCCCTAGAGCTGAAAGGCACAACGTGCAGGCTTCTTTCCAAAGGGCGAGTTGGGCCCCACAGCATCTTGCTTCCAGCTCTTTGGGAAGCTAAGAAACCACTCGCTCTGCACAGTGCTCTTACAGCCTACCGGGAACATCTCTTCCAAAGGCCTGTGAAACGCAGTTTCTTTGCAGGCCTGATCTGGCTGAAGTAGGACTTCTGCTCTGGGTGCGCTACTTTGCCCTAGAGCTGAAAGGCACAACGTGCAGGCTTCTTTCCAAAGGGCGAGCTGGGCCCCACAGCATCTTGCTTCCAGCTCTTTGGGAACCTAAGAAACAACTCGCTCTGCACAGTGCTCTTACAGCCTACCGGGAACATCTCTTCCAAAGGCCTGTGAAACGCAGTTTCTTTGCAGGCCTGATCTGGCTGAAGTAGGACTTCTGCTCTGCGTGTGCTACTTTGCCCTAGAGCTGAAAGGCACAACGTGCAGGCTTCTTTCCAAAGGGCGAGTTGGGCCCCACAGAATCTTGCTTCCAGCGCTTTGGGAAGCTAAGAAACAACTCGCTCTGCACAGTGCTCTTAGAGCCTACCGGGAACATCTCTTCCAAAGGCCTGTGAAACACAGTTTCTTTGCAGGCCTGATCTGGCTGAAGTAGGACTTCTGCTCTGGGTGTGCTACTTTGCCCTAGAGCTGAAAGGCACAACGTGCAGGCTTCTTTCCAAAGGGCGAGTTGGGCCCCACAGCATCTTGCTTCCAGCTCTTTGGGAAGCTAAGAAACAACTCGCTCTGCACAGTGCTCTTACAGCCTACCGGGAACATCTCTTCCAAAGGCCTGTGAAACGCAGTTTCTTTGCAGGCCTGATCTGGCTGGAGTAGGACTTCTGCTCTGGGTGTACTACTTTGCCCTAGAGCTGAAAGGCACAACGTGCAGGCTTCTTTCCAAGGGGCGAGTTGGGCCCCACAGCATCTTGCTTCCAGCTCTTTGGGAAGCTAAGAAACAACTCGCTCTGCACAGTGCTCTTACAGCCTACCAGGAACATCTCTTCCAAAGGCCTGTGAAACCCAGTTTCTTTGCAGGCCTGATCTGGCTGAAGTAGGACTTCTGCTCTGGGTGTGCTACTTTGCCCTAGAGCTGAAAGGCACAACGTGCTGGCTTCTTTCCAAAGGGCGAGTTGGGCCCCACAGCATCTTGCTTCCAGCTCTTTGGAAAGCTAAGAAACAACTCGCTCTGCACAGTCCTCTTACAGCCTAGCGGGAACAGCTCTTCCAAAGGCCTGTGAAACGCAGTTTCTTTGCAGGCCTGATCTGGCTGAAGTAGGACTTCTGCTCTGGGTGTGCTACTTTGCCCTAGAGCTGAAAGGCACAACGTGCACGCTTCTTTCCAAAGGGCGAGTTGGGCCCCACAGCATCTTGCTTCCAGCTCTTTGGGAAGCTAAGAAACAACTCGCTCTGCACAGTGCTCTTACAGCCTACCGGGAACATCTCTTCCAAGGGCCTGTGAAACGCAGTTTCTTTGCAGGCCTGATCTGGCTGAAGTGGGACTTCTGCTCTGGGTGTGCTACTTTGCCCTAGAGCTGAAAGGCACAACGTGCAGGCTTCTTTCCAAAGGGAAAGTTGGGCCCCACAGCATCTTGCTTCCAGCTCTTTGGGAAGCAAAGAAACAACTCGCTCTGCACAGTGCTCTTACAGCCTACCGGGAACATCTCTTCCAAAGGCCTGTGAAACGCAGTTTCTTTGCAGGCCTGATCTGGCTGAAGTAGGACTTCTGCTCTGGGTGTGCTACTTTGCCCTAGAGCTGAAAGGCACAACGTGCAGGCTTCTTTCCAAAGGGCGAGTTGGGCCCCACAGCATCTTGCTTCCAGCTCTTTGGGAAGCTGAGAAACAACTCGCTCTGCACAGTGCTCTTACAGCCTACCGGGAACATCTCTTCCAAAGGCCTGTGAAACGCAGTTTCTTTGCAGGCCTGATCTGGCTGAAGTAGGACTTCTGCTCTGGGTGTGCTACTTTGCCCTAGAGCTGAAAGGCACAACGTGCAGGCTTCTTTCCAAAGGGTGAGTTGGGCCCCACAGCATCTTGCTTCCAGCTCTTTGGGAAGCTAAGAAACAACTCGCTCTGCACAGTCTCTTACAGCCTACGGGGAACGTCTCTTCCAAAGGCCTGTTAATCGCAGTTTCTTTGCAGGCCTGATCTGTCTGAAGTAGGACTTCTGCTCTGGGTGTGCTACTTTGCCCTAGAGCTGAAAGGCACAACGTGCAGGCTTCTTTCCAAAGGGCGAGTTGGGCCCCACAGCATCTTGCTTCCAGCTCTTTGGGAAGCTAAGAAACAACTCGCTCTGCACAGTGCTCTTACAGCCTACCGGGAACATCTCTTCCAAAGGCCTGTGAAACGCAGTTTCTTTGCAGGCCTGATCTGGCTGAAGTAGGACTTCTGCTCTGGGTGTGCTACTTTGCCCTAGAGCTGAAAGGCACAACGTGCAGGCTTCTTTCCAAAGGGCGAGTTGGGCCCCACAGCATCTTGCTTCCAGCTCTTTGGGAAGCTGAGAAACAACTCGCTCTGCACAGTGCTCTTACAGCCTACCGGGAACATCTCTTCCAAAGGCCTGTGAAACGCAGTTTCTTTGCAGGCGTGATCTGGCTGAAGTAGGACTTCTGCTCTGGGTGTGCTACTTTGCCCTAGAGCTGAAAGGCACAACGTGCAGGCTTCTTTCCAAAGGGCGAGTTGGGCCCCACAGCATCTTGCTTCCAGCTCTTTGGGAAGCTAAGAAACAACTCGCTCTGCACAGTGCTCTTACAGCCTACCGGGAACATCTCTTCCCAAGGCCTGTGAAACGCAGTTTCTTTGCAGGCCTGATCTGGCTGAAGTAGGACTTCTGCTCTGGGTGTGCTCCATTGCCCTAGAGCTGAAAGGCACAACGTGCAGGCTTCCTTCCAAAGGGCGAGTTGGGCCCCACAGCATCTTGCTTCCAGCTCTTTGGGAAGCTAAGAAACAACTCGCTCTGCACAGTGGTCTTACAGCCTAGTGGGAACATCTCTTCCAAAGGCCTGTGAAACGCAGTTTCTTTGCAGGACTCATCTGGCTGAAGTAGGACTTCTGCTCTGGGTGTGCTACTTTGCCCTAGAGCTGAAAGGCACAACGTGCAGGCTTCTTTCCAAAGGGCGAGTTGGGCCCCACAGCATCTTGCTTCCAGCTCTTTGGGAAGCTAAGAAACAACTCGCTCTGCACAGTGCTCTTACAGCCTACCGGGAACATCTCTTCCAAAGGCCTGTGAAACGCAGTTTCTTTGCAGGCGTGATCTGGCTGAAGTAGGACTTCTGCTCTGGGTGTGCTCCATTGCCCTAGAGCTGAAAGGCACAACGTGCAGGCTTCCTTCCAAAGGGCGAGTTGGGCCCCACAGCATCTTGCTTCCAGCTCTTTGGGAAGCTAAGAAACAACTCGCTCTGCACAGTGCTCTTACAGCCTAGGGGGAACATCTCTTCCAAAGGTCTGTGAAACGCAGTTTCTTTGCAGGCCTGATCTGGCTGAAGTAGGACTTCTGCTCTGGGTGTGCTACTTTGCTCTAGAGCTGAAAGGCACAACGTGCAGGCTTCTTTCCAAAGGGCGAGTTGGGCCCCACAGCATCTTGCTTCCAGCTCTTTGGGAAGCTGATAAACAACTCGCTCTGCACAGTGGTCTTACAGCCTACCGGGAACATCTCTTCCAAAGGCCTGTGAAACGCAGTTTCTTTGCAGGCGTGATCTGGCTGAAGTAGCACTTCTGCTCTCGGTGTGCTACTTTGCCCTAGAGCTGAAAGGCACAACGTGCAGGCTTCTTTCCAAAGGGCGAGTTGGGCCCCACAGCATCTTGCTTCCAGCTCTTTGGGAAGCTGAGAAACAACTCGCTCTGCACAGTGCTCTTACAGCCTACCGGGAACATCTCTTCCAAAGGCCTGTGAAACGCAGTTTCTTTGCAGGCCTGATCTGGCTGAAGTAGGACTTCTGCTCTGGGTGTGCTACTTTGCCCTAGAGCTGAAAGGCACAACGTGCAGGCTTCTTTCCAAAGGGCGAGTTGGGCCCCACAGCATCTTGCTTCCAGCTCTTTGGGAAGCTAAGAAACAACTCGCTCTGCACAGTGCTCTTACAGCCTACCGGGAACAGCTCTTCCAAAGGCCTGTGAAACGCAGTTTCTTTGCAGGCCTGATCTGGCTGAAGTAGGACTTCTGCTCTGGGTGTGCTACTTTGCCCTAGAGCTGAAAGGCACAACGTGCAGGCTTCTTTCCAAAGGGCGAGTTGGGCCCCACAGCATCTTGCTTCCAGCTCTTTGGGAAGCTAAGAAACAATTCGCTCTGCACAGTGCTCTTACAGCCTACCGGGAACATCTCTTCCAAAGGCCTGTGAAACGCAGTTTCTTTGCAGGCCTATTCTGGCTGAAGTAGGACTTCTGCTCTGGGTGTGCCACTGCCCTAGAGCTGAAAGGCACAACGTGCAGGCTTCTTTCCAGAGGGCGAGTTGGGCCCCACAGCATCTTGCTTCCAGCTCTTTGTGAAGCTAAGAAACAACTCGCTCTGCACAGTGCTCTTACAGCCTACCGGGAACATCTCTTCCAAAGGCCTGTGAAACACAGTTTCTTTGAAGGCCTGGTCTGGCTGAAGTAGGAGTTCTGCTCTGAGTGTGCTACTTTGCCCTAGAGCTGAAAAGCACAACGTGCAGGCTTCTTTCCAAAGGGCGAGTAGGGCCCCACAGCATCTTGCTTCCAGCTCTTTGGGAACCTCAGAAACAACTCGCTCTGCACAGTGCTCTTACAGCCTACCGGGAACATCTCTTCCAAAGGCCTGTGAAACGCAGTTTCTTTGCAGGCCTGATCTGGCTGAAGTAGGACTTCTGCTCTGGGTGTGCTACTTTGCCCTAGAGCTGAAAGGCACAACGTGCAGGCTTCTTTCCAAAGGGCGAGTTGGGCCCCACAGCATCTTGCTTCCAGCTCTTTGGGAAGCTAAGAAACAACTCGCTCTGCACAGTGCTCTTACAGCCTAGTGGGAACATCTCTTCCAAAGGCCTGTGAAACGCAGTTTCTTTGCAGGCCTGATCTGGCTGCAGTAGGACTTCTGCTCTGGGTGTGCTACTTTGCCATAGAGCTGAAAGGCACAACGTGCAGGCTTCTTTCCAAAGGGCGAGTTGGGCCCCACAGCATCTTGCTTCCAGCTCTTTGGGAAGCTAAGAAACAACTCGCTCTGCACAGTGCTCTTACAGCCTACCGGGAACATCTCTTCCAAAGGCCTGTGAAACGCAGTTTCTTTGCAGGCCTGATCTGGCTGAAGTAGGACTTCTGCTCTGGGTGTGCTACTTTGCCCTAGAGCTGAAAGGCACAACGTGCAGGCTTCTTTCCAAAGGGCGAGTTGGGCCCCACAGCATCTTGCTTCCAGCTCTTTGGGAAGCTGAGAAACAACTCGCTCTGCACAGTGCTCTTACAGCCTACCGGGAACATCTCTTCCAAAGGCCTGTGAAACGCAGTTTCTTTGCAGGCCTGATCTGGCTGAAGTAGGACTTCTGCTCTGGGTGTGCTACTTTGCCCTAGAGCTGAAAGGCACAACGTGCAGGCTTCTTTCCAAAGGGCGAGTTGGGCCCCACAGCATCTTGCTTCCAGCTCTTTGGGAAGCTAAGAAACAACTCGCTCTGCACAGTGCTCTTACAGCCTAGTGGGAACATCTCTTCCAAAGGCCTGTGAAACACAGTTTCTTTGCAGGCCTGATCTGGCTGCAGTAGGACTTCTGCTCTGGGTGTGCTACTTTGCCATAGAGCTGAAAGGCACAACGTGCAGGCTTCTTTCCAAAGGGCGAGTTGGGCCCCACAGCATCTTGCTTCCAGCTCTTTGGGAAGCTAAGAAACAACTCGCTCTGCACAGTGCTCTTACAGCCTACCGGGAACATCTCTTCCAAAGGCCTGTGAAACGCAGTTTCTTTGCAGGCCTGATCTGGCTGAAGTAGGACTTCTGCTCTGGGTGTGCTACTTTGCCCTAGAGCTGAAAGGCACAACGTGCAGGCTTCTTTCCAAAGGGCGAGTTGGGCCCCACAGCATCTTGCTTCCAGCTCTTTGGGAAGCTGAGAAACAACTCGCTCTGCACAGTGCTCTTACAGCCTACCGGGAACATCTCTTCCAAAGGCCTGTGAAACGCAGTTTCTTTGCAGGCCTGATCTGGCTGAAGTAGGACTTCTTCTCTGGGTGTGCTGCTTTGCCCTAGAGCTGAAAGGCACAACGTGCAGGCTTCTTTCCAAAGGGCGAGTTGGGCCCCACAGCATCTTGCTTCCAGCTCTTTGGGAAGCTAAGAAACAACTCGCTCTGCACAGTGCTCTTAGAGCCTACCGGGAACATCTCTTCCAAAGGCCTGTGAAACGCAGTTTCTTTGCAGGCCTGGTCTGGCTGAAGTAGGACTTCTGCTCTGGGTGTGCTACTTTGCCCTAGAGCTGAAAGGCACAACGTGCAGGCTTCTTTCCAAAGGGCGAGTTGGGCCCCACAGCATCTTGCTTCCAGATCTTTGGGAAGCTAAGAAACAACTCGCTCTGCACAGTGCTCTTACAGCCTACCGGGAACATCTCTTCCAAAGGCCTGTGAAACGCAGTTTCTTTGCAGGCCTGATCTGGGTGAAGTAGGACTTCTGCTCTGGGTGTGCTACTTTGCCCTAGAGCTGAAAGGCACAACGTGCAGGCTTCTTTCCAAAGGGCGAGTTGGGCCCCACAGCATCTTGCTTCCAGCTCTTTGGGAAGCTGAGAAACAACTCGCTCTGCACAGTGCTCTTACAGCCTACCGGGAACATCTCTTCCAAAGGCCTGTGAAACGCAGTTTCTTTGCAGGCCTGATCTGGCTGAACTAGGACTTCTGCTCTGGGTGTGCTCCATTGCCCTAGAGCTGAAAGGCACAACGTGCAGGCTTCCTTCCAAGGGGCGAGTTGGGCCCCACAGCATCTTGCTTCCAGCTCTTTGGGAAGCTAAGAAACAACTCGCTCTGCACAGTGGTCTTACAGCCTAGTGGGAACATCTCTTCCAAAGGCCTGTGAAACGCAGTTTCTTTGCAGGCCTGATCTGGCTGAAGTAGGACTTCTGCTCTGGGTGTGCTACTTTGCCCTAGAGCTGAAAGGCACAACGTGCAGGCTTCTTTCCAAAGGGCGAGTTGGGCCCCACAGCATCTTGCTTCCAGCTCTTTGGGAAGCTAAGAAACAACTCGCTCTGCACAGTTCTCTTATAGCCTACCGGGAACATCTCTTCCAAAGGCCTGTGAAACGCAGTTTCTTTGCAGGACTCATCTGGCTGAAGTAGGACTTCTGCTCTGGGTGTGCTCCATTGCCCTAGAGCTGAAAGGCACAACGTGCAGGCTTCCTTCCAAAGGGCGAGTTGGGCCCCACAGCATCTTGCTTCCAGCTCTTTGGGAAGCTAAGAAACAACTCGCTCTGCACAGTGCTCTTACAGCCTAGGGGGAACATCTCTTCCAAAGGCCTGTGAAACGCAGTTTCTTTGCAGGCCTGATCTGGCTAAAGTAGGACTTCTGCTCTGGGTGTGCTACTTTGCCCTAGAGCTGAAAGGCACAACGTGCAGGCTTCTTTCCAAAGGGCGAGTTGGGCCCCACAGCAACTTGCTTCCAGCTCTTTGGGAAGCTAAGAAACAACTCGCTCTGCACAGTGCTCTTACAGCCTACGGTGAACATCTCTTCCAAAGGCCTGTGAAACACAGTTTCTTTTCAGGCCTGATCTGGGTGAAGTAGGACTTCTTCTCTGGGTTTGCTGCTTTGCCCTATAGTTGAAAGGCACAACGTGCAGGCTTCTTTCCAAAGGGCGAGTTGGGCCCCACAGCATCTTTCTTCCAGCTCTTTGGGAAGCTAAGAAACAACTCGCTCTGCACAGTGCTCTTACAGCCTACCGGGAACATCTCTTGATAAGGCCTGTGAAACGCAGTTTCTTTGCAGGCCTGATCTGGCTGAAGTAGGACTTCTGCTCTGGGTGTGCTACTTTGCCCTAGAGCTGAAAGGCACAACGTGCAGGCTTCTTTCCAGAGGGCGAGTTGGGCCCCACAGCATCTTGCTTCCAGCTCTTTGGGAAGCTAAGAAACCACTCGCTCTGCACAGTGCTCTTACAGCCTACCGGGAACATCTCTTCCAAGGGCCTGTGAAACGCACTTTCTTTGCAGGCCTGATCTGGCTGAAGTAGGACTTCTGCTCTGGGTGTGCTACTTTGCCCTAGAGCTGAAAGGCACAACGTGCAGGCTTCTTTCCAAAGGGAAAGTTGGGCCCCACAGCATCTTGCTTCCAGCTCTTTGGGAAGCTGAGAAACAACTCGCTCTGCACAGTGCTCTTACAGCCTACCGGGAACATCTCTTCCAAAGGCCTGTGAAACGCAGTTTCTTTGCAGGCCTGATCTGGCTGAAGTAGGACTTCTGCTCTGGGTGTGCTACTTTGCCCTAGAGCTGAAAGGCACAACGTGCAGGCTTCTTTCCAAAGGGCGAGTTGGGCCCCACAGCATCTTGCTTCCAGCTCTTTGGGAAGCTAAGAAACAACTCGCTCTGCACAGTCTCTTACAGCCTACGGGGAACGTCTCTTCCAAAGGCCTGTTAATCGCAGTTTCTTTGCAGGCCTGATCTGTCTGAAGTAGGACTTCTGCTCTGGGTGTGCTACTTTGCCCTAGAGCTGAAAGGCACAACGTGCAGGCTTCTTTCCAAAGGGCGAGTTGGGCCCCACAGCATCTTGCTTCCAGCTCTTTGGGAAGCTAAGAAACAACTCGCTCTGCACAGTTCTCTTACAGCCTACCGGGAACATCTCTTCCAAAGGCCTGTGAAACGCAGTTTCTTTGCAGGCCTGATCTGGCTGAAGTAGGACTTCTGCTCTGGGTGTGCTACTTTGCCCTAGAGCTGAAAGGCACAACGTGCAGGCTTCTTTCCAAAGGGCGAGTTGGGCCCCACAGCATCTTGCTTCCAGCTCTTTGGGAAGCTGAGAAACAACTCGCTCTGCACAGTGCTCTTACAGCCTACCGGGAACATCTCTTCCAAAGGCCTGTGAAACGCAGTTTCTTTGCCGGCCTGATCTGGCTGAAGTAGGACTTCTGCTCTGGGTGTGCTCCATTGCCCTAGAGCTGAAAGGCACAACGTGCAGGCTTCTTTCCAAAGGGCGAGTTGGGCCCCACAGCATCTGGCTTCCAGCCCTTTAGGAAGCTAAGAAACAACTCGCTCGGCACAGTGCTCTTACAGCCTACCGGGAACATCTCTTCCAAAGGCCTGTGAAACACAGTGTCTTTGACTGGCTGGTCTGGCTGAAGTAGGACTTCTGCTCTGGGTGTGCTACTTTGCCCTAGAGCTGAAAGGCACAACGTGCAGGCTTCTTTCCAAGGGGCGAGTTGGGCCCCACAGCATCTTGCTTCCAGCTCTTTGGGAAGCTAAGAAACAACTCGCTCTGCACAGTGCTCTTACAGCCTACCGGGAACATCTCTTCCAAAGGCCTGTGAAACGCAGTTTCTTTGCAGGCCTGATCTGGCTGAAGTAGGACTTCTGCTCTGGGTGTGCTACTTTGCCCTAGAGCTGAAAGGCACAACGTGCAGGCTTCTTTCCAAAGGGCGAGTTGGGCCCCACAGCATCTTGCTTCCAGCTCTTTGGGAACCTAAGAAACAACTCGTTCTGCACAGTGCTCTTACAGCCTACCGGGAACATCTCTTCCAAAGGCCTGTGAAACGCAGTTTCTTTGCAGGCCTGATCTGGCTGAAGTAGGACTTCTGCTCTGGGTGTGCTACTTTGCCCTAGAGCTGAAAGGCACAACGTGCAGGCTTCTTTCCAAAGGGCGAGTTGGGCCCCACAGCATCTTGCTTCCAGCTCTTTGGGAAGCTAAGAAACCACTCGCTCTGCACAGTGCTCTTACAGCCTACCGGGAACATCTCTTCCAAAGGCCTGTGAAACGCAGTTTCTTTGCAGGCCTGATCTGGCTGAAGTAGGACTTCTGCTCTGGGTGCGCTACTTTGCCCTAGAGCTGAAAGGCACAACGTGCAGGCTTCTTTCCAAAGGGCGAGCTGGGCCCCACAGCATCTTGCTTCCAGCTCTTTGGGAACCTAAGAAACAACTCGCTCTGCACAGTGCTCTTACAGCCTACCGGGAACATCTCTTCCAAAGGCCTGTGAAACGCAGTTTCTTTGCAGGCCTGATCTGGCTGAAGTAGGACTTCTGCTCTGCGTGTGCTACTTTGCCCTAGAGCTGAAAGGCACAACGTGCAGGCTTCTTTCCAAAGGGCGAGTTGGGCCCCACAGAATCTTGCTTCCAGCGCTTTGGGAAGCTAAGAAACAACTCGCTCTGCACAGTGCTCTTAGAGCCTACCGGGAACATCTCTTCCAAAGGCCTGTGAAACACAGTTTCTTTGCAGGCCTGATCTGGCTGAAGTAGGACTTCTGCTCTGGGTGTGCTACTTTGCCCTAGAGCTGAAAGGCACAACGTGCAGGCTTCTTTCCAAAGGGCGAGTTGGGCCCCACAGCATCTTGCTTCCAGCTCTTTGGGAAGCTAAGAAACAACTCGCTCTGCACAGTGCTCTTACAGCCTACCGGGAACATCTCTTCCAAAGGCCTGTGAAACGCAGTTTCTTTGCAGGCCTGATCTGGCTGGAGTAGGACTTCTGCTCTGGGTGTACTACTTTGCCCTAGAGCTGAAAGGCACAACGTGCAGGCTTCTTTCCAAGGGGCGAGTTGGGCCCCACAGCATCTTGCTTCCAGCTCTTTGGGAAGCTAAGAAACAACTCGCTCTGCACAGTGCTCTTACAGCCTACCAGGAACATCTCTTCCAAAGGCCTGTGAAACCCAGTTTCTTTGCAGGCCTGATCTGGCTGAAGTAGGACTTCTGCTCTGGGTGTGCTACTTTGCCCTAGAGCTGAAAGGCACAACGTGCTGGCTTCTTTCCAAAGGGCGAGTTGGGCCCCACAGCATCTTGCTTCCAGCTCTTTGGAAAGCTAAGAAACAACTCGCTCTGCACAGTCCTCTTACAGCCTAGCGGGAACAGCTCTTCCAAAGGCCTGTGAAACGCAGTTTCTTTGCAGGCCTGATCTGGCTGAAGTAGGACTTCTGCTCTGGGTGTGCTACTTTGCCCTAGAGCTGAAAGGCACAACGTGCACGCTTCTTTCCAAAGGGCGAGTTGGGCCCCACAGCATCTTGCTTCCAGCTCTTTGGGAAGCTAAGAAACAACTCGCTCTGCACAGTGCTCTTACAGCCTACCGGGAACATCTCTTCCAAGGGCCTGTGAAACGCAGTTTCTTTGCAGGCCTGATCTGGCTGAAGTGGGACTTCTGCTCTGGGTGTGCTACTTTGCCCTAGAGCTGAAAGGCACAACGTGCAGGCTTCTTTCCAAAGGGAAAGTTGGGCCCCACAGCATCTTGCTTCCAGCTCTTTGGGAAGCAAAGAAACAACTCGCTCTGCACAGTGCTCTTACAGCCTACCGGGAACATCTCTTCCAAAGGCCTGTGAAACGCAGTTTCTTTGCAGGCCTGATCTGGCTGAAGTAGGACTTCTGCTCTGGGTGTGCTACTTTGCCCTAGAGCTGAAAGGCACAACGTGCAGGCTTCTTTCCAAAGGGCGAGTTGGGCCCCACAGCATCTTGCTTCCAGCTCTTTGGGAAGCTGAGAAACAACTCGCTCTGCACAGTGCTCTTACAGCCTACCGGGAACATCTCTTCCAAAGGCCTGTGAAACGCAGTTTCTTTGCAGGCCTGATCTGGCTGAAGTAGGACTTCTGCTCTGGGTGTGCTACTTTGCCCTAGAGCTGAAAGGCACAACGTGCAGGCTTCTTTCCAAAGGGTGAGTTGGGCCCCACAGCATCTTGCTTCCAGCTCTTTGGGAAGCTAAGAAACAACTCGCTCTGCACAGTCTCTTACAGCCTACGGGGAACGTCTCTTCCAAAGGCCTGTTAATCGCAGTTTCTTTGCAGGCCTGATCTGTCTGAAGTAGGACTTCTGCTCTGGGTGTGCTACTTTGCCCTAGAGCTGAAAGGCACAACGTGCAGGCTTCTTTCCAAAGGGCGAGTTGGGCCCCACAGCATCTTGCTTCCAGCTCTTTGGGAAGCTAAGAAACAACTCGCTCTGCACAGTGCTCTTACAGCCTACCGGGAACATCTCTTCCAAAGGCCTGTGAAACGCAGTTTCTTTGCAGGCCTGATCTGGCTGAAGTAGGACTTCTGCTCTGGGTGTGCTACTTTGCCCTAGAGCTGAAAGGCACAACGTGCAGGCTTCTTTCCAAAGGGCGAGTTGGGCCCCACAGCATCTTGCTTCCAGCTCTTTGGGAAGCTGAGAAACAACTCGCTCTGCACAGTGCTCTTACAGCCTACCGGGAACATCTCTTCCAAAGGCCTGTGAAACGCAGTTTCTTTGCAGGCGTGATCTGGCTGAAGTAGGACTTCTGCTCTGGGTGTGCTACTTTGCCCTAGAGCTGAAAGGCACAACGTGCAGGCTTCTTTCCAAAGGGCGAGTTGGGCCCCACAGCATCTTGCTTCCAGCTCTTTGGGAAGCTAAGAAACAACTCGCTCTGCACAGTGCTCTTACAGCCTACCGGGAACATCTCTTCCCAAGGCCTGTGAAACGCAGTTTCTTTGCAGGCCTGATCTGGCTGAAGTAGGACTTCTGCTCTGGGTGTGCTCCATTGCCCTAGAGCTGAAAGGCACAACGTGCAGGCTTCCTTCCAAAGGGCGAGTTGGGCCCCACAGCATCTTGCTTCCAGCTCTTTGGGAAGCTAAGAAACAACTCGCTCTGCACAGTGGTCTTACAGCCTAGTGGGAACATCTCTTCCAAAGGCCTGTGAAACGCAGTTTCTTTGCAGGACTCATCTGGCTGAAGTAGGACTTCTGCTCTGGGTGTGCTACTTTGCCCTAGAGCTGAAAGGCACAACGTGCAGGCTTCTTTCCAAAGGGCGAGTTGGGCCCCACAGCATCTTGCTTCCAGCTCTTTGGGAAGCTAAGAAACAACTCGCTCTGCACAGTGCTCTTACAGCCTACCGGGAACATCTCTTCCAAAGGCCTGTGAAACGCAGTTTCTTTGCAGGCGTGATCTGGCTGAAGTAGGACTTCTGCTCTGGGTGTGCTCCATTGCCCTAGAGCTGAAAGGCACAACGTGCAGGCTTCCTTCCAAAGGGCGAGTTGGGCCCCACAGCATCTTGCTTCCAGCTCTTTGGGAAGCTAAGAAACAACTCGCTCTGCACAGTGCTCTTACAGCCTAGGGGGAACATCTCTTCCAAAGGTCTGTGAAACGCAGTTTCTTTGCAGGCCTGATCTGGCTGAAGTAGGACTTCTGCTCTGGGTGTGCTACTTTGCTCTAGAGCTGAAAGGCACAACGTGCAGGCTTCTTTCCAAAGGGCGAGTTGGGCCCCACAGCATCTTGCTTCCAGCTCTTTGGGAAGCTGATAAACAACTCGCTCTGCACAGTGGTCTTACAGCCTACCGGGAACATCTCTTCCAAAGGCCTGTGAAACGCAGTTTCTTTGCAGGCGTGATCTGGCTGAAGTAGCACTTCTGCTCTCGGTGTGCTACTTTGCCCTAGAGCTGAAAGGCACAACGTGCAGGCTTCTTTCCAAAGGGCGAGTTGGGCCCCACAGCATCTTGCTTCCAGCTCTTTGGGAAGCTGAGAAACAACTCGCTCTGCACAGTGCTCTTACAGCCTACCGGGAACATCTCTTCCAAAGGCCTGTGAAACGCAGTTTCTTTGCAGGCCTGATCTGGCTGAAGTAGGACTTCTGCTCTGGGTGTGCTACTTTGCCCTAGAGCTGAAAGGCACAACGTGCAGGCTTCTTTCCAAAGGGCGAGTTGGGCCCCACAGCATCTTGCTTCCAGCTCTTTGGGAAGCTAAGAAACAACTCGCTCTGCACAGTGCTCTTACAGCCTACCGGGAACAGCTCTTCCAAAGGCCTGTGAAACGCAGTTTCTTTGCAGGCCTGATCTGGCTGAAGTAGGACTTCTGCTCTGGGTGTGCTACTTTGCCCTAGAGCTGAAAGGCACAACGTGCAGGCTTCTTTCCAAAGGGCGAGTTGGGCCCCACAGCATCTTGCTTCCAGCTCTTTGGGAAGCTAAGAAACAATTCGCTCTGCACAGTGCTCTTACAGCCTACCGGGAACATCTCTTCCAAAGGCCTGTGAAACGCAGTTTCTTTGCAGGCCTATTCTGGCTGAAGTAGGACTTCTGCTCTGGGTGTGCCACTGCCCTAGAGCTGAAAGGCACAACGTGCAGGGTTCTTTCCAGAGGGCGAGTTGGGCCCCACAGCATCTTGCTTCCAGCTCTTTGTGAAGCTAAGAAACAACTCGCTCTGCACAGTGCTCTTACAGCCTACCGGGAACATCTCTTCCAAAGGCCTGTGAAACACAGTTTCTTTGAAGGCCTGGTCTGGCTGAAGTAGGAGTTCTGCTCTGAGTGTGCTACTTTGCCCTAGAGCTGAAAAGCACAACGTGCAGGCTTCTTTCCAAAGGGCGAGTAGGGCCCCACAGCATCTTGCTTCCAGCTCTTTGGGAACCTCAGAAACAACTCGCTCTGCACAGTGCTCTTACAGCCTACCGGGAACATCTCTTCCAAAGGCCTGTGAAACGCAGTTTCTTTGCAGGCCTGATCTGGCTGAAGTAGGACTTCTGCTCTGGGTGTGCTACTTTGCCCTAGAGCTGAAAGGCACAACGTGCAGGCTTCTTTCCAAAGGGCGAGTTGGGCCCCACAGCATCTTGCTTCCAGCTCTTTGGGAAGCTAAGAAACAACTCGCTCTGCACAGTGCTCTTACAGCCTAGTGGGAACATCTCTTCCAAAGGCCTGTGAAACGCAGTTTCTTTGCAGGCCTGATCTGGCTGCAGTAGGACTTCTGCTCTGGGTGTGCTACTTTGCCATAGAGCTGAAAGGCACAACGTGCAGGCTTCTTTCCAAAGGGCGAGTTGGGCCCCACAGCATCTTGCTTCCAGCTCTTTGGGAAGCTAAGAAACAACTCGCTCTGCACAGTGCTCTTACAGCCTACCGGGAACATCTCTTCCAAAGGCCTGTGAAACGCAGTTTCTTTGCAGGCCTGATCTGGCTGAAGTAGGACTTCTGCTCTGGGTGTGCTACTTTGCCCTAGAGCTGAAAGGCACAACGTGCAGGCTTCTTTCCAAAGGGCGAGTTGGGCCCCACAGCATCTTGCTTCCAGCTCTTTGGGAAGCTGAGAAACAACTCGCTCTGCACAGTGCTCTTACAGCCTACCGGGAACATCTCTTCCAAAGGCCTGTGAAACGCAGTTTCTTTGCAGGCCTGATCTGGCTGAAGTAGGACTTCTGCTCTGGGTGTGCTACTTTGCCCTAGAGCTGAAAGGCACAACGTGCAGGCTTCTTTCCAAAGGGCGAGTTGGGCCCCACAGCATCTTGCTTCCAGCTCTTTGGGAAGCTAAGAAACAACTCGCTCTGCACAGTGCTCTTACAGCCTAGTGGGAACATCTCTTCCAAAGGCCTGTGAAACACAGTTTCTTTGCAGGCCTGATCTGGCTGCAGTAGGACTTCTGCTCTGGGTGTGCTACTTTGCCATAGAGCTGAAAGGCACAACGTGCAGGCTTCTTTCCAAAGGGCGAGTTGGGCCCCACAGCATCTTGCTTCCAGCTCTTTGGGAAGCTAAGAAACAACTCGCTCTGCACAGTGCTCTTACAGCCTACCGGGAACATCTCTTCCAAAGGCCTGTGAAACGCAGTTTCTTTGCAGGCCTGATCTGGCTGAAGTAGGACTTCTGCTCTGGGTGTGCTACTTTGCCCTAGAGCTGAAAGGCACAACGTGCAGGCTTCTTTCCAAAGGGCGAGTTGGGCCCCACAGCATCTTGCTTCCAGCTCTTTGGGAAGCTGAGAAACAACTCGCTCTGCACAGTGCTCTTACAGCCTACCGGGAACATCTCTTCCAAAGGCCTGTGAAACGCAGTTTCTTTGCAGGCCTGATCTGGCTGAAGTAGGACTTCTTCTCTGGGTGTGCTGCTTTGCCCTAGAGCTGAAAGGCACAACGTGCAGGCTTCTTTCCAAAGGGCGAGTTGGGCCCCACAGCATCTTGCTTCCAGCTCTTTGGGAAGCTAAGAAACAACTCGCTCTGCACAGTGCTCTTAGAGCCTACCGGGAACATCTCTTCCAAAGGCCTGTGAAACGCAGTTTCTTTGCAGGCCTGGTCTGGCTGAAGTAGGACTTCTGCTCTGGGTGTGCTACTTTGCCCTAGAGCTGAAAGGCACAACGTGCAGGCTTCTTTCCAAAGGGCGAGTTGGGCCCCACAGCATCTTGCTTCCAGATCTTTGGGAAGCTAAGAAACAACTCGCTCTGCACAGTGCTCTTACAGCCTACCGGGAACATCTCTTCCAAAGGCCTGTGAAACGCAGTTTCTTTGCAGGCCTGATCTGGCTGAAGTAGGACTTCTGCTCTGGGTGTGCTACTTTGCCCTAGAGCTGAAAGGCACAACGTGCAGGCTTCTTTCCAAAGGGCGAGTTGGGCCCCACAGCATCTTGCTTCCAGCTCTTTGGGAAGCTAAGAAACAACTCGCTCTGCACAGTGCTCTTACAGCCTAGTGGGAACATCTCTTCCAAAGGCCTGTGAAACACAGTTTCTTTGCAGGCCTGATCTGGCTGCAGTAGGACTTCTGCTCTGGGTGTGCTACTTTGCCATAGAGCTGAAAGGCACAACGTGCAGGCTTCTTTCCAAAGGGCGAGTTGGGCCCCACAGCATCTTGCTTCCAGCTCTTTGGGAAGCTAAGAAACAACTCGCTCTGCACAGTGCTCTTACAGCCTACCGGGAACATCTCTTCCAAAGGCCTGTGAAACGCAGTTTCTTTGAAGGCCTGATCTGGCTGAAGTAGGACTTCTGCTCTGGGTGTGCTACTTTGCCCTAGAGCTGAAAGGCACAACGTGCAGGCTTCTTTCCAAAGGGCGAGTTGGGCCCCACAGCATCTTGCTTCCAGCTCTTTGGGAAGCTGAGAAACAACTCGCTCTGCACAGTGCTCTTACAGCCTACCGGGAACATCTCTTCCAAAGGCCTGTGAAACGCAGTTTCTTTGCAGGCCTGATCTGGCTGAAGTAGGACTTCTTCTCTGGGTGTGCTGCTTTGCCCTAGAGCTGAAAGGCACAACGTGCAGGCTTCTTTCCAAAGGGCGAGTTGGGCCCCACAGCATCTTGCTTCCAGCTCTTTGGGAAGCTAAGAAACAACTCGCTCTGCACAGTGCTCTTACAGCCTACCGGGAACATCTCTTCCAAAGGCCTGTGAAACGCAGTTTCTTTGCAGGCCTGATCTGGCTGAAGTAGGACTTCTGCTCTGGGTGTGCTACTTTGCCCTAGAGCTGAAAGGCACAACGTGCAGGCTTCTTTCCAGAGGGCGAGTTGGGCCCCACAGCATCTTGCTTCCAGCTCTTTGTGAAGCTAAGAAACAACTCGCTCTGCACAGTGCTCTTACAGCCTACTGGGAACATCTCTTCCAAAGGCCTGTGAAGCACAGTTTCTTTGAAGGCCTGGTCTGGCTGAAGTAGGAGTTCTGCTCTGAGTGTGCTACTTTGCCCTAGAGCTGAAAAGCACAACGTGCAGGCTTCTTTCCAAAGGGCGAGTAGGGCCCCACAGCATCTTGCTTCCAGCTCTTTGGGAAGCTAAGAAACAACTCGCTCTGCACAGTGCTCTTACAGCCTACCGGGAACATCTCTTCCAAAGGCCTGTGAAACGCAGTTTCTTTGCAGGCCTGATCTGGCTGAAGTAGGACTTCTGCTCTGGGTGTGCTACTTTGCCCTAGAGCTGAAAGGCACAACGTGCAGGCTTCTTTCCAAAGGGCGAGTTGGGCCCCACAGCATCTTGCTTCCAGATCTTTGGGAAGCTAAGAAACAACTCGCTCTGCACAGTGCTCTTACAGCCTACCGGGAACATCTCTTCCAAAGGCCTGTGAAACGCAGTTTCTTTGCAGGCCTGATCTGGCTGAAGTAGGACTTCTGCTCTGGGTGTGCTACTTTGCCCTAGAGCTGAAAGGCACAACGTGCAGGCTTCTTTCCAAAGGGCGAGTTGGGCCCCACAGCATCTTGCTTCCAGCTCTTTGGGAAGCTGAGAAACAACTCGCTCTGCACAGTGCTCTTAGAGCCTACCGGGAACATCTCTTCCAAAGGCCTGTGAAACGCAGTTTCTTTGCAGGCCTGGTCTGGCTGAAGTAGGACTTCTGCTCTGGGTGTGCTACTTTGCCCTAGAGCTGAAAGGCACAACGTGCAGGCTTCTTTCCAAAGGGCGAGTTGGGCCCCACAGCATCTTGCTTCCAGATCTTTGGGAAGCTAAGAAACAACTCGCTCTGCACAGTGCTCTTACAGCCTACCGGGAACATCTCTTCCAAAGGCCTGTGAAACGCAGTTTCTTTGCAGGCCTGATCTGGCTGAAGTAGGACTTCTTCTCTGGGTGTGCTACTTTGCCCTAGAGCTGAAAGGCACAACGTGCAGGCTTCTTTCCAAAGGGCGAGTTGGGCCCCACAGCATCTTGCTTCCAGCTCTTTGGGAAGCTAAGAAACAACTCGCTCTGCACAGTGCTCTTACAGCCTAGCGGGAACAGCTCTTCCAAAGGCCTGTGAAACGCAGTTTCTTTGCAGGCCTGATCTGGCTGAAGTAGGACTTCTGCTCTGGGTGTGCTACTTTGCCCTAGAGCTGAAAGGCACAACGTGCAGGCTTCTTTCCAAAGGGCGAGTTGGGCCCCACAGCATCTTGCTTCCAGCTCTTTGGGAAGCTAGGAAACAACTCGCTCTGCACAGTGCTCTTACAGCCTACCGGGAACATCTCTTCCAAAGGCCTGTGAAACGCAGTTTCTTTGCAGGCCTGATCTGGCTGAAGTAGGACTTCTGCTCTGGGTGTGCTACTTTGCCCTAGAGCTGAAAGGCACAACGTGCAGGCTTCTTTCCAAAGGGCGAGTTGGGCCCCACAGCATCTTGCTTCCAGCTCTTTGGGAAGCTAAGAAACAACTCGCTCTGCACAGTTCTCTTATAGCGTACCGGGAACATCTCTTCCAAAGGCCTGTGAAACGCAGTTTCTTTGCAGGACTCATCTGGCTGAAGTAGGACTTCTGCTCTGGGTGTGCTCCATTGCCCTAGAGCTGAAAGGCACAACGTGCAGGCTTCCTTCCAAAGGGCGAGTTGGGCCCCACAGCATCTTGCTTCCAGCTCTTTGGGAAGCTAAGAAACAACTCGCTCTGCACAGTGCTCTTACAGCCTAGGGGGAACATCTCTTCCAAAGGCCTGTGAAACGCAGTTTCTTTGCAGGCCTGATCTGGCTAAAGTAGGACTTCTGCTCTGGGTGTGCTACTTTGCCCTAGAGCTGAAAGGCACAACGTGCAGGCTTCTTTCCAAAGGGCGAGTTGGGCCCCACAGCAACTTGCTTCCAGCTCTTTGGGAAGCTAAGAAACAACTCGCTCTGCACAGTGCTCTTACAGCCTACGGGGAACATCTCTTCCAAAGGCCTGTGAAACACAGTTTCTTTTCAGGCCTGATCTGGGTGAAGTAGGACTTCTTCTCTGGGTTTGCTGCTTAGCCCTATAGCTGAAAGGCACAACGTGCAGGCTTCTTTCCAAAGGGCGAGTTGGGCCCCACAGCATCTTGCTTCCAGCTCTTTGGGAAGCTAAGAAACAACTCGCTCTGCACAGTGCTCTTACAGCCTACCGGGAACATCTCTTCCAAAGGCCTGTGAAACGCAGTTTCTTTGCAGGCCTATTCTGGCTGAAGTAGGACTTCTGCTCTGGGTGTGCTACTTTGCCCTAGAGCTGAAAGGCACAACGTGCAGGCTTCTTTCCAAAGGGCGCGTTGGGCCCCACAGCATCTTGCTTCCAGCTCTTTGGGAAGCTAAGAAACAACTCGCTCTGCACAGTGCTCTTACAGCCTAGTGGGAACATCTCTTCCAAAGGCCTGTGAAACGCAGTTTCTTTGCAGGCCTGATCTGGCTGCAGTAGGACTTCTGCTCTGGGTGTGCTACTTTGCCATAGAGCTGAAAGGCACAACGTGCAGGCTTCTTTCCAAAGGGCGAGTTGGGCCCCACAGCATCTTGCTTCCAGCTCTTTGGGAAGCTAAGAAACAACTCGCTCTGCACAGTGCTCTTACAGCCTACCGGGAACATCTCTTCCAAAGGCCTGTGAAACGCAGTTTCTTTGCAGGCCTGATCTGGCTGAAGTAGGACTTCTGCTCTGGGTGTGCTACTTTGCCCTAGAGCTGAAAGGCACAACGTGCAGGCTTCTTTCCAAAGGGCGAGTTGGGCCCCACAGCATCTTGCTTCCAGCTCTTTGGGAAGCTGAGAAACAACTCGCTCTGCACAGTGCTCTTACAGCCTACCGGGAACATCTCTTCCAAAGGCCTGTGAAACGCAGTTTCTTTGCAGGCCTGATCTGGCTGAAGTAGGACTTCTGCTCTGGGTGTGCTACTTTGCCCTAGAGCTGAAAGGCACAACGTGCAGGCTTCTTTCCAAAGGGCGAGTTGGGCCCCACAGCATCTTGCTTCCAGCTCTTTGGGAAGCTGAGAAACAACTCGCTCTGCACAGTGCTCTTACAGCCTGCCGGGAACATCTCTTCCAAAGGCCTGTGAAACGCAGTTTCTTTGCAGGCCTGATCTGGCTGAAGTAGGACTTCTGCTCTGGGTGTGCTACTTTGCCCTAGAGCTGAAAGGCACAACGTGCAGGCTTCTTTCCAAAGGGCGAGTTGGGCCCCACAGCATCTTGCTTCCAGCTCTTTGGGAAGCTAAGAAACAACTCGCTCTGCACAGTGCTCTTACAGCCTACCGGGAACATCTCTTCCAAACGCCTGTGAAACGCAGTTTCTTTGCAGGCCTGATCTGGCTGAAGTAGGACTTCTGCTCTGGGTGTGCTACTTTGCCCTAGAGCTGAAAGGCACAACGTGCAGGCTTCTTTCCAGAGGGCGAGTTGGGCCCCACAGCATCTTGCTTCCAGCTCTTGGGGAAGCTAATAAACAACTCGCTCTGCACAGTGCTCTTACAGCCTACGGGGAACATCTCTTCCAAAGGCCTGTGAAACACAGTTTCTTTTCAGGCCTGATCTGGGTGAAGTAGGACTTCTTCTCTGGGTGTGCTGCTTTGCCCTAGAGCTGAAAGGCACAACGTCCAGGCTTCTTTCCAAAGGGCGAGTTGGGCCCCACAGCATCTTGCTTCCAGCTCTTTGGGAAGCTAAGAAACAACTCGCTCTGCACAGTGCTCTTACAGCCTACCGGGAACATCTCTTCCAAAGGCCTGTGAAACGCAGTTTCTTTGCAGGCCTGATCTGGCTGCAGTAGGACTTCTGCTCTGGGTGTGCTACTTTGCCATAGAGCTGAAAGGCACAACGTGCAGGCTTCTTTCCAAAGGGCGAGTTGGGCCCCACAGCATCTTGCTTCCAGCTCTTTGGGAAGCTAAGAAACAACTCGCTCTGCACAGTGCTCTTACAGCCTACCGGGAACATCTCTTCCAAAGGCCTGTGAAACGCAGTTTCTTTGCAGGCCTGATCTGGCTGAAGTAGGACTTCTGCTCTGGGTGTGCTACTTTGCCCTAGAGCTGAAAGGCACAACGTGCAGGCTTCTTTCCAAAGGGCGAGTTGGGCCCGACAGCATCTTGCTTCCAGCTCTTTGGGAAGCTGAGAAACAACTCGCTCTGCACAGTGCTCTTACAGCCTGCCGGGAACATCTCTTCCAAAGGCCTGTGAAACGCAGTTTCTTTGCAGGCCTGATCTGGCTGAAGTAGGACTTCTGCTCTGGGTGTGCTACTTTGCCCTAGAGCTGAAAGGCACAACGTGCAGGCTTCTTTCCAAAGGGCGAGTTGGGCCCCACAGCATCTTGCTTCCAGCTCTTTGGGAAGCTAAGAAACAACTCGCTGTGCACAGTGCTCTTACAGCCTACCGGGAACATCTCTTCCAAACGCCTGTGAAACGCAGTTTCTTTGCAGGCCTGATCTGGCTGAAGTAGGACTTCTGCTCTGGGTGTGGTACTTTGCCCTAGAGCTGAAAGGCACAACGTGCAGGCTTCTTTCCAGAGGGCGAGTTGGGCCCCACAGCATCTTGCTTCCAGCTCTTGGGGAAGCTAATAAACAACTCGCTCTGCACAGTGCTCTTACAGCCTACCGGGAACATCTCTTCCAAAGGCCTGTGAAACACAGTTTCTTTTCAGGCCTGATCTGGGTGAAGTAGGACTTCTTCTCTGGGTGTGCTGCTTTGCCCTAGAGCTGAAAGGCACAACGTCCAGGCTTCTTTCCAAAGGGCGAGTTGGGCCCCACAGCATCTTGCTTCCAGCTCTTTGGGAAGCTAAGAAACAACTCGCTCTGCACAGTGCTCTTACAGCCTACCGGGAACATCTCTTCCAAAGGCCTGTGAAACGCAGTTTCTTTGCAGGCCTATTCTGGCTGAAGTAGGACTTCTGCTCTGGGTGTGCTACTTTGCCCTAGAGCTGAAAGGCACAACGTGCAGGCTTCTTTCCAGAGGGCGAGTTGGGCCCCACAGCATCTTGCTTCCAGCTCTTTGTGAAGCTAAGAAACAACTCGCTCTGCACAGTGCTCTTACAGGCTACCGGGAACATCTCTTCCAAAGGCCTGTGAAACGCAGTTTCTTTGAAGGCCTGGTCTGGCTGAAGTAGGAGTTCTGCTGTGAGTGTGCTACTTTGCCCTAGAGCTGAAAAGCACAACGTGCAGGCTTCTTTCCAAAGGGCGAGTAGGGCCCCACAGCATCTTGCTTCCAGCTCTTTGGGAACCTCAGAAACAACTCGCTCTGCACAGTGCTCTTACAGCCTACCGGGAACATCTCTTCCAAAGGCCTGTGAAACGCAGTTTCTTTGCAGGCCTGATCTGGCTGAAGTAGGAATTCTGCTCTGGGTGTGCTACTTTGCCCTAGAGCTGAAAGGCACAACGTGCAGGATTCTTTCCAAAGGGCGAGTTGGGCCCCACAGCATCTTGCTTCCAGCTCTTTGGGAAGCTAAGAAACAACTCGCTCTGCACAGTGCTCTTACAGCCTAGTGGGAACATCTCTTCCAAAGGCCTGTGAAACGCAGTTTCTTTGCAGGCCTGATCTGGCTGCAGTAGGACTTCTGCTCTGGGTGTGCTACTTTGCCATAGAGCTGAAAGGCACAACGTGCAGGCTTCTTTCCAAAGGGCGAGTTGGGCCCCACAGCATCTTGCTTCCAGCTCTTTGGGAAGCTAAGAAACAACTCGCTCTGCACAGTGCTCTTACAGCCTACCGGGAACATCTCTTCCAAAGGCCTGTGAAACGCAGTTTCTTTGCAGGCCTGATCTGGCTGAAGTAGGACTTCTGCTCTGGGTGTGCTACTTTGCCCTAAAGCTGAAAGGCACAACGTGCAGGCTTCTTTCCAAAGGGCGAGTTGGGCCCCACAGCATCTTGCTTCCAGCTCTTTGGGAAGCTGAGAAACAACTCGCTCTGCACAGTGCTCTTACAGCCTACCGGGAACATCTCTTCCAAAGGCCTGTGAAACGCAGTTTCTTTGCAGGCCTGATCTGGCTGAAGTAGGACTTCTGCTCTGGGTGTGCTACTTTGCCCTAGAGCTGAAAGGCACAACGTGCAGGCTTCTTTCCAAAGGGCGAGTTGGGCCCCACAGCATCTTGCTTCCAGCTCTTTGGGAAGCTAAGAAACAACTCGCTCTGCACAGTGCTCTTACAGCCTACCGGGAACATCTCTTCCAAACGCCTGTGAAACCCAGTTTCTTTGCAGGCCTGATCTGGCTGAAGTAGGACTTCTGCTCTGGGTGTGGTACTTTGCCCTAGAGCTGAAAGGCACAACGTGCAGGCTTCTTTCCAGAGGGCGAGTTGGGCCCCACAGCATCTTGCTTCCAGCTCTTGGGGAAGCTAATAAACAACTCGCTCTGCACAGTGCTCTTACAGCCTACGGGGAACATCTCTTCCAAAGGCCTGTGAAACACAGTTTCTTTGCAGGCCTGATCTGGCTGCAGTAGGACTTCTGCTCTGGGTGTGCTACTTTGCCATAGAGCTGAAAGGCACAACGTGCAGGCTTCTTTCCAAAGGGCGAGTTGGGCCCCACAGCATCTTGCTTCCAGCTCTTTGGGAAGCTAAGAAACAACTCGCTCTGCACAGTGCTCTTACAGCCTACCGGGAACATCTCTTCCAAAGGCCTGTGAAACGCAGTTTCTTTGCAGGCCTGATCTGGGTGAAGTAGGACTTCTGCTCTGGGTGTGCTACTTTGCCCTAGAGCTGAAAGGCACAACGTGCAGGCTTCTTTCCAAAGGGCGAGTTGGGCCCCACAGCATCTTGCTTCCAGCTCTTTGGGAAGCTGAGAAACAACTCGCTCTGCACAGTGCTCTTACAGCCTACCGGGAACATCTCTTCCAAAGGCCTGTGAAACGCAGTTTCTTTGCAGGCCTGATCTGGCTGAAGTAGGACTTCTTCTCTGGTTGTGCTGCTTTGCCCTAGAGCTGAAAGGCACAACGTGCAGGCTTCTTTCCAAAGGGCGAGTTGGGCCCCACAGCATCTTGCTTCCAGCTCTTTGGGAAGCTAAGAAACAACTCGCTCTGCACAGTGCTCTTACAGCCTACCGGGAACATCTCTTCCAAAGGCCTGTGAAACGCAGTTTCTTTGCAGGCCTATTCTGGCTGAAGTAATACTTCTGCTCTGGGTGTGCTACTTTGCCCTAGAGCTGAAAGGCACAACGTGCAGGCTTCTTTCCAGAGGGCGAGTTGGGCCCCACAGCATCTTGCTTCCAGCTCTTTGTGAAGCTAAGAAACAACTCGCTCTGCACAGTGCTCTTACAGCCTACCGGGAACATCTCTTCCAAAGGCCTGTGAAACACAGTTTCTTTGAAGGCCTGGTCTGGCTGAAGTAGGAGTTCTGCTCTGAGTGTGCTACTTTGCCCTAGAGCTGAAAAGCACAACGTGCAGGCTTCTTTCCAAAGGGCGAGTAGGGCCCCACAGCATCTTGCTTCCAGCTCTTTGGGAAGCTAAGAAACAACTCGCTCTGCACAGTGCTCTTACAGCCTACCGGGAACATCTCTTCCAAAGGCCTGTGAAACGCAGTTTCTTTGCAGGCCTGATCTGGCTGAAGTAGGACTTCTGCTCTGGGTGTGCTACTTTGCCCTAGAGCTGAAAGGCACAACGTGCAGGCTTCTTTCCAAAGGGCGAGTTGGGCCCCACAGCATCTTGCTTCCAGATCTTTGGGAAGCTAAGAAACAACTCGCTCTGCACAGTGCTCTTACAGCCTACCGGGAACATCTCTTCCAAAGGCCTGTGAAACGCAGTTTCTTTGCAGGCCTGATCTGGCTGAAGTAGGACTTCTGCTCTGGGTGTGCTACTTTGCCCTAGAGCTGAAAGGCACAACGTGCAGGCTTCTTTCCAAAGGGCGAGTTGGGCCCCACAGCATCTTGCTTCCAGCTCTTTGGGAAGCTGAGAAACAACTCGCTCTGCACAGTGCTCTTACAGCCTACCGGGAACATCTCTTCCAAAGGCCTGTGAAACGCAGTTTCTTTGCAGGCCTGATCTGGCTGAAGTAGGACTTCTGCTCTGGGTGTGCTACTTTGCCCTAGAGCTGAAAGGCACAACGTGCAGGCTTCTTTCCAAAGGGCGAGTTGGGCCCCACAGCATCTTGCTTCCAGCTCTTTGGGAAGCTGAGAAACAACTCGCTCTGCACAGTGCTCTTAGAGCCTACCGGGAACATCTCTTCCAAAGGCCTGTGAAACGCAGTTTCTTTGCAGGCCTGGTCTGGCTGAAGTAGGACTTCTGCTCTGGGTGTGCTACTTTGCCCTAGAGCTGAAAGGCACAACGTGCAGGCTTCTTTCCAAAGGGCGAGTTGGGCCCCACAGCATCTTGCTACCAGATCTTTGGGAAGCTAAGAAACAACTCGCTCTGCACAGTGCTCTTACAGCCTACCGGGAACATCTCTTCCAAAGGCCTGTGAAACGCAGTTTCTTTGCAGGAGTGATCTGGCTGAAGTAGGACTTCTGCTCTGGGTGTGCTACTTTGCCCTAGAGCTGAAAGGCACAACGTGCAGGCTTCTTTCCAAAGGGCGAGTTGGGCCCCACAGCATCTTGCTTCCAGCTCTTTGGGAAGCTAAGAAACAACTCGCTCTGCACAGTGCTCTTACAGCCTAGCGGGAACAGCTCTTCCAAAGGCCTGTGAAACGCAGTTTCTTTGCAGGCCTGATCTGGCTGAAGTAGGACTTCTGCTCTGGGTGTGCTACTTTGCCCTAGAGCTGAAAGGCACAACGTGCAGGCTTCTTTCCAAAGGGCGAGTTGGGCCCCACAGCATCTTGCTTCCAGCTCTTTGGGAAGCTAAGAAAAAACTCGCTCTGCACAGTGCTCTTACAGCCTACCGGGAACATCTCTTCCAAAGGCCTGTGAAACGCAGTTTCTTTGCAGGCCTGATCTGGCTGAAGTAGGACTTCTGCTCTGGGTGTGCTACTTTGCCCTAGAGCTGAAAGGCACAACGTGCAGGCTTCTTTCCAAAGGGCGAGTTGGGCCCCACAGCATCTTGCTTCCAGCTCTTTGGGAAGCTAAGAAACAACTCGCTCTGCACAGTTCTCTTATAGCCTACCGGGAACATCTCTTCCAAAGGCCTGTGAAACGCAGTTTCTTTGCAGGACTCATCTGGCTGAAGTAGGACTTCTGCTCTGGGTGTGCTCCATTGCCCTAGAGCTGAAAGGCACAACGTGCAGGCTTCCTTCCAAAGGGCGAGTTGGGCCCCACAGCATCTTGCTTCCAGCTCTTTGGGAAGCTAAGAAACAACTCGCTCTGCACAGTGCTCTTACAGCCTAGGGGGAACATCTCTTCCAAAGGCCTGTGAAACGCAGTTTCTTTGCAGGCCTGATCTGGCTAAAGTAGGACTTCTGCTCTGGGTGTGCTACTTTGCCCTAGAGCTGAAAGGCACAACGTGCAGGCTTCTTTCCAAAGGGCGAGTTGGGCCCCACAGCAACTTGCTTCCAGCTCTTTGGGAAGCTAAGAAACAAC
The DNA here is from genome assembly GCF_041296265.1 of Equus caballus. Classification (NCBI taxonomy): domain Eukaryota; kingdom Metazoa; phylum Chordata; class Mammalia; order Perissodactyla; family Equidae; genus Equus; species Equus caballus. The sequence goes on from NC_091689.1 coordinate 32,243,640, forward strand.
TCGCTCTGCACAGTGCTCTTACAGCCTACGGGGAACATCTCTTCCAAAGGCCTGTGAAACACAGTTTCTTTTCAGGCCTGATCTGGGTGAAGTAGGACTTCTTCTCTGGGTTTGCTGCTTTGCCCTATAGCTGAAAGGCACAACGTGCAGGCTTCTTTCCAAAGGGCGAGTTGGGCCCCACAGCATCTTGCTTCCAGCTCTTTGGGAAGCTAAGAAACAACTCGCTCTGCACAGTGCTCTTACAGCCTACCGGGAACATCTCTTGAAAAGGCCTGTGAAACGCAGTTTCTTTGCAGGCCTATTCTGGCTGAAGTAGGACTTCTGCTCTGGGTGTGCTACTTTGCCCTAGAGCTGAAAGGCACAACGTGCAGGCTTCTTTCCAAAGGGCGCGTTGGGCCCCACAGCATCTTGCTTCCAGCTCTTTGGGAAGCTAAGACACAACTCGCTCTGCACAGTGCTCTTACAGCCTAGTGGGAACATCTCTTCCAAAGGCCTGTGAAACGCAGTTTCTTTGCAGGCCTGATCTGGCTGCAGTAGGACTTCTGCTCTGGGTGTGCTACTTTGCCATAGAGCTGAAAGGCACAACGTGCAGGCTTCTTTCCAAAGGGCGAGTTGGGCCCCACAGCATCTTGCTTCCAGCTCTTTGGGAAGCTAAGAAACAACTCGCTCTGCACAGTGCTCTTACAGCCTACCGGGAACATCTCTTCCAAAGGCCTGTGAAACGCAGTTTCTTTGCAGGCCTGATCTGGCTGAAGTAGGACTTCTGCTCTGGGTGTGCTACTTTGCCCTAGAGCTGAAAGGCACAACGTGCAGGCTTCTTTCCAAAGGGCGAGTTGGGCCCCACAGCATCTTGCTTCCAGCTCTTTGGGAAGCTGAGAAACAACTCGCTCTGCACAGTGCTCTTACAGCCTACCGGGAACATCTCTTCCAAAGGCCTGTGAAACGCAGTTTCTTTGCAGGCCTGATCTGGCTGAAGTAGGACTTCTGCTCTGGGTGTGCTACTTTGCCCTAGAGCTGAAAGGCACAACGTGCAGGCTTCTTTCCAAAGGGCGAGTTTGGCCCCACAGCATCTTGCTTCCAGCTCTTTGGGAAGCTGAGAAACAACTCGCTCTGCACAGTGCTCTTACAGCCTGCCGGGAACATCTCTTCCAAAGGCCTGTGAAACGCAGTTTCTTTGCAGGCCTGATCTGGCTGAAGTAGGACTTCTGCTCTGGGTGTGCTACTTTGCCCTAGAGCTGAAAGGCACAACGTGCAGGCTTCTTTCCAGAGGGCGAGTTGGGCCCCACAGCATCTTGCTTCCAGCTCTTGGGGAAGCTAATAAACAGCTCGCTCTGCACAGTGCTCTTACAGCCTACGGGGAACATCTCTTCCAAAGGCCTGTGAAACACAGTTTCTTTTCAGGCCTGATCTGGGTGAAGTAGGACTTCTTCTCTGGGTGTGCTGCTTTGCCCTAGAGCTGAAAGGCACAACGTCCAGGCTTCTTTCCAAAGGGCGAGTTGGGCCCCACAGCATCTTGTTTCCAGCTCTTTGGGAAGCTAAGAAACAACTCGCTCTGCACAGTGCTCTTACAGCCTACCGGGAACATCTCTTCCAAAGGCCTGTGAAACGCAGTTTCTTTGCAGGCCTATTCTGGCTGAAGTAGGACTTCTGCTCTGGGTGTGCTACTTTGCCCTAGAGCTGAAAGGCACAACGTGCAGGCTTCTTTCCAAAGGGCGAGTTGGGCCCCACAGCATCTTGCTTCCAGCTCTTTGGGAAGCTGAGAAACAACTCGCTCTGCACAGTGCTCTTAGAGCCTACCGGGAACATCTCTTCCAAAGGCCTGTGAAACGCAGTTTCTTTGCAGGCCTGGTCTGGCTGAAGTAGGACTTCTGCTCTGGGTGTGCTACTTTGCCCTAGAGCTGAAAGGCACAACGTGCAGGCTTCTTTCCAAAGGGCGAGTTGGGCCCCACAGCATCTTGCTTCCAGATCTTTGGGAAGCTAAGAAACAACTCGCTCTGCACAGTGCTCTTACAGCCTACCGGGAACATCTCTTCCAAAGGCCTGTGAAACGCAGTTTCTTTGCAGGCCTGATCTGGCTGAAGTAGGACTTCTGCTCTGGGTGTGCTACTTTGCCCTAGAGCTGAAAGGCACAACGTGCAGGCTTCTTTCCAAAGGGCGAGTTGGGCCCCACAGCATCTTGCTTCCAGCTCTTTGGGAAGCTAAGAAACAACTCGCTCTGCACAGTGCTCTTACAGCCTAGCGGGAACAGCTCTTCCAAAGGCCTGTGAAACGCAGTTTCTTTGCAGGCCTGATCTGGCTGAAGTAGGACTTCTGCTCTGGGTGTGCTACTTTGCCCTAGAGCTGAAAGGCACAACGTGCAGGCTTCTTTCCAAAGGGCGAGTTGGGCCCCACAGCATCTTGCTTCCAGCTCTTTGGGAAGCTGAGAAACAACTCGCTCTGCACAGTGCTCTTACAGCCTACCGGGAACATCTCTTCCAAAGGCCTGTGAAACGCAGTTTCTTTGCAGGCCTGATCTGGCTGAAGTAGGACTTCTGCTCTGGGTGTGCTACTTTGCCCTAGAGCTGAAAGGCACAACGTGCAGGCTTCTTTCCAAAGGGCGAGTTGGGCCCCACAGCATCTTGCTTCCAGCTCTTTGGGAAGCTGAGAAACAACTCGCTCTGCACAGTGCTCTTACAGCCTGCCTGGAACATCTCTTCCAAAGGCCTGTGAAACGCAGTTTCTTTGCAGGCCTGATCTGGCTGAAGTAGGACTTCTGCTCTGGGTGTGCTACTTTGCCCTAGAGCTGAAAGGCACAACGTGCAGGCTTCTTTCCAGAGGGCGAGTTGGGCCCCACAGCATCTTGCTTCCAGCTCTTGGGGAAGCTAATAAACAGCTCGCTCTGCACAGTGCTCTTACAGCCTACGGGGAACATCTCTTCCAAAGGCCTGTGAAACACAGTTTCTTTTCAGGCCTGATCTGGGTGAAGTAGGACTTCTTCTCTGGGTGTGCTGCTTTGCCCTAGAGCTGAAAGGCACAACGTCCAGGCTTCTTTCCAAAGGGCGAGTTGGGCCCCACAGCATCTTGCTTCCAGCTCTTTGGGAAGCTAAGAAACAACTCGCTCTGCACAGTGCTCTTACAGCCTACCGGGAACATCTCTTCCAAAGGCCTGTGAAACGCAGTTTCTTTGCAGGCCTATTCTGGCTGAAGTAGGACTTCTGCTCTGGGTGTGCTACTTTGCCCTAGAGCTGAAAGGCACAACGTGCAGGCTTCTTTCCAAAGGGCGAGTTGGGCCCCACAGCATCTTGCTTCCAGCTCTTTGGGAAGCTGAGAAACAACTCGCTCTGCACAGTGCTCTTAGAGCCTACCGGGAACATCTCTTCCAAAGGCCTGTGAAACGCAGTTTCTTTGCAGGCCTGGTCTGGCTGAAGTAGGACTTCTGCTCTGGGTGTGCTACTTTGCCCTAGAGCTGAAAGGCACAACGTGCAGGCTTCTTTCCAAAGGGCGAGTTGGGCCCCACAGCATCTTGCTTCCAGATCTTTGGGAAGCTAAGAAACAACTCGCTCTGCACAGTGCTCTTACAGCCTACCGGGAACATCTCTTCCAAAGGCCTGTGAAACGCAGTTTCTTTGCAGGCCTGATCTGGCTGAAGTAGGACTTCTGCTCTGGGTGTGCTACTTTGCCCTAGAGCTGAAAGGCACAACGTGCAGGCTTCTTTCCAAAGGGCGAGTTGGGCCCCACAGCATCTTGCTTCCAGCTCTTTGGGAAGCTAAGAAACAACTCGCTCTGCACAGTGCTCTTACAGCCTAGCGGGAACAGCTCTTCCAAAGGCCTGTGAAACGCAGTTTCTTTGCAGGCCTGATCTGGCTGAAGTAGGACTTCTGCTCTGGGTGTGCTACTTTGCCCTAGAGCTGAAAGGCACAACGTGCAGGCTTCTTTCCAAAGGGCGAGTTGGGCCCCACAGCATCTTGCTTCCAGCTCTTTGGGAAGCTAAGAAACAACTCGCTCTGCACAGTGCTCTTACAGCCTACCGGGAACATCTCTTCCAAAGGCCTGTGAAACGCAGTTTCTTTGCAGGCCTGATCTGGCTGAAGTAGGACTTCTGCTCTGGGTGTGCTACTTTGCCCTAGAGCTGAAAGGCACAACGTGCAGGCTTCTTTCCAAAGGGCGAGTTGGGCCCCACAGCATCTTGCTTCCAGCTCTTTGGGAAGCTAAGAAACAACTCGCTCTGCACAGTTCTCTTATAGCCTACCGGGAACATCTCTTCCAAAGGCCTGTGAAACGCAGTTTCTTTGCAGGACTCATCTGGCTGAAGTAGGACTTCTGCTCTGGGTGTGCTCCATTGCCCTAGAGCTGAAAGGCACAACGTGCAGGCTTCCTTCCAAAGGGCGAGTTGGGCCCCACAGCATCTTGCTTCCAGCTCTTTGGGAAGCTAAGAAACAACTCGCTCTGCACAGTGCTCTTACAGCCTAGGGGGAACATCTCTTCCAAAGGCCTGTGAAACGCAGTTTCTTTGCAGGCCTGATCTGGCTAAAGTAGGACTTCTGCTCTGGGTGTGCTACTTTGCCCTAGAGCTGAAAGGCACAACGTGCAGGCTTCTTTCCAAAGGGCGAGTTGGGCCCCACAGCAACTTGCTTCCAGCTCTTTGGGAAGCTAAGAAACAACTCGCTCTGCACAGTGCTCTTACAGCCTACGGGGAACATCTCTTCCAAAGGCCTGTGAAACACAGTTTCTTTTCAGGCCTGATCTGGGTGAAGTAGGACTTCTTCTCTGGGTTTGCTGCTTTGCCCTATAGCTGAAAGGCACAACGTGCAGGCTTCTTTCCAAAGGGCGAGTTGGGCCCCACAGCATCTTGCTTCCAGCTCTTTGGGAAGCTAAGAAACAACTCGCTCTGCACAGTGCTCTTACAGCCTACCGGGAACATCTCTTGAAAAGGCCTGTGAAACGCAGTTTCTTTGCAGGCCTATTCTGGCTGAAGTAGGACTTCTGCTCTGGGTGTGCTACTTTGCCCTAGAGCTGAAAGGCACAACGTGCAGGCTTCTTTCCAAAGGGCGCGTTGGGCCCCACAGCATCTTGCTTCCAGCTCTTTGGGAAGCTAAGAAACAACTCGCTCTGCACAGTGCTCTTACAGCCTAGTGGGAACATCTCTTCCAAAGGCCTGTGAAACGCAGTTTCTTTGCAGGCCTGATCTGGCTGCAGTAGGACTTCTGCTCTGGGTGTGCTACTTTGCCATAGAGCTGAAAGGCACAACGTGCAGGCTTCTTTCCAAAGGGCGAGTTGGGCCCCACAGCATCTTGCTTCCAGCTCTTTGGGAAGCTAAGAAACAACTCGCTCTGCACAGTGCTCTTACAGCCTACCGGGAACATCTCTTCCAAAGGCCTGTGAAACGCAGTTTCTTTGCAGGCCTGATCTGGCTGAAGTAGGACTTCTGCTCTGGGTTTGCTACTTTGCCCTAGAGCTGAAAGGCACAACGTGCAGGCTTCTTTCCAAAGGGCGAGTTGGGCCCCACAGCATCTTGCTTCCAGCTCTTTGGGAAGCTGAGAAACAACTCGCTCTGCACAGTGCTCTTACAGCCTACCGGGAACATCTCTTCCAAAGGCCTGTGAAACGCAGTTTCTTTGCAGGCCTGATCTGGCTGAAGTAGGACTTCTGCTCTGGGTGTGCTACTTTGCCCTAGAGCTGAAAGGCACAACGTGCAGGCTTCTTTCCAAAGGTCGAGTTGGGCCCCACAGCATCTTGCTTCCAGCTCTTTGGGAAGCTGAGAAACAACTCGCTCTGCACAGTGCTCTTACAGCCTGCCGGGAACATCTCTTCCAAAGGCCTGTGAAACGCAGTTTCTTTGCAGGCCTGATCTGGCTGAAGTAGGACTTCTGCTCTGGGTGTGCTACTTTGCCCTAGAGCTGAAAGGCACAACGTGAAGGCTTCTTTCCAGAGGGCGAGTTGGGCCCCACAGCATCTTGCTTCCAGCTCTTGGGGAAGCTAATAAACAGCTCGCTCTGCACAGTGCTCTTACAGCCTACGGGGAACATCTCTTCCAAAGGGCTGTGAAACACAGTTTCTTTTCAGGCCTGATCTGGGTGAAGTAGGACTTCTTCTCTGGGTGTGCTGCTTTGCCCTAGAGCTGAAAGGCACAACGTCCAGGCTTCTTTCCAAAGGGCGAGTTGGGCCCCACAGCATCTTGCTTCCAGCTCTTTGGGAAGCTAAGAAACAACTCGCTCTGCACAGTGCTCTTACAGCCTACCGGGAACATCTCTTCCAAAGGCCTGTGAAACGCAGTTTCTTTGCAGGCCTATTCTGGCTGAAGTAGGACTTCTGCTCTAGGTGTGCTACTTTGCCCTAGAGCTGAAAGGCACAACGTGCAGGCTTCTTTCCAAAGGGCGAGTTGGGCCCCACAGCATCTTGCTTCCAGCTCTTTGTGAAGCTAAGAAACAACTCGCTCTGCACAGTGCTCTTACAGCCTACCGGGAACATCTCTTCCAAAGGCCTGTGAAACACAGTTTCTTTGAAGGCCTGGTCTGGCTGAAGTAGGAGTTCTGCTCTGAGTGTGCTACTTTGCCCTAGAGCTGAAAAGCACAACGTGCAGGCTTCTTTCCAAAGGGCGAGTAGGGCCCCACAGCATCTTGCTTCCAGCTCTTTGGGAACCTCAGAAACAACTCGCTCTGCACAGTGCTCTTAGAGCCTACCGGGAACATCTCTTCCAAAGGCCTGTGAAACGCAGTTTCTTTGCAGGCCTGATCTGGCTGAAGTAGGACTTCTGCTCTGGGTGTGCTACTTTGCCCTAGAGCTGAAAGGCACAACGTGCAGGCTTCTTTCCAAAGGGCGAGTTGGGCCCCACAGCATCTTGCTTCCAGCTCTTTGGGAAGCTAAGAAACAACTCGCTCTGCACAGTGCTCTTACAGCCTAGTGGGAACATCTCTTCCAAAGGCCTGTGACACGCAGTTTCTTTGCAGGCCTGATCTGGCTGCAGTAGGACTTCTGCTCTGGGTGTGCTACTTTGCCATAGAGCTGAAAGGCACAACGTGCAGGCTTCTTTCCAAAGGGCGAGTTGGGCCCCACAGCATCTTGCTTCCAGCTCTTTGGGAAGCTAAGAAACAACTCGCTCTGCACAGTGCTCTTACAGCCTACCGGGAACATCTCTTCCAAACGCCTGTGAAACGCAGTTTCTTTGCAGGCCTGATCTGGCTGAAGTAGGACTTCTGCTCTGGGTGTGGTACTTTGCCCTAGAGCTGAAAGGCACAACGTGCAGGCTTCTTTCCAGAGGGCGAGTTGGGCCCCACAGCATCTTGCTTCCAGCTCTTGGGGAAGCTAATAAACAACTCGCTCTGCACAGTGCTCTTACAGCCTACGGGGAACATCTCTTCCAAAGGCCTGTGAAACACAGTTTCTTTTCAGGCCTGATCTGGGTGAAGTAGGACTTCTCTGGGTGTGCTGCTTTGCCCTAGAGCTGAAAGGCACAACGTCCAGGCTTCTTTCCAAAGGGCGAGTTGGACCCCACAGCATCTTGCTTCCAGCTCTTTGGGAAGCTAAGAAACAACTCGCTCTGCACAGTGCTCTTACAGCCTACCGGGAACATCTCTTCCAAAGGCCTGTGAAACGCAGTTTCTTTGCAGGCCTATTCTGGCTGAAGTAGGACTTCTGCTCTGGGTGTGCTACTTTGCCCTAGAGCTGAAAGGCACAACGTGCAGGCTTCTTTCCAGAGGGCGAGTTGGGCCCCACAGCATCTTGCTTCCAGCTCTTTGTGAAGCTAAGAAACAACTCGCTCTGCACAGTGCTCTTACAGCCTACCGGGAACATCTCTTCCAAAGGCCTGTGAAACACAGTTTCTTTGAAGGCCTGGTCTGGCTGAAGTAGGAGTTCTGCTCTGAGTGTGCTACTTTGCCCTAGAGCTGAAAAGCACAACGTGCAGGCTTCTTTCCAAAGGGCGAGTAGGGCCCCACAGCATCTTGCTTCCAGCTCTTTGGGAACCTCAGAAACAACTCGCTCTGCACAGTGCTCTTACAGCCTACCGGGAACATCTCTTCCAAACTCCTGTGAAACCCAGTTTCTTTGCAGGCCTGATCTGGCTGAAGTAGGACTTCTGCTCTGGGTGTGGTACTTTGCCCTAGAGCTGAAAGGCACAACGTGCAGGCTTCTTTCCAAGGGGCGAGTAGGGGCCCACAGCATCTTGCTTCCAGCTCTTTGGGAAGCTAAGAAACAACTCGCTCTGCACAGTGCTCTTACAGCCTACCGGGAACATCTCTTCCAAAGGCCTGTGAAACACAGTTTCTTTGAAGGCCTGGTCTGGCTGAAGTAGGAGTTCTGCTCTGAGTGTGCTACTTTGCCCTAGAGCTGAAAAGCACAACGTGCAGGCTTCTTTCCAAAGGGCGAGTAGGGCCCCACAGCATCTTGCTTCCAGCTCTTTGGGAACCTCAGAAACAACTCGCTCTGCACAGTGCTCTTACAGCCTACCGGGAACATCTCTTCCAAAGGCCTGTGAAACGCAGTTTCTTTGCAGGCCTGATCTGGCTGAAGTAGGACTTCTGCTCTGGGTGTGCTACTTTGCCCTAGAGCTGAAAGGCACAACGTGCAGGCTTCTTTCCAAAGGGCGAGTTGGGCCCCACAGCATCTTGCTTCCAGCTCTTTGGGAAGCTAAGAAACAACTCGCTCTGCACAGTGCTCTTACAGCCTAGTGGGAACATCTCTTCCAAAGGCCTGTGAAACGCAGTTTCTTTGCAGGCCTGATCTGGCTGAAGTAGGACTTCTGCTCTGGGTGTGCTACTTTGCCCTAGAGCTGAAAGGCACAACGTGCAGGCTTCTTTCCAAGGGGCGAGTTGGGCCCCACAGCATCTTGCTTCCAGCTCTTTGGGAAGCTAAGAAACAACTCGCTCTGCACAGTGCTCTTATAGCCTACCGGGAACATCTCTTCCAAAGGGCTGTGAAACGCAGTTTCTTTGCAGGCCTATTCTGGCTGAAGTAGGACTTCTGCTCTGGGTGTGCTACTTTGCCCTAGAGCTGAAAGGCACAACGTCCAGGCTTCTTTCCAAAGGGCGAGTTGGGCCCAACAGGATCTTGCTTCCAGCTGTTTGGGAAGCTAAGAAACAACTCGCTCTGCACAGTGCTCTTACAGCCTACCGGGAACATCTCTTCCAAAGGCCTGTGAAACGCAGTTTCTTTGCAGGCCTGATCTGGCTGAAGTAGGACTTCTGCTCTGGGTGTGCTACTTTGCCCTAGAGCTGAAAGGCACAACGTGCACGCTTCTTTCCAAAGGGCGAGTTGGGCCCCACAGCATCTTGCTTCCAGCTCTTTGGGAAGCTAAGAAACAACTCGCTCTGCACAGTGCTCTTACAGCCTACCGGGAACATCTCTTCCAAACTCCTGTGAAACCCAGTTTCTTTGCAGGCCTGATCTGGCTGAAGTAGGACTTCTGCTCTGGGTGTGGTACTTTGCCCTAGAGCTGAAAGGCACAACGTGCAGGCTTCTTTCCAAGGGGCGAGTAGGGGCCCACAGCATCTTGCTTCCAGCTCTTTGGGAAGCTAAGAAACAACTCGCTCTGCACAGTGCTCTTACAGCCTACCGGGAACATCTCTTCCAAAGGCCTGTGAAACGCAGTTTCTTTGCAGGCCTGATCTGGCTGAAGTAGGACTTCTGCTCTGGGTGTGCTACTTTGCCCTAGAGCTGAAAGGCACAACGTGCAGGCTTCTTTCCAAAGGGCGAGTTGGGCCCCACAGCATCTTGCTTCCAGCTCTTTGGGAAGCTAAGAAACAACTCGCTCTGCACAGTGCTCTTACAGCCTACCGGGAACATCTCTTCCAAGGGCCTGTGAAACGCAGTTTCTTTGCAGGCCTGATCTGGCTGAAGTAGGGCTTCTGCTCTGGGTGTGCTACTTTGCCCTAGAGCTGAAAGGCACAACGTGCAGGCTTCTTTCCAAAGGGCGAGTTGGGCCCCACAGCATCTTGCTTCCAGCTCTTTGGGAACCTAAGAAACAACTCGCTCTGCACAGTGCTCTTACAGCCTACCGGGAACATCTCTTCCAAAGGCCTGTGAAACGCAGTTTCTTTGCAGGCCTGATCTGGCTGAAGTAGGACTTCTGCTCTGGGTGTGCTACTTTGCCCTAGAGCTGAAAGGCACAACGTGCAGGCTTCTTTCCAAAGGGCGAGTTGGGCCCCACAGCATCTTGCTTCCAGCTCTTTGGGAAGCTAAGAAACCACTCGCTCTGCACAGTGCTCTTACAGCCTACCGGGAACATCTCTTCCAAAGGCCTGTGAAACGCAGTTTCTTTGCAGGCCTGATCTGGCTGAAGTAGGACTTCTGCTCTGGGTGCGCTACTTTGCCCTAGAGCTGAAAGGCACAACGTGCAGGCTTCTTTCCAAAGGGCGAGCTGGGCCCCACAGCATCTTGCTTCCAGCTCTTTGGGAACCTAAGAAACAACTCGCTCTGCACAGTGCTCTTACAGCCTACCGGGAACATCTCTTCCAAAGGCCTGTGAAACGCAGTTTCTTTGCAGGCCTGATCTGGCTGAAGTAGGACTTCTGCTCTGCGTGTGCTACTTTGCCCTAGAGCTGAAAGGCACAACGTGCAGGCTTCTTTCCAAAGGGCGAGTTGGGCCCCACAGCATCTTGCTTCCAGCGCTTTGGGAAGCTAAGAAACAACTCGCTCTGCACAGTGCTCTTAGAGCCTACCGGGAACATCTCTTCCAAAGGCCTGTGAAACACAGTTTCTTTGCAGGCCTGGTCTGGCTGAAGTAGGACTTCTGCTCTGGGTGTGCTACTTTGCCCTAGAGCTGAAAGGCACAACGTGCAGGCTTCTTTCCAAAGGGCGAGTTGGGCCCCACAGCATCCTGCTTCCAGCTCTTTGGGAAGCTAAGAAACAACTCGCTCTGCACAGTGCTCTTACAGCCTACCGGGAACATCTCTTCCAAAGGCCTGTGAAACCCAGTTTCTTTGCAGGCCTGATCTGGCTGGAGTAGGACTTCTGCTCTGGGTGTACTACTTTGCCCTAGAGCTGAAAGGCACAACGTGCAGGCTTCTTTCCAAGGGGCGAGTTGGGCCCCACAGCATCTTGCTTCCAGCTCTTTGGGAAGCTAAGAAACAACTCGCTCTGCACAGTCCTCTTACAGCCTAGCGGGAACAGCTCTTCCAAAGGCCTGTGAAACGCAGTTTCTTTGCAGGCCTGATCTGGCTGAAGTAGGACTTCTGCTCTGGGTGTCCTACTTTGCCCTAGAGCTGAAAGGCACAACGTGCACGCTTCTTTCCAAAGGGCGAGTTGGGCCCCACAGCATCTTGCTTCCAGCTCTTTGGGAAGCTAAGAAACAACTCGCTCTGCACAGTGCTCTTACAGCCTACCGGGAACATCTCTTCCAAGGGCCTGTGAAACGCAGTTTCTTTGCAGGCCTGATCTGGCTGAAGTAGGACTTCTGCTCTGGGTGTGCTACTTTGCCCTAGAGCTGAAAGGCACAACGTGCAGGCTTCTTTCCAAAGGGAAAGTTGGGCCCCACAGCATCTTGCTTCCAGCTCTTTGGGAAGCTGAGAAACAACTCGCTCTGCACAGTGCTCTTACAGCCTACCGGGAACATCTCTTCCAAAGGCCTGTGAAACGCAGTTTCTTTGCAGGCCTGATCTGGCTGAAGTAGGACTTCTGCTCTGGGTGTGCTACTTTGCCCTAGAGCTGAAAGGCACAACGTGCAGGCTTCTTTCCAAAGGGCGAGTTGGGCCCCACAGCATCTTGCTTCCAGCTCTTTGGGAAGCTAAGAAACAACTCGCTCTGCACAGTCTCTTACAGCCTACGGGGAACGTCTCTTCCAAAGGCCTGTTAATCGCAGTTTCTTTGCAGGCCTGATCTGTCTGAAGTAGGAATTCTGCTCTGGGTGTGCTACTTTGCCCTAGAGCTGAAAGGCACAACGTGCAGGCTTCTTTCCAAAGGGCGAGTTGGGCCCCACAGCATCTTGCTTCCAGCTCTTTGGGAAGCTAAGAAACAACTCGCTCTGCACAGTGCTCTTACAGCCTACCGGGAACATCTCTTCCAAAGGCCTGTGAAACGCAGTTTCTTTGCAGGCCTGATCTGGCTGAAGTAGGACTTCTGCTCTGGGTGTGCTACTTTGCCCTAGAGCTGAAAGGCACAACGTGCAGGCTTCTTTCCAAAGGGCGAGTTGGGCCCCACAGCATCTTGCTTCCAGCTCTTTGGGAACCTAAGAAACAACTCGCTCTGCACAGTGCTCTTACAGCCTACCGGGAACATCTCTTCCAAAGGCCTGTGAAACGCAGTTTCTTTGCAGGCCTGATCTGGCTGAAGTAGGGCTTCTGCTCTGGGTGTGCTACTTTGCCCTAGAGCTGAAAGGCACAACGTGCAGGCTTCTTTCCAAAGGGCGAGTTGGGCCCCACAGCATCTTGCTTCCAGCACTTTGGGAAGCTAAGAAACCACTCGCTCTGCACAGTGCTCTTACAGCCTACCGGGAACATCTCTTCCAAAGGCCTGTGAAACGCAGTTTCTTTGCAGGCCTGATCTGGCTGAAGTAGGACTTCTGCTCTGGGTGCGCTACTTTGCCCTAGAGCTGAAAGGCACAACGTGCAGGCTTCTTTCCAAAGGGCGAGCTGGGCCCCACAGCATCTTGCTTCCAGCTCTTTGGGAACCTAAGAAACAACTAGCTCTGCACAGTGCTCTTACAGCCTACCGGGAACATCTCTTCCAAAGGCCTGTGAAACGCAGTTTCTTTGCAGGCCTGATCTGGCTGAAGTAGGACTTCTGCTCTGCGTGTGCTACTTTGCCCTAGAGCTGAAAGGCACAACGTGCAGGCTTCTTTCCAAAGGGCGAGTTGGGCCCCACAGCATCTTGCTTCCAGCGCTTTGGGAAGCTAAGAAACAACTCGCTCTGCACAGTGCTCTTAGAGCCTACCGGGAACATCTCTTCCAAAGGCCTGTGAAACACAGTTTCTTTGCAGGCCTGGTCTGGCTGAAGTAGGACTTCTGCTCTGGGTGTGCTACTTTGCCCTAGAGCTGAAAGGCACAACGTGCAGGCTTCTTTCCAAAGGGCGAGTTGGGCCCCACAGCATCTTGCTTCCAGCTCTTTGGGAAGCTAAGAAACAACTCGCTCTGCACAGTGCTCTTACAGCCTACCGGGAACATCTCTTCGAAAGGCCTGTGAAACGCAGTTTCTTTGCAGGCCTGATCTGGCTGGAGTAGGACTTCTGCTCTGGGTGTACTACTTTGCCCTAGAGCTGAAAGGCACAACGTGCAGGCTTCTTTCCAAGGGGCGAGTTGGGCCCCACAGCATCTTGCTTCCAGCTCTTTGGGAAGCTAAGAAACAACTCGCTCTGCACAGTGCTCTTACAGCCTACCAGGAACATCTCTTCCAAAGGCCTGTGAAACGCAGTTTCTTTGCAGGCCTGATCTGGCTGAAGTAGGACTTCTGCTCTGGGTGTGCTACTTTGCCCTAGAGCTGAAAGGCACAACGTGCTGGCTTCTTTCCAAAGGGCGAGTTGGGCCCCACAGCATCTTGCTTCCAGCTGTTTGGAAAGCTAAGAAACAACTCGCTCTGCACAGTCCTCTTACAGCCTAGCGGGAACAGCTCTTCCAAAGGCCTGTGAAACGCAGTTTCTTTGCAGGCCTGATCTGGCTGAAGTAGGACTTCTGCTCTGGGTGTGCTACTTTGCCCTAGAGCTGAAAGGCACAACGTGCACGCTTCTTTCCAAAGGGCGAGTTGGGCCCCACAGCATCTTGCTTCCAGCTCTTTGGGAAGCTAAGAAACAACTCGCTCTGCACAGTGCTCTTACAGCCTACCGGGAACATCTCTTCCAAGGGCCTGTGAAACGCAGTTTCTTTGCAGGCCTGATCTGGCTGAAGTAGGACTTCTGCTCTGGGTGTGCTACTTTGCCCTAGAGCTGAAAGGCACAACGTGCAGGCTTCTTTCCAAAGGGCGAGTTGGGCCCCACAGCATCTTGCTTCCAGCTCTTTGGGAAGCTGAGAAACAACTCGCTCTGCACAGTGCTCTTACAGCCTACCGGGAACATCTCTTCCAAAGGCCTGTGAAACGCAGTTTCTTTGCAGGCCTGATCTGGCTGAAGTAGGACTTCTGCTCTGGGTGTGCTACTTTGCCCTAGAGCTGAAAGGCACAACGTGCACGCTTCTTTCCAAAGGGCGAGTTGGGCCCCACAGCATCTTGCTTCCAGCTCTTTGGGAAGCTAAGAAACAACTCGCTCTGCACAGTGCTCTTACAGCCTACCGGGAACATCTCTTCCAAACTCCTGTGAAACCCAGTTTCTTTGCAGGCCTGATCTGGCTGAAGTAGGACTTCTGCTCTGGGTGTGCTACTTTGCCCTAGAGCTGAAAGGCACAACGTGCAGGCTTCTTTCCAAGGGGCGAGTAGGGGCCCACAGCATCTTGCTTCCAGCTCTTTGGGAAGCTAAGAAACAACTCGCTCTGCACAGTGCTCTTACAGCCTACCGGGAACATCTCTTCCAAAGGCCTGTGAAACGCAGTTTCTTTGCAGGCCTGATCTGGCTGAAGTAGGACTTCTGCTCTGGGTGTGCTACTTTGCCCTAGAGCTGAAAGGCACAACGTGCAGGCTTCTTTCCAAAGGGCGAGTTGGGCCCCACAGCATCTTGCTTCCAGCTCTTTGGGAAGCTAAGAAACAACTCGCTCTGCACAGTGCTCTTACAGCCTACCGGGAACATCTCTTCCAAGGGCCTGTGAAACGCAGTTTCTTTGCAGGCCTGATCTGGCTGAAGTAGGGCTTCTGCTCTGGGTGTGCTACTTTGCCCTAGAGCTGAAAGGCACAACGTGCAGGCTTCTTTCCAAAGGGCGAGTTGGGCCCCACAGCATCTTGCTTCCAGCTCTTTGGGAACCTAAGAAACAACTCGCTCTGCACAGTGCTCTTACAGCCTACCGGGAACATCTCTTCCAAAGGCCTGTGAAACGCAGTTTCTTTGCAGGCCTGATCTGGCTGAAGTAGGACTTCTGCTCTGGGTGTGCTACTTTGCCCTAGAGCTGAAAGGCACAACGTGCAGGCTTCTTTCCAAAGGGCGAGTTGGGCCCCACAGCATCTTGCTTCCAGCTCTTTGGGAAGCTAAGAAACCACTCGCTCTGCACAGTGCTCTTACAGCCTACCGGGAACATCTCTTCCAAAGGCCTGTGAAACGCAGTTTCTTTGCAGGCCTGATCTGGCTGAAGTAGGACTTCTGCTCTGGGTGCGCTACTTTGCCCTAGAGCTGAAAGGCACAACGTGCAGGCTTCTTTCCAAAGGGCGAGCTGGGCCCCTCAGCATCTTGCTTCCAGCTCTTTGGGAACCTAAGAAACAACTCGCTCTGCACAGTGCTCTTACAGCCTACCGGGAACATCTCTTCCAAAGGCCTGTGAAACGCAGTTTCTTTGCAGGCCTGATCTGGCTGAAGTAGGACTTCTGCTCTGCGTGTGCTACTTTGCCCTAGAGCTGAAAGGCACAACGTGCAGGCTTCTTTCCAAAGGGCGAGTTGGGCCCCACAGCATCTTGCTTCCAGCGCTTTGGGAAGCTAAGAAACAACTCGCTCTGCACAGTGCTCCCAGAGCCTACCGGGAACATCTCTTCCAAAGGCCTGTGAAACACAGTTTCTTTGCAGGCCTGGTCTGGCTGAAGTAGGACTTCTGCTCTGGGTGTGCTACTTTGCCCTAGAGCTGAAAGGCACAACGTGCAGGCTTCTTTCCAAAGGGCGAGTTGGGCCCCACAGCATCTTGCTTCCAGCTCTTTGGGAAGCTAAGAAACAACTCGCTCTGCACAGTGCTCTTACAGCCTACCGGGAACATCTCTTCCAAAGGCCTGTGAAACACAGTTTCTTTGAAGGCCTGGTCTGGCTGAAGTAGGAGTTCTGCTCTGAGTGTGCTACTTTGCCCTAGAGCTGAAAAGCACAACGTGCAGGCTTCTTTCCAAAGGGCGAGTAGGGCCCCACAGCATCTTGCTTCCAGCTCTTTGGGAACCTCAGAAACAACTCGCTCTACACAGTGCTCTTACAGCCTACCGGGAACATCTCTTCCAAAGGCCTGTGAAACGCAGTTTCTTTGCAGGCCTGATCTGGCTGAAGTAGGACTTCTGCTCTGGGTGTGCTACTTTGCCCTAGAGCTGAAAGGCACAACGTGCAGGCTTCTTTCCAAAGGGCGAGTTGGGCCCCACAGCATCTTGCTTCCAGCTCTTTGGGAAGCTGAGAAACAACTCGCTCTGCACAGTGCTCTTACAGCCTAGTGGGAACATCTCTTCCAAAGGCCTGTGAAACGCAGTTTCTTTGCAGGCCTGATCTGGCTGCAGTAGGACTTCTGCTCTGGGTGTGCTACTTTGCCATAGAGCTGAAAGGCACAACGTGCAGGCTTCTTTCCAAAGGGCGAGTTGGGCCCCACAGCATCTTGCTTCCAGCTCTTTGGGAAGCTAAGAAACAACTCGCTCTGCACAGTGCTCTTACAGCCTACCGGGAACATCTCTTCCAAAGGCCTGTGAAACGCAGTTTCTTTGCAGGCCTGATCTGGCTGAAGTAGGACTTCTGCTCTGGGTGTGCTACTTTGCCCTAGAGCTGAAAGGCACAACGTGCAGGCTTCTTTCCAAAGGGCGAGTTGGGCCCCACAGCATCTTGCTTCCAGCTCTTTGGGAAGCTGAGAATCAACTCGCTCTGCACAGTGCTCTTACAGCCTACCGGGAACATCTCTTCCAAAGGCCTGTGAAACGCAGTTTCTTTGCAGGCCTGATCTGGCTGAAGTAGGACTTCTGCTCTGGGTGTGCTACTTTGCCCTAGAGCTGAAAGGCACAACGTGCAGGCTTCTTTCCAAAGGGCGAGTTGGGCCCCACAGCATTTTGCTTCCAGCTCTTTGGCAAGCTAAGAAACAACTCGCTCTGCACAGTGCTCTTACAGCCTAGTGGGAACATCTCTTCCAAAGGCCTGTGAAACACAGTTTCTTTGCAGGCCTGATCTGGCTGCAGTAGGACTTCTGCTCTGGGTGTGCTACTTTGCCATAGAGCTGAAAGGCACAACGTGCAGGCTTCTTTCCAAAGGGCGAGTTGGGCCCCACAGCATCTTGCTTCCAGCTCTTTGGGAAGCTGAGAAACAACTCGCTCTGCACAGTGCTCTTACAGCCTACCGGGAACATCTCTTCCAAAGGCCTGTGAAACGCAGTTTCTTTGCAGGCCTGATCTGGCTGAAGTAGGACTTCTTCTCTGGGTGTGCTGCTTTGCCCTAGAGCTGAAAGGCACAACGTGCAGGCTTCTTTCCAAAGGGCGAGTTGGGCCCCACAGCATCTTGCTTCCAGCTCTTTGGGAAGCTAAGAAACAACTCGCTCTGCACAGTGCTCTTACAGCCTACCGGGAACATCTCTTCCAAAGGCCTGTGAAACGCAGTTTCTTTGCAGGCCTATTCTGGCTGAAGTAGGACTTCTGCTCTGGGTGTGCTACTTTGCCCTAGAGCTGAAAGGCACAACGTGCAGGCTTCTTTCCAGAGGGCGAGTTGGGCCCCACAGCATCTTGCTTCCAGCTCTTTGTGAAGCTAAGAAACAACTCGCTCTGCACAGTGCTCTTACAGCCTACCGGGAACATCTCTTCCAAAGGCCTGTGAAACACAGTTTCTTTGAAGGCCTGGTCTGGCTGAAGTAGGAGTTCTGCTCTGAGTGTGCTACTTTGCCCTAGAGCTGAAAAGCACAACGTGCAGGCTTCTTTCCAAAGGGCGAGTAGGGCCCCACAGCATCTTGCTTCCAGCTCTTTGGGAACCTCAGAAACAACTCGCTCTGCACAGTGCTCTTACAGCCTACCGGGAACATCTCTTCCAAAGGCCTGTGAAACGCAGTTTCTTTGCAGGCCTGATCTGGCTGAAGTAGGACTTCTGCTCTGGGTGTGCTACTTTGCCCTAGAGCTGAAAGGCACAACGTGCAGGCTTCTTTCCAAAGGGCGAGTTGGGCCCCACAGCATCTTGCTTCCAGCTCTTTGGGAAGCTGAGAAACAACTCGCTCTGCACAGTGCTCTTACAGCCTAGTGGGAACATCTCTTCCAAAGGCCTGTGAAACGCAGTTTCTTTGCAGGCCTGATCTGGCTGCAGTAGGACTTCTGCTCTGGGTGTGCTACTTTGCCATAGAGCTGAAAGGCACAACGTGCAGGCTTCTTTCCAAAGGGCGAGTTGGGCCCCACAGCATCTTGCTTCCAGCTCTTTGGGAAGCTAAGAAACAACTCGCTCTGCACAGTGCTCTTACAGCCTACCGGGAACATCTCTTCCAAAGGCCTGTGAAACGCAGTTTCTTTGCAGGCCTGATCTGGCTGAAGTAGGACTTCTGCTCTGGGTGTGCTACTTTGCCCTAGAGCTGAAAGGCACAACGTGCAGGCTTCTTTCCAAAGGGCGAGTTGGGCCCGACAGCATCTTGCTTCCAGCTCTTTGGGAAGCTGAGAAACAACTCGCTCTGCACAGTGCTCTTACAGCCTGCCGGGAACATCTCTTCCAAAGGCCTGTGAAACGCAGTTTCTTTGCAGGCCTGATCTGGCTGAAGTAGGACTTCTGCTCTGGGTGTGCTACTTTGCCCTAGAGCTGAAAGGCACAACGTGCAGGCTTCTTTCCAAAGGGCGAGTTGGGCCCCACAGCATCTTGCTTCCAGCTCTTTGGGAAGCTAAGAAACAACTCGCTCTGCACAGTGCTCTTACAGCCTACCGGGAACATCTCTTCCAAACGCCTGTGAAACGCAGTTTCTTTGCAGGCCTGATCTGGCTGAAGTAGGACTTCTGCTCTGGGTGTGGTACTTTGCCCTAGAGCTGAAAGGCACAACGTGCAGGCTTCTTTCCAGAGGGCGAGTTGGGCCCCACAGCATCTTGCTTCCAGCTCTTGGGGAAGCTAATAAACAACTCGCTCTGCACAGTGCTCTTACAGCCTACGGGGAACATCTCTTCCAAAGGCCTGTGAAACACAGTTTCTTTTCAGGCCTGATCTGGGTGAAGTAGGACTTCTTCTCTGGGTGTGCTGCTTTGCCCTAGAGCTGAAAGGCACAACGTCCAGGCTTCTTTCCAAAGGGCGAGTTGGGCCCCACAGCATCTTGCTTCCAGCTCTTTGGGAAGCTAAGAAACAACTCGCTCTGCACAGTGCTCTTACAGCCTACCGGGAACATCTCTTCCAAAGGCCTGTGAAACGCAGTTTCTTTGCAGGCCTATTCTGGCTGAAGTAGGACTTCTGCTCTGGGTGTGCTACTTTGCCCTAGAGCTGAAAGGCACAACGTGCAGGCTTCTTTCCAAAGGGCGAGTTGGGCCCCACAGCATCTTGCTTCCAGCTCTTTGTGAAGCTAAGAAACAACTCGCTCTGCACAGTGCTCTTACAGCCTACCGGGAACATCTCTTCCAAAGGCCTGTGAAACACAGTTTCTTTGAAGGCCTGGTCTGGCTGAAGTAGGAGTTCTGCTCTGAGTGTGCTACTTTGCCCTAGAGCTGAAAAGCACAACGTGCAGGCTTCTTTCCAAAGGGCGAGTAGGGCCCCACAGCATCTTGCTTCCAGCTCTTTGGGAACCTCAGAAACAACTCGCTCTGCACAGTGCTCTTAGAGCCTACCGGGAACATCTCTTCCAAAGGCCTGTGAAACGCAGTTTCTTTGCAGGCCTGATCTGGCTGAAGTAGGACTTCTGCTCTGGGTGTGCTACTTTGCCCTAGAGCTGAAAGGCACAACGTGCAGGCTTCTTTCCAAAGGGCGAGTTGGGCCCCACAGCATCTTGCTTCCAGCTCTTTGGGAAGCTAAGAAACAACTCGCTCTGCACAGTGCTCTTACAGCCTACCGGGAACATCTCTTCCAAAGGCCTGTGAAACACAGTTTCTTTGAAGGCCTGGTCTGGCTGAAGTAGGAGTTCTGCTCTGAGTGTGCTACTTTGCCCTAGAGCTGAAAAGCACAACGTGCAGGCTTCTTTCCAAAGGGCGAGTAGGGCCCCACAGCATCTTGCTTCCAGCTCTTTGGGAACCTCAGAAACAACTCGCTCTACACAGTGCTCTTACAGCCTACCGGGAACATCTCTTCCAAAGGCCTGTGAAACGCAGTTTCTTTGCAGGCCTGATCTGGCTGAAGTAGGACTTCTGCTCTGGGTGTGCTACTTTGCCCTAGAGCTGAAAGGCACAACGTGCAGGCTTCTTTCCAAAGGGCGAGTTGGGCCCCACAGCATCTTGCTTCCAGCTCTTTGGGAAGCTGAGAAACAACTCGCTCTGCACAGTGCTCTTACAGCCTAGTGGGAACATCTCTTCCAAAGGCCTGTGAAACGCAGTTTCTTTGCAGGCCTGATCTGGCTGCAGTAGGACTTCTGCTCTGGGTGTGCTACTTTGCCATAGAGCTGAAAGGCACAACGTGCAGGCTTCTTTCCAAAGGGCGAGTTGGGCCCCACAGCATCTTGCTTCCAGCTCTTTGGGAAGCTAAGAAACAACTCGCTCTGCACAGTGCTCTTACAGCCTACCGGGAACATCTCTTCCAAAGGCCTGTGAAACGCAGTTTCTTTGCAGGCCTGATCTGGCTGAAGTAGGACTTCTGCTCTGGGTGTGCTACTTTGCCCTAGAGCTGAAAGGCACAACGTGCAGGCTTCTTTCCAAAGGGCGAGTTGGGCCCCACAGCATCTTGCTTCCAGCTCTTTGGGAAGCTGAGAATCAACTCGCTCTGCACAGTGCTCTTACAGCCTACCGGGAACATCTCTTCCAAAGGCCTGTGAAACGCAGTTTCTTTGCAGGCCTGATCTGGCTGAAGTAGGACTTCTGCTCTGGGTGTGCTACTTTGCCCTAGAGCTGAAAGGCACAACGTGCAGGCTTCTTTCCAAAGGGCGAGTTGGGCCCCACAGCATTTTGCTTCCAGCTCTTTGGCAAGCTAAGAAACAACTCGCTCTGCACAGTGCTCTTACAGCCTAGTGGGAACATCTCTTCCAAAGGCCTGTGAAACACAGTTTCTTTGCAGGCCTGATCTGGCTGCAGTAGGACTTCTGCTCTGGGTGTGCTACTTTGCCATAGAGCTGAAAGGCACAACGTGCAGGCTTCTTTCCAAAGGGCGAGTTGGGCCCCACAGCATCTTGCTTCCAGCTCTTTGGGAAGCTGAGAAACAACTCGCTCTGCACAGTGCTCTTACAGCCTACCGGGAACATCTCTTCCAAAGGCCTGTGAAACGCAGTTTCTTTGCAGGCCTGATCTGGCTGAAGTAGGACTTCTTCTCTGGGTGTGCTGCTTTGCCCTAGAGCTGAAAGGCACAACGTGCAGGCTTCTTTCCAAAGGGCGAGTTGGGCCCCACAGCATCTTGCTTCCAGCTCTTTGGGAAGCTAAGAAACAACTCGCTCTGCACAGTGCTCTTACAGCCTACCGGGAACATCTCTTCCAAAGGCCTGTGAAACGCAGTTTCTTTGCAGGCCTATTCTGGCTGAAGTAGGACTTCTGCTCTGGGTGTGCTACTTTGCCCTAGAGCTGAAAGGCACAACGTGCAGGCTTCTTTCCAGAGGGCGAGTTGGGCCCCACAGCATCTTGCTTCCAGCTCTTTGTGAAGCTAAGAAACAACTCGCTCTGCACAGTGCTCTTACAGCCTACCGGGAACATCTCTTCCAAAGGCCTGTGAAACACAGTTTCTTTGAAGGCCTGGTCTGGCTGAAGTAGGAGTTCTGCTCTGAGTGTGCTACTTTGCCCTAGAGCTGAAAAGCACAACGTGCAGGCTTCTTTCCAAAGGGCGAGTAGGGCCCCACAGCATCTTGCTTCCAGCTCTTTGGGAACCTCAGAAACAACTCGCTCTGCACAGTGCTCTTACAGCCTACCGGGAACATCTCTTCCAAAGGCCTGTGAAACGCAGTTTCTTTGCAGGCCTGATCTGGCTGAAGTAGGACTTCTGCTCTGGGTGTGCTACTTTGCCCTAGAGCTGAAAGGCACAACGTGCAGGCTTCTTTCCAAAGGGCGAGTTGGGCCCCACAGCATCTTGCTTCCAGCTCTTTGGGAAGCTGAGAAACAACTCGCTCTGCACAGTGCTCTTACAGCCTAGTGGGAACATCTCTTCCAAAGGCCTGTGAAACGCAGTTTCTTTGCAGGCCTGATCTGGCTGCAGTAGGACTTCTGCTCTGGGTGTGCTACTTTGCCATAGAGCTGAAAGGCACAACGTGCAGGCTTCTTTCCAAAGGGCGAGTTGGGCCCCACAGCATCTTGCTTCCAGCTCTTTGGGAAGCTAAGAAACAACTCGCTCTGCACAGTGCTCTTACAGCCTACCGGGAACATCTCTTCCAAAGGCCTGTGAAACGCAGTTTCTTTGCAGGCCTGATCTGGCTGAAGTAGGACTTCTGCTCTGGGTGTGCTACTTTGCCCTAGAGCTGAAAGGCACAACGTGCAGGCTTCTTTCCAAAGGGCGAGTTGGGCCCGACAGCATCTTGCTTCCAGCTCTTTGGGAAGCTGAGAAACAACTCGCTCTGCACAGTGCTCTTACAGCCTGCCGGGAACATCTCTTCCAAAGGCCTGTGAAACGCAGTTTCTTTGCAGGCCTGATCTGGCTGAAGTAGGACTTCTGCTCTGGGTGTGCTACTTTGCCCTAGAGCTGAAAGGCACAACGTGCAGGCTTCTTTCCAAAGGGCGAGTTGGGCCCCACAGCATCTTGCTTCCAGCTCTTTGGGAAGCTAAGAAACAACTCGCTCTGCACAGTGCTCTTACAGCCTACCGGGAACATCTCTTCCAAACGCCTGTGAAACGCAGTTTCTTTGCAGGCCTGATCTGGCTGAAGTAGGACTTCTGCTCTGGGTGTGGTACTTTGCCCTAGAGCTGAAAGGCACAACGTGCAGGCTTCTTTCCAGAGGGCGAGTTGGGCCCCACAGCATCTTGCTTCCAGCTCTTGGGGAAGCTAATAAACAACTCGCTCTGCACAGTGCTCTTACAGCCTACGGGGAACATCTCTTCCAAAGGCCTGTGAAACACAGTTTCTTTTCAGGCCTGATCTGGGTGAAGTAGGACTTCTTCTCTGGGTGTGCTGCTTTGCCCTAGAGCTGAAAGGCACAACGTCCAGGCTTCTTTCCAAAGGGCGAGTTGGGCCCCACAGCATCTTGCTTCCAGCTCTTTGGGAAGCTAAGAAACAACTCGCTCTGCACAGTGCTCTTACAGCCTACCGGGAACATCTCTTCCAAAGGCCTGTGAAACGCAGTTTCTTTGCAGGCCTATTCTGGCTGAAGTAGGACTTCTGCTCTGGGTGTGCTACTTTGCCCTAGAGCTGAAAGGCACAACGTGCAGGCTTCTTTCCAAAGGGCGAGTTGGGCCCCACAGCATCTTGCTTCCAGCTCTTTGGGAAGCTAAGAAACAACTCGCTCTGCACAGTGCTCTTACAGCCTACCGGGAACATCTCTTCCAAAGGCCTGTGAAACACAGTTTCTTTGAAGGCCTGGTCTGGCTGAAGTAGGAGTTCTGCTCTGAGTGTGCTACTTTGCCCTAGAGCTGAAAAGCACAACGTGCAGGCTTCTTTCCAAAGGGCGAGTAGGGCCCCACAGCATCTTGCTTCCAGCTCTTTGGGAACCTCAGAAACAACTCGCTCTGCACAGTGCTCTTAGAGCCTACCGGGAACATCTCTTCCAAAGGCCTGTGAAACGCAGTTTCTTTGCAGGCCTGATCTGGCTGAAGTAGGACTTCTGCTCTGGGTGTGCTACTTTGCCCTAGAGCTGAAAGGCACAACGTGCAGGCTTCTTTCCAAAGGGCGAGTTGGGCCCCACAGCATCTTGCTTCCAGCTCTTTGGGAAGCTAAGAAACAACTCGCTCTGCACAGTGCTCTTACAGCCTAGTGGGAACATCTCTTCCAAAGGCCTGTGACACGCAGTTTCTTTGCAGGCCTGATCTGGCTGCAGTAGGACTTCTGCTCTGGGTGTGCTACTTTGCCATAGAGCTGAAAGGCACAACGTGCAGGCTTCTTTCCAAAGGGCGAGTTGGGCCCCACAGCATCTTGCTTCCAGCTCTTTGGGAAGCTAAGAAACAACTCGCTCTGCACAGTGCTCTTACAGCCTACCGGGAACATCTCTTCCAAACGCCTGTGAAACGCAGTTTCTTTGCAGGCCTGATCTGGCTGAAGTAGGACTTCTGCTCTGGGTGTGGTACTTTGCCCTAGAGCTGAAAGGCACAACGTGCAGGCTTCTTTCCAGAGGGCGAGTTGGGCCCCACAGCATCTTGCTTCCAGCTCTTGGGGAAGCTAATAAACAACTCGCTCTGCACAGTGCTCTTACAGCCTACGGGGAACATCTCTTCCAAAGGCCTGTGAAACACAGTTTCTTTTCAGGCCTGATCTGGGTGAAGTAGGACTTCTTCTCTGGGTGTGCTGCTTTGCCCTAGAGCTGAAAGGCACAACGTCCAGGCTTCTTTCCAAAGGGCGAGTTGGACCCCACAGCATCTTGCTTCCAGCTCTTTGGGAAGCTAAGAAACAACTCGCTCTGCACAGTGCTCTTACAGCCTACCGGGAACATCTCTTCCAAAGGCCTGTGAAACGCAGTTTCTTTGCAGGCCTATTCTGGCTGAAGTAGGACTTCTGCTCTGGGTGTGCTACTTTGCCCTAGAGCTGAAAGGCACAACGTGCAGGCTTCTTTCCAAAGGGCGAGTTGGGCCCCACAGCATCTTGCTTCCAGCTCTTTGGGAAGCTAAGAAACAACTCGCTCTGCACAGTGCTCTTACAGCCTACCGGGAACATCTCTTCCAAAGGCCTGTGAAACGCAGTTTCTTTGCAGGCCTATTCTGGCTGAAGTAGGACTTCTGCTCTGGGTGTGCTACTTTGCCCTAGAGCTGAAAGGCACAACGTGCAGGCTTCTTTCCAGAGGGCGAGTTGGGCCCCACAGCATCTTGCTTCCAGCTCTTTGTGAAGCTAAGAAACAACTCGCTCTGCACAGTGCTCTTACAGCCTACCGGGAACATCTCTTCCAAAGGCCTGTGAAACACAGTTTCTTTGAAGGCCTGGTCTGGCTGAAGTAGGAGTTCTGCTCTGAGTGTGCTACTTTGCCCTAGAGCTGAAAAGCACAACGTGCAGGCTTCTTTCCAAAGGGCGAGTAGGGCCCCACAGCATCTTGCTTCCAGCTCTTTGGGAACCTCAGAAACAACTCGCTCTGCACAGTGCTCTTACAGCCTACCGGGAACATCTCTTCCAAAGGCCTGTGAAACGCAGTTTCTTTGCAGGCCTGATCTGGCTGAAGTAGGACTTCTGCTCTGGGTGTGCTACTTTGCCCTAGAGCTGAAAGGCACAACGTGCAGGCTTCTTTCCAAAGGGCGAGTTGGGCCCCACAGCATCTTGCTTCCAGCTCTTTGGGAAGCTGAGAAACAACTCGCTCTGCACAGTGCTCTTACAGCCTAGTGGGAACATCTCTTCCAAAGGCCTGTGAAACGCAGTTTCTTTGCAGGCCTGATCTGGCTGCAGTAGGACTTCTGCTCTGGGTGTGCTACTTTGCCATAGAGCTGAAAGGCACAACGTGCAGGCTTCTTTCCAAAGGGCGAGTTGGGCCCCACAGCATCTTGCTTCCAGCTCTTTGGGAAGCTAAGAAACAACTCGCTCTGCACAGTGCTCTTACAGCCTACCGGGAACATCTCTTCCAAAGGCCTGTGAAACGCAGTTTCTTTGCAGGCCTGATCTGGCTGAAGTAGGACTTCTGCTCTGGGTGTGCTACTTTGCCCTAGAGCTGAAAGGCACAACGTGCAGGCTTCTTTCCAAAGGGCGAGTTGGGCCCGACAGCATCTTGCTTCCAGCTCTTTGGGAAGCTGAGAAACAACTCGCTCTGCACAGTGCTCTTACAGCCTGCCGGGAACATCTCTTCCAAAGGCCTGTGAAACGCAGTTTCTTTGCAGGCCTGATCTGGCTGAAGTAGGACTTCTGCTCTGGGTGTGCTACTTTGCCCTAGAGCTGAAAGGCACAACGTGCAGGCTTCTTTCCAAAGGGCGAGTTGGGCCCCACAGCATCTTGCTTCCAGCTCTTTGGGAAGCTAAGAAACAACTCGCTCTGCACAGTGCTCTTACAGCCTACCGGGAACATCTCTTCCAAACGCCTGTGAAACGCAGTTTCTTTGCAGGCCTGATCTGGCTGAAGTAGGACTTCTGCTCTGGGTGTGGTACTTTGCCCTAGAGCTGAAAGGCACAACGTGCAGGCTTCTTTCCAGAGGGCGAGTTGGGCCCCACAGCATCTTGCTTCCAGCTCTTGGGGAAGCTAATAAACAACTCGCTCTGCACAGTGCTCTTACAGCCTACGGGGAACATCTCTTCCAAAGGCCTGTGAAACACAGTTTCTTTTCAGGCCTGATCTGGGTGAAGTAGGACTTCTTCTCTGGGTGTGCTGCTTTGCCCTAGAGCTGAAAGGCACAACGTCCAGGCTTCTTTCCAAAGGGCGAGTTGGGCCCCACAGCATCTTGCTTCCAGCTCTTTGGGAAGCTAAGAAACAACTCGCTCTGCACAGTGCTCTTACAGCCTACCGGGAACATCTCTTCCAAAGGCCTGTGAAACGCAGTTTCTTTGCAGGCCTATTCTGGCTGAAGTAGGACTTCTGCTCTGGGTGTGCTACTTTGCCCTAGAGCTGAAAGGCACAACGTGCAGGCTTCTTTCCAAAGGGCGAGTTGGGCCCCACAGCATCTTGCTTCCAGCTCTTTGTGAAGCTAAGAAACAACTCGCTCTGCACAGTGCTCTTACAGCCTACCGGGAACATCTCTTCCAAAGGCCTGTGAAACACAGTTTCTTTGAAGGCCTGGTCTGGCTGAAGTAGGAGTTCTGCTCTGAGTGTGCTACTTTGCCCTAGAGCTGAAAAGCACAACGTGCAGGCTTCTTTCCAAAGGGCGAGTAGGGCCCCACAGCATCTTGCTTCCAGCTCTTTGGGAACCTCAGAAACAACTCGCTCTGCACAGTGCTCTTAGAGCCTACCGGGAACATCTCTTCCAAAGGCCTGTGAAACGCAGTTTCTTTGCAGGCCTGATCTGGCTGAAGTAGGACTTCTGCTCTGGGTGTGCTACTTTGCCCTAGAGCTGAAAGGCACAACGTGCAGGCTTCTTTCCAAAGGGCGAGTTGGGCCCCACAGCATCTTGCTTCCAGCTCTTTGGGAAGCTAAGAAACAACTCGCTCTGCACAGTGCTCTTACAGCCTAGTGGGAACATCTCTTCCAAAGGCCTGTGACACGCAGTTTCTTTGCAGGCCTGATCTGGCTGCAGTAGGACTTCTGCTCTGGGTGTGCTACTTTGCCATAGAGCTGAAAGGCACAACGTGCAGGCTTCTTTCCAAAGGGCGAGTTGGGCCCCACAGCATCTTGCTTCCAGCTCTTTGGGAAGCTAAGAAACAACTCGCTCTGCACAGTGCTCTTACAGCCTACCGGGAACATCTCTTCCAAACGCCTGTGAAACGCAGTTTCTTTGCAGGCCTGATCTGGCTGAAGTAGGACTTCTGCTCTGGGTGTGGTACTTTGCCCTAGAGCTGAAAGGCACAACGTGCAGGCTTCTTTCCAGAGGGCGAGTTGGGCCCCACAGCATCTTGCTTCCAGCTCTTGGGGAAGCTAATAAACAACTCGCTCTGCACAGTGCTCTTACAGCCTACGGGGAACATCTCTTCCAAAGGCCTGTGAAACACAGTTTCTTTTCAGGCCTGATCTGGGTGAAGTAGGACTTCTTCTCTGGGTGTGCTGCTTTGCCCTAGAGCTGAAAGGCACAACGTCCAGGCTTCTTTCCAAAGGGCGAGTTGGACCCCACAGCATCTTGCTTCCAGCTCTTTGGGAAGCTAAGAAACAACTCGCTCTGCACAGTGCTCTTACAGCCTACCGGGAACATCTCTTCCAAAGGCCTGTGAAACGCAGTTTCTTTGCAGGCCTATTCTGGCTGAAGTAGGACTTCTGCTCTGGGTGTGCTACTTTGCCCTAGAGCTGAAAGGCACAACGTGCAGGCTTCTTTCCAGAGGGCGAGTTGGGCCCCACAGCATCTTGCTTCCAGCTCTTTGTGAAGCTAAGAAACAACTCGCTCTGCACAGTGCTCTTACAGCCTACCGGGAACATCTCTTCCAAAGGCCTGTGAAACACAGTTTCTTTGAAGGCCTGGTCTGGCTGAAGTAGGAGTTCTGCTCTGAGTGTGCTACTTTGCCCTAGAGCTGAAAAGCACAACGTGCAGGCTTCTTTCCAAAGGGCGAGTAGGGCCCCACAGCATCTTGCTTCCAGCTCTTTGGGAACCTCAGAAACAACTCGCTCTGCACAGTGCTCTTACAGCCTACCGGGAACATCTCTTCCAAAGGCCTGTGAAACGCAGTTTCTTTGCAGGCCTGATCTGGCTGAAGTAGGACTTCTGCTCTGGGTGTGCTACTTTGCCCTAGAGCTGAAAGGCACAACGTGCAGGCTTCTTTCCAAAGGGCGAGTTGGGCCCCACAGCATCTTGCTTCCAGCTCTTTGGGAAGCTAAGAAACAACTCGCTCTGCACAGTGCTCTTACAGCCTAGTGGGAACCTCTCTTCCAAAGGCCTGTGAAACACAGTTTCTTTGCAGGCCTGATCTGGCTGCAGTAGGACTTCTGCTCTGGGTGTGCTACTTTGCCATAGAGCTGAAAGGCACAACGTGCAGGCTTCTTTCCAAAGGGCGAGTTGGGCCCCACAGCATCTTGCTTCCAGCTCTTTGGGAAGCTAAGAAACAACTCGGTCTGCACAGTGCTCTTACAGCCTACCGGGAACATCTCTTCCAAAGGCCTGTGAAACGCAGTTTCTTTGAAGGCCTGATCTGGCTGAAGTAGGACTTCTGCTCTGGGTGTGCTACTTTGCCCTAGAGCTGAAAGGCACAACGTGCAGGCTTCTTTCCAAAGGGCGAGTTGGGCCCCACAGCATCTTGCTTCCAGCTCTTTGGGAAGCTGAGAAACAACTCGCTCTGCACAGTGCTCTTACAGCCTACCGGGAACATCTCTTCCAAAGGCCTGTGAAACGCAGTTTCTTTGCAGGCCTGATCTGGCTGAAGTAGGACTTCTTCTCTGGGTGTGCTGCTTTGCCCTAGAGCTGAAAGGCACAACGTGCAGGCTTCTTTCCAAAGGGCGAGTTGGGCCCCACAGCATCTTGCTTCCAGCTCTTTGGGAAGCTAAGAAACAACTCGCTCTGCACAGTGCTCTTACAGCCTACCGGGAACATCTCTTCCAAAGGCCTGTGAAACGCAGTTTCTTTGCAGGCCTGATCTGGCTGAAGTAGGACTTCTGCTCTGGGTGTGCTACTTTGCCCTAGAGCTGAAAGGCACAACGTGCAGGCTTCTTTCCAGAGGGCGAGTTGGGCCCCACAGCATCTTGCTTCCAGCTCTTTGTGAAGCTAAGAAACAACTCGCTCTGCACAGTGCTCTTACAGCCTACCCGGAACATCTCTTACAAAGGCCTGTGAAACACAGTTTCTTTGAAGGCCTGGTCTGGCTGAAGTAGGAGTTCTGCTCTGAGTGTGCTACTTTGCCCTAGAGCTGAAAAGCACAACGTGCAGGCTTCTTTCCAAAGGGCGAGTAGGGCCCCACAGCATCTTGCTTCCAGCTCTTTGGGAACCTCAGAAACAACTCGCTCTGCACAGTGCTCTTACAGCCTACCGGGAACATCTCTTCCAAAGGCCTGTGAAACGCAGTTTCTTTGCAGGCCTGATCTGGCTGAAGTAGGACTTCTGCTCTGGGTGTGCTACTTTGCCCTAGAGCTGAAAGGCACAACGTGCAGGCTTCTTTCCAAAGGGCGAGTTGGGCCCCACAGCATCTTGCTTCCAGCTCTTTGGGAAGCTGAGAAACAACTCGCTCTGCACAGTGCTCTTACAGCCTAGTGGGAACATCTCTTCCAAAGGCCTGTGAAACGCAGTTTCTTTGCAGGCCTGATCTGGCTGCAGTAGGACTTCTGCTCTGGGTGTGCTACTTTGCCATAGAGCTGAAAGGCACAACGTGCAGGCTTCTTTCCAAAGGGCGAGTTGGGCCCCACAGCATCTTGCTTCCAGCTCTTTGGGAAGCTAAGAAACAACTCGCTCTGCACAGTGCTCTTACAGCCTACCGGGAACATCTCTTCCAAAGGCCTGTGAAACGCAGTTTCTTTGCAGGCCTGATCTGGCTGAAGTAGGACTTCTGCTCTGGGTGTGCTACTTTGCCCTAGAGCTGAAAGGCACAACGTGCAGGCTTCTTTCCAAAGGGCGAGTTGGGCCCGACAGCATCTTGCTTCCAGCTCTTTGGGAAGCTGAGAAACAACTCGCTCTGCACAGTGCTCTTACAGCCTGCCGGGAACATCTCTTCCAAAGGCCTGTGAAACGCAGTTTCTTTGCAGGCCTGATCTGGCTGAAGTAGGACTTCTGCTCTGGGTGTGCTACTTTGCCCTAGAGCTGAAAGGCACAACGTGCAGGCTTCTTTCCAAAGGGCGAGTTGGGCCCCACAGCATCTTGCTTCCAGCTCTTTGGGAAGCTAAGAAACAACTCGCTCTGCACAGTGCTCTTACAGCCTACCGGGAACATCTCTTCCAAACGCCTGTGAAACGCAGTTTCTTTGCAGGCCTGATCTGGCTGAAGTAGGACTTCTGCTCTGGGTGTGGTACTTTGCCCTAGAGCTGAAAGGCACAACGTGCAGGCTTCTTTCCAGAGGGCGAGTTGGGCCCCACAGCATCTTGCTTCCAGCTCTTGGGGAAGCTAATAAACAACTCGCTCTGCACAGTGCTCTTACAGCCTACGGGGAACATCTCTTCCAAAGGCCTGTGAAACACAGTTTCTTTTCAGGCCTGATCTGGGTGAAGTAGGACTTCTTCTCTGGGTGTGCTGCTTTGCCCTAGAGCTGAAAGGCACAACGTCCAGGCTTCTTTCCAAAGGGCGAGTTGGGCCCCACAGCATCTTGCTTCCAGCTCTTTGGGAAGCTAAGAAACAACTCGCTCTGCACAGTGCTCTTACAGCCTACCGGGAACATCTCTTCCAAAGGCCTGTGAAACGCAGTTTCTTTGCAGGCCTATTCTGGCTGAAGTAGGACTTCTGCTCTGGGTGTGCTACTTTGCCCTAGAGCTGAAAGGCACAACGTGTAGGCTTCTTTCCAAAGGGCGAGTTGGGCCCCACAGCATCTTGCTTCCAGCTCTTTGTGAAGCTAAGAAACAACTCGCTCTGCACAGTGCTCTTACAGCCTACCGGGAACATCTCTTCCAAAGGCCTGTGAAACACAGTTTCTTTGAAGGCCTGGTCTGGCTGAAGTAGGAGTTCTGCTCTGAGTGTGCTACTTTGCCCTAGAGCTGAAAAGCACAACGTGCAGGCTTCTTTCCAAAGGGCGAGTAGGGCCCCACAGCATCTTGCTTCCAGCTCTTTGGGAACCTCAGAAACAACTCGCTCTGCACAGTGCTCTTAGAGCCTACCGGGAACATCTCTTCCAAAGGCCTGTGAAACGCAGTTTCTTTGCAGGCCTGATCTGGCTGAAGTAGGACTTCTGCTCTGGGTGTGCTACTTTGCCCTAGAGCTGAAAGGCACAACGTGCAGGCTTCTTTCCAAAGGGCGAGTTGGGCCCCACAGCATCTTGCTTCCAGCTCTTTGGGAAGCTAAGAAACAACTCGCTCTGCACAGTGCTCTTACAGCCTAGTGGGAACATCTCTTCCAAAGGCCTGTGACACGCAGTTTCTTTGCAGGCCTGATCTGGCTGCAGTAGGACTTCTGCTCTGGGTGTGCTACTTTGCCATAGAGCTGAAAGGCACAACGTGCAGGCTTCTTTCCAAAGGGCGAGTTGGGTCCCACAGCATCTTGCTTCCAGCTCTTTGGGAAGCTAAGAAACAACTCGCTCTGCACAGTGCTCTTACAGCCTACCGGGAACATCTCTTCCAAACGCCTGTGAAACGCAGTTTCTTTGCAGGCCTGATCTGGCTGAAGTAGGACTTCTGCTCTGGGTGTGGTACTTTGCCCTAGAGCTGAAAGGCACAACGTGCAGGCTTCTTTCCAGAGGGCGAGTTGGGCCCCACAGCATCTTGCTTCCAGCTCTTGGGGAAGCTAATAAACAACTCGCTCTGCACAGTGCTCTTACAGCCTACGGGGAACATCTCTTCCAAAGGCCTGTGAAACACAGTTTCTTTTCAGGCCTGATCTGGGTGAAGTAGGACTTCTTCTCTGGGTGTGCTGCTTTGCCCTAGAGCTGAAAGGCACAACGTCCAGGCTTCTTTCCAAAGGGCGAGTTGGACCCCACAGCATCTTGCTTCCAGCTCTTTGGGAAGCTAAGAAACAACTCGCTCTGCACAGTGCTCTTACAGCCTACCGGGAACATCTCTTCCAAAGGCCTGTGAAACGCAGTTTCTTTGCAGGCCTATTCTGGCTGAAGTAGGACTTCTGCTCTGGGTGTGCTACTTTGCCCTAGAGCTGAAAGGCACAACGTGCAGGCTTCTTTCCAGAGGGCGAGTTGGGCCCCACAGCATCTTGCTTCCAGCTCTTTGTGAAGCTAAGAAACAACTCGCTCTGCACAGTGCTCTTACAGCCTACCGGGAACATCTCTTCCAAAGGCCTGTGAAACACAGTTTCTTTGAAGGCCTGGTCTGGCTGAAGTAGGAGTTCTGCTCTGAGTGTGCTACTTTGCCCTAGAGCTGAAAAGCACAACGTGCAGGCTTCTTTCCAAAGGGCGAGTAGGGCCCCACAGCATCTTGCTTCCAGCTCTTTGGGAACCTCAGAAACAACTCGCTCTGCACAGTGCTCTTACAGCCTACCGGGAACATCTCTTCCAAAGGCCTGTGAAACGCAGTTTCTTTGCAGGCCTGATCTGGCTGAAGTAGGACTTCTGCTCTGGGTGTGCTACTTTGCCCTAGAGCTGAAAGGCACAACGTGCAGGCTTCTTTCCAAAGGGCGAGTTGGGCCCCACAGCATCTTGCTTCCAGCACTTTGGGAAGCTGAGAAACAACTCGCTCTGCACAGTGCTCTTACAGCCTAGTGGGAACATCTCTTCCAAAGGCCTGTGAAACGCAGTTTCTTTGCAGGCCTGATCTGGCTGCAGTAGGACTTCTGCTCTGGGTGTGCTACTTTGCCATAGAGCTGAAAGGCACAACGTGCAGGCTTCTTTCCAAAGGGCGAGTTGGGCCCCACAGCATCTTGCTTCCAGCTCTTTGGGAAGCTAAGAAACAACTCGCTCTGCACAGTGCTCTTACAGCCTACCGGGAACATCTCTTCCAAAGGCCTGTGAAACGCAGTTTCTTTGCAGGCCTGATCTGGCTGAAGTAGGACTTCTGCTCTGGGTGTGCTACTTTGCCCTAGAGCTGAAAGGCACAACGTGCAGGCTTCTTTCCAAAGGGCGAGTTGGGCCCCACAGCATCTTGCTTCCAGCTCTTTGGGAAGCTGAGAATCAACTCGCTCTGCACAGTGCTCTTACAGCCTACCGGGAACATCTCTTCCAAAGGCCTGTGAAACGCAGTTTCTTTGCAGGCCTGATCTGGCTGAAGTAGGACTTCTGCTCTGGGTGTGCTACTTTGCCCTAGAGCTGAAAGGCACAACGTGCAGGCTTCTTTCCAAAGGGCGAGTTGGGCCCCACAGCATCTTGCTTCCAGCTCTTTGGGAAGCTAAGAAACAACTCGCTCTGCACAGTGCTCTTACAGCCTAGTGGGAACATCTCTTCCAAAGGCCTGTGAAACACAGTTTCTTTGCAGGCCTGATCTGGCTGCAGTAGGACTTCTGCTCTGGGTGTGCTACTTTGCCATAGAGCTGAAAGGCACAACGTGCAGGCTTCTTTCCAAAGGGCGAGTTGGGCCCCACAGCATCTTGCTTCCAGCTCTTTGGGAAGCTAAGAAACAACTCGGTCTGCACAGTGCTCTTACAGCCTACCGGGAACATCTCTTCCAAAGGCCTGTGAAACGCAGTTTCTTTGAAGGCCTGATCTGGCTGAAGTAGGACTTCTGCTCTGGGTGTGCTACTTTGCCCTAGAGCTGAAAGGCACAACGTGCAGGCTTCTTTCCAAAGGGCGAGTTGGGCCCCACAGCATCTTGCTTCCAGCTCTTTGGGAAGCTGAGAAACAACTCGCTCTGCACAGTGCTCTTACAGCCTACCGGGAACATCTCTTCCAAAGGCCTGTGAAACGCAGTTTCTTTGCAGGCCTGATCTGGCTGAAGTAGGACTTCTGCTCTGGGTGTGCTACTTTGCCCTAGAGCTGAAAGGCACAACGTGCAGGCTTCTTTCCAAAGGGCGAGTTGGGCCCGACAGCATCTTGCTTCCAGCTCTTTGGGAAGCTGAGAAACAACTCGCTCTGCACAGTGCTCTTACAGCCTACCGGGAACATCTCTTCCAAAGGCCTGTGAAACGCAGTTTCTTTGCAGGCCTGATCTGGCTGAAGTAGGACTTCTGCTCTGGGTGTGCTACTTTGCCCTAGAGCTGAAAGGCACAACGTGCAGGCTTCTTTCCAAAGGGCGAGTTGGGCCCCACAGCATCTTGCTTCCAGCTCTTTGGGAAGCTAAGAAACAACTCGCTCTGCACAGTGCTCTTACAGCCTACCGGGAACATCTCTTCCAAAGGCCTGTGAAACGCAGTTTCTTTGCAGGCCTGATCTGGCTGAAGTAGGACTTCTGCTCTGGGTGTGCTACTTTGCCCTAGAGCTGAAAGGCACAACGTGCAGGCTTCTTTCCAAAGGGCGAGTTGGGCCCCACAGCATCTTGCTTCCAGCTCTTTGGGAAGCTAAGAAACAACTCGCTCTGCACAGTTCTCTTATAGCCTACCGGGAACATCTCTTCCAAAGGCCTGTGAAACGCAGTTTCTTTGCAGGACTCATCTGGCTGAAGTAGGACTTCTGCTCTGGGTGTGCTCCATTGCCCTAGAGCTGAAAGGCACAACGTGCAGGCTTCCTTCCAAAGGGCGAGTTGGGCCCCACAGCATCTTGCTTCCAGCTCTTTGGGAAGCTAAGAAACAACTCGCTCTGCAGAGTGCTCTTACAGCCTAGGGGGAACATCTCTTCCAAAGGCCTGTGAAACGCAGTTTCTTTGCAGGCCTGATCTGGCTAAAGTAGGACTTCTGCTCTGGGTGTGCTACTTTGCCCTAGAGCTGAAAGGCACAACGTGCAGGCTTCTTTCCAAAGGGCGAGTTGGGCCCCACAGCAACTTGCTTCCAGCTCTTTGGGAAGCTAA
Source organism: Equus caballus (assembly GCF_041296265.1). Lineage (NCBI taxonomy): Eukaryota > Metazoa > Chordata > Mammalia > Perissodactyla > Equidae > Equus > Equus caballus. The sequence goes on from NC_091689.1 coordinate 32,278,546, forward strand.
GAAACAACTCGCTCTGCACAGTGCTCTTACAGCCTACGGGGAATATCTCTTCCAAAGGCCTGTGAAACACAGTTTCTTTTCAGGCCTGATCTGGGTGAAGTAGGACTTCTTCTCTGGGTTTGCTGCTTTGCCCTATAGCTGAAAGGCACAACGTGCAGGCTTCTTTCCAAAGGGCGAGTTGGGCCCGACAGCATCTTGCTTCCAGCTCTTTGGGAAGCTGAGAAACAACTCGCTCTGCACAGTGCTCTTACAGCCTACCGGGAACATCTCTTCCAAAGGCCTGTGAAACGCAGTTTCTTTGCAGGCCTGATCTGGCTGAAGTAGGACTTCTGCTCTGGGTGTGCTACTTTGCCCTAGAGCTGAAAGGCACAACGTGCAGGCTTCTTTCCAAAGGGCGAGTTGGGCCCCACAGCATCTTGCTTCCAGCTCTTTGGGAAGCTAAGAAACAACTCGCTCTGCACAGTGCTCTTACAGCCTAGCGGGAACAGCTCTTCCAAAGGCCTGTGAAACGCAGTTTCTTTGCAGGCCTGATCTGGCTGAAGTAGGACTTCTGCTCTGGGTGTGCTACTTTGCCCTAGAGCTGAAAGGCACAACGTGCAGGCTTCTTTCCAAAGGGCGAGTTGGGCCCCACAGCATCTTGCTTCCAGCTCTTTGGGAAGCTAAGAAACAACTCGCTCTGCACAGTGCTCTTACAGCCTACCGGGAACATCTCTTCCAAAGGCCTGTGAAACGCAGTTTCTTTGCAGGCCTGATCTGGCTGAAGTAGGACTTCTGCTCTGGGTGTGCTACTTTGCCCTAGAGCTGAAAGGCACAACGTGCAGGCTTCTTTCCAAAGGGCGAGTTGGGCCCCACAGCATCTTGCTTCCAGCTCTTTGGGAAGCTAAGAAACAACTCGGTCTGCACAGTGCTCTTACAGCCTACCGGGAACATCTCTTCCAAAGGCCTGTGAAACGCAGTTTCTTTGCAGGACTCATCTGGCTGAAGTAGGACTTCTGCTCTGGGTGTGCTCCATTGCCCTAGAGCTGAAAGGCACAACGTGCAGGCTTCCTTCCAAAGGGCGAGTTGGGCCCCACAGCATCTTGCTTCCAGCTCTTTGGGAAGCTAAGAAACAACTCGCTCTGCACAGTGCTCTTACAGCCTAGGGGGAACATCTCTTCCAAAGGCCTGTGAAACGCAGTTTCTTTGCAGGCCTGATCTGGCTAAAGTAGGACTTCTGCTCTGGGTGTGCTACTTTGCCCTAGAGCTGAAAGGCACAACGTGCAGGCTTCTTTCCAAAGGGCGAGTTGGGCCCCACAGCAACTTGCTTCCAGCTCTTTGGGAAGCTAAGAAACAACTCGCTCTGCACAGTGCTCTTACAGCCTACGGGGAACATCTCTTCCAAAGGCCTGTGAAACACAGTTTCTTTTCAGGCCTGATCTGGGTGAAGTAGGACTTCTTCTCTGGGTTTGCTGCTTTGCCCTATAGCTGAAAGGCACAACGTGCAGGCTTCTTTCCAAAGGGCGAGTTGGGTCCCACAGCATCTTGCTTCCAGCTCTTTGGGAAGCTAAGAAACAACTCGCTCTGCACAGTGCTCTTACAGCCTACCGGGAACATCTCTTGAAAAGGCCTGTGAAACGCAGTTTCTTTGCAGGCCTATTCTGGCTGAAGTAGGACTTCTGCTCTGGGTGTGCTACTTTGCCCTAGAGCTGAAAGGCACAACGTGCAGGCTTCTTTCCAAAGGGCGCGTTGGGCCCCACAGCATCTTGCTTCCAGCTCTTTGGGAAGCTAAGAAACAACTCGCTCTGCACAGTGCTCTTACAGCCTAGTGGGAACATCTCTTCCAAAGGCCTGTGAAACGCAGTTTCTTTGCAGGCCTGATCTGGCTGCAGTAGGACTTCTGCTCTGGGTGTGCTACTTTGCCATAGAGCTGAAAGGCACAACGTGCAGGCTTCTTTCCAAAGGGCGAGTTGGGCCCCACAGCATCTTGCTTCCAGCTCTTTGGGAAGCTGAGAAACAACTCGCTCTGCACAGTGCTCTTACAGCCTGCCGGGAACATCTCTTCCAAAGGCCTGTGAAACGCAGTTTCTTTGCAGGCCTGATCTGGCTGAAGTAGGACTTCTGCTCTGGGTGTGCTACTTTGCCCTAGAGCTGAAAGGCACAACGTGCAGGCTTCTTTCCAAAGGGCGAGTAGGGCCCCACAGCATCTTCCTTCCAGCTCTTTGGGAAGCTAAGAAACAACTCGCTCTGCACAGTGCTCTTACAGCCTACCGGGAACATCTCTTCCAAACGCCTGTGAAACGCAGTTTCTTTGCAGGCCTGATCTGGCTGAAGTAGGACTTCTGCTCTGGGTGTGCTACTTTGCCCTAGAGCTGAAAGGCACAACGTGCAGGCTTCCTTCCAAAGGGCGAGTTGGGCCCCACAGCATCTTGCTTCCAGCTCTTTGGGAAGCTAACAAACAACTCGCTCTGCACAGTGGTCTTACAGCCTAGTGGGAACATCTCTTCCAAAGGCCTGTGAAACGCAGTTTCTTTGCAGGCCTGATCTGGCTGCAGTAGGACTTCTGCTCTGGGTGTGCTACTTTGCCATAGAGCTGAAAGGCACAACGTGCAGGCTTCTTTCCAAAGGGCGAGTTGGGCCCCACAGCATCTTGCTTCCAGCTCTTTGGGAAGCTAAGAAACAACTCGCTCTGCACAGTGCTCTTACAGCCTAGGGGGAACATCTCTTCCAAAGGCCTGTGAAACGCAGTTTCTTTGCAGGCCTGATCTGGCTGAAGTAGGACTTCTGCTCTGGGTGTGCTACTTTGCCCTAGAGCTGAAAGGCACAACGTGCAGGCTTCTTTCCAAAGGGCGAGTTGGGCCCCACAGCAACTTGCTTCCAGCTCTTTGGGAAGCTAAGAAACAACTCGCTCTGCACAGTGCTCTTACAGCCTACCGGGAACATCTCTTCCAAAGGCCTGTGAAACGCAGTTTCTTTGCAGGCCTGATCTGCCTGAAGTAGGACTTCTGCTCTGGGTGTGCTACTTTGCTCTAGAGCTGAAAGGCACAAGGTGCAGGCTTCTTTCCAAAGGGCGAGTTGGGCCCCACAGCATCTTGCTTCCAGCTCTTTGGGAAGCTAAGAAACAACTCGCTCTGCACAGTGGTCTTACAGCCTACCGGGAACATCTCTTCCAAAGGCCTGTGAAACGCAGTTTCTTTGCAGGCGTGATCTGGCTGAAGTAGGACTTCTGCTCTGGGTGTGCTACTTTGCCCTAGAGCTGAAAGGCACAACGTGCAGGCTTCTTTCCAAAGTGCGAGTTGGGCCCCACAGCATCTTGCTTCCAGCTCTTTGGGAAGCTGAGAAACAACTCGCTCTGCACAGTGCTCTTACAGCCTACCGGGAACATCTCTTCCAAAGGCCTGTGAAACGCAGTTTCTTTGCAGGCCTGATCTGGCTGAAGTAGGACTTCTGCTCTGGGTGTGCTACTTTGCCCTAGAGCTGAAAGGCATAACGTGCAGGCTTCTTTCCAAAGGGCGAGTTGGGCCCCACAGCATCTTGCTTCCAGCTCTTTGGGAAGCAAAGAAACAACTCGCTCTGCACAGTGCTCTTACAGCCTACCGGGAACATCTCTTCCAAAGGCCTGTGAAACGCAGTTTCTTTGCAGGCCTGATCTGGCTGAAGTAGGACTTCTGCTCTGGGTGTGCTACTTTGCCCTAGAGCTGAAAGGCACAACGTGCAGGCTTCTTTCCAAAGGGCGAGTTGGGCCCCACAGCATCTTGCTTCCAGCTCTTTGGGAAGCTGAGAAACAACTCGCTCTGCACAGTGCTCTTACAGCCTACCGGGAACATCTCTTTCAAAGGCCTGTGAAACGCAGTTTCTTTGCAGGCCTGATCTGGCTGAAGTAGGACTTCTGCTCTGGGTGTGCTACTTTGCCCTAGAGCTGAAAGGCACAACGTGCAGGCTTCTTTCCAAAGGGCGAGTAGGGCCCCACAGCATCTTGCTTCCAGCTCTTTGGGAAGCTAAGAAACAACTCGCTCTGCACAGTCTCTTACAGCCTACGGGGAACGTCTCTTCCAAAGGCCTGTTAATCGCAGTTTCTTTGCAGGCCTGATCTGTCTGAAGTAGGACTTCTGCTCTGGGTGTGCTACTTTGCCCTAGAGCTGAAAGGCACAACGTGCAGGCTTCTTTCCAAAGGGCGAGTTGGGCCCCACAGCATCTTGCTTCCAGCTCTTTGGGAAGCTAAGAAACAACTCGCTCTGCACAGTGCTCTTACAGCCTAATGGGAACATCTCTTCCAAAGGCCTGTGAAACGCAGTTTCTTTGCAGGCCTGATCTGGCTGGAGTAGGACTTCTGCTCTGGGTGTGCTACTTTGCCCTAGAGCTGAAGGGCACAACGTGCAGGCTTCTTTCCAAAGGGCGAGTTGGGCCCCACAGCATCTTGCTTCCAGCTCTTTGGGAAGCTAAGAAACAACTCGCTCTGCACAGTTCTCTTATAGCCTACCGGGAACATCTCTTCCAAAGGCCTGTGAAACGCAGTTTCTTTGCAGGACTCATCTGGCTGAAGTAGGACTTCTGCTCTGGGTGTGCTCCATTGCCCTAGAGCTGAAAGGCACAACGTGCAGGCTTCCTTCCAAAGGGCGAGTTGGGCCCCACAGCATCTTGCTTCCAGCTCTTTGGGAAGCTAAGAAACAACTCGCTCTGCACAGTGCTCTTACAGCCTAGGGGGAACATCTCTTCCAAAGGCCTGTGAAACGCAGTTTCTTTGCAGGCCTGATCTGGCTGAAGTAGGACTTCTGCTCTGGGTGTGCTACTTTGCCCTAGAGCTGAAAGGCACAACGTGCAGGCTTCTTTCCAAAGGGCGAGTTGGGCCCCACAGCAACTTGCTTCCAGCTCTTTGGGAAGCTAAGAAACAACTCGCTCTGCACAGTGCTCTTACAGCCTACCGGGAACAGCTCTTCCAAAGGCCTGTGAAACGCAGTTTCTTTGCAGGCCTGATCTGGCTGAAGTAGGACTTCTGCTCTGGGTGTGCTACTTTGCTCTAGAGCTGAAAGGCACAACGTGCAGGCTTCTTTCCAAAGGGCGAGTTGGGCCCCACAGCATCTTGCTTCCAGCTCTTTGGGAAGCTGATAAACAACTCGCTCTGCACAGTGGTCTTACAGCCTACCGGGAACATCTCTTCCAAAGGCCTGTGAAACGCAGTTTCTTTGCAGGCGTGATCTGGCTGAAGTAGGACTTCTGCTCTGGGTGTGCTACTTTGCCCTAGAGCTGAAAGGCACAACGTGCAGGCTTCTTTCCAAAGGGCGAGTTGGGCCCCACAGCATCTTGCTTCCAGCTCTTTGGGAAGCTGAGAAACAACTCGCTCTGCACAGTGCTCTTACAGCCTACCGGGAACATCTCTTCCAAAGGCCTGTGAAACGCAGTTTCTTTGCAGGCCTGATCTGGCTGAAGTAGGACTTCTGCTCTGGGTGTGCTACTTTGCCCTAGAGCTGAAAGGCACAACCTGCAGGCTTCTTTCCAAAGGGCGAGTTGGGCCCCACAGCATCTTGCTTCCAGCTCTTTGGGAAGCAAAGAAACAACTCGCTCTGCACAGTGCTCTTACAGCCTACCGGGAACATCTCTTCCAAAGGCCTGTGAAACGCAGTTACTTTGCAGGCCTGATCTGGCTGAAGTAGGACTTCTGCTCTGGGTGTGCTACTTTGCCCTAGAGCTGAAAGGCACAACGTGCAGGCTTCTTTCCAAAGGGCGAGTTGGGCCCCACAGCATCTTGCTTCCAGCTCTTTGGGAAGCTGAGAAACAACTCGCTCTGCACAGTGCTCTTACAGCCTACCGGGAACATCTCTTTCAAAGGCCTGTGAAACGCAGTTTCTTTGCAGGCCTGATCTGGCTGAAGTAGGACTTCTGCTCTGGGTGTGCTACTTTGCCCTAGAGCTGAAAGGCACAACGTGCAGGCTTCTTTCCAAAGGGCGAGTTGGGCCCCACAGCATCTTGCTTCCAGCTCTTTGGGAAGCTAAGAAACAACTCGCTCTGCACAGTCTCTTACAGCCTACGGGGAACGTCTCTTCCAAAGACCTGTTAATCGCAGTTTCTTTGCAGGCCTGATCTGTCTGAAGTAGGACTTCTGCTCTGGGTGTGCTACTTTGCCCTAGAGCTGAAAGGCACAACGTGCAGGCTTCTTTCCAAAGGGCGAGTTGGGCCCCACAGCATCTTGCTTCCAGCACTTTGGGAACCTAAGAAACAACTCGCTCTGCACAGTGCTCTTACAGCCTAGGGGGAACATCTCTTCCAAAGGCCTGTGAAACGCAGTTTCTTTGCAGGCCTGATCTGGCTGAAGTCGGACTTCTGCTCTGGGTGTGCTACTTTGCCCTAGAGCTGAAAGGCACAACGTGCAGGCTTCTTTCCAAAGGGCGAGTTGGGCCCCACAGCATCTTGCTTCCAGCGCTCTGGGAAGCTAAGAAACAACTCGCTCTGCACAGTGCTCTTAGAGCCTACCGGGAACATCTCTTCCAAAGGCCTGTGAAACACAGTTTCTTTGCAGGCCTGGTCTGGCTGAAGTAGGACTTCTGCTCTGGGTGTGCTACTTTGCCCTAGAGCTGAAAGGCACAACGTGCAGGCTTCTTTCCAAAGGGCGAGTTGGGCCCCACAGCATCTTGCTTCCAGCTCTTTGGGAAGCTAAGAAACAACTCGCTCTGCACAGTGCTCTTACAGCCTACCGGGAACATCTCTTCCAAAGGCCTGTGAAACGCAGTTTCTTTGCAGGCCTGATCTGGCTGGAGTAGGACTTCTGCTCTGGGTGTGCTACTTTGCCCTAGAGCTGAAAGGCACAACGTGCAGGCTTCTTTCCAAAGGGCGAGTTGGGCCCCACAGCATCTTGCTTCCAGCTCTTTGGGAAGCTAAGAAACAACTCGCTCTGCACAGTGCTCTTACAGCCTACCGGGAACATCTCTTCCAAAGGCCTGTGAAACGCAGTTTCTTTGCAGGCCTGATCTGGCTGAAGTAGGACTTCTGCTCTGGGTGTGCTACTTTGCCCTAGAGCTGAAAGGCACAACGTGCCGGCTTCTTTCCAAAGGGCGAGTTGGGCCCCACAGCATCTTGCTTCCAGCTCTTTGGGAAGCTAAGAAACAACTCGCTCTGCACAGTGCTCTTACAGCCTAGCGGGAACAGCTCTTCCAAAGGCCTGTGAAACGCAGTTTCTTTGCAGGCCTGATCTGGCTGAAGTAGGACTTCTGCTCTGGGTGTGCTCCATTGCCCTAGAGCTGAAAGGCACAACGTGCAGGCTTCTTTCCAAAGGGCGAGTTGGGCCCCACAGCATCTGGCTTCCAGCCCTTTAGGAAGCTAAGAAACAACTCGCTCTGCACAGTGCTCTTACAGCCTACCGGGAACATCTCTTCCAAAGGCCTGTGAAACACAGTGTCTTTGACTGGCTGGTCTGGCTGAAGTAGGACTTCTGCTCTGGGTGTGCTACTTTGCCCTAGAGCTGAAAGGCACAACGTGCAGGCTTCCTTCCCAAGGGCGAGTTGGGCCCCACAGCATCTTGCTTCCAGCTCTTTGGGAAGCTAAGAAACAACTCGCTCTGCACAGTGGTCTTACAGCCTAGTGGGAACATCTCTTCCAAAGGCCTGTGAAACGCAGTTTCTTTGCAGGCCTGACCTGGCTGAAGTAGGACTTCTGCTCTGGGTGTGCTACTTTGCCCTAGAGCTGAAAGGCACAACGTGCAGGCTTCTTTCCAAAGGGCGAGTTGGGCCCCACAGCATCTTGCTTCCAGCTCTTTGGGAAGCTAAGAAACAACTCGCTCTGCACAGTTCTCTTATAGCCTACCGGGAACATCTCTTCCAAAGGCCTGTGAAACGCAGTTTCTTTGCAGGACTCATCTGGCTGAAGTAGGACTTCTGCTCTGGGTGTGCTCCATTGCCCTAGAGCTGAAAGGCACAACGTGCAGGCTTCCTTCCAAAGGGCGAGTTGGGCCCCACAGCATCTTGCTTCCAGCTCTTTGGGAAGCTAAGAAACAACTCGCTCTGCACAGTGCTCTTACAGCCTAGGGGGAACATCTCTTCCAAAGGCCTGTGAAACGCAGTTTCTTTGCAGGCGTGATCTGGCTAAAGTAGGACTTCTGCTCTGGGTGTGCTACTTTGCCCTAGAGCTGAAAGGCACAACGTGCAGGCTTCTTTCCAAAGGGCGAGTTGGGCCCCACAGCATCTTGCTTCCAGCTCTTTGGGAAGCTGAGAAACAACTCGCTCTGCACAGTGCTCTTACAGCCTACCGGGAACATCTCTTCCAAAGGCCTGTGAAACGCAGTTTCTTTGCAGGCCTGATCTGGCTGAAGTAGGACTTCTGCTCTGGGTGTGCTACTTTGCCCTAGAGCTGAAAGGCACAACCTGCAGGCTTCTTTCCAAAGGGCGAGTTGGGCCCCACAGCATCTTGCTTCCAGCTCTTTGGGAAGCTAAGAAACAACTCGCTCTGCACAGTCTCTTACAGCCTACGGGGAACGTCTCTTCCAAAGGCCTGTTAATCGCAGTTTCTTTGCAGGCCTGATCTGTCTGAAGTAGGACTTCTGCTCTGGGTGTGCTACTTTGCCCTAGAGCTGAAAGGCACAACGTGCAGGCTTCTTTCCAAAGGGCGAGTTGGGCCCCACAGCATCTTGCTTCCAGCTCTTTGGGAAGCTAAGAAACAACTCGCTCTGCACAGTGCTCTTACAGCCTAACGGGAACATCTCTTCCAAAGGCCTGTGAAACGCAGTTTCTTTGCAGGCCTGATCTGGCTGGAGTAGGACTTCTGCTCTGGGTGTGCTACTTTGCCCTAGAGCTGAAGGGCACAACGTGCAGGCTTCTTTCCAAAGGGCGAGTTGGGCCCCACAGCATCTTGCTTCCAGCACTTTGGGAACCTAAGAAACAACTCGCTCTGCACAGTGCTCTTACAGCCTAGGGGGAACATCTCTTCCAAAGGCCTGTGAAACGCAGTTTCTTTGCAGGCCTGATCTGGCATAAGTAGGACTTCTGCTCTGGGTGTGCTACTTTGCCCTAGAGCTGAAAGGCACAACGTGCAGGCTTCTTTCCAAAGGGCGAGTTGGGCCCCACAGCATCTTGCTTCCAGCGCTCTGGGAAGCTAAGAAACAACTCGCTCTGCACAGTGCTCTTAGAGCCTACCGGGAACATCTCTTCCAAAGGCCTGTGAAACACAGTTTCTTTGCAGGCCTGGTCTGGCTGAAGTAGGACTTCTGCTCTGGGTGTGCTACTTTGCCCTAGAGCTGAAAGGCACAACGTGCAGGCTTCTTTCCAAAGGGCGAGTTGGGCCCCACAGCATCTTGCTTCCAGCTCTTTGGGAAGCTAAGAAACAACTCGCTCTGCACAGTGCTCTTACAGCCTACCGGGAACATCTCTTCCAAAGGCCTGTGAAACGCAGTTTCTTTGCAGGCCTGATCTGGCTGGAGTAGGACTTCTGCTCTGGGTGTGCTACTTTGCCCTAGAGCTGAAAGGCACAACGTGCAGGCTTCTTTCCAAAGGGCGAGTTGGGCCCCACAGCATCTTGCTTCCAGCTCTTTGGGAAGCTAAGAAACAACTCGCTCTGCACAGTGCTCTTACAGCCTACCGGGAACATCTCTTCCAAAGGCCTGTGAAACGCAGTTTCTTTGCAGGCCTGATCTGGCTGAAGTAGGACTTCTGCTCTGGGTGTGCTACTTTGCCCTAGAGCTGAAAGGCACAACGTGCCGGCTTCTTTCCAAAGGGCGAGTTGGGCCCCACAGCATCTTGCTTCCAGCTCTTTGGGAAGCTAAGAAACAACTCGCTCTGCACAGTGCTCTTACAGCCTAGCGGGAACAGCTCTTCCAAAGGCCTGTGAAACGCAGTTTCTTTGCAGGCCTGATCTGGCTGAAGTAGGACTTCTGCTCTGGGTGTGCTCCATTGCCCTAGAGCTGAAAGGCACAACGTGCAGGCTTCTTTCCAAAGGGCGAGTTGGGCCCCACAGCATCTGGCTTCCAGCCCTTTAGGAAGCTAAGAAACAACTCGCTCTGCACAGTGCTCTTACAGCCTACCGGGAACATCTCTTCCAAAGGCCTGTGAAACGCAGTTTCTTTGCAGGCCTGATCTGGCTGAAGTAGGACTTCTGCTCTGGGTGTGCTACTTTGCCCTAGAGCTGAAAGGCACAACGTGCAGGCTTCTTTCCAAAGGGCGAGTTGGGCCCCACAGCATCTTGCTTCCAGCTCTTTGGGAAGCTAAGAAACAACTCGCTCTGCACAGTGGTCTTACAGCCTAGTGGGAACATCTCTTCCAAAGGCCTGTGAAACGCAGTTTCTTTGCAGGCCTGACCTGGCTGAAGTAGGACTTCTGCTCTGGGTGTGCTACTTTGCCCTAGAGCTGAAAGGCACAACGTGCAGGCTTCTTTCCAAAGGGCGAGTTGGGCCCCACAGCATCTTGCTTCCTGCTCTTTGGGAAGCTAAGAAACAACTCGCTCTGCACAGTTCTCTTATAGCCTACCGGGAACATCTCTTCCAAAGGCCTGTGAAACGCAGTTTCTTTGCAGGACTCATCTGGCTGAAGTAGGACTTCTGCTCTGGGTGTGCTCCATTGCCCTAGAGCTGAAAGGCACAACGTGCAGGCTTCCTTCCAAAGGGCGAGTTGGGCCCCACAGCATCTTGCTTCCAGCTCTTTGGGAAGCTAAGAAACAACTCGCTCTGCACAGTGCTCTTACAGCCTACCGGGAACATCTCTTCCAAAGGCCTGTGAAACACAGTTTCTTTGCAGGCCTGGTCTGGCTGAAGTAGGTCTTCTGCTCTGGGTGTGGTACTTTGCCCTAGAGCTGAAAGGCACAACGTGCAGGCTTCTTTCCAAAGGGCGAGTTGGGCCCCACAGCATCTTGCTTCCAGCTCTTTGGGAAGCTAAGAAACAACTCGCTCTGCACAGTGCTCTTACAGCCTACCGGGAACATCTCTTCCAAAGGCCTGTGAAACGCAGTTTCTTTGCAGGCCTGATCTGGCTGGAGTAGGACTTCTGCTCTGGGTGTGCTACTTTGCCCTAGAGCTGAAAGGCACAACGTGCAGGCTTCTTTCCAAAGGGCGAGTTGGGCCCCACAGCATCTTGCTTCCAGCTCTTTGGGAAGCTAAGAAACAACTCGCTCTGCACAGTGCTCTTACAGCCTACCGGGAACATCTCTTCCAAAGGCCTGTGAAACGCAGTTTCTTTGCAGGCCTGATCTGGCTGAAGTAGGACTTCTGCTCTGGGTGTGCTACTTTGCCCTAGAGCTGAAAGGCACAACGTGCAGGCTTCTTTCCAAAGGGCGAGTTGGGCCCCACAGCATCTTGCTTCCAGCTCTTTGGGAAGCTGAGAAACAACTCGCTCTGCACAGTGCTCTTACAGCCTACCGGGAACATCTCTTCCAAAGGCCTGTGAAACGCAGTTTCTTTGCAGGCCTGATCTGGCTGAAGTAGGACTTCTGCTCTGGGTGTGCTACTTTGCCCTAGAGCTGAAAGGCACAACGTGCAGGCTTCTTTCCAAAGGGCGAGTTGGGCCCCACAGCATCTTGCTTCCAGCTCTTTGGGAAGCTAAGAAACAACTCGCTCTGCACAGTGCTCTTACAGCCTAGTGGGAACATCTCTTCCAAAGGCCTGTGAAACGCAGTTTCTTTGCAGGCCTGATCTGGCTGCAGTAGGACTTCTGCTCTGGGTGTGCTACTTTGCCATAGAGCTGAAAGGCACAACGTGCAGGCTTCTTTCCAAAGGGCGAGTTGGGCCCCACAGCATCTTGCTTCCAGCTCTTTGGGAAGCTAAGAAACAACTCGCTCTGCACAGTGCTCTTACAGCCTACCGGGAACATCTCTTCCAAAGGCCTGTGAAACGCAGTTTCTTTGCAGGCCTGATCTGGCTGAAGTAGGACTTCTGCTCTGGGTGTGCTACTTTGCCCTAGAGCTGAAAGGCACAACGTGCAGGCTTCTTTCCAAAGGGCGAGTTGGGCCCCACAGCATCTTGCTTCCAGCTCTTTGGGAAGCTGAGAATCAACTCGCTCTGCACAGTGCTCTTACAGCCTACCGGGAACATCTCTTCCAAAGGCCTGTGAAACGCAGTTTCTTTGCAGGCCTGATCTGGCTGAAGTAGGACTTCTGCTCTGGGTGTGCTACTTTGCCCTAGAGCTGAAAGGCACAACGTGCAGGCTTCTTTCCAAAGGGCGAGTTGGGCCCCACAGCATCTTGCTTCCAGCTCTTTGGGAAGCTAAGAAACAACTCGCTCTGCACAGTGCTCTTACAGCCTGCCGGGAACATCTCTTCCAAAGGCCTGTGAAACGCAGTTTCTTTGCAGGCCTGATCTGGCTGAAGTAGGACTTCTGCTCTGGGTGTGCTACTTTGCCCTAGAGCTGAAAGGCACAACGTGCAGGCTTCTTTCCAAAGGGCGAGTTGGGCCCCACAGCATCTTGCTTCCAGCTCTTTGGGAAGCTAAGAAACAACTCGCTCTGCACAGTTCTCTTATAGCCTACCGGGAACATCTCTTCCAAAGGCCTGTGAAACGCAGTTTCTTTGCAGGACTCATCTGGCTGAAGTAGGACTTCTGCTCTGGGTGTGCTCCATTGCCCTAGAGCTGAAAGGCACAACCTGCAGGCTTCCTTCCAAAGGGCGAGTTGGGCCCCACAGCATCTTGCTTCCAGCTCTTTGGGAAGCTAAGAAACAACTCGCTCTGCACAGTGCTCTTACAGCCTAGGGGGAACATCTCTTCCAAAGGCCTGTGAAACGCAGTTTCTTTGCAGGCCTGATCTGGCTAAAGTAGGACTTCTGCTCTGGGTGTGCTACTTTGCCCTAGAGCTGAAAGGCACAACGTGCAGGCTTCTTTCCAAGGGGCGAGTTGGGCCCCACAGCAACTTGCTTCCAGCTCTTTGGGAAGCTAAGAAACAACTCGCTCTGCACAGTGCTCTTACAGCCTACGGGGAACATCTCTTCCAAAGGCCTGTGAAACACAGTTTCTTTTCAGGCCTGATCTGGGTGAAGTAGGACTTCTTCTCTGGGTTTGCTGCTTTGCCCTATAGCTGAAAGGCACAACGTGCAGGCTTCTTTCCAAAGGGCGAGTTGGGCCCCACAGCATCTTGCTTCCAGCTCTTTGGGAAGCTAAGAAACAACTCGCTCTGCACAGTGCTCTTACAGCCTACCGGGAACATCTCTTGAAAAGGCCTGTGAAACGCAGTTTCTTTGCAGGCCTATTCTGGCTGAAGTAGGACTTCTGCTCTGGGTGTGCTACTTTGCCCTAGACCTGAAAGGCACAACGTGCAGGCTTCTTTCCAAAGGGCGCGTTGGGCCCCACAGCATCTTGCTTCCAGCTCTTTGGGAAGCTAAGAAACAACTCGCTCTGCACAGTGCTCTTACAGCCTAGTGGGAACATCTCTTCCAAAGGCCTGTGAAACGCAGTTTCTTTGCAGGCCTGATCTGGCTGCAGTAGGACTTCTGCTCTGGGTGTGCTACTTTGCCATAGAGCTGAAAGGCACAACGTGCAGGCTTCTTTCCAAAGGGCGAGTTGGGCCCCACAGCATCTTGCTTCCAGCTCTTTGGGAAGCTAAGAAACAACTCGCTCTGCACAGTGCTCTTACAGCCTACCGGGAACATCTCTTCCAAAGGCCTGTGAAACGCAGTTTCTTTGCAGGCCTGATCTGGCTGAAGTAGGACTTCTGCTCTGGGTGTGCTACTTTGCCCTAGAGCTGAAAGGCACAACGTGCAGGCTTCTTTCCAAAGGGCGAGTTGGGCCCCACAGCATCTTGCTTCCAGCTCTTTGGGAAGCTGAGAAACAACTCGCTCTGCACAGTGCTCTTACAGCCTACGGGGAACATCTCTTCCAAAGGCCTGTGAAACGCAGTTTCTTTGCAGGCCTGATCTGGCTGAAGTAGGACTTCTTCTCTGGGTGTGCTGCTTTGCCCTAGAGCTGAAAGGCACAACGTGCAGGCTTCTTTCCAAAGGGCGAGTTGGGCCCCACAGCATCTTGCTTCCAGCTCTTTGGGAAGCTAAGAAACAACTCGCTCTGCACAGTTCTCTTATAGCCTATTGGGAACATCTCTTCCAAAGGCCTGTGAAACGCAGTTTCTTTGCAGGACTCATCTGGCTGAAGTAGGACTTCTGCTCTGGGTGTGCTCCATTGCCCTAGAGCTGAAAGGCACAACCTGCAGGCTTCCTTCCAAAGGGCGAGTTGGGCCCCACAGCATCTTGCTTCCAGCTCTTTGGGAAGCTAAGAAACAACTCGCTCTGCACAGTGCTCTTACAGCCTAGGGGGAACATCTCTTCCAAAGGCCTGTGAAACGCAGTTTCTTTGCAGGCCTGATCTGGCTAAAGTAGGACTTCTGCTCTGGGTGTGCTACTTTGCCCTAGAGCTGAAAGGCACAACGTGCAGGCTTCTTTCCAAGGGGCGAGTTGGGCCCCACAGCAACTTGCTTCCAGCTCTTTGGGAAGCTAAGAAACAACTCGCTCTGCACAGTGCTCTTACAGCCTACGGGGAACATCTCTTCCAAAGGCCTGTGAAACACAGTTTCTTTTCAGGCCTGATCTGGGTGAAGTAGGACTTCTTCTCTGGGTTTGCTGCTTTGCCCTATAGCTGAAAGGCACAACGTGCAGGCTTCTTTCCAAAGGGCGCGTTGGGCCCCACAGCATCTTGCTTCCAGCTCTTTGGGAAGCTAAGAAACAACTCGCTCTGCACAGTGCTCTTACAGCCTACCGGGAACATCTCTTCCAAAGGCCTGTGAAACGCAGTTTCTTTGCAGGCCTGATCTGGCTAAAGTAGGACTTCTGCTCTGGGTGTGCTACTTTGCCCTAGAGCTGAAAGGCACAACGTGCAGGCTTCTTTCCAAGGGGCGAGTTGGGCCCCACAGCAACTTGCTTCCAGCTCTTTGGGAAGCTAAGAAACAACTCGCTCTGCACAGTGCTCTTACAGCCTACGGGGAACATCTCTTCCAAAGGCCTGTGAAACACAGTTTCTTTTCAGGCCTGATCTGGGTGAAGTAGGACTTCTTCTCTGGGTTTGCTGCTTTGCCCTATAGCTGAAAGGCACAACGTGCAGGCTTCTTTCCAAAGGGCGCGTTGGGCCCCACAGCATCTTGCTTCCAGCTCTTTGGGAAGCTAAGAAACAACTCGCTCTGCACAGTGCTCTTACAGCCTACCGGGAACATCTCTTCCAAAGGCCTGTGAAACGCAGTTTCTTTGCAGGCCTATTCTGGCTGAAGTAGGACTTCTGCTCTGGGTGTGCTACTTTGCCCTAGAGCTGAAAGGCACAACGTGCAGGCTTCTTTCCAAAGGGCGAGTTGGGCCCCACAGCATCTTGCTTCCAGCTCTTTGTGAAGCTAAGAAACAACTCGCTCTGCACAGTGCTCTTACAGCCTACCGGGAACATCTCTTCCAAAGGCCTGTGAAACACAGTTTCTTTGAAGGCCTGGTCTGGCTGAAGTAGGAGTTCTGCTCTGAGTGTGCTACTTTGCCCTATAGCTGAAAAGCACAACGTGCAGGCTTCTTTCCAAAGGGCGAGTAGGGCCCCACAGCATCTTGCTTCCAGCTCTTTGGGAACCTCAGAAACAACTCGCTCTGCACAGTGCTCTTACAGCCTACCGGGAACATCTCTTCCAAAGGCCTGTGAAACACAGTTTCTTTGCAGGCCTGATCTGGCTGAAGTAGGACTTCTGCTCTGGGTGTGCTACTTTGCCCTAGAGCTGAAAGGCACAACGTGCAGGCTTCTTTCCAAAGGGCGAGTTGGGCCCCACAGCATCTTGCTTCCAGCTCTTTGGGAAGCTAAGAAACAACTCGCTCTGCACAGTGCTCTTACAGCCTAGTGGGAACATCTCTTCCAAAGGCCTGTGAAACGCAGTTTCTTTGCAGGCCTGATCTGGCTGCAGTAGGACTTCTGCTCTGGGTGTGCTACTTTGCCATAGAGCTGAAAGGCACAACGTGCAGGCTTCTTTCCAAAGGGCGAGTTGGGCCCCACAGCATCTTGCTTCCAGCTCTTTGGGAAGCTAAGAAACAACTCGGTCTGCACAGTGCTCTTACAGCCTACCGGGAACATCTCTTCCAAAGGCCTGTGAAACGCAGTTTCTTTGCAGGCCTGATCTGGCTGAAGTAGGACTTCTGCTCTGGGTGTGCTACTTTGCCCTAGAGCTGAAAGGCACAACGTGCAGGCTTCTTTCCAAAGGGCGAGTTGGGCCCCACAGCATCTTGCTTCCAGCTCTTTGGGAAGCTGAGAATCAACTCGCTCTGCACAGTGCTCTTACAGCCTACCGGGAACATCTCTTCCAAAGGCCTGTGAAACGCAGTTTCTTTGCAGGCCTGATCTGGCTGAAGTAGGACTTCTGCTCTGGGTGTGCTACTTTGCCCTAGAGCTGAAAGGCACAACGTGCAGGCTTCTTTCCAAAGGGCGAGTTGGGCCCCACAGCATCTTGCTTCCAGCTCTTTGGGAAGCTAAGAAACAACTCGCTCTGCACAGTGCTCTTACAGCCTAGTGGGAACATCTCTTCCAAAGGCCTGTGAAACACAGTTTCTTTGCAGGCCTGATCTGGCTGCAGTAGGACTTCTGCTCTGGGTGTGCTACTTTGCCATAGAGCTGAAAGGCACAACGTGCAGGCTTCTTTCCAAAGGGCGAGTTGGGCCCCACAGCATCTTGCTTCCAGCTCTTTGGGAAGCTGAGAAACAACTCGCTCTGCACAGTGCTCTTACAGCCTACCGGGAACATCTCTTCCAAAGGCCTGTGAAACGCAGTTTCTTTGCAGGCCTGATCTGGCTGAAGTAGGACTTCTTCTCTGGGTGTGCTGCTTTGCCCTAGAGCTGAAAGGCACAACGTGCAGGCTTCTTTCCAAAGGGCGAGTTGGGCCCCACAGCATCTTGCTTCCAGCTCTTTGGGAAGCTAAGAAACAACTCGCTCTGCACAGTTCTCTTATAGCCTACCGGGAACATCTCTTCCAAAGGCCTGTGAAACGCAGTTTCTTTGCAGGACTCATCTGGCTGAAGTAGGACTTCTGCTCTGGGTGTGCTCCATTGCCCTAGAGCTGAAAGGCACAACCTGCAGGCTTCCTTCCAAAGGGCGAGTTGGGCCCCACAGCATCTTGCTTCCAGCTCTTTGGGAAGCTAAGAAACAACTCGCTCTGCACAGTGCTCTTACAGCCTAGGGGGAACATCTCTTCCAAAGGCCTGTGAAACGCAGTTTCTTTGCAGGCCTGATCTGGCTAAAGTAGGACTTCTGCTCTGGGTGTGCTACTTTGCCCTAGAGCTGAAAGGCACAACGTGCAGGCTTCTTTCCAAGGGGCGAGTTGGGCCCCACAGCAACTTGCTTCCAGCTCTTTGGGAAGCTAAGAAACAACTCGCTCTGCACAGTGCTCTTACAGCCTACGGGGAACATCTCTTCCAAAGGCCTGTGAAACACAGTTTCTTTTCAGGCCTGATCTGGGTGAAGTAGGACTTCTTCTCTGGGTTTGCTGCTTTGCCCTATAGCTGAAAGGCACAACGTGCAGGCTTCTTTCCAAAGGGCGAGTTGGGCCCCACAGCATCTTGCTTCCAGCTCTTTGGGAAGCTAAGAAACAACTCGCTCTGCACAGTGCTCTTACAGCCTACCGGGAACATCTCTTGAAAAGGCCTGTGAAACGCAGTTTCTTTGCAGGCCTATTCTGGCTGAAGTAGGACTTCTGCTCTGGGTGTGCTACTTTGCCCTAGAGCTGAAAGGCACAACGTGCAGGCTTCTTTCCAAAGGGCGAGTTGGGCCCGACAGCATCTTGCTTCCAGCTCTTTGGGAAGCTGAGAAACAACTCGCTCTGCACAGTGCTCTTACAGCCTGCCGGGAACATCTCTTCCAAAGGCCTGTGAAACGCAGTTTCTTTGCAGGCCTGATCTGGCTGAAGTAGGACTTCTGCTCTGGGTGTGCTACTTTGCCCTAGAGCTGAAAGGCACAACGTGCAGGCTTCTTTCCAAAGGGCGAGTTGGGCCCCACAGCATCTTGCTTCCAGCTCTTTGGGAAGCTAAGAAACAACTCGCTCTGCACAGTGCTCTTACAGCCTACCGGGAACATCTCTTCCAAACGCCTGTGAAACGCAGTTTCTTTGCAGGCCTGATCTGGCTGAAGTAGGACTTCTGCTCTGTGTGTGGTACTTTGCCCTAGAGCTGAAAGGCACAACGTGCAGGCTTCTTTCCAGAGGGCGAGTTGGGCCCCAAAGCATCTTGCTTCCAGCGCTTGGGGAAGCTAAGAAACAACTCGCTCTGCACAGTGCTCTTACAGCCTACGGGGAACATCTCTTCCAAAGGCCTGTGAAACACAGTTTCTTTTCAGGCCTGATCTGGGTGAAGTAGGACTTCTTCTCTGGGTGTGCTGCTTTGCCCTAGAGCTGAAAGGCACAACGTCCAGGCTTCTTTCCAAAGGGCGAGTTGGGCCCCACAGCATCTTGCTTCCAGCTCTTTGGGAAGCTAAGAAACAACTCGCTCTGCACAGTGCTCTTACAGCCTAGCGGGAACAGCTCTTCCAAAGGCCTGTGTAACGCAGTTTCTTTGCAGGCCTGATCTGGCTAAAGTAGGACTTCTGCTCTGGGTGTGCTACTTTGCCCTAGAGCTGAAAGGCACAACGTGCAGGCTTCTTTCCAAAGGGGGAGTTGGGCCCCACAGCAACTTGCTTCCAGCTCTTTGGGAAGCTAAGAAACAACTCGCTCTGCACAGTGCTCTTACAGCCTACCGGGAACAGCTCTTCCAAAGGCCTGTGAAACGCAGTTTCTTTGCAGGCCTGATCTGGCTGAAGTAGGACTTCTGCTCTGGGTGTGCTACTTTGCCCTAGAGCTGAAAGGCACAACGTGCAGGCTTCTTTCCAAAGGGCGAGTTGGGCCCCACAGCATCTTGCTTCCAGCTCTTTGGGAAGCTAAGAAACAACTCGCTCTGCACAGTGCTCTTACAGCCTACCGGGAACATCTCTTCCAAAGGACTGTGAAACGCAGTTTCTTTGCAGGCCTGATCTGGCTGAAGTAGGACTTCTGCTCTGGGTGTGCTCCATTGCCCTAGAGATGAAAGTCACAACGTGCAGGCTTCTTTCCAAAGGGTGAGTTGGGCCCCACAGCATCATGCTTCCAGCTCTTTGGGAAGCTAAGAAACAACTCGCTCTGCACAGTGCTCTTACAGCCTACCGGGAACATCTCTTCCAAAGGCCTGTGAAACGCAGTTTCTTTGCAGGCCTGATCTGGCTGAAGTAGGACTTCTGCTCTGGGTGTGCTCCCTTGCCCTAGAGCTGAAAGGCACAACGTGCAGGCTTCTTTCCAAAGGGCGAGTTGGGCCCCACAGCATCTTGCTTCCAGCTCTTTGGGAAGCTAAGAAACAACTCGCTCTGCACAGTGCTCTTACAGCCTACCGGGAACATCTCTTCCAAACGCCTGTGAAACCCAGTTTCTTTGCAGGCATGATCTGGCTGAAGTAGGACTTCTGCTCTGGGTGTGGTACTTTGCCCTAGAGCTGAAAGGCACAACGTGCAGGCTTCTTTCCAGAGGGCGAGTTGGGCCCCACAGCATCTTGCTTCCAGCTCTTTGAGAAGCTAAGAAACAACTCGCTCTGCACAGTGCTCTTACAGCCTACCGGGAACATCTCTTCCAAAGGCCTGTGAAACGCAGTTTCTTTGCAGGCCTTATCTGGCTGAAGTAGGACTTCTGCTCTGGGTGTGCTACTTTGCCATAGAGCTGAAAGGCACAACGTGCAGGCTTCTTTCCAAAGGGCGAGTTGGGCCCCACAGCATCTTGCTTCCAGCTCTTTGGGAAGCTAAGAAACAACTCGCTCTGCACAGTGCTCTTACAGCCTACCGGGAACATCTCTTCCAAAGGCCTGTGAAACGCAGTTTCTTTGCAGGCCTGATCTGGCTGAAGTAGGACTTCTGCTCTGGGTGTGCTACTTTGCCCTAAAGCTGAAAGGCACAACGTGCAGGCTTCTTTCCAAAGGGCGAGTTGGGCCCCACAGCATCTTGCTTCCAGCTCTTTGGGAAGCTGAGAAACAACTCGCTCTGCACAGTGCTCTTACAGCCTACCGGGAACATCTCTTCCAAAGGCCTGTGAAACGCAGTTTCTTTGCAGGCCTGATCTGGCTGAAGTAGGACTTCTGCTCTGGGTGTGCTACTTTGCCCTAGAGCTGAAAGGCACAACGCGCAGGCTTCTTTCCAAAGGGCGAGTTGGGCCCCACAGCATCTTGCTTCCAGCTCTTTGGGAAGCTAAGAAACAACTCGCTCTGCACAGTGCTCTTACAGCCTAGTGGGAACATCTCTTCCAAAGGCCTGTGAAACACAGTTTCTTTGCAGGCCTGATCTGGCTGCAGTAGGACTTCTGCTCTGGGTGTGCTACTTTGCCATAGAGCTGAAAGGCACAACGTGCAGGCTTCTTTCCAAAGGGCGAGTTGGGCCCCACAGCATCTTGCTTCCAGCTCTTTGGGAAGCTAAGAAACAACTCGGTCTGCACAGTGCTCTTACAGCCTACCGGGAACATCTCTTCCAAAGGCCTGTGAAACGCAGTTTCTTTGAAGGCCTGATCTGGCTGAAGTAGGACTTCTGCTCTGGGTGTGCTACTTTGCCCTAGAGCTGAAAGGCACAACGTGCAGGCTTCTTTCCAAAGGGCGAGTTGGGCCCCACAGCATCTTGCTTCCAGCTCTTTGGGAAGCTGAGAAACAACTCGCTCTGCACAGTGCTCTTACAGCCTACCGGGAACATCTCTTCCAAAGGCCTGTGAAACGCAGTTTCTTTGCAGGCCTGATCTGGCTGAAGTAGGACTTCTTCTCTGGGTGTGCTGCTTTGCCCTAGAGCTGAAAGGCACAACGTGCAGGCTTCTTTCCAAAGGGCGAGTTGGGCCCCACAGCATCTTGCTTCCAGCTCTTTGGGAAGCTAAGAAACAACTCGCTCTGCACAGTGCTCTTACAGCCTACCGGGAACATCTCTTCCAAAGGCCTGTGAAACGCAGTTTCTTTGCAGGCCTATTCTGGCTGAAGTAGGACTTCTGCTCTGGGTGTGCTACTTTGCCCTAGAGCTGAAAGGCACAACGTGCAGGCTTCTTTCCAGAGGGCGAGTTGGGCCCCACAGCATCTTGCTTCCAGCTCTTTGTGAAGCTAAGAAACAACTCGCTCTGCACAGTGCTCTTACAGCCTACCGGGAACATCTCTTCCAAAGGCCTGTGAAACACAGTTTCTTTGAAGGCCTGGTCTGGCTGAAGTAGGAGTTCTGCTCTGAGTGTGCTACTTTGCCCTAGAGCTGAAAAGCACAACGTGCAGGCTTCTTTCCAAAGGGCGAGTAGGGCCCCACAGCATCTTGCTTCCAGCTCTTTGGGAACCTCAGAAACAACTCGCTCTGCACAGTGCTCTTACAGCCTACCGGGAACATCTCTTCCAAAGGCCTGTGAAACGCAGTTTCTTTGCAGGCCTGATCTGGCTGAAGTAGGACTTCTGCTCTGGGTGTGCTACTTTGCCCTAGAGCTGAAAGGCACAACGTGCAGGCTTCTTTCCAAAGGGCGAGTTGGGCCCCACAGCATCTTGCTTCCAGCTCTTTGGGAAGCTGAGAAACAACTCGCTCTGCACAGTGCTCTTACAGCCTAGTGGGAACATCTCTTCCAAAGGCCTGTGAAACGCAGTTTCTTTGCAGGCCTGATCTGGCTGCAGTAGGACTTCTGCTCTGGGTGTGCTACTTTGCCATAGAGCTGAAAGGCACAACGTGCAGGCTTCTTTCCAAAGGGCGAGTTGGGCCCCACATCATCTTGCTTCCAGCTCTTTGGGAAGCTAAGAAACAACTCGCTCTGCACAGTGCTCTTACAGCCTACCGGGAACATCTCTTCCAAAGGCCTGTGAAACGCAGTTTCTTTGCAGGCCTGATCTGGCTGAAGTAGGACTTCTGCTCTGGGTGTGCTACTTTGCCCTAGAGCTGAAAGGCACAACGTGCAGGCTTCTTTCCAAAGGGCGAGTTGGGCCCGACAGCATCTTGCTTCCGGCTCTTTGGGAAGCTGAGAAACAACTCGCTCTGCACAGTGCTCTTACAGCCTACCGGGAACATCTCTTCCAAAGGCCTGTGAAACGCAGTTTCTTTGCAGGCCTGATCTGGCTGAAGTAGGACTTCTGCTCTGGGTGTGCTACTTTGCCCTAGAGCTGAAAGGCACAACGTGCAGGCTTCTTTCCAAAGGGCGAGTTGGGCCCCACAGCATCTTGCTTCCAGCTCTTTGGGAAGCTAAGAAACAACTCGCTCTGCACAGTGCTCTTACAGCCTACCGGGAACATCTCTTCCAAAGGCCTGTGAAACGCAGTTTCTTTGCAGGCCTGATCTGGCTGAAGTAGGACTTCTGCTCTGGGTGTGCTACTTTGCCCTAGAGCTGAAAGGCACAACGTGCAGGCTTCTTTCCAAAGGGCGAGTTGGGCCCCACAGCATCTTGCTTCCAGCTCTTTGGGAAGCTAAGAAACAACTCGCTCTGCACAGTTCTCTTATAGCCTACCGGGAACATCTCTTCCAAAGGCCTGTGAAACGCAGTTTCTTTGCAGGACTCATCTGGCTGAAGTAGGACTTCTGCTCTGGGTGTGCTCCATTGCCCTAGAGCTGAAAGGCACAACGTGCAGGCTTCCTTCCAAAGGGCGAGTTGGGCCCCACAGCATCTTGCTTCCAGCTCTTTGGGAAGCTAAGAAACAACTCGCTCTGCACAGTGCTCTTACAGCCTAGGGGGAACATCTCTTCCAAAGGCCTGTGAAACGCAGTTTCTTTGCAGGCCTGATCTGGCTAAAGTAGGACTTCTGCTCTGGGTGTGCTACTTTGCCCTAGAGCTGAAAGGCACAACGTGCAGGCTTCTTTCCAAAGGGCGAGTTGGGCCCCACAGCAACTTGCTTCCAGCTCTTTGGGAACCTCAGAAACAACTCGCTCTGCACAGTGCTCTTACAGCCTACCGGGAACATCTCTTCCAAAGGCCTGTGAAACACAGTTTCTTTGAAGGCCTGGTCTGGCTGAAGTAGGAGTTCTGCTCTGAGTGTGCTACTTTGCCCTAGAGCTGAAAAGCACAACGTGCAGGCTTCTTTCCAAAGGGCGAGTAGGGCCCCACAGCATCTTGCTTCCAGCTCTTTGGGAACCTCAGAAACAACTCGCTCTGCACAGTGCTCTTACAGCCTACCGGGAACATCTCTTCCAAAGGCCTGTGAAACGCAGTTTCTTTGCAGGCCTGATCTGGCTGAAGTAGGACTTCTGCTCTGGGTGTGCTACTTTGCCCTAGAGCTGAAAGGCACAACGTGCAGGCTTCTTTCCAAAGGGCGAGTTGGGCCCCACAGCATCTTGCTTCCAGCTCTTTGGGAAGCTGAGAAACAACTCGCTCTGCACAGTGCTCTTACAGCCTAGTGGGAACATCTCTTCCAAAGGCCTGTGAAACGCAGTTTCTTTGCAGGCCTGATCTGGCTGCAGTAGGACTTCTGCTCTGGGTGTGCTACTTTGCCATAGAGCTGAAAGGCACAACGTGCAGGCTTCTTTCCAAAGGGCGAGTTGGGCCCCACATCATCTTGCTTCCAGCTCTTTGGGAAGCTAAGAAACAACTCGCTCTGCACAGTGCTCTTACAGCCTACCGGGAACATCTCTTCCAAAGGCCTGTGAAACGCAGTTTCTTTGCAGGCCTGATCTGGCTGAAGTAGGACTTCTGCTCTGGGTGTGCTACTTTGCCCTAGAGCTGAAAGGCACAACGTGCAGGCTTCTTTCCAAAGGGCGAGTTGGGCCCGACAGCATCTTGCTTCCAGCTCTTTGGGAAGCTGAGAAACAACTCGCTCTGCACAGTGCTCTTACAGCCTACCGGGAACATCTCTTCCAAAGGCCTGTGAAACGCAGTTTCTTTGCAGGCCTGATCTGGCTGAAGTAGGACTTCTGCTCTGGGTGTGCTACTTTGCCCTAGAGCTGAAAGGCACAACGTGCAGGCTTCTTTCCAAAGGGCGAGTTGGGCCCCACAGCATCTTGCTTCCAGCTCTTTGGGAAGCTAAGAAACAACTCGCTCTGCACAGTGCTCTTACAGCCTACCGGGAACATCTCTTCCAAAGGACTGTGAAACGCAGTTTCTTTGCAGGCCTGATCTGGCTGAAGTAGGACTTCTGCTCTGGGTGTGCTCCATTGCCCTAGAGATGAAAGTCACAACGTGCAGGCTTCTTTCCAAAGGGTGAGTTGGGCCCCACAGCATCATGCTTCCAGCTCTTTGGGAAGCTAAGAAACAACTCGCTCTGCACAGTGCTCTTACAGCCTACCGGGAACATCTCTTCCAAAGGCCTGTGAAACGCAGTTTCTTTGCAGGCCTGATCTGGCTGAAGTAGGACTTCTGCTCTGGGTGTGCTCCCTTGCCCTAGAGCTGAAAGGCACAACGTGCAGGCTTCTTTCCAAAGGGCGAGTTGGGCCCCACAGCATCTTGCTTCCAGCTCTTTGGGAAGCTAAGAAACAACTCGCTCTGCACAGTGCTCTTACAGCCTACCGGGAACATCTCTTCCAAACGCCTGTGAAACCCAGTTTCTTTGCAGGCATGATCTGGCTGAAGTAGGACTTCTGCTCTGGGTGTGGTACTTTGCCCTAGAGCTGAAAGGCACAACGTGCAGGCTTCTTTCCAGAGGGCGAGTTGGGCCCCACAGCATCTTGCTTCCAGCTCTTTGAGAAGCTAAGAAACAACTCGCTCTGCACAGTGCTCTTACAGCCTACCGGGAACATCTCTTCCAAAGGCCTGTGAAACGCAGTTTCTTTGCAGGCCTTATCTGGCTGAAGTAGGACTTCTGCTCTGGGTGTGCTACTTTGCCATAGAGCTGAAAGGCACAACGTGCAGGCTTCTTTCCAAAGGGCGAGTTGGGCCCCACAGCATCTTGCTTCCAGCTCTTTGGGAAGCTAAGAAACAACTCGCTCTGCACAGTGCTCTTACAGCCTACCGGGAACATCTCTTCCAAAGGCCTGTGAAACGCAGTTTCTTTGCAGGCCTGATCTGGCTGAAGTAGGACTTCTGCTCTGGGTGTGCTACTTTGCCCTAAAGCTGAAAGGCACAACGTGCAGGCTTCTTTCCAAAGGGCGAGTTGGGCCCCAAAGCATCTTGCTTCCAGCTCTTTGGGAAGCTGAGAAACAACTCGCTCTGCACAGTGCTCTTACAGCCTACCGGGAACATCTCTTCCAAAGGCCTGTGAAACGCAGTTTCTTTGCAGGCCTGATCTGGCTGAAGTAGGACTTCTGCTCTGGGTGTGCTACTTTGCCCTAGAGCTGAAAGGCACAACGCGCAGGCTTCTTTCCAAAGGGCGAGTTGGGCCCCACAGCATCTTGCTTCCAGCTCTTTGGGAAGCTAAGAAACAACTCGCTCTGCACAGTGCTCTTACAGCCTAGTGGGAACATCTCTTCCAAAGGCCTGTGAAACACAGTTTCTTTGCAGGCCTGATCTGGCTGCAGTAGGACTTCTGCTCTGGGTGTGCTACTTTGCCATAGAGCTGAAAGGCACAACGTGCAGGCTTCTTTCCAAAGGGCGAGTTGGGCCCCACAGCATCTTGCTTCCAGCTCTTTGGGAAGCTAAGAAACAACTCGGTCTGCACAGTGCTCTTACAGCCTACCGGGAACATCTCTTCCAAAGGCCTGTGAAACGCAGTTTCTTTGAAGGCCTGATCTGGCTGAAGTAGGACTTCTGCTCTGGGTGTGCTACTTTGCCCTAGAGCTGAAAGGCACAACGTGCAGGCTTCTTTCCAAAGGGCGAGTTGGGCCCCACAGCATCTTGCTTCCAGCTCTTTGGGAAGCTGAGAAACAACTCGCTCTGCACAGTGCTCTTACAGCCTACCGGGAACATCTCTTCCAAAGGCCTGTGAAACGCAGTTTCTTTGCAGGCCTGATCTGGCTGAAGTAGGACTTCTTCTCTGGGTGTGCTGCTTTGCCCTAGAGCTGAAAGGCACAACGTGCAGGCTTCTTTCCAAAGGGCGAGTTGGGCCCCACAGCATCTTGCTTCCAGCTCTTTGGGAAGCTAAGAAACAACTCGCTCTGCACAGTGCTCTTACAGCCTACCGGGAACATCTCTTCCAAAGGCCTGTGAAACGCAGTTTCTTTGCAGGCCTATTCTGGCTGAAGTAGGACTTCTGCTCTGGGTGTGCTACTTTGCCCTAGAGCTGAAAGGCACAACGTGCAGGCTTCTTTCCAGAGGGCGAGTTGGGCCCCACAGCATCTTGCTTCCAGCTCTTTGTGAAGCTAAGAAACAACTCGCTCTGCACAGTGCTCTTACAGCCTACCGGGAACATCTCTTCCAAAGGCCTGTGAAACACAGTTTCTTTGAAGGCCTGGTCTGGCTGAAGTAGGAGTTCTGCTCTGAGTGTGCTACTTTGCCCTAGAGCTGAAAAGCACAACGTGCAGGCTTCTTTCCAAAGGGCGAGTAGGGCCCCACAGCATCTTGCTTCCAGCTCTTTGGGAACCTCAGAAACAACTCGCTCTGCACAGTGCTCTTACAGCCTACCGGGAACATCTCTTCCAAAGGCCTGTGAAACGCAGTTTCTTTGCAGGCCTGATCTGGCTGAAGTAGGACTTCTGCTCTGGGTGTGCTACTTTGCCCTAGAGCTGAAAGGCACAACGTGCAGGCTTCTTTCCAAAGGGCGAGTTGGGCCCCACAGCATCTTGCTTCCAGCTCTTTGGGAAGCTGAGAAACAACTCGCTCTGCACAGTGCTCTTACAGCCTAGTGGGAACATCTCTTCCAAAGGCCTGTGAAACGCAGTTTCTTTGCAGGCCTGATCTGGCTGCAGTAGGACTTCTGCTCTGGGTGTGCTACTTTGCCATAGAGCTGAAAGGCACAACGTGCAGGCTTCTTTCCAAAGGGCGAGTTGGGCCCCACATCATCTTGCTTCCAGCTCTTTGGGAAGCTAAGAAACAACTCGCTCTGCACAGTGCTCTTACAGCCTACCGGGAACATCTCTTCCAAAGGCCTGTGAAACGCAGTTTCTTTGCAGGCCTGATCTGGCTGAAGTAGGACTTCTGCTCTGGGTGTGCTACTTTGCCCTAGAGCTGAAAGGCACAACGTGCAGGCTTCTTTCCAAAGGGCGAGTTGGGCCCGACAGCATCTTGCTTCCGGCTCTTTGGGAAGCTGAGAAACAACTCGCTCTGCACAGTGCTCTTACAGCCTACCGGGAACATCTCTTCCAAAGGCCTGTGAAACGCAGTTTCTTTGCAGGCCTGATCTGGCTGAAGTAGGACTTCTGCTCTGGGTGTGCTACTTTGCCCTAGAGCTGAAAGGCACAACGTGCAGGCTTCTTTCCAAAGGGCGAGTTGGGCCCCACAGCATCTTGCTTCCAGCTCTTTGGGAAGCTAAGAAACAACTCGCTCTGCACAGTGCTCTTACAGCCTACCGGGAACATCTCTTCCAAAGGCCTGTGAAACGCAGTTTCTTTGCAGGCCTGATCTGGCTGAAGTAGGACTTCTGCTCTGGGTGTGCTACTTTGCCCTAGAGCTGAAAGGCACAACGTGCAGGCTTCTTTCCAAAGGGCGAGTTGGGCCCCACAGCATCTTGCTTCCAGCTCTTTGGGAAGCTAAGAAACAACTCGCTCTGCACAGTTCTCTTATAGCCTACCGGGAACATCTCTTCCAAAGGCCTGTGAAACGCAGTTTCTTTGCAGGACTCATCTGGCTGAAGTAGGACTTCTGCTCTGGGTGTGCTCCATTGCCCTAGAGCTGAAAGGCACAACGTGCAGGCTTCCTTCCAAAGGGCGAGTTGGGCCCCACAGCATCTTGCTTCCAGCTCTTTGGGAAGCTAAGAAACAACTCGCTCTGCACAGTGCTCTTACAGCCTAGGGGGAACATCTCTTCCAAAGGCCTGTGAAACGCAGTTTCTTTGCAGGCCTGATCTGGCTAAAGTAGGACTTCTGCTCTGGGTGTGCTACTTTGCCCTAGAGCTGAAAGGCACAACGTGCAGGCTTCTTTCCAAAGGGCGAGTTGGGCCCCACAGCAACTTGCTTCCAGCTCTTTGGGAACCTCAGAAACAACTCGCTCTGCACAGTGCTCTTACAGCCTACCGGGAACATCTCTTCCAAAGGCCTGTGAAACACAGTTTCTTTGAAGGCCTGGTCTGGCTGAAGTAGGAGTTCTGCTCTGAGTGTGCTACTTTGCCCTAGAGCTGAAAAGCACAACGTGCAGGCTTCTTTCCAAAGGGCGAGTAGGGCCCCACAGCATCTTGCTTCCAGCTCTTTGGGAACCTCAGAAACAACTCGCTCTGCACAGTGCTCTTACAGCCTACCGGGAACATCTCTTCCAAAGGCCTGTGAAACGCAGTTTCTTTGCAGGCCTGATCTGGCTGAAGTAGGACTTCTGCTCTGGGTGTGCTACTTTGCCCTAGAGCTGAAAGGCACAACGTGCAGGCTTCTTTCCAAAGGGCGAGTTGGGCCCCACAGCATCTTGCTTCCAGCTCTTTGGGAAGCTGAGAAACAACTCGCTCTGCACAGTGCTCTTACAGCCTAGTGGGAACATCTCTTCCAAAGGCCTGTGAAACGCAGTTTCTTTGCAGGCCTGATCTGGCTGCAGTAGGACTTCTGCTCTGGGTGTGCTACTTTGCCATAGAGCTGAAAGGCACAACGTGCAGGCTTCTTTCCAAAGGGCGAGTTGGGCCCCACATCATCTTGCTTCCAGCTCTTTGGGAAGCTAAGAAACAACTCGCTCTGCACAGTGCTCTTACAGCCTACCGGGAACATCTCTTCCAAAGGCCTGTGAAACGCAGTTTCTTTGCAGGCCTGATCTGGCTGAAGTAGGACTTCTGCTCTGGGTGTGCTACTTTGCCCTAGAGCTGAAAGGCACAACGTGCAGGCTTCTTTCCAAAGGGCGAGTTGGGCCCGACAGCATCTTGCTTCCAGCTCTTTGGGAAGCTGAGAAACAACTCGCTCTGCACAGTGCTCTTACAGCCTACCGGGAACATCTCTTCCAAAGGCCTGTGAAACGCAGTTTCTTTGCAGGCCTGATCTGGCTGAAGTAGGACTTCTGCTCTGGGTGTGCTACTTTGCCCTAGAGCTGAAAGGCACAACGTGCAGGCTTCTTTCCAAAGGGCGAGTTGGGCCCCACAGCATCTTGCTTCCAGCTCTTTGGGAAGCTAAGAAACAACTCGCTCTGCACAGTGCTCTTACAGCCTACCGGGAACATCTCTTCCAAAGGCCTGTGAAACGCAGTTTCTTTGCAGGCCTGATCTGGCTGAAGTAGGACTTCTGCTCTGGGTGTGCTACTTTGCCCTAGAGCTGAAAGGCACAACGTGCAGGCTTCTTTCCAAAGGGCGAGTTGGGCCCCACAGCATCTTGCTTCCAGCTCTTTGGGAAGCTAAGAAACAACTCGCTCTGCACAGTTCTCTTATAGCCTACCGGGAACATCTCTTCCAAAGGCCTGTGAAACGCAGTTTCTTTGCAGGACTCATCTGGCTGAAGTAGGACTTCTGCTCTGGGTGTGCTCCATTGCCCTAGAGCTGAAAGGCACAACGTGCAGGCTTCCTTCCAAAGGGCGAGTTGGGCCCCACAGCATCTTGCTTCCAGCTCTTTGGGAAGCTAAGAAACAACTCGCTCTGCAGAGTGCTCTTACAGCCTAGGGGGAACATCTCTTCCAAAGGCCTGTGAAACGCAGTTTCTTTGCAGGCCTGATCTGGCTAAAGTAGGACTTCTGCTCTGGGTGTGCTACTTTGCCCTAGAGCTGAAAGGCACAACGTGCAGGCTTCTTTCCAAAGGGCGAGTTGGGCCCCACAGCAACTTGCTTCCAGCTCTTTGGGAAGCTAAGAAACAACTCGCTCTGCACAGTGCTCTTACAGCCTACGGGGAATATCTCTTCCAAAGGCCTGTGAAACACAGTTTCTTTTCAGGCCTGATCTGGGTGAAGTAGGACTTCTTCTCTGGGTTTGCTGCTTTGCCCTATAGCTGAAAGGCACAACGTGCAGGCTTCTTTCCAAAGGGCGAGTTGGGCCCGACAGCATCTTGCTTCCAGCTCTTTGGGAAGCTGAGAAACAACTCGCTCTGCACAGTGCTCTTACAGCCTACCGGGAACATCTCTTCCAAAGGCCTGTGAAACGCAGTTTCTTTGCAGGCCTGATCTGGCTGAAGTAGGACTTCTGCTCTGGGTGTGCTACTTTGCCCTAGAGCTGAAAGGCACAACGTGCAGGCTTCTTTCCAAAGGGCGAGTTGGGCCCCACAGCATCTTGCTTCCAGCTCTTTGGGAAGCTAAGAAACAACTCGCTCTGCACAGTGCTCTTACAGCCTAGCGGGAACAGCTCTTCCAAAGGCCTGTGAAACGCAGTTTCTTTGCAGGCCTGATCTGGCTGAAGTAGGACTTCTGCTCTGGGTGTGCTACTTTGCCCTAGAGCTGAAAGGCACAACGTGCAGGCTTCTTTCCAAAGGGCGAGTTGGGCCCCACAGCATCTTGCTTCCAGCTCTTTGG
Organism: Equus caballus; assembly: GCF_041296265.1. Classification (NCBI taxonomy): domain Eukaryota; kingdom Metazoa; phylum Chordata; class Mammalia; order Perissodactyla; family Equidae; genus Equus; species Equus caballus. The sequence goes on from NC_091689.1 coordinate 32,308,812, forward strand.
GAAGCTAAGAAACAACTCGCTCTGCACAGTGCTCTTACAGCCTACCGGGAACATCTCTTCCAAAGGCCTGTGAAACGCAGTTTCTTTGCAGGCCTGATCTGGCTGAAGTAGGACTTCTGCTCTGGGTGTGCTACTTTGCCCTAGAGCTGAAAGGCACAACGTGCAGGCTTCTTTCCAAAGGGCGAGTTGGGCCCCACAGCATCTTGCTTCCAGCTCTTTGGGAAGCTAAGAAACAACTCGGTCTGCACAGTGCTCTTACAGCCTACCGGGAACATCTCTTCCAAAGGCCTGTGAAACGCAGTTTCTTTGCAGGACTCATCTGGCTGAAGTAGGACTTCTGCTCTGGGTGTGCTCCATTGCCCTAGAGCTGAAAGGCACAACGTGCAGGCTTCCTTCCAAAGGGCGAGTTGGGCCCCACAGCATCTTGCTTCCAGCTCTTTGGGAAGCTAAGAAACAACTCGCTCTGCACAGTGCTCTTACAGCCTAGGGGGAACATCTCTTCCAAAGGCCTGTGAAACGCAGTTTCTTTGCAGGCCTGATCTGGCTAAAGTAGGACTTCTGCTCTGGGTGTGCTACTTTGCCCTAGAGCTGAAAGGCACAACGTGCAGGCTTCTTTCCAAAGGGCGAGTTGGGCCCCACAGCAACTTGCTTCCAGCTCTTTGGGAAGCTAAGAAACAACTCGCTCTGCACAGTGCTCTTACAGCCTACGGGGAACATCTCTTCCAAAGGCCTGTGAAACACAGTTTCTTTTCAGGCCTGATCTGGGTGAAGTAGGACTTCTTCTCTGGGTTTGCTGCTTTGCCCTATAGCTGAAAGGCACAACGTGCAGGCTTCTTTCCAAAGGGCGAGTTGGGTCCCACAGCATCTTGCTTCCAGCTCTTTGGGAAGCTAAGAAACAACTCGCTCTGCACAGTGCTCTTACAGCCTACCGGGAACATCTCTTGAAAAGGCCTGTGAAACGCAGTTTCTTTGCAGGCCTATTCTGGCTGAAGTAGGACTTCTGCTCTGGGTGTGCTACTTTGCCCTAGAGCTGAAAGGCACAACGTGCAGGCTTCTTTCCAAAGGGCGCGTTGGGCCCCACAGCATCTTGCTTCCAGCTCTTTGGGAAGCTAAGAAACAACTCGCTCTGCACAGTGCTCTTACAGCCTAGTGGGAACATCTCTTCCAAAGGCCTGTGAAACGCAGTTTCTTTGCAGGCCTGATCTGGCTGCAGTAGGACTTCTGCTCTGGGTGTGCTACTTTGCCATAGAGCTGAAAGGCACAACGTGCAGGCTTCTTTCCAAAGGGCGAGTTGGGCCCCACAGCATCTTGCTTCCAGCTCTTTGGGAAGCTGAGAAACAACTCGCTCTGCACAGTGCTCTTACAGCCTGCCGGGAACATCTCTTCCAAAGGCCTGTGAAACGCAGTTTCTTTGCAGGCCTGATCTGGCTGAAGTAGGACTTCTGCTCTGGGTGTGCTACTTTGCCCTAGAGCTGAAAGGCACAACGTGCAGGCTTCTTTCCAAAGGGCGAGTAGGGCCCCACAGCATCTTCCTTCCAGCTCTTTGGGAAGCTAAGAAACAACTCGCTCTGCACAGTGCTCTTACAGCCTACCGGGAACATCTCTTCCAAACGCCTGTGAAACGCAGTTTCTTTGCAGGCCTGATCTGGCTGAAGTAGGACTTCTGCTCTGGGTGTGCTACTTTGCCCTAGAGCTGAAAGGCACAACGTGCAGGCTTCCTTCCAAAGGGCGAGTTGGGCCCCACAGCATCTTGCTTCCAGCTCTTTGGGAAGCTAACAAACAACTCGCTCTGCACAGTGGTCTTACAGCCTAGTGGGAACATCTCTTCCAAAGGCCTGTGAAACGCAGTTTCTTTGCAGGCCTGATCTGGCTGCAGTAGGACTTCTGCTCTGGGTGTGCTACTTTGCCATAGAGCTGAAAGGCACAACGTGCAGGCTTCTTTCCAAAGGGCGAGTTGGGCCCCACAGCATCTTGCTTCCAGCTCTTTGGGAAGCTAAGAAACAACTCGCTCTGCACAGTGCTCTTACAGCCTAGGGGGAACATCTCTTCCAAAGGCCTGTGAAACGCAGTTTCTTTGCAGGCCTGATCTGGCTGAAGTAGGACTTCTGCTCTGGGTGTGCTACTTTGCCCTAGAGCTGAAAGGCACAACGTGCAGGCTTCTTTCCAAAGGGCGAGTTGGGCCCCACAGCAACTTGCTTCCAGCTCTTTGGGAAGCTAAGAAACAACTCGCTCTGCACAGTGCTCTTACAGCCTACCGGGAACATCTCTTCCAAAGGCCTGTGAAACGCAGTTTCTTTGCAGGCCTGATCTGCCTGAAGTAGGACTTCTGCTCTGGGTGTGCTACTTTGCTCTAGAGCTGAAAGGCACAAGGTGCAGGCTTCTTTCCAAAGGGCGAGTTGGGCCCCACAGCATCTTGCTTCCAGCTCTTTGGGAAGCTAAGAAACAACTCGCTCTGCACAGTGGTCTTACAGCCTACCGGGAACATCTCTTCCAAAGGCCTGTGAAACGCAGTTTCTTTGCAGGCGTGATCTGGCTGAAGTAGGACTTCTGCTCTGGGTGTGCTACTTTGCCCTAGAGCTGAAAGGCACAACGTGCAGGCTTCTTTCCAAAGTGCGAGTTGGGCCCCACAGCATCTTGCTTCCAGCTCTTTGGGAAGCTGAGAAACAACTCGCTCTGCACAGTGCTCTTACAGCCTACCGGGAACATCTCTTCCAAAGGCCTGTGAAACGCAGTTTCTTTGCAGGCCTGATCTGGCTGAAGTAGGACTTCTGCTCTGGGTGTGCTACTTTGCCCTAGAGCTGAAAGGCATAACGTGCAGGCTTCTTTCCAAAGGGCGAGTTGGGCCCCACAGCATCTTGCTTCCAGCTCTTTGGGAAGCAAAGAAACAACTCGCTCTGCACAGTGCTCTTACAGCCTACCGGGAACATCTCTTCCAAAGGCCTGTGAAACGCAGTTTCTTTGCAGGCCTGATCTGGCTGAAGTAGGACTTCTGCTCTGGGTGTGCTACTTTGCCCTAGAGCTGAAAGGCACAACGTGCAGGCTTCTTTCCAAAGGGCGAGTTGGGCCCCACAGCATCTTGCTTCCAGCTCTTTGGGAAGCTGAGAAACAACTCGCTCTGCACAGTGCTCTTACAGCCTACCGGGAACATCTCTTTCAAAGGCCTGTGAAACGCAGTTTCTTTGCAGGCCTGATCTGGCTGAAGTAGGACTTCTGCTCTGGGTGTGCTACTTTGCCCTAGAGCTGAAAGGCACAACGTGCAGGCTTCTTTCCAAAGGGCGAGTAGGGCCCCACAGCATCTTGCTTCCAGCTCTTTGGGAAGCTAAGAAACAACTCGCTCTGCACAGTCTCTTACAGCCTACGGGGAACGTCTCTTCCAAAGGCCTGTTAATCGCAGTTTCTTTGCAGGCCTGATCTGTCTGAAGTAGGACTTCTGCTCTGGGTGTGCTACTTTGCCCTAGAGCTGAAAGGCACAACGTGCAGGCTTCTTTCCAAAGGGCGAGTTGGGCCCCACAGCATCTTGCTTCCAGCTCTTTGGGAAGCTAAGAAACAACTCGCTCTGCACAGTGCTCTTACAGCCTAATGGGAACATCTCTTCCAAAGGCCTGTGAAACGCAGTTTCTTTGCAGGCCTGATCTGGCTGGAGTAGGACTTCTGCTCTGGGTGTGCTACTTTGCCCTAGAGCTGAAGGGCACAACGTGCAGGCTTCTTTCCAAAGGGCGAGTTGGGCCCCACAGCATCTTGCTTCCAGCTCTTTGGGAAGCTAAGAAACAACTCGCTCTGCACAGTTCTCTTATAGCCTACCGGGAACATCTCTTCCAAAGGCCTGTGAAACGCAGTTTCTTTGCAGGACTCATCTGGCTGAAGTAGGACTTCTGCTCTGGGTGTGCTCCATTGCCCTAGAGCTGAAAGGCACAACGTGCAGGCTTCCTTCCAAAGGGCGAGTTGGGCCCCACAGCATCTTGCTTCCAGCTCTTTGGGAAGCTAAGAAACAACTCGCTCTGCACAGTGCTCTTACAGCCTAGGGGGAACATCTCTTCCAAAGGCCTGTGAAACGCAGTTTCTTTGCAGGCCTGATCTGGCTGAAGTAGGACTTCTGCTCTGGGTGTGCTACTTTGCCCTAGAGCTGAAAGGCACAACGTGCAGGCTTCTTTCCAAAGGGCGAGTTGGGCCCCACAGCAACTTGCTTCCAGCTCTTTGGGAAGCTAAGAAACAACTCGCTCTGCACAGTGCTCTTACAGCCTACCGGGAACAGCTCTTCCAAAGGCCTGTGAAACGCAGTTTCTTTGCAGGCCTGATCTGGCTGAAGTAGGACTTCTGCTCTGGGTGTGCTACTTTGCTCTAGAGCTGAAAGGCACAACGTGCAGGCTTCTTTCCAAAGGGCGAGTTGGGCCCCACAGCATCTTGCTTCCAGCTCTTTGGGAAGCTGATAAACAACTCGCTCTGCACAGTGGTCTTACAGCCTACCGGGAACATCTCTTCCAAAGGCCTGTGAAACGCAGTTTCTTTGCAGGCGTGATCTGGCTGAAGTAGGACTTCTGCTCTGGGTGTGCTACTTTGCCCTAGAGCTGAAAGGCACAACGTGCAGGCTTCTTTCCAAAGGGCGAGTTGGGCCCCACAGCATCTTGCTTCCAGCTCTTTGGGAAGCTGAGAAACAACTCGCTCTGCACAGTGCTCTTACAGCCTACCGGGAACATCTCTTCCAAAGGCCTGTGAAACGCAGTTTCTTTGCAGGCCTGATCTGGCTGAAGTAGGACTTCTGCTCTGGGTGTGCTACTTTGCCCTAGAGCTGAAAGGCACAACCTGCAGGCTTCTTTCCAAAGGGCGAGTTGGGCCCCACAGCATCTTGCTTCCAGCTCTTTGGGAAGCAAAGAAACAACTCGCTCTGCACAGTGCTCTTACAGCCTACCGGGAACATCTCTTCCAAAGGCCTGTGAAACGCAGTTACTTTGCAGGCCTGATCTGGCTGAAGTAGGACTTCTGCTCTGGGTGTGCTACTTTGCCCTAGAGCTGAAAGGCACAACGTGCAGGCTTCTTTCCAAAGGGCGAGTTGGGCCCCACAGCATCTTGCTTCCAGCTCTTTGGGAAGCTGAGAAACAACTCGCTCTGCACAGTGCTCTTACAGCCTACCGGGAACATCTCTTTCAAAGGCCTGTGAAACGCAGTTTCTTTGCAGGCCTGATCTGGCTGAAGTAGGACTTCTGCTCTGGGTGTGCTACTTTGCCCTAGAGCTGAAAGGCACAACGTGCAGGCTTCTTTCCAAAGGGCGAGTTGGGCCCCACAGCATCTTGCTTCCAGCTCTTTGGGAAGCTAAGAAACAACTCGCTCTGCACAGTCTCTTACAGCCTACGGGGAACGTCTCTTCCAAAGACCTGTTAATCGCAGTTTCTTTGCAGGCCTGATCTGTCTGAAGTAGGACTTCTGCTCTGGGTGTGCTACTTTGCCCTAGAGCTGAAAGGCACAACGTGCAGGCTTCTTTCCAAAGGGCGAGTTGGGCCCCACAGCATCTTGCTTCCAGCACTTTGGGAACCTAAGAAACAACTCGCTCTGCACAGTGCTCTTACAGCCTAGGGGGAACATCTCTTCCAAAGGCCTGTGAAACGCAGTTTCTTTGCAGGCCTGATCTGGCTGAAGTCGGACTTCTGCTCTGGGTGTGCTACTTTGCCCTAGAGCTGAAAGGCACAACGTGCAGGCTTCTTTCCAAAGGGCGAGTTGGGCCCCACAGCATCTTGCTTCCAGCGCTCTGGGAAGCTAAGAAACAACTCGCTCTGCACAGTGCTCTTAGAGCCTACCGGGAACATCTCTTCCAAAGGCCTGTGAAACACAGTTTCTTTGCAGGCCTGGTCTGGCTGAAGTAGGACTTCTGCTCTGGGTGTGCTACTTTGCCCTAGAGCTGAAAGGCACAACGTGCAGGCTTCTTTCCAAAGGGCGAGTTGGGCCCCACAGCATCTTGCTTCCAGCTCTTTGGGAAGCTAAGAAACAACTCGCTCTGCACAGTGCTCTTACAGCCTACCGGGAACATCTCTTCCAAAGGCCTGTGAAACGCAGTTTCTTTGCAGGCCTGATCTGGCTGGAGTAGGACTTCTGCTCTGGGTGTGCTACTTTGCCCTAGAGCTGAAAGGCACAACGTGCAGGCTTCTTTCCAAAGGGCGAGTTGGGCCCCACAGCATCTTGCTTCCAGCTCTTTGGGAAGCTAAGAAACAACTCGCTCTGCACAGTGCTCTTACAGCCTACCGGGAACATCTCTTCCAAAGGCCTGTGAAACGCAGTTTCTTTGCAGGCCTGATCTGGCTGAAGTAGGACTTCTGCTCTGGGTGTGCTACTTTGCCCTAGAGCTGAAAGGCACAACGTGCCGGCTTCTTTCCAAAGGGCGAGTTGGGCCCCACAGCATCTTGCTTCCAGCTCTTTGGGAAGCTAAGAAACAACTCGCTCTGCACAGTGCTCTTACAGCCTAGCGGGAACAGCTCTTCCAAAGGCCTGTGAAACGCAGTTTCTTTGCAGGCCTGATCTGGCTGAAGTAGGACTTCTGCTCTGGGTGTGCTCCATTGCCCTAGAGCTGAAAGGCACAACGTGCAGGCTTCTTTCCAAAGGGCGAGTTGGGCCCCACAGCATCTGGCTTCCAGCCCTTTAGGAAGCTAAGAAACAACTCGCTCTGCACAGTGCTCTTACAGCCTACCGGGAACATCTCTTCCAAAGGCCTGTGAAACACAGTGTCTTTGACTGGCTGGTCTGGCTGAAGTAGGACTTCTGCTCTGGGTGTGCTACTTTGCCCTAGAGCTGAAAGGCACAACGTGCAGGCTTCCTTCCCAAGGGCGAGTTGGGCCCCACAGCATCTTGCTTCCAGCTCTTTGGGAAGCTAAGAAACAACTCGCTCTGCACAGTGGTCTTACAGCCTAGTGGGAACATCTCTTCCAAAGGCCTGTGAAACGCAGTTTCTTTGCAGGCCTGACCTGGCTGAAGTAGGACTTCTGCTCTGGGTGTGCTACTTTGCCCTAGAGCTGAAAGGCACAACGTGCAGGCTTCTTTCCAAAGGGCGAGTTGGGCCCCACAGCATCTTGCTTCCAGCTCTTTGGGAAGCTAAGAAACAACTCGCTCTGCACAGTTCTCTTATAGCCTACCGGGAACATCTCTTCCAAAGGCCTGTGAAACGCAGTTTCTTTGCAGGACTCATCTGGCTGAAGTAGGACTTCTGCTCTGGGTGTGCTCCATTGCCCTAGAGCTGAAAGGCACAACGTGCAGGCTTCCTTCCAAAGGGCGAGTTGGGCCCCACAGCATCTTGCTTCCAGCTCTTTGGGAAGCTAAGAAACAACTCGCTCTGCACAGTGCTCTTACAGCCTAGGGGGAACATCTCTTCCAAAGGCCTGTGAAACGCAGTTTCTTTGCAGGCGTGATCTGGCTAAAGTAGGACTTCTGCTCTGGGTGTGCTACTTTGCCCTAGAGCTGAAAGGCACAACGTGCAGGCTTCTTTCCAAAGGGCGAGTTAGGCCCCACAGCATCTTGCTTCCAGCTCTTTGGGAAGCTGAGAAACAACTCGCTCTGCACAGTGCTCTTACAGCCTACCGGGAACATCTCTTCCAAAGGCCTGTGAAACGCAGTTTCTTTGCAGGCCTGATCTGGCTGAAGTAGGACTTCTGCTCTGGGTGTGCTACTTTGCCCTAGAGCTGAAAGGCACAACCTGCAGGCTTCTTTCCAAAGGGCGAGTTGGGCCCCACAGCATCTTGCTTCCAGCTCTTTGGGAAGCTAAGAAACAACTCGCTCTGCACAGTCTCTTACAGCCTACGGGGAACGTCTCTTCCAAAGGCCTGTTAATCGCAGTTTCTTTGCAGGCCTGATCTGTCTGAAGTAGGACTTCTGCTCTGGGTGTGCTACTTTGCCCTAGAGCTGAAAGGCACAACGTGCAGGCTTCTTTCCAAAGGGCGAGTTGGGCCCCACAGCATCTTGCTTCCAGCTCTTTGGGAAGCTAAGAAACAACTCGCTCTGCACAGTGCTCTTACAGCCTAACGGGAACATCTCTTCCAAAGGCCTGTGAAACGCAGTTTCTTTGCAGGCCTGATCTGGCTGGAGTAGGACTTCTGCTCTGGGTGTGCTACTTTGCCCTAGAGCTGAAGGGCACAACGTGCAGGCTTCTTTCCAAAGGGCGAGTTGGGCCCCACAGCATCTTGCTTCCAGCACTTTGGGAACCTAAGAAACAACTCGCTCTGCACAGTGCTCTTACAGCCTAGGGGGAACATCTCTTCCAAAGGCCTGTGAAACGCAGTTTCTTTGCAGGCCTGATCTGGCATAAGTAGGACTTCTGCTCTGGGTGTGCTACTTTGCCCTAGAGCTGAAAGGCACAACGTGCAGGCTTCTTTCCAAAGGGCGAGTTGGGCCCCACAGCATCTTGCTTCCAGCGCTCTGGGAAGCTAAGAAACAACTCGCTCTGCACAGTGCTCTTAGAGCCTACCGGGAACATCTCTTCCAAAGGCCTGTGAAACACAGTTTCTTTGCAGGCCTGGTCTGGCTGAAGTAGGACTTCTGCTCTGGGTGTGCTACTTTGCCCTAGAGCTGAAAGGCACAACGTGCAGGCTTCTTTCCAAAGGGCGAGTTGGGCCCCACAGCATCTTGCTTCCAGCTCTTTGGGAAGCTAAGAAACAACTCGCTCTGCACAGTGCTCTTACAGCCTACCGGGAACATCTCTTCCAAAGGCCTGTGAAACGCAGTTTCTTTGCAGGCCTGATCTGGCTGGAGTAGGACTTCTGCTCTGGGTGTGCTACTTTGCCCTAGAGCTGAAAGGCACAACGTGCAGGCTTCTTTCCAAAGGGCGAGTTGGGCCCCACAGCATCTTGCTTCCAGCTCTTTGGGAAGCTAAGAAACAACTCGCTCTGCACAGTGCTCTTACAGCCTACCGGGAACATCTCTTCCAAAGGCCTGTGAAACGCAGTTTCTTTGCAGGCCTGATCTGGCTGAAGTAGGACTTCTGCTCTGGGTGTGCTACTTTGCCCTAGAGCTGAAAGGCACAACGTGCCGGCTTCTTTCCAAAGGGCGAGTTGGGCCCCACAGCATCTTGCTTCCAGCTCTTTGGGAAGCTAAGAAACAACTCGCTCTGCACAGTGCTCTTACAGCCTAGCGGGAACAGCTCTTCCAAAGGCCTGTGAAACGCAGTTTCTTTGCAGGCCTGATCTGGCTGAAGTAGGACTTCTGCTCTGGGTGTGCTCCATTGCCCTAGAGCTGAAAGGCACAACGTGCAGGCTTCTTTCCAAAGGGCGAGTTGGGCCCCACAGCATCTGGCTTCCAGCCCTTTAGGAAGCTAAGAAACAACTCGCTCTGCACAGTGCTCTTACAGCCTACCGGGAACATCTCTTCCAAAGGCCTGTGAAACGCAGTTTCTTTGCAGGCCTGATCTGGCTGAAGTAGGACTTCTGCTCTGGGTGTGCTACTTTGCCCTAGAGCTGAAAGGCACAACGTGCAGGCTTCTTTCCAAAGGGCGAGTTGGGCCCCACAGCATCTTGCTTCCAGCTCTTTGGGAAGCTAAGAAACAACTCGCTCTGCACAGTGGTCTTACAGCCTAGTGGGAACATCTCTTCCAAAGGCCTGTGAAACGCAGTTTCTTTGCAGGCCTGACCTGGCTGAAGTAGGACTTCTGCTCTGGGTGTGCTACTTTGCCCTAGAGCTGAAAGGCACAACGTGCAGGCTTCTTTCCAAAGGGCGAGTTGGGCCCCACAGCATCTTGCTTCCTGCTCTTTGGGAAGCTAAGAAACAACTCGCTCTGCACAGTTCTCTTATAGCCTACCGGGAACATCTCTTCCAAAGGCCTGTGAAACGCAGTTTCTTTGCAGGACTCATCTGGCTGAAGTAGGACTTCTGCTCTGGGTGTGCTCCATTGCCCTAGAGCTGAAAGGCACAACGTGCAGGCTTCCTTCCAAAGGGCGAGTTGGGCCCCACAGCATCTTGCTTCCAGCTCTTTGGGAAGCTAAGAAACAACTCGCTCTGCACAGTGCTCTTACAGCCTACCGGGAACATCTCTTCCAAAGGCCTGTGAAACACAGTTTCTTTGCAGGCCTGGTCTGGCTGAAGTAGGTCTTCTGCTCTGGGTGTGGTACTTTGCCCTAGAGCTGAAAGGCACAACGTGCAGGCTTCTTTCCAAAGGGCGAGTTGGGCCCCACAGCATCTTGCTTCCAGCTCTTTGGGAAGCTAAGAAACAACTCGCTCTGCACAGTGCTCTTACAGCCTACCGGGAACATCTCTTCCAAAGGCCTGTGAAACGCAGTTTCTTTGCAGGCCTGATCTGGCTGGAGTAGGACTTCTGCTCTGGGTGTGCTACTTTGCCCTAGAGCTGAAAGGCACAACGTGCAGGCTTCTTTCCAAAGGGCGAGTTGGGCCCCACAGCATCTTGCTTCCAGCTCTTTGGGAAGCTAAGAAACAACTCGCTCTGCACAGTGCTCTTACAGCCTACCGGGAACATCTCTTCCAAAGGCCTGTGAAACGCAGTTTCTTTGCAGGCCTGATCTGGCTGAAGTAGGACTTCTGCTCTGGGTGTGCTACTTTGCCCTAGAGCTGAAAGGCACAACGTGCCGGCTTCTTTCCAAAGGGCGAGTTGGGCCCCACAGCATCTTGCTTCCAGCTCTTTGGGAAGCTAAGAAACAACTCGCTCTGCACAGTGCTCTTACAGCCTAGCGGGAACAGCTCTTCCAAAGGCCTGTGAAACGCAGTTTCTTTGCAGGCCTGATCTGGCTGAAGTAGGACTTCTGCTCTGGGTGTGCTCCATTGCCCTAGAGCTGAAAGGCACAACGTGCAGGCTTCTTTCCAAAGGGCGAGTTGGGCCCCACAGCATCTGGCTTCCAGCCCTTTAGGAAGCTAAGAAACAACTCGCTCTGCACAGTGCTCTTACAGCCTACCGGGAACATCTCTTCCAAAGGCCTGTGAAACACAGTGTCTTTGACTGGCTGGTCTGGCTGAAGTAGGTCTTCTGCTCTGGGTGTGGTACTTTGCCCTAGAGCTGAAAGGCACAACGTGCAGGCTTCCTTCCAAAGGGCGAGTTGGGCCCCACAGCATCTTGCTTCCAGCTCTTTGGGAAGCTAAGAAACAACTCGCTCTGCACAGTGGTCTTAAAGCCTAGTGGGAACATCTCTTCCAAAGGCCTGTGAAACGCAGTTTCTTTGCAGGCCTGACCTGGCTGAAGTAGGACTTCTGCTCTGGGTGTGCTACTTTGCCCTAGAGCTGAAAGGCACAACGTGCAGGCTTCTTTCCAAAGGGCGAGTTGGGCCCCACAGCATCTTGCTTCCAGCTCTTTGGGAAGCTAAGAAACAACTCGCTCTGCACAGTTCTCTTATAGCCTACCGGGAACATCTCTTCCAAAGACCTGTGAAACGCAGTTTCTTTGCAGGACTCATCTGGCTGAAGTAGGACTTCTGCTCTGGGTGTGCTACTTTGCCCTAGAGCTGAAAGGCACAACGTGCAGGCTTCCTTCCAAAGGGCGAGTTGGGCCCCACAGCATCTTGCTTCCAGCTCTTTGGGAAGCTAAGAAACAACTCGCTCTGCACAGTGCTCTTACAGCCTAGGGGGAACATCTCTTCCAAAGGCCTGTGAAACGCAGTTTCTTTGCAGGCCTGATCTGGCTAAAGTAGGACTTCTGCTCTGGGTGTGCTACTTTGCCCTAGAGCTGAAAGGCACAACGTGCAGGCTTCTTTCCAAAGGGCGAGTTGGGCCCCACAGCAACTTGCTTCCAGCTCTTTGGGAAGCTAAGAAACAACTCGCTCTGCACAGTGTTCTTACAGCCTACCGGGAACAGCTCTTCCAAAGGCCTGTGAAACGCAGTTTCTTTGCAGGCCTGATCTGGCTGAAGTAGGACTTCTGCTCTGGGTGTGCTACTTTGCTCTAGAGCTGAAAGGCACAACGTGCAGGCTTCTTTCCAAAGGGCGAGTTGGGCCCCACAGCATCTTGCTTCCAGCTCTTTGGGAAGCTGATAAACAACTCGCTCTGCACAGTGGTCTTACAGCCTACCGGGAACATCTCTTCCAAAGGCCTGTGAAACGCAGTTTCTTTGCAGGCGTGATCTGGCTGAAGTAGGACTTCTGCTCTGGGTGTGCTACTTTGCCCTAGAGCTGAAAGGCACAACGTGCAGGCTTCTTTCCAAAGGGCGAGTTGGGCCCCACAGCATCTTGCTTCCAGCTCTTTGGGAAGCTGAGAAACAACTCGCTCTGCACAGAGCTCTTACAGCCTAGCGGGAACATCTCTTCCAAAGGCCTGTGAAACGCAGTTTCTTTGCAGGCCTGATCTGGCTGAAGTAGGACTTCTGCTCTGGGTGTGCTCCATTGCCCTAGAGCTGAAAGGCACAACGTGCAGGCTTCTTTCCAAAGGGCGAGTTGGGCCCCACAGAATCTGGCTTCCAGCCCTTTAGGAAGCTAAGAAACAACTCGCTCTGCACAGTGCTCTTACAGCCTACCGGGAACATGTCTTCCAAAGGCCTGTGAAACACAGTGTCTTTGACTGGCTGGTCTGGCTGAAGTAGGACTTCTGCTCTGGGTTTGCTACTTTGCCCTAGAGCTGAAAGGCACAACGTGCAGGCTTCTTTCCAAAGGGCGAGTTGGGCCCCACAGCATCTTGCTTCCAGCTCTTTGGGAAGCTAAGAAACAACTCGCTCTGCACAGTGCTCTTACAGCCTACCGGGAACAGCTCTTCCAAAGGCCTGTGAAACGCAGTTTCTTTGCAGGCCTGATCTGGCTGGAGTAGGACTTCTGCTCTGGGTGTGCTACTTTGCCCTAGAGCTGAAAGGCACAACGTGCAGGCTTCTTTCCAAAGGGCGAGTTGGGCCCCACAGCATCTTGCTTCCAGCTCTTTGGGAAGCTAAGAAACAACTCGCTCTGCACAGTGCTCTTACAGCCTACCGGGAACATCTCTTCCAAAGGCCTGTGAAACGCAGTTTCTTTGCAGGCCTGATCTGGCTGAAGTAGGACTTCTGCTCTGGGTGTGCTACTTTGCCCTAGAGCTGAAAGGCACAACGTGCCGGCTTCTTTCCAAAGGGCGAGTTGGGCCCCACAGCATCTTGCTTCCAGCTCTTTGGGAAGCTAAGAAACAACTCGCTCTGCACAGTGCTCTTACAGCCTAGCGGGAACAGCTCTTCCTAAGGCCTGTTAATCGCAGTTTCTTTGCAGGCCTGATCTGTCTGAAGTAGGACTTCTGCTCTGGGTGTGCTACTTTGCCCTAGAGCTGAAAGGCACAACGTGCAGGCTTCTTTCCAAAGGGCGAGTTGGGCCCCACAGCATCTTGCTTCCAGCTCTTTGGGAAGCTAAGAAACAACTCGCTCTGCACAGTGCTCTTACAGCCTACCGGGAACATCTCTTCCAAAGGCCTGTGAAACGCAGTTTCTTTGCAGGCCTGATCTGGCTGAAGTAGGACTTCTGCTCTGGGTGTGCTACTTTGCCCTAGAGCTGAAAGGCACAACGTGCAGGCTTCTTTCCAAAGGTCGAGTTGGGCCCCACAGCATCTTGCTTCCAGCACTTTGGGAACCTAAGAAACAACTCGCTCTGCACAGTGCTCTTACAGCCTAGGGGGAACATCTCTTCCAAAGGCCTGTGAAACGCAGTTTCTTTGCAGGCCTGATCTGGCATAAGTAGGACTTCTGCTCTGGGTGTGCTACTTTGCCCTAGAGCTGAAAGGCACAACGTGCAGGCTTCTTTCCAAAGGGCGAGTTGGGCCCCACAGCATCTTGCTTCCAGCGCTCTGGGAAGCTAAGAAACAACTCGCTCTGCACAGTGCTCTTAGAGCCTACCGGGAACATCTCTTCCAAAGGCCTGTGAAACACAGTTTCTTTGCAGGCCTGGTCTGGCTGAAGTAGGACTTCTGCTCTGGGTGTGCTACTTTGCCCTAGAGCTGAAAGGCACAACGTGCAGGCTTCTTTCCAAAGGGCGAGTTGGGCCCCACAGCATCTTGCTTCCAGCTCTTTGGGAAGCTAAGAAACAACTCGCTCTGCACAGTGCTCTTACAGCCTACCGGGAACATCTCTTCCAAAGGCCTGTGAAACGCAGTTTCTTTGCAGGCCTGATCTGGCTGGAGTAGGACTTCTGCTCTGGGTGTGCTACTTTGCCCTAGAGCTGAAAGGCACAACGTGCAGGCTTCTTTCCAAAGGGCGAGTTGGGCCCCACAGCATCTTGCTTCCAGCTCTTTGGGAAGCTAAGAAACAACTCGCTCTGCACAGTGCTCTTACAGCCTACCGGGAACATCTCTTCCAAAGGCCTGTGAAACGCAGTTTCTTTGCAGGCCTGATCTGGCTGAAGTAGGACTTCTGCTCTGGGTGTGCTACTTTGCCCTAGAGCTGAAAGGCATAACGTGCAGGCTTCTTTCCAAAGGGCGAGTTGGGCCCCACAGCATCTTGCTTCCAGCTCTTTGGGAAGCAAAGAAACAACTCGCTCTGCACAGTGCTCTTACAGCCTACCGGGAACATCTCTTCCAAAGGCCTGTGAAACGCAGTTTCTTTGCAGGCCTGATCTGGCTGAAGTAGGACTTCTGCTCTGGGTGTGCTACTTTGCCCTAGAGCTGAAAGGCACAACGTGCAGGCTTCTTTCCAAAGGGCGAGTTGGGCCCCACAGCATCTTGCTTCCAGCTCTTTGGGAAGCTGAGAAACAACTCGCTCTGCACAGTGCTCTTACAGCCTACCGGGAACATCTCTTTCAAAGGCCTGTGAAACGCAGTTTCTTTGCAGGCCTGATCTGCCTGAAGTAGGACTTCTGCTCTGGGTGTGCTACTTTGCCCTAGAGCTGAAAGGCACAACGTGCAGGCTTCTTTCCAAAGGGCGAGTTGGGCCCCACAGCATCTTGCTTCCAGCTCTTTGGGAAGCTAAGAAACAACTCGCTCTGCACAGTCTCTTACAGCCTACGGGGAACGTCTCTTCCAAAGGCCTGTTAATCGCAGTTTCTTTGCAGGCCTGATCTGTCTGAAGTAGGACTTCTGCTCTGGGTGTGCTACTTTGCCCTAGAGCTGAAAGGCACAACGTGCAGGCTTCTTTCCAAAGGGCGACTTGGGCCCCACAGCATCTTGCTTCCAGCTCTTTGGGAAGCTAAGAAACAACTCGCTCTGCACAGTGGTCTTACAGCCTAGTGGGAACATCTCTTCCAAAGGCCTGTGAAACGCAGTTTCTTTGCAGGCCTGACCTGGCTGAAGTAGGACTTCTGCTCTGGGTGTGCTACTTTGCCCTAGAGCTGAAAGGCACAACGTGCAGGCTTCTTTCCAAAGGGCGAGTTGGGCCCCACAGCATCTTGCTTCCAGCTCTTTGGGAAGCTAAGAAACAACTCGCTCTGCACAGTTCTCTTATAGCCTACCGGGAACATCTCTTGCAAACGCCTGTGAAACGCAGTTTCTTTAAAGGACTCATCTGGCTGAAGTAGGACTTCTGCTCTGGGTGTGCTCCATTGCCCTAGAGCTGAAAGGCACAACGTGCAGGCTTCCTTCCAAAGGGCGAGTTGGGCCCCACAGCATCTTGCTTCCAGCTCTTTGGGAAGCTAAGAAACAACTCGCTCTGCACAGTGCTCTTACAGCCTAGGGGGAACATCTCTTCCAAAGGCCTGTGAAACGCAGTTTCTTTGCAGGCCTGATCTGTCTGAAGTAGGACTTCTGCTCTGGGTGTGCTACTTTGCCCTAGAGCTGAAAGGCACAACGTGCAGGCTTCTTTCCAAAGGGCGAGTTGGGCCCCACAGCAACTTGCTTCCAGCTCTTTGGGAAGCTAAGAAACAACTCGCTCTGCACAGTGCTCTTACAGCCTACCGGGAACATCTCTTCCAAAGGCCTGTGAAACGCAGTTTCTTTGCAGGCCTGATCTGGCTGGAGTAGGACTTCTGCTCTGGGTGTGCTACTTTGCCCTAGAGCTGAAAGGCACAACGTGCAGGCTTCTTTCCAAAGGGCGAGTTGGGCCCCACAGCATCTTGCTTCCAGCACTTTGGGAACCTAAGAAACAACTCGCTCTGCACAGTGCTCTTACAGCCTAGGGGGAACATCTCTTCCAAAGGCCTGTGAAACGCAGTTTCTTTGCAGGCCTGATCTGGCATAAGTAGGACTTCTGCTCTGGGTGTGCTACTTTGCCCTAGAGCTGAAAGGCACAACGTGCAGGCTTCTTTCCAAAGGGCGAGTTGGGCCCCACAGCATCTTGCTTCCAGCGCTCTGGGAAGCTAAGAAACAACTCGCTCTGCACAGTGCTCTTAGAGCCTAGCGGGAACATCTCTTCCAAAGGCCTGTGAAACACAGTTTCTTTGCAGGCCTGGTCTGGCTGAAGTAGGACTTATGCTCTGGGTGTGCTACTTTGCCCTAGAGCTGAAAGGCACAACGTGCAGGCTTCTTTCCAAAGGGCGAGTTGGGCCCCACAGCATCTTGCTTCCAGCACTTTGGGAAGCTAAGAAACAACTCGCTCTGCACAGTGCTCTTACAGCCTACCGGGAACATCTCTTCCAAAGGCCTGTGAAACGCAGTTTCTTTGCAGGCCTGATCTGGCTGGAGTAGGACTTCTGCTCTGGGTGTGCTACTTTGCCCTAGAGCTGAAAGGCACAACGTGCAGGCTTCTTTCCAAAGGGCGAGTTGGGCCCCACAGCATCTTGCTTCCAGCTCTTTGGGAAGCTAAGAAACAACTCGCTCTGCACAGTGCTCTTACAGCCTACCGGGAACATCTCTTCCAAAGGCCTGTGAAACGCAGTTTCTTTGCAGGCCTGATCTGGCTGAAGTAGGACTTCTGCTCTGGGTGTGCTACTTTGCCCTAGAGCTGAAAGGCACAACGTGCAGGCTTCTTTCCAAAGGGCGAGTTGGGCCCCACAGCATCTTGCTTCCAGCTCTTTGGGAAGCTAAGAAACAACTCGCTCTGCACAGTGCTCTTACAGCCTAGTGGGAACATCTCTTCCAAAGGCCTGTGAAACGCAGTTTCTTTGCAGGCCTGATCTGGCTGCAGTAGGACTTCTGCTCTGGGTGTGCTACTTTGCCATAGAGCTGAAAGGCACAACGTGCAGGCTTCTTTCCAAAGGGCGAGTTGGGCCCCACAGCATCTTGCTTCCAGCTCTTTGGGAAGCTAAGAAACAACTCGCTCTGCACAGTGCTCTTACAGCCTACCGGGAACATCTCTTCCAAAGGCCTGTGAAACGCAGTTTCTTTGCAGGCCTGATCTGGCTGAAGTAGGACTTCTGCTCTGGGTGTGCTACTTTGCCCTAGAGCTGAAAGGCACAACGTGCAGGCTTCTTTCCAAAGGGCGAGTTGGGCCCCACAGCATCTTGCTTCCAGCTCTTTGGGAACCTCAGAAACAACTCGCTCTGCACAGTGCTCTTACAGCCTACCGGGAACATCTCTTCCAAAGGCCTGTGAAACGCAGTTTCTTTGCAGGCCTGATCTGGCTGAAGTAGGACTTCTGCTCTGGGTGTGCTACTTTGCCCTAGAGCTGAAAGGCACAACGTGCAGGCTTCTTTCCAAAGGGCGACTTGGGCCCCACAGCATCTTGCTTCCAGCTCTTTGGGAAGCTAAGAAACAACTCGCTCTGCACAGTGGTCTTACAGCCTAGTGGGAACATCTCTTCCAAAGGCCTGTGAAACGCAGTTTCTTTGCAGGCCTGACCTGGCTGAAGTAGGACTTCTGCTCTGGGTGTGCTACTTTGCCCTAGAGCTGAAAGGCACAACGTGCAGGCTTCTTTCCAAAGGGCGAGTTGGGCCCCACAGCATCTTGCTTCCAGCTCTTTGGGAAGCTAAGAAACAACTCGCTCTGCACAGTTCTCTTATAGCCTACCGGGAACATCTCTTGCAAACGCCTGTGAAACGCAGTTTCTTTAAAGGACTCATCTGGCTGAAGTAGGACTTCTGCTCTGGGTGTGCTCCATTGCCCTAGAGCTGAAAGGCACAACGTGCAGGCTTCCTTCCAAAGGGCGAGTTGGGCCCCACAGCATCTTGCTTCCAGCTCTTTGGGAAGCTAAGAAACAACTCGCTCTGCACAGTGCTCTTACAGCCTAGGGGGAACATCTCTTCCAAAGGCCTGTGAAACGCAGTTTCTTTGCAGGCCTGATCTGTCTGAAGTAGGACTTCTGCTCTGGGTGTGCTACTTTGCCCTAGAGCTGAAAGGCACAACGTGCAGGCTTCTTTCCAAAGGGCGAGTTGGGCCCCACAGCATCTTGCTTCCAGCTCTTTGGGAAGCTAAGAAACAACTCGCTCTGCACAGTGCTCTTACAGCCTACCGGGAACATCTCTTCCAAAGGCCTGTGAAACGCAGTTTCTTTGCAGGCCTGATCTGGCTGGAGTAGGACTTCTGCTCTGGGTGTGCTACTTTGCCCTAGAGCTGAAAGGCACAACGTGCAGGCTTCTTTCCAAAGGGCGAGTTGGGCCCCACAGCATCTTGCTTCCAGCACTTTGGGAACCTAAGAAACAACTCGCTCTGCACAGTGCTCTTACAGCCTAGGGGGAACATCTCTTCCAAAGGCCTGTGAAACGCAGTTTCTTTGCAGGCCTGATCTGGCATAAGTAGGACTTCTGCTCTGGGTGTGCTACTTTGCCCTAGAGCTGAAAGGCACAACGTGCAGGCTTCTTTCCAAAGGGCGAGTTGGGCCCCACAGCATCTTGCTTCCAGCGCTCTGGGAAGCTAAGAAACAACTCGCT
Organism: Equus caballus; assembly: GCF_041296265.1. Classification (NCBI taxonomy): domain Eukaryota; kingdom Metazoa; phylum Chordata; class Mammalia; order Perissodactyla; family Equidae; genus Equus; species Equus caballus. The sequence goes on from NC_091689.1 coordinate 32,327,393, forward strand.
CTGCACAGTGCTCTTAGAGCCTAGCGGGAACATCTCTTCCAAAGGCCTGTGAAACACAGTTTCTTTGCAGGCCTGGTCTGGCTGAAGTAGGACTTATGCTCTGGGTGTGCTACTTTGCCCTAGAGCTGAAAGGCACAACGTGCAGGCTTCTTTCCAAAGGGCGAGTTGGGCCCCACAGCATCTTGCTTCCAGCACTTTGGGAAGCTAAGAAACAACTCGCTCTGCACAGTGCTCTTACAGCCTACCGGGAACATCTCTTCCAAAGGCCTGTGAAACGCAGTTTCTTTGCAGGCCTGATCTGGCTGGAGTAGGACTTCTGCTCTGGGTGTGCTACTTTGCCCTAGAGCTGAAAGGCACAACGTGCAGGCTTCTTTCCAAAGGGCGAGTTGGGCCCCACAGCATCTTGCTTCCAGCTCTTTGGGAAGCTAAGAAACAACTCGCTCTGCACAGTGCTCTTACAGCCTACCGGGAACATCTCTTCCAAAGGCCTGTGAAACGCAGTTTCTTTGCAGGCCTGATCTGGCTGAAGTAGGACTTCTGCTCTGGGTGTGCTACTTTGCCCTAGAGCTGAAAGGCACAACGTGCAGGCTTCTTTCCAAAGGGCGAGTTGGGCCCCACAGCATCTTGCTTCCAGCTCTTTGGGAAGCTAAGAAACAACTCGCTCTGCACAGTGCTCTTACAGCCTAGTGGGAACATCTCTTCCAAAGGCCTGTGAAACGCAGTTTCTTTGCAGGCCTGATCTGGCTGCAGTAGGACTTCTGCTCTGGGTGTGCTACTTTGCCATAGAGCTGAAAGGCACAACGTGCAGGCTTCTTTCCAAAGGGCGAGTTGGGCCCCACAGCATCTTGCTTCCAGCTCTTTGGGAAGCTAAGAAACAACTCGCTCTGCACAGTGCTCTTACAGCCTACCGGGAACATCTCTTCCAAAGGCCTGTGAAACGCAGTTTCTTTGCAGGCCTGATCTGGCTGAAGTAGGACTTCTGCTCTGGGTGTGCTACTTTGCCCTAGAGCTGAAAGGCACAACGTGCAGGCTTCTTTCCAAAGGGCGAGTTGGGCCCCACAGCATCTTGCTTCCAGCTCTTTGGGAACCTCAGAAACAACTCGCTCTGCACAGTGCTCTTACAGCCTACCGGGAACATCTCTTCCAAAGGCCTGTGAAACGCAGTTTCTTTGCAGGCCTGATCTGGCTGAAGTAGGACTTCTGCTCTGGGTGTGCTACTTTGCCCTAGAGCTGAAAGGCACAACGTGCAGGCTTCTTTCCAAAGGGCGAGTTGGGCCCCACAGCATCTTGCTTCCAGCTCTTTGGGAAGCTAAGAAACAACTCGCTCTGCACAGTGCTCTTACAGCCTAGTGGGAACATCTCTTCCAAAGGCCTGTGAAACACAGTTTCTTTGCAGGCCTGATCTGGCTGCAGTAGGACTTCTGCTCTGGGTGTGCTACTTTGCCATAGAGCTGAAAGGCACAACGTGCAGGCTTCTTTCCAAAGGGCGAGTTGGGCCCCACAGCATCTTGCTTCCAGCTCTTTGGGAAGCTAAGAAACAACTCGGTCTGCACAGTGCTCTTACAGCCTACCGGGAACATCTCTTCCAAAGGCCTGTGAAACGCAGTTTCTTTGAAGGCCTGATCTGGCTGAAGTAGGACTTCTGCTCTGGGTGTGCTACTTTGCCCTAGACCTGAAAGGCACAACGTGCAGGCTTCTTTCCAAAGGGCGAGTTGGGCCCCACAGCATCTTGCTTCCAGCTCTTTGGGAAGCTGAGAAACAACTCGCTCTGCACAGTGCTCTTACAGCCTACCGGGAACATCTCTTCCAAAGGCCTGTGAAACGCAGTTTCTTTGCAGGCCTGATCTGGCTGAAGTAGGTCTTCTTCTCTGGGTGTGCTGCTTTGCCCTAGAGCTGAAAGGCACAACGTGCAGGCTTCTTTCCAAAGGGCGAGTTGGGCCCCACAGCATCTTGCTTCCAGCTCTTTGGGAAGCTAAGAAACAACTCGCTCTGCACAGTGCTCTTACAGCCTACCGGGAACATCTCTTCCAAAGGCCTGTGAAACGCAGTTTCTTTGCAGGCCTATTCTGGCTGAAGTAGGACTTCTGCTCTGGGTGTGCTACTTTGCCCTAGAGCTGAAAGGCACAACGTGCAGGCTTCTTTCCAGAGGGCGAGTTGGGCCCCACAGCATCTTGCTTCCAGCTCTTTGTGAAGCTAAGAAACAACTCGCTCTGCACAGTGCTCTTACAGCCTACCGGGAACATCTCTTCCAAAGGCCTGTGAAACACAGTTTCTTTGAAGGCCTGGTCTGGCTGAAGTAGGAGTTCTGCTCTGAGTGTGCTACTTTGCCCTAGAGCTGAAAAGCACAACGTGCAGGCTTCTTTCCAAAGGGCGAGTAGGGCCCCACAGCATCTTGCTTCCAGCTCTTTGGGAACCTCAGAAACAACTCGCTCTGCACAGTGCTCTTACAGCCTACCGGGAACATCTCTTCCAAAGGCCTGTGAAACGCAGTTTCTTTGCAGGCCTGATCTGGCTGAAGTAGGACTTCTGCTCTGGGTGTGCTACTTTGCCCTAGAGCTGAAAGGCACAACGTGCAGGCTTCTTTCCAAAGGGCGAGTTGGGCCCCACAGCATCTTGCTTCCAGCTCTTTGGGAAGCTAAGAAACAACTCGCTCTGCACAGTGCTCTTACAGCCTAGTGGGAACATCTCTTCCAAAGGCCTGTGAAACGCAGTTTCTTTGCAGGCCTGATCTGGCGGCAGTAGGACTTCTGCTCTGGGTGTGCTACTTTGCCATAGAGCTGAAAGGCACAACGTGCAGGCTTCTTTCCAAAGGGCGAGTTGGGCCCCACAGCATCTTGCTTCCAGCTCTTTGGGAAGCTAAGAAACAACTCGCTCTGCACAGTGCTCTTACAGCCTACCGGGAACATCTCTTCCAAACGCCTGTGAAACGCAGTTTCTTTGCAGGCCTGATCTGGCTGAAGTAGGACTTCTGCTCTGGGTGTGGTACTTTGCCCTAGAGCTGAAAGGCACAACGTGCAGGCTTCTTTCCAGAGGGCGAGTTGGGCCCCACAGCATCTTGCTTCCAGCTCTTGGGGAAGCTAATAAACAACTCGCTCTGCACAGTGCTCTTACAGCCTACGGGGAACATCTCTTCCAAAGGCCTGTGAAACACAGTTTCTTTTCAGGCCTGATCTGGGTGAAGTAGGACTTCTTCTCTGGGTGTGCTGCTTTGCCCTAGAGCTGAAAGGCACAACGTCCAGGCTTCTTTCCAAAGGGCGAGTTGGGCCCCACAGCATCTTGCTTCCAGCTCTTTGGGAAGCTAAGAAACAACTCGCTCTGCACAGTGCTCTTACAGCCTACCGGGAACATCTCTTCCAAAGGCCTGTGAAACGCAGTTTCTTTGCAGGCCTATTCTGGCTGAAGTAGGACTTCTGCTCTGGGTGTGCTACTTTGCCCTAGAGCTGAAAGGCACAACGTGCAGGCTTCTTTCCAGAGGGCGAGTTGGGCCCCACAGCATCTTGCTTCCAGCTCTTTGGGAACCTCAGAAACAACTCGCTCTGCACAGTGCTCTTACAGCCTACCGGGAACATCTCTTCCAAAGGCCTGTGAAACGCAGTTTCTTTGCAGGCCTGATCTGGCTGAAGTAGGACTTCTGCTCTGGGTGTGCTACTTTGCCCTAGAGCTGAAAGGCACAACGTGCAGGCTTCTTTCCAAAGGGCGAGTTGGGCCCCACAGCATCTTGCTTCCAGCTCTTTGGGAAGCTGAGAAACAACTCGCTCTGCACAGTGCTCTTACAGCCTACGGGGAACATCTCTTCCAAAGGCCTGTGAAACGCAGTTTCTTTGCAGGCCTGATCTGGCTGCAGTAGGACTTCTGCTCTGGGTGTGCTACTTTGCCATAGAGCTGAAAGGCACAACGTGCAGGCTTCTTTCCAAAGGGCGAGTAGGGCCCCACAGCATCTTGCTTCCAGCTCTTTGGGAAGCTAAGAAACAACTCGCTCTGCACAGTGCTCTTACAGCCTACCGGGAACATCTCTTCCAAAGGCCTGTGAAACGCAGTTTCTTTGCAGGCCTGATCTGGCTGAAGTAGGACTTCTGCTCTGGGTGTGCTACTTTGCCCTAGAGCTGAAAGGCACAACGTGCAGGCTTCTTTCCAAAGGGCGAGTTGGGCCCCACAGCATCTTGCTTCCAGCTCTTTGGGAAGCTAAGAAACAACTCGCTCTGCACAGTGCTCTTACAGCCTAGTGGGAACATCTCTTCCAAAGGCCTGTGAAACGCAGTTTCTTTGCAGGCCTGATCTGGCTGCAGTAGGACTTCTGCTCTGGGTGTGCTACTTTGCCATAGAGCTGAAAGGCACAACGTGCAGGCTTCTTTCCAAAGGGCGAGTTGGGCCCCACAGCATCTTGCTTCCAGCTCTTTGGGAAGCTAAGAAACAACTCGCTCTGCACAGTGCTCTTACAGCCTACCGGGAACATCTCTTCCAAAGGCCTGTGAAACGCAGTTTCTTTGCAGGCCTGATCTGGCTGAAGTAGGACTTCTGCTCTGGGTGTGCTACTTTGCCCTAGAGCTGAAAGGCACAACGTGCAGGCTTCTTTCCAAAGGGCGAGTTGGGCCCGACAGCATCTTGCTTCCAGCTCTTTGGGAAGCTGAGAAACAACTCGCTCTGCACAGTGCTCTTACAGCCTACCGGGAACATCTCTTCCAAAGGCCTGTGAAACGCAGTTTCTTTGCAGGCCTGATCTGGCTGAAGTAGGACTTCTGCTCTGGGTGTGCTACTTTGCCCTAGAGCTGAAAGGCACAACGTGCAGGCTTCTTTCCAAAGGGCGAGTTGGGCCCCACAGCATCTTGCTTCCAGCTCTTTGGGAAGCTAAGAAACAACTCGCTCTGCACAGTGCTCTTACAGCCTAGTGGGAACATCTCTTCCAAAGGCCTGTGAAACGCAGTTTCTTTGCAGGCCTGATCTGGCTGCAGTAGGACTTCTGCTCTGGGTGTGCTACTTTGCCCTAGAGCTGAAAGGCACAACGTGCAGGCTTCTTTCCAAAGGGCGAGTTGGGCCCCACAGCATCTTGCTTCCAGCTCTTTGGGAAGCTAAGAAACAACTCGCTCTGCACAGTGCTCTTACAGCCTACCGGGAACATCTCTTCCAAAGGCCTGTGAAACGCAGTTTCTTTGCAGGCCTGATCTGGCTGAAGTAGGACTTCTGCTCTGGGTGTGCTACTTTGCCCTAGAGCTGAAAGGCACAACGTGCAGGCTTCTTTCCAAAGGGCGAGTTGGGCCCCACAGCATCTTGCTTCCAGCTCTTTGGGAAGCTGAGAATCAACTCGCTCTGCACAGTGCTCTTACAGCCTACCGGGAACATCTCTTCCAAAGGCCTGTGAAACGCAGTTTCTTTGCAGGCCTGATCTGGCTGAAGTAGGACTTCTGCTCTGGGTGTGCTACTTTGCCCTAGAGCTGAAAGGCACAACGTGCAGGCTTCTTTCCAAAGGGCGAGTTGGGCCCCACAGCATCTTGCTTCCAGCTCTTTGGGAAGCTAAGAAACAACTCGCTCTGCACAGTGCTCTTACAGCCTAGTGGGAACATCTCTTCCAAAGGCCTGTGAAACACAGTTTCTTTGCAGGCCTGATCTGGCTGCAGTAGGACTTCTGCTCTGGGTGTGCTACTTTGCCATAGAGCTGAAAGGCACAACGTGCAGGCTTCTTTCCAAAGGGCGAGTTGGGCCCCACAGCATCTTGCTTCCAGCTCTTTGGGAAGCTAAGAAACAACTCGGTCTGCACAGTGCTCTTACAGCCTACCGGGAACATCTCTTCCAAAGGCCTGTGAAACGCAGTTTCTTTGAAGGCCTGATCTGGCTGAAGTAGGACTTCTGCTCTGGGTGTGCTACTTTGCCCTAGAGCTGAAAGGCACAACGTGCAGGCTTCTTTCCAAAGGGCGAGTTGGGCCCCACAGCATCTTGCTTCCAGCTCTTTGGGAAGCTGAGAAACAACTCGCTCTGCACAGTGCTCTTACAGCCTACCGGGAACATCTCTTCCAAAGGCCTGTGAAACGCAGTTTCTTTGCAGGCCTGATCTGGCTGAAGTAGGACTTCTTCTCTGGGTGTGCTGCTTTGCCCTAGAGCTGAAAGGCACAACGTGCAGGCTTCTTTCCAAAGGGCGAGTTGGGCCCCACAGCATCTTGCTTCCAGCTCTTTGGGAAGCTAAGAAACAACTCGCTCTGCACAGTGCTCTTACAGCCTACCGGGAACATCTCTTCCAAAGGCCTGTGAAACGCAGTTTCTTTGCAGGCCTATTCTGGCTGAAGTAGGACTTCTGCTCTGGGTGTGCTACTTTGCCCTAGAGCTGAAAGGCACAACGTGCAGGCTTCTTTCCAGAGGGCGAGTTGGGCCCCACAGCATCTTGCTTCCAGCTCTTTGTGAAGCTAAGAAACAACTCGCTCTGCACAGTGCTCTTACAGCCTACCGGGAACATCTCTTCCAAAGGCCTGTGAAACACAGTTTCTTTGAAGGCCTGGTCTGGCTGAAGTAGGAGTTCTGCTCTGAGTGTGCTACTTTGCCCTAGAGCTGAAAAGCACAACGTGCAGGCTTCTTTCCAAAGGGCGAGTAGGGCCCCACAGCATCTTGCTTCCAGCTCTTTGGGAACCTCAGAAACAACTCGCTCTGCACAGTGCTCTTACAGCCTACCGGGAACATCTCTTCCAAAGGCCTGTGAAACGCAGTTTCTTTGCAGGCCTGATCTGGCTGAAGTAGGACTTCTGCTCTGGGTGTGCTACTTTGCCCTAGAGCTGAAAGGCACAACGTGCAGGCTTCTTTCCAAAGGGCGAGTTGGGCCCCACAGCATCTTGCTTCCAGCTCTTTGGGAAGCTAAGAAACAACTCGGTCTGCACAGTGCTCTTACAGCCTACCGGGAACATCTCTTGAAAAGGCCTGTGAAACGCAGTTTCTTTGCAGGCCTGATCTGGCTGAAGTAGGACTTCTGCTCTGGGTGTGCTACTTTGCCCTAGAGCTGAAAGGCACAACGTGCAGGCTTCTTTCCAAAGGGCGAGTTGGGCCCCACAGCATCTTGCTTCCAGCTCTTTGGGAAGCTAAGAAACAACTCGCTCTGCACAGTGCTCTTACAGCCTACCGGGAACATCTCTTCCAAAGGCCTGTGAAACGCAGTTTCTTTGCAGGCCTGATCTGGCTGAAGTAGGACTTCTGCTCTGGGTGTGCTACTTTGCCCTAGAGCTGAAAGGCACAACGTGCAGGCTTCTTTCCAAAGGGCGAGTTGGGCCCCACAGCATCTTGCTTCCAGCTCTTTGGGAAGCTGAGAAACAACTCGCTCTGCACAGTGCTCTTACAGCCTACCGGGAACATCTCTTCCAAAGGCCTGTGAAACGCAGTTTCTTTGCAGGCCTGATCTGGCTGAAGTAGGACTTCTGCTCTGGGTGTGCTACTTTGCCCTAGAGCTGAAAGGCACAACGTGCAGGCTTCTTTCCAAAGGGCGAGTTGGGCCCCACAGCATCTTGCTTCCAGCTCTTTGGGAAGCTGAGAAACAACTCGCTCTGCACAGTGCTCTTACAGCCTGCCGGGAACATCTCTTCCAAAGGCCTGTGAAACGCAGTTTCTTTGCAGGCCTGATCTGGCTGAAGTAGGACTTCTGCTCTGGGTGTGCTACTTTGCCCTAGAGCTGAAAGGCACAACGTGCAGGCTTCTTTCCAAAGGGCGAGTTGGGCCCCACAGCATCTTGCTTCCAGCTCTTTGGGAAGCTAAGAAACAACTCGCTCTGCACAGTGCTCTTACAGCCTACCGGGAACATCTCTTCCAAACGCCTGTGAAACGCAGTTTCTTTGCAGGCCTGATCTGGCTGAAGTAGGACTTCTGCTCTGGGTGTGCTACTTTGCCCTAGAGCTGAAAGGCACAACGTGCAGGCTTCTTTCCAGAGGGCGAGTTGGGCCCCACAGCATCTTGCTTCCAGCTCTTGGGGAAGCTAATAAACAGCTCGCTCTTCACAGTGCTCTTACAGCCTACGGGGAACATCTCTTCCAAAGGCCTGTGAAACACAGTTTCTTTTCAGGCCTGATCTGGGTGAAGTAGGACTTCTTCTCTGGGTGTGCTGCTTTGCCCTAGAGCTGAAAGGCACAACGTCCAGGCTTCTTTCCAAAGGGCGAGTTGGGCCCCACAGCATCTTGCTTCCAGCTCTTTGGGAAGCTAAGAAACAACTCGCTCTGCACAGTGCTCTTACAGCCTACCGGGAACATCTCTTGAAAAGGCCTGTGAAACGCAGTTTCTTTGCAGGCCTATTCTGGCTGAAGTAGGACTTCTGCTCTGGGTGTGCTACTTTGCCCTAGAGCTGAAAGGCACAACGTGCAGGCTTCTTTCCAGAGGGCGAGTTGGGCCCCACAGCATCTTGCTTCCAGCTCTTTGTGAAGCTAAGAAACAACTCGCTCTGCACAGTGCTCTTACAGCCTACCGGGAACATCTCTTCCAAAGGCCTGTGAAACACAGTTTCTTTGAAGGCCTGGTCTGGCTGAAGTAGGAGTTCTGCTCTGAGTGTGCTACTTTGCCCTAGAGCTGAAAAGAACAACGTGCAGGCTTCTTTCCAAAGGGCGAGTAGGGCCCCACAGCATCTTGCTTCCAGCTCTTTGGGAACCTCAGAAACAACTCGCTCTGCACAGTGCTCTTACAGCCTACCGGGAACATCTCTTCCAAAGGCCTGTGAAACACAGTTTCTTTGCAGGCCTGATCTGGCTGAAGTAGGACTTCTGCTCTGGGTGTGCTACTTTGCCCTAGAGCTGAAAGGCACAACGTGCAGGCTTCTTTCCAAAGGGCGAGTTGGGCCCCACAGCATCTTGCTTCCAGCTCTTTGGGAAGCTAAGAAACAACTCGCTCTGCACAGTGCTCTTACAGCCTAGTGGGAACATCTCTTCCAAAGGCCTGTGAAACGCAGTTTCTTTGCAGGCCTGATCTGGCTGCAGTAGGACTTCTGCTCTGGGTGTGCTACTTTGCCATAGAGCTGAAAGGCACAACGTGCAGGCTTCTTTCCAAAGGGCGAGTTGGGCCCCACAGCATCTTGCTTCCAGCTCTTTGGGAAGCTAAGAAACAACTCGCTCTGCACAGTGCTCTTACAGCCTACCGGGAACATCTCTTCCAAAGGCCTGTGAAACGCAGTTTCTTTGCAGGCCTGATCTGGCTGAAGTAGGACTTCTGCTCTGGGTGTGCTACTTTGCCCTAGAGCTGAAAGGCACAACGTGCAGGCTTCTTTCCAAAGGGCGAGTTGGGCCCCACAGCATCTTGCTTCCAGCTCTTTGGGAAGCTGAGAATCAACTCGCTCTGCACAGTGCTCTTACAGCCTACCGGGAACATCTCTTCCAAAGGCCTGTGAAACGCAGTTTCTTTGCAGGCCTGATCTGGCTGAAGTAGGACTTCTGCTCTGGGTGTGCTACTTTGCCCTAGAGCTGAAAGGCACAACGTGCAGGCTTCTTTCCAAAGGGCGAGTTGGGCCCCACAGCATCTTGCTTCCAGCTCTTTGGGAAGCTAAGAAACAACTCGCTCTGCACAGTGCTCTTACAGCCTAGTGGGAACATCTCTTCCAAAGGCCTGTGAAACACAGTTTCTTTGCAGGCCTGATCTGGCTTCAGTAGGACTTCTGCTCTGGGTGTGCTACTTTGCCATAGAGCTGAAAGGCACAACGTGCAGGCTTCTTTCCAAAGGGCGAGTTGGGCCCCACAGCATCTTGCTTCCAGCTCTTTGGGAAGCTGAGAAACAACTCGCTCTGCACAGTGCTCTTACAGCCTACCGGGAACATCTCTTCCAAAGGCCTGTGAAACGCAGTTTCTTTGCAGGCCTGATCTGGCTGAAGTAGGACTTCTTCTCTGGGTGTGCTGCTTTGCCCTAGAGCTGAAAGGCACAACGTGCAGGCTTCTTTCCAAAGGGCGAGTTGGGCCCCACAGCATCTTGCTTCCAGCTCTTTGGGAAGCTAAGAAACAACTCGCTCTGCACAGTGCTCTTACAGCCTACCGGGAACATCTCTTCCAAAGGCCTGTGAAACGCAGTTTCTTTGCAGGCCTGATCTGGCTGAAGTAGGACTTCTGCTCTGGGTGTGCTACTTTGCCCTAGAGCTGAAAGGCACAACGTGCAGGCTTCTTTCCAAAGGGCGAGTTGGGCCCCACAGCATCTTGCTTCCAGCTCTTTGGGAAGCTAAGAAACAACTCGCTCTGCACAGTGCTCTTACAGCCTAGTGGGAACATCTCTTCCAAAGGCCTGTGAAACGCAGTTTCTTTGCAGGCCTGATCTGGCTGCAGTAGGACTTCTGCTCTGGGTGTGCTACTTTGCCATAGAGCTGAAAGGCACAACGTGCAGGCTTCTTTCCAAAGGGCGAGTTGGGCCCCACAGCATCTTGCTTCCAGCTCTTTGGGAAGCTAAGAAACAACTCGCTCTGCACAGTGCTCTTACAGCCTACCGGGAACATCTCTTCCAAAGGCCTGTGAAACGCAGTTTCTTTGCAGGCCTGATCTGGCTGAAGTAGGACTTCTGCTCTGGGTGTGCTACTTTGCCCTAGAGCTGAAAGGCACAACGTGCAGGCTTCTTTCCAAAGGGCGAGTTGGGCCCCACAGCATCTTGCTTCCAGCTCTTTGGGAAGCTGAGAATCAACTCGCTCTGCACAGTGCTCTTACAGCCTACCGGGAACATCTCTTCCAAAGGCCTGTGAAACGCAGTTTCTTTGCAGGCCTGATCTGGCTGAAGTAGGACTTCTGCTCTGGGTGTGCTACTTTGCCCTAGAGCTGAAAGGCACAACGTGCAGGCTTCTTTCCAAAGGGCGAGTTGGGCCCCACAGCATCTTGCTTCCAGCTCTTTGGGAAGCTAAGAAACAACTCGCTCTGCACAGTGCTCTTACAGCCTAGTGGGAACATCTCTTCCAAAGGCCTGTGAAACACAGTTTCTTTGCAGGCCTGATCTGGCTGCAGTAGGACTTCTGCTCTGGGTGTGCTACTTTGCCATAGAGCTGAAAGGCACAACGTGCAGGCTTCTTTCCAAAGGGCGAGTTGGGCCCCACAGCATCTTGGTTCCAGCTCTTTGGGAAGCTAAGAAACAACTCGGTCTGCACAGTGCTCTTACAGCCTACCGGGAACATCTCTTCCAAAGGCCTGTGAAACGCAGTTTCTTTGAAGGCCTGATCTGGCTGAAGTAGGACTTCTGCTCTGGGTGTGCTACTTTGCCCTAGAGCTGAAAGGCACAACGTGCAGGCTTCTTTCCAAAGGGCGAGTTGGGCCCCACAGCATCTTGCTTCCAGCTCTTTGGGAAGCTGAGAAACAACTCGCTCTGCACAGTGCTCTTACAGCCTACCGGGAACATCTCTTCCAAAGGCCTGTGAAACGCAGTTTCTTTGCAGGCCTGATCTGGCTGAAGTAGGACTTCTTCTCTGGGTGTGCTGCTTTGCCCTAGAGCTGAAAGGCACAACGTGCAGGCTTCTTTCCAAAGGGCGAGTTGGGCCCCACAGCATCTTGCTTCCAGCTCTTTGGGAAGCTAAGAAACAACTCGCTCTGCACAGTGCTCTTACAGCCTACCGGGAACATCTCTTCCAAAGGCCTGTGAAACGCAGTTTCTTTGCAGGCCTATTCTGGCTGAAGTAGGACTTCTGCTCTGGGTGTGCTACTTTGCCCTAGAGCTGAAAGGCACAACGTGCAGGCTTCTTTCCAAAGGGCGAGTTGGGCCCCACAGCATCTTGCTTCCAGCTCTTTGGGAAGCTGAGAATCAACTCGCTCTGCACAGTGCTCTTACAGCCTACCGGGAACATCTCTTCCAAAGGCCTGTGAAACGCAGTTTCTTTGCAGGCCTGATCTGGCTGAAGTAGGACTTCTGCTCTGGGTGTGCTACTTTGCCCTAGAGCTGAAAGGCACAACGTGCAGGCTTCTTTCCAAAGGGCGAGTTGGGCCCCACAGCATCTTGCTTCCAGCTCTTTGGGAAGCTAAGAAACAACTCGCTCTGCACAGTGCTCTTACAGCCTAGTGGGAACATCTCTTCCAAAGGCCTGTGAAACACAGTTTCTTTGCAGGCCTGATCTGGCTTCAGTAGGACTTCTGCTCTGGGTGTGCTACTTTGCCATAGAGCTGAAAGGCACAACGTGCAGGCTTCTTTCCAAAGGGCGAGTTGGGCCCCACAGCATCTTGCTTCCAGCTCTTTGGGAAGCTGAGAAACAACTCGCTCTGCACAGTGCTCTTACAGCCTACCGGGAACATCTCTTCCAAAGGCCTGTGAAACGCAGTTTCTTTGCAGGCCTGATCTGGCTGAAGTAGGACTTCTTCTCTGGGTGTGCTGCTTTGCCCTAGAGCTGAAAGGCACAACGTGCAGGCTTCTTTCCAAAGGGCGAGTTGGGCCCCACAGCATCTTGCTTCCAGCTCTTTGGGAAGCTAAGAAACAACTCGCTCTGCACAGTGCTCTTACAGCCTACCGGGAACATCTCTTCCAAAGGCCTGTGAAACGCAGTTTCTTTGCAGGCCTGATCTGGCTGAAGTAGGACTTCTGCTCTGGGTGTGCTACTTTGCCCTAGAGCTGAAAGGCACAACGTGCAGGCTTCTTTCCAAAGGGCGAGTTGGGCCCCACAGCATCTTGCTTCCAGCTCTTTGGGAAGCTAAGAAACAACTCGCTCTGCACAGTGCTCTTACAGCCTAGTGGGAACATCTCTTCCAAAGGCCTGTGAAACGCAGTTTCTTTGCAGGCCTGATCTGGCTGCAGTAGGACTTCTGCTCTGGGTGTGCTACTTTGCCATAGAGCTGAAAGGCACAACGTGCAGGCTTCTTTCCAAAGGGCGAGTTGGGCCCCACAGCATCTTGCTTCCAGCTCTTTGGGAAGCTAAGAAACAACTCGCTCTGCACAGTGCTCTTACAGCCTACCGGGAACATCTCTTCCAAAGGCCTGTGAAACGCAGTTTCTTTGCAGGCCTGATCTGGCTGAAGTAGGACTTCTGCTCTGGGTGTGCTACTTTGCCCTAGAGCTGAAAGGCACAACGTGCAGGCTTCTTTCCAAAGGGCGAGTTGGGCCCCACAGCATCTTGCTTCCAGCTCTTTGGGAAGCTGAGAATCAACTCGCTCTGCACAGTGCTCTTACAGCCTACCGGGAACATCTCTTCCAAAGGCCTGTGAAACACAGTTTCTTTGAAGGCCTGGTCTGGCTGAAGTAGGAGTTCTGCTCTGAGTGTGCTACTTTGCCCTAGAGCTGAAAAGCACAACGTGCAGGCTTCTTTCCAAAGGGCGAGTAGGGCCCCACAGCATCTTGCTTCCAGCTCTTTGGGAACCTCAGAAACAACTCGCTCTGCACAGTGCTCTTACAGCCTACCGGGAACATCTCTTCCAAAGGCCTGTGAAACGCAGTTTCTTTGCAGGCCTGATCTGGCTGAAGTAGGACTTCTGCTCTGGGTGTGCTACTTTGCCCTAGAGCTGAAAGGCACAACGTGCAGGCTTCTTTCCAAAGGGCGAGTTGGGCCCCACAGCATCTTGCTTCCAGCTCTTTGGGAAGCTAAGAAACAACTCGCTCTGCACAGTGCTCTTACAGCCTAGTGGGAACATCTCTTCCAAAGGCCTGTGAAACGCAGTTTCTTTGCAGGCCTGATCTGGCTGCAGTAGGACTTCTGCTCTGGGTGTGCTACTTTGCCATAGAGCTGAAAGGCACAACGTGCAGGCTTCTTTCCAAAGGGCGAGTTGGGCCCCACAGCATCTTGCTTCCAGCTCTTTGGGAAGCTAAGAAACAACTCGCTCTGCACAGTGCTCTTACAGCCTACCGGGAACATCTCTTCCAAACGCCTGTGAAACGCAGTTTCTTTGCAGGCCTGATCTGGCTGAAGTAGGACTTCTGCTCTGGGTGTGGTACTTTGCCCTAGAGCTGAAAGGCACAACGTGCAGGCTTCTTTCCAGAGGGCGAGTTGGGCCCCACAGCATCTTGCTTCCAGCTCTTGGGGAAGCTAATAAACAACTCGCTCTGCACAGTGCTCTTACAGCCTACGGGGAACATCTCTTCCAAAGGCCTGTGAAACACAGTTTCTTTTCAGGCCTGATCTGGGTGAAGTAGGACTTCTTCTCTGGGTGTGCTGCTTTGCCCTAGAGCTGAAAGGCGCAACGTCCAGGCTTCTTTCCAAAGGGCGAGTTGGGCCCCACAGCATCTTGCTTCCAGCTCTTTGGGAAGCTAAGAAACAACTCGCTCTGCCCAGTGCTCTTACAGCCTACCGGGAACATCTCTTCCAAAGGCCTGTGAAACGCAGTTTCTTTGCAGGCCTATTCTGGCTGAAGTAGGACTTCTGCTCTGGGTGTGCTACTTTGCCCTAGAGCTGAAAGGCACAACGTGCAGGCTTCTTTCCAGAGGGCGAGTTGGGCCCCACAGCATCTTGCTTCCAGCTCTTTGGGAACCTCAGAAACAACTCGCTCTGCACAGTGCTCTTACAGCCTACCGGGAACATCTCTTCCAAAGGCCTGTGAAACGCAGTTTCTTTGCAGGCCTGATCTGGCTGAAGTAGGACTTCTGCTCTGGGTGTGCTACTTTGCCCTAGAGCTGAAAGGCACAACGTGCAGGCTTCTTTCCAAAGGGCGAGTTGGGCCCCACAGCATCTTGCTTCCAGCTCTTTGGGAAGCTGAGAAACAACTCGCTCTGCACAGTGCTCTTACAGCCTAGTGGGAACATCTCTTCCAAAGGCCTGTGAAACGCAGTTTCTTTGCAGGCCTGATCTGGCTGCAGTAGGACTTCTGCTCTGGGTGTGCTACTTTGCCATAGAGCTGAAAGGCACAACGTGCAGGCTTCTTTCCAAAGGGCGAGTAGGGCCCCACAGCATCTTGCTTCCAGCTCTTTGGGAAGCTAAGAAACAACTCGCTCTGCACAGTGCTCTTACAGCCTACCGGGAACATCTCTTCCAAAGGCCTGTGAAACGCAGTTTCTTTGCAGGCCTGATCTGGCTGAAGTAGGACTTCTGCTCTGGGTGTGCTACTTTGCCCTAGAGCTGAAAGGCACAACGTGCAGGCTTCTTTCCAAAGGGCGAGTTGGGCCCCACAGCATCTTGCTTCCAGCTCTTTGGGAAGCTAAGAAACAACTCGCTCTGCACAGTGCTCTTACAGCCTAGTGGGAACATCTCTTCCAAAGGCCTGTGAAACGCAGTTTCTTTGCAGGCCTGATCTGGCTGCAGTAGGACTTCTGCTCTGGGTGTGCTACTTTGCCATAGAGCTGAAAGGCACAACGTGCAGGCTTCTTTCCAAAGGGCGAGTTGGGCCCCACAGCATCTTGCTTCCAGCTCTTTGGGAAGCTAAGAAACAACTCGCTCTGCACAGTGCTCTTACAGCCTACCGGGAACATCTCTTCCAAAGGCCTGTGAAACGCAGTTTCTTTGCAGGCCTGATCTGGCTGAAGTAGGACTTCTGCTCTGGGTGTGCTACTTTGCCCTAGAGCTGAAAGGCACAACGTGCAGGCTTCTTTCCAAAGGGCGAGTTGGGCCCCACAGCATCTTGCTTCCAGCTCTTTGGGAAACTGAGAAACAACTCGCTCTGCACAGTGCTCTTACAGCCTACCGGGAACATCTCTTCCAAAGGCCTGTGAAACGCAGTTTCTTTGCAGGCCTGATCTGGCTGAAGTAGGACTTCTGCTCTGGGTGTGCTACTTTGCCCTAGAGCTGAAAGGCACAACGTGCAGGCTTCTTTCCAAAGGGCGAGTTGGGCCCCACAGCATCTTGCTTCCAGCTCTTTGGGAAGCTAAGAAACAACTCGCTCTGCACAGTGCTCTTACAGCCTAGTGGGAACATCTCTTCCAAAGGCCTGTGAAACGCAGTTTCTTTGCAGGCCTGATCTGGCTGCAGTAGGACTTCTGCTCTGGGTGTGCTACTTTGCCATAGAGCTGAAAGGCACAACGTGCAGGCTTCTTTCCAAAGGGCGAGTTGGGCCCCACAGCATCTTGCTTCCAGCTCTTTGGGAAGCTAAGAAACAACTCGCTCTGCACAGTGCTCTTACAGCCTACCGGGAACATCTCTTCCAAAGGCCTGTGAAACGCAGTTTCTTTGCAGGCCTGATCTGGCTGAAGTAGGACTTCTGCTCTGGGTGTGCTACTTTGCCCTAGAGCTGAAAGGCACAACGTGCAGGCTTCTTTCCAAAGGGCGAGTTGGGCCCCACAGCATCTTGCTTCCAGCTCTTTGGGAAGCTGAGAATCAACTCGCTCTGCACAGTGCTCTTACAGCCTACCGGGAACATCTCTTCCAAAGGCCTGTGAAACGCAGTTTCTTTGCAGGCCTGATCTGGCTGAAGTAGGACTTCTGCTCTGGGTGTGCTACTTTGCCCTAGAGCTGAAAGGCACAACGTGCAGGCTTCTTTCCAAAGGGCGAGTTGGGCCCCACAGCATCTTGCTTCCAGCTCTTTGGGAAGCTAAGAAACAACTCGCTCTGCACAGTGCTCTTACAGCCTAGTGGGAACATCTCTTCCAAAGGCCTGTGAAACACAGTTTCTTTGCAGGCCTGATCTGGCTGCAGTAGGACTTCTGCTCTGGGTGTGCTACTTTGCCATAGAGCTGAAAGGCACAACGTGCAGGCTTCTTTCCAAAGGGCGAGTTGGGCCCCACAGCATCTTGCTTCCAGCTCTTTGGGAAGCTAAGAAACAACTCGCTCTGCACAGTGCTCTTACAGCCTACCGGGAACATCTCTTCCAAAGGCCTGTGAAACGCAGTTTCTTTGAAGGCCTGATCTGGCTGAAGTAGGACTTCTGCTCTGGGTGTGCTACTTTGCCCTAGAGCTGAAAGGCACAACGTGCAGGCTTCTTTCCAAAGGGCGAGTTGGGCCCCACAGCATCTTGCTTCCAGCTCTTTGGGAAGCTAAGAAACAACTCGCTCTGCACAGTGCTCTTACAGCCTAGTGGGAACATCTCTTCCAAAGGCCTGTGAAACGCAGTTTCTTTGCAGGCCTGATCTGGCTGCAGTAGGACTTCTGCTCTGGGTGTGCTACTTTGCCATAGAGCTGAAAGGCACAACGTGCAGGCTTCTTTCCAAAGGGCGAGTTGGGCCCCACAGCATCTTGCTTCCAGCTCTTTGGGAAGCTAAGAAACAACTCGCTCTGCACAGTGCTCTTACAGCCTACCGGGAACATCTCTTCCAAAGGCCTGTGAAACGCAGTTTCTTTGCAGGCCTGATCTGGCTGAAGTAGGACTTCTGCTCTGGGTGTGCTACTTTGCCCTAGAGCTGAAAGGCACAACGTGCAGGCTTCTTTCCAAAGGGCGAGTTGGGCCCCACAGCATCTTGCTTCCAGCTCTTTGGGAAACTGAGAAACAACTCGCTCTGCACAGTGCTCTTACAGCCTACCGGGAACATCTCTTCCAAAGGCCTGTGAAACGCAGTTTCTTTGCAGGCCTGATCTGGCTGAAGTAGGACTTCTGCTCTGGGTGTGCTACTTTGCCCTAGAGCTGAAAGGCACAACGTGCAGGCTTCTTTCCAAAGGGCGAGTTGGGCCCCACAGCATCTTGCTTCCAGCTCTTTGGGAAGCTAAGAAACAACTCGCTCTGCACAGTGCTCTTACAGCCTAGTGGGAACATCTCTTCCAAAGGCCTGTGAAACGCAGTTTCTTTGCAGGCCTGATCTGGCTGCAGTAGGACTTCTGCTCTGGGTGTGCTACTTTGCCATAGAGCTGAAAGGCACAACGTGCAGGCTTCTTTCCAAAGGGCGAGTTGGGCCCCACAGCATCTTGCTTCCAGCTCTTTGGGAAGCTAAGAAACAACTCGCTCTGCACAGTGCTCTTACAGCCTACCGGGAACATCTCTTCCAAAGGCCTGTGAAACGCAGTTTCTTTGCAGGCCTGATCTGGCTGAAGTAGGACTTCTGCTCTGGGTGTGCTACTTTGCCCTAGAGCTGAAAGGCACAACGTGCAGGCTTCTTTCCAAAGGGCGAGTTGGGCCCCACAGCATCTTGCTTCCAGCTCTTTGGGAAGCTGAGAATCAACTCGCTCTGCACAGTGCTCTTACAGCCTACCGGGAACATCTCTTCCAAAGGCCTGTGAAACGCAGTTTCTTTGCAGGCCTGATCTGGCTGAAGTAGGACTTCTGCTCTGGGTGTGCTACTTTGCCCTAGAGCTGAAAGGCACAACGTGCAGGCTTCTTTCCAAAGGGCGAGTTGGGCCCCACAGCATCTTGCTTCCAGCTCTTTGGGAAGCTAAGAAACAACTCGCTCTGCACAGTGCTCTTACAGCCTAGTGGGAACATCTCTTCCAAAGGCCTGTGAAACACAGTTTCTTTGCAGGCCTGATCTGGCTGCAGTAGGACTTCTGCTCTGGGTGTGCTACTTTGCCATAGAGCTGAAAGGCACAACGTGCAGGCTTCTTTCCAAAGGGCGAGTTGGGCCCCACAGCATCTTGCTTCCAGCTCTTTGGGAAGCTAAGAAACAACTCGCTCTGCACAGTGCTCTTACAGCCTACCGGGAACATCTCTTCCAAAGGCCTGTGAAACGCAGTTTCTTTGAAGGCCTGATCTGGCTGAAGTAGGACTTCTGCTCTGGGTGTGCTACTTTGCCCTAGAGCTGAAAGGCACAACGTGCAGGCTTCTTTCCAAAGGGCGAGTTGGGCCCCACAGCATCTTGCTTCCAGCTCTTTGGGAAGCTGAGAAACAACTCGCTCTGCACAGTGCTCTTACAGCCTACCGGGAACATCTCTTCCAAAGGCCTGTGAAACGCAGTTTCTTTGCAGGCCTGATCTGGCTGAAGAAGGACTTCTTCTCTGGGTGTGCTGCTTTGCCCTAGAGCTGAAAGGCACAACGTGCAGGCTTCTTTCCAAAGGGCGAGTTGGGCCCCACAGCATCTTGCTTCCAGCTCTTTGGGAAGCTAAGAAACAACTCGCTCTGCACAGTGCTCTTACAGCCTACCGGGAACATCTCTTCCAAAGGCCTGTGAAACGCAGTTTCTTTGCAGGCCTATTCTGGCTGAAGTAGGACTTCTGCTCTGGGTGTGCTACTTTGCCCTAGAGCTGAAAGGCACAACGTGCAGGCTTCTTTCCAGAGGGCGAGTTGGGCCCCACAGCATCTTGCTTCCAGCTCTTTGTGAAGCTAAGAAACAACTCGCTCTGCACAGTGCTCTTACAGCCTACCGGGAACATCTCTTCCAAAGGCCTGTGAAACACAGTTTCTTTGAAGGCCTGGTCTGGCTGAAGTAGGAGTTCTGCTCTGAGTGTGCTACTTTGCCCTAGAGCTGAAAGGCACAACGTGCAGGCTTCTTTCCAAAGGGCGAGTAGGGCCCCACAGCATCTTGCTTCCAGCTCTTTGGGAACCTCAGAAACAACTCGCTCTGCACAGTGCTCTTACAGCCTACCGGGAACATCTCTTCCAAAGGCCTGTGAAACGCAGTTTCTTTGCAGGCCTGATCTGGCTGAAGTAGGACTTCTGCTCTGGGTGTGCTACTTTGCCCTATAGCTGAAAGGCACAACGTGCAGGCTTCTTTCCAAAGGGCGAGTTGGGCCCCACAGCATCTTGCTTCCAGCTCTTTGGGAAGCTAAGAAACAACTCGCTCTGCACAGTGCTCTTACAGCCTAGTGGGAACATCTCTTCCAAAGGCCTGTGAAACGCAGTTTCTTTGCAGGCCTGATCTGGCTGCAGTAGGACTTCTGCTCTGGGTGTGCTACTTTGCCATAGAGCTGAAAGGCACAACGTGCAGGCTTCTTTCCAAAGGGCGAGTTGGGCCCCACAGCATCTTGCTTCCAGCTCTTTGGGAAGCTAAGAAACAACTCGCTCTGCACAGTGCTCTTACAGCCTACCGGGAACATCTCTTCCAAACGCCTGTGAAACGCAGTTTCTTTGCAGGCCTGATCTGGCTGAAGTAGGACTTCTGCTCTGGGTGTGGTACTTTGCCCTAGAGCTGAAAGGCACAACGTGCAGGCTTCTTTCCAGAGGGCGAGTTGGGCCCCACAGCATCTTGCTTCCAGCTCTTGGGGAAGCTAATAAACAACTCGCTCTGCACAGTGCTCTTACAGCCTAGTGGGAACATCTCTTCCAAAGGCCTGTGAAACGCAGTTTCTTTGCAGGCCTGATCTGGCTGCAGTAGGACTTCTGCTCTGGGTGTGCTACTTTGCCATAGAGCTGAAAGGCACAACGTGCAGGCTTCTTTCCAAAGGGCGAGTTGGGCCCCACAGCATCTTGCTTCCAGCTCTTTGGGAAGCTAAGAAACAACTCGCTCTGCACAGTGCTCTTACAGCCTAGTGGGAACATCTCTTCCAAAGGCCTGTGAAACGCAGTTTCTTTGCAGGCCTGATCTGGCTGCAGTAGGACTTCTGCTCTGGGTGTGCTACTTTGCCATAGAGCTGAAAGGCACAACGTGCAGGCTTCTTTCCAAAGGGCGAGTTGGGCCCCACAGCATCTTGCTTCCAGCTCTTTGGGAAGCTAAGAAACAACTCGCTCTGCACAGTGCTCTTACAGCCTACCGGGAACATCTCTTCCAAAGGCCTGTGAAACGCAGTTTCTTTGCAGGCCTGATCTGGCTGCAGTAGGACTTCTGCTCTGGGTGTGCTACTTTGCCATAGAGCTGAAAGGCACAACGTGCAGGCTTCTTTCCAAAGGGCGAGTTGGGCCCCACAGCATCTTGCTTCCAGCTCTTTGGGAAGCTAAGAAACAACTCGGTCTGCACAGTGCTCTTACAGCCTACCGGGAACATCTCTTCCAAAGGCCTGTGAAACGCAGTTTCTTTGAAGGCCTGATCTGGCTGAAGTAGGACTTCTGCTCTGGGTGTGCTACTTTGCCCTAGAGCTGAAAGGCACAACGTGCAGGCTTCTTTCCAAAGGGCGAGTTGGGCCCCACAGCATCTTGCTTCCAGCTCTTTGGGAAGCTGAGAAACAACTCGCTCTGCACAGTGCTCTTACAGCCTACCGGGAACATCTCTTCCAAAGGCCTGTGAAACGCATTTTCTTTGCAGGCCTGATCTGGCTGAAGTAGGACTTCTTCTCTGGGTGTGCTGCTTTGCCCTAGAGCTGAAAGGCACAACGTGCAGGCTTCTTTCCAAAGGGCGAGTTGGGCCCCACAGCATCTTGCTTCCAGCTCTTTGGGAAGCTAAGAAACAACTCGCTCTGCACAGTGCTCTTACAGCCTACCGGGAACATCTCTTCCAAAGGCCTGTGAAACGCAGTTTCTTTGCAGGCCTATTCTGGCTGAAGTAGGACTTCTGCTCTGGGTGTGCTACTTTGCCCTAGAGCTGAAAGGCACAACGTGCAGGCTTCTTTCCAGAGGGCGAGTTGGGCCCCACAGCATCTTGCTTCCAGCTCTTTGTGAAGCTAAGAAACAACTCGCTCTGCACAGTGCTCTTACAGCCTACGGGTTACATCTCTTCCAAAGGCCTGTGAAACACAGTTTCTTTTCAGGCCTGATCTGGGTGAAGTAGGACTTCTTCTCTGGGTGTGCTGCTTTGCCCTAGAGCTGAAAGGCACAACGTCCAGGCTTCTTTCCAAAGGGCGAGTTGGGCCCCAAAGCATCTTGCTTCCAGCTCTTTGGGAAGCTAAGAAACAACTCGCTCTGCACAGTGCTCTTACAGCCTACCGGGAACATCTCTTCCAAAGGCCTGTGAAACGCAGTTTCTTTGCAGGCCTATTCTGGCTGAAGTAGGACTTCTGCTCTGGGTGTGCTACTTTGCCCTAGAGCTGAAAGGCACAACGTGCAGGCTTCTTTCCAGAGGGCGAGTTGGGCCCCACAGCATCTTGCTTCCAGCTCTTTGTGAAGCTAAGAAACAACTCGCTCTGCACAGTGCTCTTACAGCCTACCGGGAACATCTCTTCCAAAGGCCTGTGAAACGCAGTTTCTTTGAAGGCCTGGTCTGGCTGAAGTAGGAGTTCTGCTCTGAGTGTGCTACTTTGCCCTAGAGCTGAAAGGCACAACGTGCAGGCTTCTTTCCAAAGGGCGAGTTGGGCCCCACAGCATCTTGCTTCCAGCTCTTTGGGAAGCTGAGAAACAACTCGCTCTGCACAGTGCTCTTACAGCCTACCGGGAACATCTCTTCCAAAGGCCTGTGAAACGCAGTTTCTTTGCAGGCCTGATCTGGCTGAAGTAGGACTTCTGCTCTGGGTGTGCTACTTTGCCCTAGAGCTGAAAGGCACAACGTGCAGGCTTCTTTCCAAAGGGCGAGTTGGGCCCCACAGCATCTTGCTTCCAGCTCTTTGGGAAGCTAAGAAACAACTCGCTCTGCACAGTGCTCTTACAGCCTAGTGGGAACATCTCTTCCAAAGGCCTGTGAAACGCAGTTTCTTTGCAGGCCTGATCTGGCTGCAGTAGGACTTCTGCTCTGGGTGTGCTACTTTGCCATAGAGCTGAAAGGCACAACGTGCAGGCTTCTTTCCAAAGGGCGAGTTGGGCCCCACAGCATCTTGCTTCCAGCTCTTTGGGAAGCTAAGAAACAACTCGCTCTGCACAGTGCTCTTACAGCCTACCGGGAACATCTCTTCCAAAGGCCTGTGAAACGCAGTTTCTTTGCAGGCCTGATCTGGCTGAAGTAGGACTTCTGCTCTGGGTGTGCTACTTTGCCCTAGAGCTGAAAGGCACAACGTGCAGGCTTCTTTCCAAAGGGCGAGTTGGGCCCCACAGCATCTTGCTTCCAGCTCTTTGGGAAGCTGAGAATCAACTCGCTCTGCACAGTGCTCTTACAGCCTACCGGGAACATCTCTTCCAAAGGCCTGTGAAACGCAGTTTCTTTGCAGGCCTGATCTGGCTGAAGTAGGACTTCTGCTCTGGGTGTGCTACTTTGCCCTAGAGCTGAAAGGCACAACGTGCAGGCTTCTTTCCAAAGGGCGAGTTGGGCCCCACAGCATCTTGCTTCCAGCTCTTTGGGAAGCTAAGAAACAACTCGCTCTGCACAGTGCTCTTACAGCCTAGTGGGAACATCTCTTCCAAAGGCCTGTGAAACACAGTTTCTTTGCAGGCCTGATCTGGCTGCAGTAGGACTTCTGCTCTGGGTGTGCTACTTTGCCATAGAGCTGAAAGGCACAACGTGCAGGCTTCTTTCCAAAGGGCGAGTTGGGCCCCACAGCATCTTGCTTCCAGCTCTTTGGGAAGCTAAGAAACAACTCGGTCTGCACAGTGCTCTTACAGCCTACCGGGAACATCTCTTCCAAAGGCCTGTGAAACGCAGTTTCTTTGAAGGCCTGATCTGGCTGAAGTAGGACTTCTGCTCTGGGTGTGCTACTTTGCCCTAGAGCTGAAAGGCACAACGTGCAGGCTTCTTTCCAAAGGGCGAGTTGGGCCCCACAGCATCTTGCTTCCAGCTCTTTGGGAAGCTGAGAAACAACTCGCTCTGCACAGTGCTCTTACAGCCTACCGGGAACATCTCTTCCAAAGGCCTGTGAAACGCATTTTCTTTGCAGGCCTGATCTGGCTGAAGTAGGACTTCTTCTCTGGGTGTGCTGCTTTGCCCTAGAGCTGAAAGGCACAACGTGCAGGCTTCTTTCCAAAGGGCGAGTTGGGCCCCACAGCATCTTGCTTCCAGCTCTTTGGGAAGCTAAGAAACAACTCGCTCTGCACAGTGCTCTTACAGCCTACCGGGAACATCTCTTCCAAAGGCCTGTGAAACGCAGTTTCTTTGCAGGCCTATTCTGGCTGAAGTAGGACTTCTGCTCTGGGTGTGCTACTTTGCCCTAGAGCTGAAAGGCACAACGTGCAGGCTTCTTTCCAGAGGGCGAGTTGGGCCCCACAGCATCTTGCTTCCAGCTCTTTGGGAAGCTAAGAAACAACTCGCTCTGCACAGTGCTCTTACAGCCTACGGGGAACATCTCTTCCAAAGGCCTGTGAAACACAGTTTCTTTTCAGGCCTGATCTGGGTGAAGTAGGACTTCTTCTCTGGGTGTGCTGCTTTGCCCTAGAGCTGAAAGGCACAACGTCCAGGCTTCTTTCCAAAGGGCGAGTTGGGCCCCACAGCATCTTGCTTCCAGCTCTTTGGGAAGCTAAGAAACAACTCGCTCTGCACAGTGCTCTTACAGCCTACCGGGAACATCTCTTCCAAAGGCCTGTGAAACGCAGTTTCTTTGCAGGCCTATTCTGGCTGAAGTAGGACTTCTGCTCTGGGTGTGCTACTTTGCCCTAGAGCTGAAAGGCACAACGTGCAGGCTTCTTTCCAGAGGGCGAGTTGGGCCCCACAGCATCTTGCTTCCAGCTCTTTGTGAAGCTAAGAAACAACTCGCTCTGCACAGTGCTCTTACAGCCTACCGGGAACATCTCTTCCAAAGGCCTGTGAAACGCAGTTTCTTTGAAGGCCTGGTCTGGCTGAAGTAGGAGTTCTGCTCTGAGTGTGCTACTTTGCCCTAGAGCTGAAAGGCACAACGTGCAGGCTTCTTTCCAAAGGGCGAGTTGGGCCCCACAGCATCTTGCTTCCAGCTCTTTGGGAAGCTGAGAAACAACTCGCTCTGCACAGTGCTCTTACAGCCTACCGGGAACATCTCTTCCAAAGGCCTGTGAAACGCAGTTTCTTTGCAGGCCTGATCTGGCTGAAGTAGGACTTCTGCTCTGGGTGTGCTACTTTGCCCTAGAGCTGAAAGGCACAACGTGCAGGCTTCTTTCCAAAGGGCGAGTTGGGCCCCACAGCATCTTGCTTCCAGCTCTTTGGGAAGCTAAGAAACAACTCGCTCTGCACAGTGCTCTTACAGCCTAGTGGGAACATCTCTTCCAAAGGCCTGTGAAACGCAGTTTCTTTGCAGGCCTGATCTGGCTGCAGTAGGACTTCTGCTCTGGGTGTGCTACTTTGCCATAGAGCTGAAAGGCACAACGTGCAGGCTTCTTTCCAAAGGGCGAGTTGGGCCCCACAGCATCTTGCTTCCAGCTCTTTGGGAAGCTAAGAAACAACTCGCTCTGCACAGTGCTCTTACAGCCTACCGGGAACATCTCTTCCAAAGGCCTGTGAAACGCAGTTTCTTTGCAGGCCTGATCTGGCTGAAGTAGGACTTCTGCTCTGGGTGTGCTACTTTGCCCTAGAGCTGAAAGGCACAACGTGCAGGCTTCTTTCCAAAGGGCGAGTTGGGCCCCACAGCATCTTGCTTCCAGCTCTTTGGGAAGCTGAGAATCAACTCGCTCTGCACAGTGCTCTTACAGCCTACCGGGAACATCTCTTCCAAAGGCCTGTGAAACGCAGTTTCTTTGCAGGCCTGATCTGGCTGAAGTAGGACTTCTGCTCTGGGTGTGCTACTTTGCCCTAGAGCTGAAAGGCACAACGTGCAGGCTTCTTTCCAAAGGGCGAGTTGGGCCCCACAGCATCTTGCTTCCAGCTCTTTGGGAAGCTAAGAAACAACTCGCTCTGCACAGTGCTCTTACAGCCTAGTGGGAACATCTCTTCCAAAGGCCTGTGAAACACAGTTTCTTTGCAGGCCTGATCTGGCTGCAGTAGGACTTCTGCTCTGGGTGTGCTACTTTGCCATAGAGCTGAAAGGCACAACGTGCAGGCTTCTTTCCAAAGGGCGAGTTGGGCCCCACAGCATCTTGCTTCCAGCTCTTTGGGAAGCTAAGAAACAACTCGGTCTGCACAGTGCTCTTACAGCCTACCGGGAACATCTCTTCCAAAGGCCTGTGAAACGCAGTTTCTTTGAAGGCCTGATCTGGCTGAAGTAGGACTTCTGCTCTGGGTGTGCTACTTTGCCCTAGAGCTGAAAGGCACAACGTGCAGGCTTCTTTCCAAAGGGCGAGTTGGGCCCCACAGCATCTTGCTTCCAGCTCTTTGGGAAGCTGAGAAACAACTCGCTCTGCACAGTGCTCTTACAGCCTACCGGGAACATCTCTTCCAAAGGCCTGTGAAACGCAGTTTCTTTGCAGGCCTGATCTGGCTGAAGTAGGACTTCTTCTCTGGGTGTGCTGCTTTGCCCTAGAGCTGAAAGGCACAACGTGCAGGCTTCTTTCCAAAGGGCGAGTTGGGCCCCACAGCATCTTGCTTCCAGCTCTTTGGGAAGCTAAGAAACAACTCGCTCTGCACAGTGCTCTTACAGCCTACCGGGAACATCTCTTCCAAAGGCCTGTGAAACGCAGTTTCTTTGCAGGCCTATTCTGGCTGAAGTAGGACTTCTGCTCTGGGTGTGCTACTTTGCCCTAGAGCTGAAAGGCACAACGTGCAGGCTTCTTTCCAGAGGGCGAGTTGGGCCCCACAGCATCTTGCTTCCAGCTCTTTGTGAAGCTAAGAAACAACTCGCTCTGCACAGTGCTCTTACAGCCTACCGGGAACATCTCTTCCAAAGGCCTGTGAAACACAGTTTCTTTGAAGGCCTGGTCTGGCTGAAGTAGGAGTTCTGCTCTGAGTGTGCTACTTTGCCCTAGAGCTGAAAAGCACAACGTGCAGGCTTCTTTCCAAAGGGCGAGTAGGGCCCCACAGCATCTTGCTTCCAGCTCTTTGGGAACCTCAGAAACAACTCGCTCTGCACAGTGCTCTTACAGCCTACCGGGAACATCTCTTCCAAAGGCCTGTGAAACGCAGTTTCTTTGCAGGCCTGATCTGGCTGAAGTAGGACTTCTGCTCTGGGTGTGCTACTTTGCCCTAGAGCTGAAAGGCACAACGTGCAGGCTTCTTTCCAAAGGGCGAGTTGGGCCCCACAGCATCTTGCTTCCAGCTCTTTGGGAAGCTGAGAAACAACTCGCTCTGCACAGTGCTCTTACAGCCTAAAGGGAACATCTCTTCCAAAGGCCTGTGAAACGCAGTTTCTTTGCAGGCCTGATCTGGCTGCAGTAGGACTTCTGCTCTGGGTGTGCTACTTTGCCATAGAGCTGAAAGGCACAACGTGCAGGCTTCTTTCCAAAGGGCGAGTTGGGCCCCACAGCATCTTGCTTCCAGCTCTTTGGGAAGCTAAGAAACAACTCGCTCTGCACAGTGCTCTTACAGCCTACCGGGAACATCTCTTCCAAACGCCTGTGAAACGCAGTTTCTTTGCAGGCCTGATCTGGCTGAAGTAGGACTTCTGCTCTGGGTGTGGTACTTTGCCCTAGAGCTGAAAGGCACAACGTGCAGGCTTCTTTCCAGAGGGCGAGTTGGGCCCCACAGCATCTTGCTTCCAGCTCTTGGGGAAGCTAATAAACAACTCGCTCTGCACAGTGCTCTTACAGCCTACGGGGAACATCTCTTCCAAAGGCCTGTGAAACACAGTTTCTTTTCAGGCCTGATCTGGGTGAAGTAGGACTTCTTCTCTGGGTGTGCTGCTTTGCCCTAGAGCTGAAAGGCACAACGTCCAGGCTTCTTTCCAAAGGGCGAGTTGGGCCCCACAGCATCTTGCTTCCAGCTCTTTGGGAAGCTAAGAAACAACTCGCTCTGCACAGTGCTCTTACAGCCTACCGGGAACATCTCTTCCAAAGGCCTGTGAAACGCAGTTTCTTTGCAGGCCTATTCTGGCTGAAGTAGGACTTCTGCTCTGGGTGTGCTACTTTGCCCTAGAGCTGAAAGGCACAACGTGCAGGCTTCTTTCCAGAGGGCGAGTTGGGCCCCACAGCATCTTGCTTCCAGCTCTTTGTGAAGCTAAGAAACAACTCGCTCTGCACAGTGCTCTTACAGCCTACCGGGAACATCTCTTCCAAAGGCCTGTGAAACGCAGTTTCTTTGAAGGCCTGGTCTGGCTGAAGTAGGAGTTCTGCTCTGAGTGTGCTACTTTGCCCTAGAGCTGAAAAGCACAACGTGCAGGCTTCTTTCCAAAGGGCGAGTAGGGCCCCACAGCATCTTGCTTCCAGCTCTTTGGGAACCTCAGAAACAACTCGCTCTGCACAGTGCTCTTACAGCCTACCGGGAACATCTCTTCCAAAGGCCTGTGAAACGCAGTTTCTTTGCAGGCCTGATCTGGCTGAAGTAGGACTTCTGCTCTGGGTGTGCTACTTTGCCCTAGAGCTGAAAGGCACAACGTGCAGGCTTCTTTCCAAAGGGCGAGTTGGGCCCCACAGCATCTTGCTTCCAGCTCTTTGGGAAGCTAAGAAACAACTCGCTCTGCACAGTGCTCTTACAGCCTAGTGGGAACATCTCTTCCAAAGGCCTGTGAAACGCAGTTTCTTTGCAGGCCTGATCTGGCTGCAGTAGGACTTCTGCTCTGGGTGTGCTACTTTGCCATAGAGCTGAAAGGCACAACGTGCAGGCTTCTTTCCAAAGGGCGAGTTGGGCCCCACAGCATCTTGCTTCCAGCTCTTTGGGAAGCTAAGAAACAACTCGCTCTGCACAGTGCTCTTACAGCCTACCGGGAACATCTCTTCCAAAGGCCTGTGAAACGCAGTTTCTTTGCAGGCCTGATCTGGCTGAAGTAGGACTTCTGCTCTGGGTGTGCTACTTTGCCCTAGAGCTGAAAGGCACAACGTGCAGGCTTCTTTCCAAAGGGCGAGTTGGGCCCCACAGCATCTTGCTTCCAGCTCTTTGGGAAGCTGAGAAACAACTCGCTCTGCACAGTGCTCTTACAGCCTACCGGGAACATCTCTTCCAACGGCCTGTGAAACGCAGTTTCTTTGCAGGCCTGATCTGGCTGAAGTAGGACTTCTGCTCTGGGTGTGCTACTTTGCCCTAGAGCTGAAAGGCACAACGTGCAGGCTTCTTTCCAAAGGGCGAGTTGGGCCCCACAGCATCTTGCTTCCAGCTCTTTGGGAAGCTAAGAAACAACTCGCTCTGCACAGTGCTCTTACAGCCTAGTGGGAACATCTCTTCCAAAGGCCTGTGAAACGCAGTTTCTTTGCAGGCCTGATCTGGCTGCAGTAGGACTTCTGCTCTGGGTGTGCTACTTTGCCCTAGAGCTGAAAGGCACAACGTGCAGGCTTCTTTCCAAAGGGCGAGTTGGGCCCCACAGCATCTTGCTTCCAGCTCTTTGGGAAGCTAAGAAACAACTCGCTCTGCACAGTGCTCTTACAGCCTACCGGGAACATCTCTTCCAAAGGCCTGTGAAACGCAGTTTCTTTGCAGGCCTGATCTGGCTGAAGTAGGACTTCTGCTCTGGGTGTGCTACTTTGCCCTAGAGCTGAAAGGCACAACGTGCAGGCTTCTTTCCAAAGGGCGAGTTGGGCCCCACAGCATCTTGCTTCCAGCTCTTTGGGAAGCTAAGAAACAACTCGCTCTGCACAGTGCTCTTACAGCCTAGTGGGAACATCTCTTCCAAAGGCCTGTGAAACGCAGTTTCTTTGCAGGCCTGATCTGGCTGCAGTAGGACTTCTGCTCTGGGTGTGCTACTTTGCCATAGAGCTGAAAGGCACAACGTGCAGGCTTCTTTCCAAAGGGCGAGTTGGGCCCCACAGCATCTTGCTTCCAGCTCTTTGGGAAGCTAAGAAACAACTCGCTCTGCACAGTGCTCTTACAGCCTACCGGGAACATCTCTTCCAAAGGCCTGTGAAACGCAGTTTCTTTGCAGGCCTGATCTGGCTGAAGTAGGACTTCTGCTCTGGGTGTGCTACTTTGCCCTAGAGCTGAAAGGCACAACGTGCAGGCTTCTTTCCAAAGGGCGAGTTGGGCCCCACAGCATCTTGCTTCCAGCTCTTTGGGAAGCTGAGAATCAACTCGCTCTGCACAGTGCTCTTACAGCCTACCGGGAACATCTCTTCCAAAGGCCTGTGAAACGCAGTTTCTTTGCAGGCCTGATCTGGCTGAAGTAGGACTTCTGCTCTGGGTGTGCTACTTTGCCCTAGAGCTGAAAGGCACAACGTGCAGGCTTCTTTCCAAAGGGCGAGTTGGGCCCCACAGCATCTTGCTTCCAGCTCTTTGGGAAGCTAAGAAACAACTCGCTCTGCACAGTGCTCTTACAGCCTAGTGGGAACATCTCTTCCAAAGGCCTGTGAAACACAGTTTCTTTGCAGGCCTGATCTGGCTGCAGTAGGACTTCTGCTCTGGGTGTGCTACTTTGCCATAGAGCTGAAAGGCACAACGTGCAGGCTTCTTTCCAAAGGGCGAGTTGGGCCCCACAGCATCTTGCTTCCAGCTCTTTGGGAAGCTAAGAAACAACTCGGTCTGCACAGTGCTCTTACAGCCTACCGGGAACATCTCTTCCAAAGGCCTGTGAAACGCAGTTTCTTTGAAGGCCTGATCTGGCTGAAGTAGGACTTCTGCTCTGGGTGTGCTACTTTGCCCTAGAGCTGAAAGGCACAACGTGCAGGCTTCTTTCCAAAGGGCGAGTTGGGCCCCACAGCATCTTGCTTCCAGCTCTTTGGGAAGCTGAGAAACAACTCGCTCTGCACAGTGCTCTTACAGCCTACCGGGAACATCTCTTCCAAAGGCCTGTGAAACGCATTTTCTTTGCAGGCCTGATCTGGCTGAAGTAGGACTTCTTCTCTGGGTGTGCTGCTTTGCCCTAGAGCTGAAAGGCACAACGTGCAGGCTTCTTTCCAAAGGGCGAGTTGGGCCCCACAGCATCTTGCTTCCAGCTCTTTGGGAAGCTAAGAAACAACTCGCTCTGCACAGTGCTCTTACAGCCTACCGGGAACATCTCTTCCAAAGGCCTGTGAAACGCAGTTTCTTTGCAGGCCTATTCTGGCTGAAGTAGGACTTCTGCTCTGGGTGTGCTACTTTGCCCTAGAGCTGAAAGGCACAACGTGCAGGCTTCTTTCCAGAGGGCGAGTTGGGCCCCACAGCATCTTGCTTCCAGCTCTTTGGGAAGCTAAGAAACAACTCGCTCTGCACAGTGCTCTTACAGCCTACGGGGAACATCTCTTCCAAAGGCCTGTGAAACACAGTTTCTTTTCAGGCCTGATCTGGGTGAAGTAGGACTTCTTCTCTGGGTGTGCTGCTTTGCCCTAGAGCTGAAAGGCACAACGTCCAGGCTTCTTTCCAAAGGGCGAGTTGGGCCCCACAGCATCTTGCTTCCAGCTCTTTGGGAAGCTAAGAAACAACTCGCTCTGCACAGTGCTCTTACAGCCTACCGGGAACATCTCTTCCAAAGGCCTGTGAAACGCAGTTTCTTTGCAGGCCTATTCTGGCTGAAGTAGGACTTCTGCTCTGGGTGTGCTACTTTGCCCTAGAGCTGAAAGGCACAACGTGCAGGCTTCTTTCCAGAGGGCGAGTTGGGCCCCACAGCATCTTGCTTCCAGCTCTTTGTGAAGCTAAGAAACAACTCGCTCTGCACAGTGCTCTTACAGCCTACCGGGAACATCTCTTCCAAAGGCCTGTGAAACGCAGTTTCTTTGAAGGCCTGGTCTGGCTGAAGTAGGAGTTCTGCTCTGAGTGTGCTACTTTGCCCTAGAGCTGAAAGGCACAACGTGCAGGCTTCTTTCCAAAGGGCGAGTTGGGCCCCACAGCATCTTGCTTCCAGCTCTTTGGGAAGCTGAGAAACAACTCGCTCTGCACAGTGCTCTTACAGCCTACCGGGAACATCTCTTCCAAAGGCCTGTGAAACGCAGTTTCTTTGCAGGCCTGATCTGGCTGAAGTAGGACTTCTGCTCTGGGTGTGCTACTTTGCCCTAGAGCTGAAAGGCACAACGTGCAGGCTTCTTTCCAAAGGGCGAGTTGGGCCCCACAGCATCTTGCTTCCAGCTCTTTGGGAAGCTAAGAAACAACTCGCTCTGCACAGTGCTCTTACAGCCTAGTGGGAACATCTCTTCCAAAGGCCTGTGAAACGCAGTTTCTTTGCAGGCCTGATCTGGCTGCAGTAGGACTTCTGCTCTGGGTGTGCTACTTTGCCATAGAGCTGAAAGGCACAACGTGCAGGCTTCTTTCCAAAGGGCGAGTTGGGCCCCACAGCATCTTGCTTCCAGCTCTTTGGGAAGCTAAGAAACAACTCGCTCTGCACAGTGCTCTTACAGCCTACCGGGAACATCTCTTCCAAAGGCCTGTGAAACGCAGTTTCTTTGCAGGCCTGATCTGGCTGAAGTAGGACTTCTGCTCTGGGTGTGCTACTTTGCCCTAGAGCTGAAAGGCACAACGTGCAGGCTTCTTTCCAAAGGGCGAGTTGGGCCCCACAGCATCTTGCTTCCAGCTCTTTGGGAAGCTGAGAATCAACTCGCTCTGCACAGTGCTCTTACAGCCTACCGGGAACATCTCTTCCAAAGGCCTGTGAAACGCAGTTTCTTTGCAGGCCTGATCTGGCTGAAGTAGGACTTCTGCTCTGGGTGTGCTACTTTGCCCTAGAGCTGAAAGGCACAACGTGCAGGCTTCTTTCCAAAGGGCGAGTTGGGCCCCACAGCATCTTGCTTCCAGCTCTTTGGGAAGCTAAGAAACAACTCGCTCTGCACAGTGCTCTTACAGCCTAGTGGGAACATCTCTTCCAAAGGCCTGTGAAACACAGTTTCTTTGCAGGCCTGATCTGGCTGCAGTAGGACTTCTGCTCTGGGTGTGCTACTTTGCCATAGAGCTGAAAGGCACAACGTGCAGGCTTCTTTCCAAAGGGCGAGTTGGGCCCCACAGCATCTTGCTTCCAGCTCTTTGGGAAGCTAAGAAACAACTCGGTCTGCACAGTGCTCTTACAGCCTACCGGGAACATCTCTTCCAAAGGCCTGTGAAACGCAGTTTCTTTGAAGGCCTGATCTGGCTGAAGTAGGACTTCTGCTCTGGGTGTGCTACTTTGCCCTAGAGCTGAAAGGCACAACGTGCAGGCTTCTTTCCAAAGGGCGAGTTGGGCCCCACAGCATCTTGCTTCCAGCTCTTTGGGAAGCTGAGAAACAACTCGCTCTGCACAGTGCTCTTACAGCCTACCGGGAACATCTCTTCCAAAGGCCTGTGAAACGCAGTTTCTTTGCAGGCCTGATCTGGCTGAAGTAGGACTTCTTCTCTGGGTGTGCTGCTTTGCCCTAGAGCTGAAAGGCACAACGTGCAGGCTTCTTTCCAAAGGGCGAGTTGGGCCCCACAGCATCTTGCTTCCAGCTCTTTGGGAAGCTAAGAAACAACTCGCTCTGCACAGTGCTCTTACAGCCTACCGGGAACATCTCTTCCAAAGGCCTGTGAAACGCAGTTTCTTTGCAGGCCTATTCTGGCTGAAGTAGGACTTCTGCTCTGGGTGTGCTACTTTGCCCTAGAGCTGAAAGGCACAACGTGCAGGCTTCTTTCCAGAGGGCGAGTTGGGCCCCACAGCATCTTGCTTCCAGCTCTTTGTGAAGCTAAGAAACAACTCGCTCTGCACAGTGCTCTTACAGCCTACCGGGAACATCTCTTCCAAAGGCCTGTGAAACACAGTTTCTTTGAAGGCCTGGTCTGGCTGAAGTAGGAGTTCTGCTCTGAGTGTGCTACTTTGCCCTAGAGCTGAAAAGCACAACGTGCAGGCTTCTTTCCAAAGGGCGAGTAGGGCCCCACAGCATCTTGCTTCCAGCTCTTTGGGAACCTCAGAAACAACTCGCTCTGCACAGTGCTCTTACAGCCTACCGGGAACATCTCTTCCAAAGGCCTGTGAAACGCAGTTTCTTTGCAGGCCTGATCTGGCTGAAGTAGGACTTCTGCTCTGGGTGTGCTACTTTGCCCTAGAGCTGAAAGGCACAACGTGCAGGCTTCTTTCCAAAGGGCGAGTTGGGCCCCACAGCATCTTGCTTCCAGCTCTTTGGGAAGCTGAGAAACAACTCGCTCTGCACAGTGCTCTTACAGCCTAAAGGGAACATCTCTTCCAAAGGCCTGTGAAACGCAGTTTCTTTGCAGGCCTGATCTGGCTGCAGTAGGACTTCTGCTCTGGGTGTGCTACTTTGCCATAGAGCTGAAAGGCACAACGTGCAGGCTTCTTTCCAAAGGGCGAGTTGGGCCCCACAGCATCTTGCTTCCAGCTCTTTGGGAAGCTAAGAAACAACTCGCTCTGCACAGTGCTCTTACAGCCTACCGGGAACATCTCTTCCAAACGCCTGTGAAACGCAGTTTCTTTGCAGGCCTGATCTGGCTGAAGTAGGACTTCTGCTCTGGGTGTGGTACTTTGCCCTAGAGCTGAAAGGCACAACGTGCAGGCTTCTTTCCAGAGGGCGAGTTGGGCCCCACAGCATCTTGCTTCCAGCTCTTGGGGAAGCTAATAAACAACTCGCTCTGCACAGTGCTCTTACAGCCTACGGGGAACATCTCTTCCAAAGGCCTGTGAAACACAGTTTCTTTTCAGGCCTGATCTGGGTGAAGTAGGACTTCTTCTCTGGGTGTGCTGCTTTGCCCTAGAGCTGAAAGGCACAACGTCCAGGCTTCTTTCCAAAGGGCGAGTTGGGCCCCACAGCATCTTGCTTCCAGCTCTTTGGGAAGCTAAGAAACAACTCGCTCTGCACAGTGCTCTTACAGCCTACCGGGAACATCTCTTCCAAAGGCCTGTGAAACGCAGTTTCTTTGCAGGCCTATTCTGGCTGAAGTAGGACTTCTGCTCTGGGTGTGCTACTTTGCCCTAGAGCTGAAAGGCACAACGTGCAGGCTTCTTTCCAGAGGGCGAGTTGGGCCCCACAGCATCTTGCTTCCAGCTCTTTGTGAAGCTAAGAAACAACTCGCTCTGCACAGTGCTCTTACAGCCTACCGGGAACATCTCTTCCAAAGGCCTGTGAAACGCAGTTTCTTTGAAGGCCTGGTCTGGCTGAAGTAGGAGTTCTGCTCTGAGTGTGCTACTTTGCCCTAGAGCTGAAAAGCACAACGTGCAGGCTTCTTTCCAAAGGGCGAGTAGGGCCCCACAGCATCTTGCTTCCAGCTCTTTGGGAACCTCAGAAACAACTCGCTCTGCACAGTGCTCTTACAGCCTACCGGGAACATCTCTTCCAAAGGCCTGTGAAACGCAGTTTCTTTGCAGGCCTGATCTGGCTGAAGTAGGACTTCTGCTCTGGGTGTGCTACTTTGCCCTAGAGCTGAAAGGCACAACGTGCAGGCTTCTTTCCAAAGGGCGAGTTGGGCCCCACAGCATCTTGCTTCCAGCTCTTTGGGAAGCTAAGAAACAACTCGCTCTGCACAGTGCTCTTACAGCCTAGTGGGAACATCTCTTCCAAAGGCCTGTGAAACGCAGTTTCTTTGCAGGCCTGATCTGGCTGCAGTAGGACTTCTGCTCTGGGTGTGCTACTTTGCCATAGAGCTGAAAGGCACAACGTGCAGGCTTCTTTCCAAAGGGCGAGTTGGGCCCCACAGCATCTTGCTTCCAGCTCTTTGGGAAGCTAAGAAACAACTCGCTCTGCACAGTGCTCTTACAGCCTACCGGGAACATCTCTTCCAAAGGCCTGTGAAACGCAGTTTCTTTGCAGGCCTGATCTGGCTGAAGTAGGACTTCTGCTCTGGGTGTGCTACTTTGCCCTAGAGCTGAAAGGCACAACGTGCAGGCTTCTTTCCAAAGGGCGAGTTGGGCCCCACAGCATCTTGCTTCCAGCTCTTTGGGAAGCTGAGAAACAACTCGCTCTGCACAGTGCTCTTACAGCCTACCGGGAACATCTCTTCCAACGGCCTGTGAAACGCAGTTTCTTTGCAGGCCTGATCTGGCTGAAGTAGGACTTCTGCTCTGGGTGTGCTACTTTGCCCTAGAGCTGAAAGGCACAACGTGCAGGCTTCTTTCCAAAGGGCGAGTTGGGCCCCACAGCATCTTGCTTCCAGCTCTTTGGGAAGCTAAGAAACAACTCGCTCTGCACAGTGCTCTTACAGCCTAGTGGGAACATCTCTTCCAAAGGCCTGTGAAACGCAGTTTCTTTGCAGGCCTGATCTGGCTGCAGTAGGACTTCTGCTCTGGGTGTGCTACTTTGCCCTAGAGCTGAAAGGCACAACGTGCAGGCTTCTTTCCAAAGGGCGAGTTGGGCCCCACAGCATCTTGCTTCCAGCTCTTTGGGAAGCTAAGAAACAACTCGCTCTGCACAGTGCTCTTACAGCCTACCGGGAACATCTCTTCCAAAGGCCTGTGAAACGCAGTTTCTTTGCAGGCCTGATCTGGCTGAAGTAGGACTTCTGCTCTGGGTGTGCTACTTTGCCCTAGAGCTGAAAGGCACAACGTGCAGGCTTCTTTCCAAAGGGCGAGTTGGGCCCCACAGCATCTTGCTTCCAGCTCTTTGGGAAGCTGAGAATCAACTCGCTCTGCACAGTGCTCTTACAGCCTACCGGGAACATCTCTTCCAAAGGCCTGTGAAACGCAGTTTCTTTGCAGGCCTGATCTGGCTGAAGTAGGACTTCTGCTCTGGGTGTGCTACTTTGCCCTAGAGCTGAAAGGCACAACGTGCAGGCTTCTTTCCAAAGGGCGAGTTGGGCCCCACAGCATCTTGCTTCCAGCTCTTTGGGAAGCTAAGAAACAACTCGCTCTGCACAGTGCTCTTACAGCCTGCCGGGAACATCTCTTCCAAAGGCCTGTGAAACGCAGTTTCTTTGCAGGCCTGATCTGGCTGAAGTAGGACTTCTGCTCTGGGTGTGCTACTTTGCCCTAGAGCTGAAAGGCACAACGTGCAGGCTTCTTTCCAAAGGGCGAGTTGGGCCCCACAGCATCTTGCTTCCAGCTCTTTGGGAAGCTAAGAAACAACTCGCTCTGCACAGTTCTCTTATAGCCTACCGGGAACATCTCTTCCAAAGGCCTGTGAAACGCAGTTTCTTTGCAGGACTCATCTGGCTGAAGTAGGACTTCTGCTCTGGGTGTGCTCCATTGCCCTAGAGCTGAAAGGCACAACCTGCAGGCTTCCTTCCAAAGGGCGAGTTGGGCCCCACAGCATCTTGCTTCCAGCTCTTTGGGAAGCTAAGAAACAACTCGCTCTGCACAGTGCTCTTACAGCCTAGGGGGAACATCTCTTCCAAAGGCCTGTGAAACGCAGTTTCTTTGCAGGCCTGATCTGGCTAAAGTAGGACTTCTGCTCTGGGTGTGCTACTTTGCCCTAGAGCTGAAAGGCACAACGTGCAGGCTTCTTTCCAAAGGGCGAGTTGGGCCCCACAGCAACTTGCTTCCAGCTCTTTGGGAAGCTAAGAAACAACTCGCTCTGCACAGTGCTCTTACAGCCTACGGGGAACATCTCTTCCAAAGGCCTGTGAAACACAGTTTCTTTTCAGGCCTGATCTGGGTGAAGTAGGACTTCTTCTCTGGGTTTGCTGCTTTGCCCTATAGCTGAAAGGCACAACGTGCAGGCTTCTTTCCAAAGGGCGAGTTGGGCCCCACAGCATCTTGCTTCCAGCTCTTTGGGAAGCTAAGAAACAACTCGCTCTGCACAGTGCTCTTACAGCCTACCGGGAACATCTCTTGAAAAGGCCTGTGAAACGCAGTTTCTTTGCAGGCCTATTCTGGCTGAAGTAGGACTTCTGCTCTGGGTGTGCTACTTTGCCCTAGAGCTGAAAGGCACAACGTGCAGGCTTCTTTCCAAAGGGCGCGTTGGGCCCCACAGCATCTTGCTTCCAGCTCTTTGGGAAGCTAAGAAACAACTCGCTCTGCACAGTGCTCTTACAGCCTAGTGGGAACATCTCTTCCAAAGGCCTGTGAAACGCAGTTTCTTTGCAGGCCTGATCTGGCTGCAGTAGGACTTCTGCTCTGGGTGTGCTACTTTGCCATAGAGCTGAAAGGCACAACGTGCAGGCTTCTTTCCAAAGGGCGAGTTGGGCCCCACAGCATCTTGCTTCCAGCTCTTTGGGAAGCTAAGAAACAACTCGCTCTGCACAGTGCTCTTACAGCCTACCGGGAACATCTCTTCCAAAGGCCTGTGAAACGCAGTTTCTTTGCAGGCCTGATCTGGCTGAAGTAGGACTTCTGCTCTGGGTGTGCTACTTTGCCCTAGAGCTGAAAGGCACAACGTGCAGGCTTCTTTCCAAAGGGCGAGTTGGGCCCCACAGCATCTTGCTTCCAGCTCTTTGGGAAGCTGAGAATCAACTCGCTCTGCACAGTGCTCTTACAGCCTACCGGGAACATCTCTTCCAAAGGCCTGTGAAACGCAGTTTCTTTGCAGGCCTGATCTGGCTGAAGTAGGACTTCTGCTCTGGGTGTGCTACTTTGCCCTAGAGCTGAAAGGCACAACGTGCAGGCTTCTTTCCAAAGGGCGAGTTGGGCCCCACAGCATCTTGCTTCCAGCTCTTTGGGAAGCTAAGAAACAACTCGCTCTGCACAGTGCTCTTACAGCCTAGTGGGAACATCTCTTCCAAAGGCCTGTGAAACACAGTTTCTTTGCAGGCCTGATCTGGCTGCAGTAGGACTTCTGCTCTGGGTGTGCTACTTTGCCATAGAGCTGAAAGGCACAACGTGCAGGCTTCTTTCCAAAGGGCGAGTTGGGCCCCACAGCATCTTGCTTCCAGCTCTTTGGGAAGCTAAGAAACAACTCGGTCTGCACAGTGCTCTTACAGCCTACCGGGAACATCTCTTCCAAAGGCCTGTGAAACGCAGTTTCTTTGAAGGCCTGATCTGGCTGAAGTAGGACTTCTGCTCTGGGTGTGCTACTTTGCCCTAGAGCTGAAAGGCACAACGTGCAGGCTTCTTTCCAAAGGGCGAGTTGGGCCCCACAGCATCTTGCTTCCAGCTCTTTGGGAAGCTGAGAAACAACTCGCTCTGCACAGTGCTCTTACAGCCTACCGGGAACATCTCTTCCAAAGGCCTGTGAAACGCAGTTTCTTTGCAGGCCTGATCTGGCTGAAGTAGGACTTCTTCTCTGGGTGTGCTGCTTTGCCCTAGAGCTGAAAGGCACAACGTGCAGGCTTCTTTCCAAAGGGCGAGTTGGGCCCCACAGCATCTTGCTTCCAGCTCTTTGGGAAGCTAAGAAACAACTCGCTCTGCACAGTGCTCTTACAGCCTACCGGGAACATCTCTTCCAAAGGCCTGTGAAACGCAGTTTCTTTGCAGGCCTATTCTGGCTGAAGTAGGACTTCTGCTCTGGGTGTGCTACTTTGCCCTAGAGCTGAAAGGCACAACGTGCAGGCTTCTTTCCAGAGGGCGAGTTGGGCCCCACAGCATCTTGCTTCCAGCTCTTTGTGAAGCTAAGAAACAACTCGCTCTGCACAGTGCTCTTACAGCCTACCGGGAACATCTCTTCCAAAGGCCTGTGAAACACAGTTTCTTTGAAGGCCTGGTCTGGCTGAAGTAGGAGTTCTGCTCTGAGTGTGCTACTTTGCCCTAGAGCTGAAAAGCACAACGTGCAGGCTTCTTTCCAAAGGGCGAGTAGGGCCCCACAGCATCTTGCTTCCAGCTCTTTGGGAACCTCAGAAACAACTCGCTCTGCACAGTGCTCTTACAGCCTACCGGGAACATCTCTTCCAAAGGCCTGTGAAACGCAGTTTCTTTGCAGGCCTGATCTGGCTGAAGTAGGACTTCTGCTCTGGGTGTGCTACTTTGCCCTAGAGCTGAAAGGCACAACGTGCAGGCTTCTTTCCAAAGGGTGAGTTGGGCCCCACAGCATCTTGCTTCCAGCTCTTTGGGAACCTCAGAAACAACTCGCTCTGCACAGTGCTCTTACAGCCTAAAGGGAACATCTCTTCCAAAGGCCTGTGAAACGCAGTTTCTTTGCAGGCCTGATCTGGCTGCAGTAGGACTTCTGCTCTGGGTGTGCTACTTTGCCATAGAGCTGAAAGGCACAACGTGCAGGCTTCTTTCCAAAGGGCGAGTTGGGCCCCACAGCATCTTGCTTCCAGCTCTTTGGGAAGCTAAGAAACAACTCGCTCTGCACAGTGCTCTTACAGCCTACCGGGAACATCTCTTCCAAACGCCTGTGAAACGCAGTTTCTTTGCAGGCCTGATCTGGCTGAAGTAGGACTTCTGCTCTGGGTGTGGTACTTTGCCCTAGAGCTGAAAGGCACAACGTGCAGGCTTCTTTCCAGAGGGCGAGTTGGGCCCCACAGCATCTTGCTTCCAGCTCTTGGGGAAGCTAATAAACAACTCGCTCTGCACAGTGCTCTTACAGCCTACGGGGAACATCTCTTCCAAAGGCCTGTGAAACACAGTTTCTTTTCAGGCCTGATCTGGGTGAAGTAGGACTTCTTCTCTGGGTG
This sequence comes from Equus caballus, assembly GCF_041296265.1. Lineage (NCBI taxonomy): Eukaryota > Metazoa > Chordata > Mammalia > Perissodactyla > Equidae > Equus > Equus caballus. The sequence goes on from NC_091689.1 coordinate 32,367,059, forward strand.
TGCTGCTTTGCCCTAGAGCTGAAAGGCACAACGTCCAGGCTTCTTTCCAAAGGGCGAGTTGGGCCCCACAGCATCTTGCTTCCAGCTCTTTGGGAAGCTAAGAAACAACTCGCTCTGCACAGTGCTCTTACAGCCTACCGGGAACATCTCTTCCAAAGGCCTGTGAAACGCAGTTTCTTTGCAGGCCTGATCTGGCTGGAGTAGGACTTCTGCTCTGGGTGTGCTACTTTGCCCTAGAGCTGAAAGGCACAACGTGCAGGCTTCTTTCCAAAGGGCGAGTTGGGCCCCACAGCATCTTGCTTCCAGCTCTTTGGGAAGCTGAGAAACAACTCGCTCTGCACAGTGCTCTTACAGCCTACCGGGAACATCTCTTCCAAAGGCCTGTGAAACGCAGTTTCTTTGCAGGCCTGATCTGGCTGAAGTAGGACTTCTGCTCTGGGTGTGCTACTTTGCCCTAGAGCTGAAAGGCACAACGTGCAGGCTTCTTTCCAAAGGGCGAGTTGGGCCCCACAGCATCTTGCTTCCAGCTCTTTGGGAAGCTAAGAAACAACTCGCTCTGCACAGTCTCTTACAGCCTACGGGGAACGTCTCTTCCAAAGGCCTGTTAATCGCAGTTTCTTTGCAGGCCTGATCTGTCTGAAGTAGGACTTCTGCTCTGGGTGTGCTACTTTGCCCTAGAGCTGAAAGGCACAACGTGCAGGCTTCTTTCCAAAGGGCGAGTTGGGCCCCACAGCATCTTGCTTCCAGCTCTTTGGGAAGCAAAGAAACAACTCGCTCTGCACAGTGCTCTTACAGCCTACCGGGAACATCTCTTCCAAAGGCCTGTGAAACGCAGTTTCTTTGCAGGCCTGATCTGGCTGAAGTAGGACTTCTGCTCTGGGTGTGCTACTTTGCCCTAGAGCTGAAAGGCACAACGTGCAGGCTTCTTTCCAAAGGGCGAGTTGGGCCCCACAGCATCTTGCTTCCAGCTCTTTGGGAAGCTGAGAAACAACTCGCTCTGCACAGTGCTCTTACAGCCTACCGGGAACATCTCTTTCAAAGGCCTGTGAAACGCAGTTTCTTTGCAGGCCTGATCTGGCTGAAGTAGGACTTCTGCTCTGGGTGTGCTACTTTGCCCTAGAGCTGAAAGGCACAACGTGCAGGCTTCTTTCCAAAGGGCGAGTTGGGCCCCACAGCAACTTGCTTCCAGCTCTTTGGGAAGCTAAGAAACAACTCGCTCTGCACAGTGCTCTTACAGCCTACCGGGAACAGCTCTTCCAAAGGCCTGTGAAACGCAGTTTCTTTGCAGGCCTGATCTGGCTGAAGTAGGACTTCTGCTCTGGGTGTGCTACTTTGCTCTAGAGCTGAAAGGCACAACGTGCAGGCTTCTTTCCAAAGGGCGAGTTGGGCCCCACAGCATCTTGCTTCCAGCTCTTTGGGAAGCTGATAAACAACTCGCTCTGCACAGTGGTCTTACAGCCTACCGGGAACATCTCTTCCAAAGGCCTGTGAAACGCAGTTTCTTTGCAGGCGTGATCTGGCTGAAGTAGGACTTCTGCTCTGGGTGTGCTACTTTGCCCTAGAGCTGAAAGGCACAACGTGCAGGCTTCTTTCCAAAGGGCGAGTTGGGCCCCACAGCATCTTGCTTCCAGCTCTTTGGGAAGCTGAGAAACAACTCGCTCTGCACAGTGCTCTTACAGCCTACCGGGAACATCTCTTCCAAAGGCCTGTGAAACGCAGTTTCTTTGCAGGACTCATCTGGCTGAAGTAGGACTTCTGCTCTGGGTGTGCTACTTTGCCCTAGAGCTGAAAGGCATAACGTGCAGGCTTCTTTCCAAAGGGCGAGTTGGGCCCCACAGCATCTTGCTTCCAGCTCTTTGGGAAGCAAAGAAACAACTCGCTCTGCACAGTGCTCTTACAGCCTACCGGGAACATCTCTTCCAAAGGCCTGTGAAACGCAGTTACTTTGCAGGCCTGATCTGGCTGAAGTAGGACTTCTGCTCTGGGTGTGCTACTTTGCCCTAGAGCTGAAAGGCACAACGTGCAGGCTTCTTTCCAAAGGGCGAGTTGGGCCCCACAGCATCTTGCTTCCAGCTCTTTGGGAAGCTGAGAAACAACTCGCTCTGCACAGTGCTCTTACAGCCTACCGGGAACATCTCTTTCAAAGGCCTGTGAAACGCAGTTTCTTTGCAGGCCTGATCTGGCTGAAGTAGGACTTCTGCTCTGGGTGTGCTACTTTGCCCTAGAGCTGAAAGGCACAACGTGCAGGCTTCTTTCCAAAGGGCGAGTTGGGCCCCACAGCATCTTGCTTCCAGCTCTTTGGGAAGCTAAGAAACAACTCGCTCTGCACAGTCTCTTACAGCCTACGGGGAACGTCTCTTCCAAAGGCCTGTTAATCGCAGTTTCTTTGCAGGCCTGATCTGTCTGAAGTAGGACTTCTGCTCTGGGTGTGCTACTTTGCCCTAGAGCTGAAAGGCACAACGTGCAGGCTTCTTTCCAAAGGGCGAGTTGGGCCCCACAGCATCTTGCTTCCAGCTCTTTGGGAAGCTAAGAAACAACTCGCTCTGCACAGTGCTCTTACAGCCTAACGGGAACATCTCTTCCAAAGGCCTGTGAAACGCAGTTTCTTTGCAGGCCTGATCTGGCTGGAGTAGGACTTCTGCTCTGGGTGTGCTACTTTGCCCTAGAGCTGAAGGGCACAACGTGCAGGCTTCTTTCCAAAGGGCGAGTTGGGCCCCACAGCATCTTGCTTCCAGCACTTTGGGAACCTAAGAAACAACTCGCTCTGCACAGTGCTCTTACAGCCTAGGGGGAACATCTCTTCCAAAGGCCTGTGAAACGCAGTTTCTTTGCAGGCCTGATCTGGCTGAAGTCGGACTTCTGCTCTGGGTGTGCTACTTTGCCCTAGAGCTGAAAGGCACAACGTGCAGGCTTCTTTCCAAAGGGCGAGTTGGGCCCCACAGCATCTTGCTTCCAGCGCTCTGGGAAGCTAAGAAACAACTCGCTCTGCACAGTGCTCTTAGAGCCTACCGGGAACATCTCTTCCAAAGGCCTGTGAAACACAGTTTCTTTGCAGGCCTGGTCTGGCTGAAGTAGGACTTCTGCTCTGGGTGTGGTACTTTGCCCTAGAGCTGAAAGGCACAACGTGCAGGCTTCTTTCCAAAGGGCGAGTTGGGCCCCACAGCATCTTGCTTCCAGCTCTTTGGGAAGCTAAGAAACAACTCGCTCTGCACAGTGCTCTTACAGCCTACCGGGAACATCTCTTCCAAAGGCCTGTGAAACGCAGTTTCTTTGCAGGCCTGATCTGGCTGGAGTAGGACTTCTGCTCTGGGTGTGCTACTTTGCCCTAGAGCTGAAAGGCACAACGTGCAGGCTTCTTTCCAAAGGGCGAGTTGGGCCCCACAGCATCTTGCTTCCAGCTCTTTGGGAAGCTAAGAAACAACTCGCTCTGCACAGTGCTCTTACAGCCTACCGGGAACATCTCTTCCAAAGGCCTGTGAAACGCAGTTTCTTTGCAGGCCTGATCTGGCTGAAGTAGGACTTCTGCTCTGGGTGTGCTACTTTGCCCTAGAGCTGAAAGGCACAACGTGCCGGCTTCTTTCCAAAGGGCGAGTTGGGCCCCACAGCATCTTGCTTCCAGCTCTTTGGGAAGCTAAGAAACAACTCGCTCTGCACAGTGCTCTTACAGCCTAGCGGGAACAGCTCTTCCAAAGGCCTGTGAAACGCAGTTTCTTTGCAGGCCTGATCTGGCTGAAGTAGGACTTCTGCTCTGGGTGTGCTCCATTGCCCTAGAGCTGAAAGGCACAACGTGCAGGCTTCTTTCCAAAGGGCGAGTTGGGCCCCACAGCATCTGGCTTCCAGCCCTTTAGGAAGCTAAGAAACAACTCGCTCTGCACAGTGCTCTTACAGCCTACCGGGAACATCTCTTCCAAAGGCCTGTGAAACACAGTGTCTTTGACTGGCTGGTCTGGCTGAAGTAGGACTTCTGCTCTGGGTGTGCTACTTTGCCCTAGAGCTGAAAGGCACAACGTGCAGGCTTCCTTCCCAAGGGCGAGTTGGGCCCCACAGCATCTTGCTTCCAGCTCTTTGGGAAGCTAAGAAACAACTCGCTCTGCACAGTGGTCTTACAGCCTAGTGGGAACATCTCTTCCAAAGGCCTGTGAAACGCAGTTTCTTTGCAGGCCTGACCTGGCTGAAGTAGGACTTCTGCTCTGGGTGTGCTACTTTGCCCTAGAGCTGAAAGGCACAACGTGCAGGCTTCTTTCCAAAGGGCGAGTTGGGCCCCACAGCATCTTGCTTCCAGCTCTTTGGGAAGCTAAGAAACAACTCGCTCTGCACAGTTCTCTTATAGCCTACCGGGAACATCTCTTCCAAAGGCCTGTGAAACGCAGTTTCTTTGCAGGACTCATCTGGCTGAAGTAGGACTTCTGCTCTGGGTGTGCTCCATTGCCCTAGAGCTGAAAGGCACAACGTGCAGGCTTCCTTCCAAAGGGCGAGTTGGGCCCCACAGCATCTTGCTTCCAGCTCTTTGGGAAGCTAAGAAACAACTCGCTCTGCACAGTGCTCTTACAGCCTAGGGGGAACATCTCTTCCAAAGGCCTGTGAAACGCAGTTTCTTTGCAGGCGTGATCTGGCTAAAGTAGGACTTCTGCTCTGGGTGTGCTACTTTGCCCTAGAGCTGAAAGGCACAACGTGCAGGCTTCTTTCCAAAGTGCGAGTTGGGCCCCACAGCATCTTGCTTCCAGCTCTTTGGGAAGCTAAGAAACAACTCGCTCTGCACAGTGCTCTTACAGCCTACCGGGAACATCTCTTCCAAAGGCCTGTGAAACGCAGTTTCTTTGCAGGCCTGATCTGGCTGGAGTAGGACTTCTGCTCTGGGTGTGCTACTTTGCCCTAGAGCTGAAAGGCACAACGTGCAGGCTTCTTTCCAAAGGGCGAGTTGGGCCCCACAGCATCTTGCTTCCAGCTCTTTGGGAAGCTGAGAAACAACTCGCTCTGCACAGTGCTCTTACAGCCTACCGGGAACATCTCTTCCAAAGGCCTGTGAAACGCAGTTTCTTTGCAGGCCTGATCTGGCTGAAGTAGGACTTCTGCTCTGGGTGTGCTACTTTGCCCTAGAGCTGAAAGGCACAACGTGCAGGCTTCTTTCCAAAGGGCGAGTTGGGCCCCACAGCATCTTGCTTCCAGCTCTTTGGGAAGCTAAGAAACAACTCGCTCTGCACAGTCTCTTACAGCCTACGGGGAACGTCTCTTCCAAAGGCCTGTTAATCGCAGTTTCTTTGCAGGCCTGATCTGTCTGAAGTAGGACTTCTGCTCTGGGTGTGCTACTTTGCCCTAGAGCTGAAAGGCACAACGTGCAGGCTTCTTTCCAAAGGGCGAGTTGGGCCCCACAGCATCTTGCTTCCAGCTCTTTGGGAAGCTAAGAAACAACTCGCTCTGCACAGTGCTCTTACAGCCTAACGGGAACATCTCTTCCAAAGGCCTGTGAAACGCAGTTTCTTTGCAGGCCTGATCTGGCTGGAGTAGGACTTCTGCTCTGGGTGTGCTACTTTGCCCTAGAGCTGAAGGGCACAACGTGCAGGCTTCTTTCCAAAGGGCGAGTTGGGCCCCACAGCATCTTGCTTCCAGCACTTTGGGAACCTAAGAAACAACTCGCTCTGCACAGTGCTCTTACAGCCTAGGGGGAACATCTCTTCCAAAGGCCTGTGAAACGCAGTTTCTTTGCAGGCCTGATCTGGCATAAGTAGGACTTCTGCTCTGGGTGTGCTACTTTGCCCTAGAGCTGAAAGGCACAACGTGCAGGCTTCTTTCCAAAGGGCGAGTTGGGCCCCACAGCATCTTGCTTCCAGCGCTCTGGGAAGCTAAGAAACAACTCGCTCTGCACAGTGCTCTTAGAGCCTACCGGGAACATCTCTTCCAAAGGCCTGTGAAACACAGTTTCTTTGCAGGCCTGGTCTGGCTGAAGTAGGACTTCTGCTCTGGGTGTGCTACTTTGCCCTAGAGCTGAAAGGCACAACGTGCAGGCTTCTTTCCAAAGGGCGAGTTGGGCCCCACAGCATCTTGCTTCCAGCTCTTTGGGAAGCTAAGAAACAACTCGCTCTGCACAGTGCTCTTACAGCCTACCGGGAACATCTCTTCCAAAGGCCTGTGAAACGCAGTTTCTTTGCAGGCCTGATCTGGCTGGAGTAGGACTTCTGCTCTGGGTGTGCTACTTTGCCCTAGAGCTGAAAGGCACAACGTGCAGGCTTCTTTCCAAAGGGCGAGTTGGGCCCCACAGCATCTTGCTTCCAGCTCTTTGGGAAGCTAAGAAACAACTCGCTCTGCACAGTGGTCTTACAGCCTAGTGGGAACATCTCTTGCAAAGGCCTGTGAAACGCAGTTTCTTTGCAGGCCTGACCTGGCTGAAGTAGGACTTCTGCTCTGGGTGTGCTACTTTGCCCTAGAGCTGAAAGGCACAACGTGCAGGCTTCTTTCCAAAGGGCGAGTTGGGCCCCACAGCATCTTGCTTCCAGCTCTTTGGGAAGCTAAGAAACAACTCGCTCTGCACAGTTCTCTTATAGCCTACCGGGAACATCTCTTCCAAAGGCCTGTGAAACGCAGTTTCTTTGCAGGACTCATCTGGCTGAAGTAGGACTTCTGCTCTGGGTGTGCTCCATTGCCCTAGAGCTGAAAGGCACAACGTGCAGGCTTCTTTCCAAAGGGCGAGTTGGGCCCCACAGCATCTTGCTTCCAGCTCTTTGGGAAGCTAAGAAACAACTCGCTCTGCACAGTGCTCTTACAGCCTAGGGGGAACATCTCTTCCAAAGGCCTGTGAAACGCAGTTTCTTTGCAGGCGTGATCTGGCTAAAGTAGGACTTCTGCTCTGGGTGTGCTACTTTGCCCTAGAGCTGAAAGGCACAACGTGCAGGCTTCTTTCCAAAGTGCGAGTTGGGCCCCACAGCATCTTGCTTCCAGCTCTTTGGGAAGCTAAGAAACAACTCGCTCTGCACAGTGCTCTTACAGCCTACCGGGAACATCTCTTCCAAAGGCCTGTGAAACGCAGTTTCTTTGCAGGCCTGATCTGGCTGGAGTAGGACTTCTGCTCTGGGTGTGCTCCTTTGCCCTAGAGCTGAAAGGCACAACGTGCAGGCTTCTTTCCAAAGGGCGAGTTGGGCCCCACAGCATCTTGCTTCCAGCTCTTTGGGAAGCTGAGAAACAACTCGCTCTGCACAGTGCTCTTACAGCCTACCGGGAACATCTCTTCCAAAGGCCTGTGAAACGCAGTTTCTTTGCAGGCCTGATCTGGCTGAAGTAGGACTTCTGCTCTGGGTGTGCTACTTTGCCCTAGAGCTGAAAGGCACAACGTGCAGGCTTCTTTCCAAAGGGCGAGTTGGGCCCCACAGCATCTTGCTTCCAGCTCTTTGGGAAGCTAAGAAACAACTCGCTCTGCACAGTCTCTTACAGCCTACGGGGAACGTCTCTTCCAAAGGCCTGTTAATCGCAGTTTCTTTGCAGGCCTGATCTGTCTGAAGTAGGACTTCTGCTCTGGGTGTGCTACTTTGCCCTAGAGCTGAAAGGCACAACGTGCAGGCTTCTTTCCAAAGGGCGAGTTGGGCCCCACAGCATCTTGCTTCCAGCTCTTTGGGAAGCTAAGAAACAACTCGCTCTGCACAGTGCTCTTACAGCCTAACGGGAACATCTCTTCCAAAGGCCTGTGAAACGCAGTTTCTTTGCAGGCCTGATCTGGCTGGAGTAGGACTTCTGCTCTGGGTGTGCTACTTTGCCCTAGAGCTGAAGGGCACAACGTGCAGGCTTCTTTCCAAAGGGCGAGTTGGGCCCCACAGCATCTTGCTTCCAGCACTTTGGGAACCTAAGAAACAACTCGCTCTGCACAGTGCTCTTACAGCCTAGGGGGAACATCTCTTCCAAAGGCCTGTGAAACGCAGTTTCTTTGCAGGCCTGATCTGGCATAAGTAGGACTTCTGCTCTGGGTGTGCTACTTTGCCCTAGAGCTGAAAGGCACAACGTGCAGGCTTCTTTCCAAAGGGCGAGTTGGGCCCCACAGCATCTTGCTTCCAGCGCTCTGGGAAGCTAAGAAACAACTCGCTCTGCACAGTGCTCTTAGAGCCTACCGGGAACATCTCTTCCAAAGGCCTGTGAAACACAGTTTCTTTGCAGGCCTGGTCTGGCTGAAGTAGGACTTCTGCTCTGGGTGTGCTACTTTGCCCTAGAGCTGAAAGGCACAACGTGCAGGCTTCTTTCCAAAGGGCGAGTTGGGCCCCACAGCATCTTGCTTCCAGCTCTTTGGGAAGCTAAGAAACAACTCGCTCTGCACAGTGCTCTTACAGCCTACCGGGAACATCTCTTCCAAAGGCCTGTGAAACGCAGTTTCTTTGCAGGCCTGATCTGGCTGGAGTAGGACTTCTGCTCTGGGTGTGCTACTTTGCCCTAGAGCTGAAAGGCACAACGTGCAGGCTTCTTTCCAAAGGGCGAGTTGGGCCCCACAGCATCTTGCTTCCAGCTCTTTGGGAAGCTAAGAAACAACTCGCTCTGCACAGTGCTCTTACAGCCTACCGGGAACATCTCTTCCAAAGGCCTGTGAAACGCAGTTTCTTTGCAGGCCTGATCTGGCTGAAGTAGGACTTCTGCTCTGGGTGTGCTACTTTGCCCTAGAGCTGAAAGGCACAACGTGCCGGCTTCTTTCCAAAGGGCGAGTTGGGCCCCACAGCATCTTGCTTCCAGCTCTTTGGGAAGCTAAGAAACAACTCGCTCTGCACAGTGCTCTTACAGCCTAGCGGGAACAGCTCTTCCAAAGGCCTGTGAAACGCAGTTTCTTTGCAGGCCTGATCTGGCTGAAGTAGGACTTCTGCTCTGGGTGTGCTCCATTGCCCTAGAGCTGAAAGGCACAACGTGCAGGCTTCTTTCCAAAGGGCGAGTTGGGCCCCACAGCATCTGGCTTCCAGCCCTTTAGGAAGCTAAGAAACAACTCGCTCTGCACAGTGCTCTTACAGCCTACCGGGAACATCTCTTCCAAAGGCCTGTGAAACACAGTGTCTTTGACTGGCTGGTCTGGCTGAAGTAGGACTTCTGCTCTGGGTGTGCTACTTTGCCCTAGAGCTGAAAGGCACAACGTGCAGGCTTCCTTCCCAAGGGCGAGTTGGGCCCCACAGCATCTTGCTTCCAGCTGTTTGGGAAGCTAAGAAACAACTCGCTCTGCACAGTGGTCTTACAGCCTAGTGGGAACATCTCTTCCAAAGGCCTGTGAAACGCAGTTTCTTTGCAGGCCTGACCTGGCTGAAGTAGGACTTCTGCTCTGGGTGTGCTACTTTGCCCTAGAGCTGAAAGGCACAACGTGCAGGCTTCTTTCCAAAGGGCGAGTTGGGCCCCAAAGCATCTTGCTTCCAGCTCTTTGGGAAGCTAAGAAACAACTCGCTCTGCACAGTTCTCTTATAGCCTACCGGGAACATCTCTTCCAAAGGCCTGTGAAACGCAGTTTCTTTGCAGGACTCATCTGGCTGAAGTAGGACTTCTGCTCTGGGTGTGCTCCATTGCCCTAGAGCTGAAAGGCACAACGTGCAGGCTTCCTTCCAAAGGGCGAGTTGGGCCCCACAGCATCTTGCTTCCAGCTCTTTGGGAAGCTAAGAAACAACTCGCTCTGCACAGTGCTCTTACAGCCTAGGGGGAACATCTCTTCCAAAGGCCTGTGAAACGCAGTTTCTTTGCAGGCGTGATCTGGCTAAAGTAGGACTTCTGCTCTGGGTGTGCTACTTTGCCCTAGAGCTGAAAGGCACAACGTGCAGGCTTCTTTCCAAAGTGCGAGTTGGGCCCCACAGCATCTTGCTTCCAGCTCTTTGGGAAGCTAAGAAACAACTCGCTCTGCACAGTGCTCTTACAGCCTACCGGGAACATCTCTTCCAAAGGCCTGTGAAACACAGTTTCTTTGCAGGCCTGGTCTGGCTGAAGTAGGACTTCTGCTCTGGGTGTGGTACTTTGCCCTAGAGCTGAAAGGCACAACGTGCAGGCTTCTTTCCAAAGGGCGAGTTGGGCCCCACAGCATCTTGCTTCCAGCTCTTTGGGAAGCTAAGAAACAACTCGCTCTGCACAGTGCTCTTACAGCCTACCGGGAACATCTCTTCCAAAGGCCTGTGAAACGCAGTTTCTTTGCAGGCCTGATCTGGCTGGAGTAGGACTTCTGCTCTGGGTGTGCTACTTTGCCCTAGAGCTGAAAGGCACAACGTGCAGGCTTCTTTCCAAAGGGCGAGTTGGGCCCCACAGCATCTTGCTTCCAGCTCTTTGGGAAGCTAAGAAACAACTCGCTCTGCACAGTGCTCTTACAGCCTACCGGGAACATCTCTTCCAAAGGCCTGTGAAACGCAGTTTCTTTGCAGGCCTGATCTGGCTGAAGTAGGACTTCTGCTCTGGGTGTGCTACTTTGCCCTAGAGCTGAAAGGCACAACGTGCCGGCTTCTTTCCAAAGGGCGAGTTGGGCCCCACAGCATCTTGCTTCCAGCTCTTTGGGAAGCTAAGAAACAACTCGCTCTGCACAGTGCTCTTACAGCCTAGCGGGAACAGCTCTTCCAAAGGCCTGTGAAACGCAGTTTCTTTGCAGGCCTGATCTGGCTGAAGTAGGATTTCTGCTCTGGGTGTGCTCCATTGCCCTAGAGCTGAAAGGCACAACGTGCAGGCTTCTTTCCAAAGGGCGAGTTGGGCCCCACAGCATCTGGCTTCCAGCCCTTTAGGAAGCTAAGAAACAACTCGCTCTGCACAGTGCTCTTACAGCCTACCGGGAACATCTCTTCCAAAGGCCTGTGAAACACAGTGTCTTTGACTGGCTGGTCTGGCTGAAGTAGGACTTCTGCTCTGGGTGTGGTACTTTGCCCTAGAGCTGAAAGGCACAACGTGCAGGCTTCCTTCCAAAGGGCGAGTTGGGCCCCACAGCATCTTGCTTCCAGCTCTTTGGGAAGCTAAGAAACAACTCGCTCTGCACAGTGGTCTTACAGCCTAGTGGGAACATCTCTTCCAAAGGCCTGTGAAACGCAGTTTCTTTGCAGGCCTGACCTGGCTGAAGTAGGACTTCTGCTCTGGGTGTGCTACTTTGCCCTAGAGCTGAAAGGCACAACGTGCAGGCTTCTTTCCAAAGGGCGAGTTGGGCCCCACAGCATCTTGCTTCCAGCTCTTTGGGAAGCTAAGAAACAACTCGCTCTGCACAGTTCTCTTATAGCCTACCGGGAACATCTCTTCCAAAGGCCTGTGAAACGCAGTTTCTTTGCAGGACTCATCTGGCTGAAGTAGGACTTCTGCTCTGGGTGTGCTACTTTGCCCTAGAGCTGAAAGGCACAACGTGCAGGCTTCCTTCCAAAGGGCGAGTTGGGCCCCACAGCATCTTGCTTCCAGCTCTTTGGGAAGCTAAGAAACAACTCGCTCTGCACAGTGCTCTTACAGCCTAGGGGGAACATCTCTTCCAAAGGCCTGTCAAACGCAGTTTCTTTGCAGGCCTGATCTGGCTAAAGTAGGACTTCTGCTCTGGGTGTGCTACTTTGCCCTAGAGCTGAAAGGCACAACGTGCAGGCTTCTTTCCAAAGGGCGAGTTGGGCCCCACAGCAACTTGCTTCCAGCTCTTTGGGAAGCTAAGAAACAACTCGCTCTGCACAGTGTTCTTACAGCCTACCGGGAACAGCTCTTCCAAAGGCCTGTGAAACGCAGTTTCTTTGCAGGCCTGATCTGGCTGAAGTAGGACTTCTGCTCTGGGTGTGCTACTTTGCTCTAGAGCTGAAAGGCACAACGTGCAGGCTTCTTTCCAAAGGGCGAGTTGGGCCCCACAGCATCTTGCTTCCAGCTCTTTGGGAAGCTGATAAACAACTCGCTCTGCACAGTGGTCTTACAGCCTACCGGGAACATCTCTTCCAAAGGCCTGTGAAACGCAGTTTCTTTGCAGGCGTGATCTGGCTGAAGTAGGACTTCTGCTCTGGGTGTGCTACTTTGCCCTAGAGCTGAAAGGCACAACGTGCAGGCTTCTTTCCAAAGGGCGAGTTGGGCCCCACAGCATCTTGCTTCCAGCTCTTTGGGAAGCTGAGAAACAACTCGCTCTGCACAGAGCTCTTACAGCCTAGCGGGAACATCTCTTCCAAAGGCCTGTGAAACGCAGTTTCTTTGCAGGCCTGATCTGGCTGAAGTAGGACTTCTGCTCTGGGTGTGCTCCATTGCCCTAGAGCTGAAAGGCACAACGTGCAGGCTTCTTTCCAAAGGGCGAGTTGGGCCCCACAGCATCTGGCTTCCAGCCCTTTAGGAAGCTAAGAAACAACTCGCTCTGCACAGTGCTCTTACAGCCTACCGGGAACATGTCTTCCAAAGGCCTGTGAAACACAGTGTCTTTGACTGGCTGGTCTGGCTGAAGTAGGACTTCTGCTCTGGGTGTGCTACTTTGCCCTAGAGCTGAAAGGCACAACGTGCAGGCTTCTTTCCAAAGGGCGAGTTGGGCCCCACAGCATCTTGCTTCCAGCTCTTTGGGAAGCTAAGAAACAACTCGCTCTGCACAGTGCTCTTACAGCCTACCGGGAACAGCTCTTCCAAAGGCCTGTGAAACGCAGTTTCTTTGCAGGCCTGATCTGGCTGGAGTAGGACTTCTGCTCTGGGTGTGCTACTTTGCCCTAGAGCTGAAAGGCACAACGTGCAGGCTTCTTTCCAAAGGGCGAGTTGGGCCCCACAGCATCTTGCTTCCAGCTCTTTGGGAAGCTAAGAAACAACTCGCTCTGCACAGTGCTCTTACAGCCTACCGGGAACATCTCTTCCAAAGGCCTGTGAAACGCAGTTTCTTTGCAGGCCTGATCTGGCTGAAGTAGGACTTCTGCTCTGGGTGTGCTACTTTGCCCTAGAGCTGAAAGGCACAACGTGCCGGCTTCTTTCCAAAGGGCGAGTTGGGCCCCACAGCATCTTGCTTCCAGCTCTTTGGGAAGCTAAGAAACAACTCGCTCTGCACAGTGCTCTTACAGCCTAGCGGGAACAGCTCTTCCTAAGGCCTGTTAATCGCAGTTTCTTTGCAGGCCTGATCTGTCTGAAGTAGGACTTCTGCTCTGGGTGTGCTACTTTGCCCTAGAGCTGAAAGGCACAACGTGCAGGCTTCTTTCCAAAGGGCGAGTTGGGCCCCACAGCATCTTGCTTCCAGCTCTTTGGGAAGCTAAGAAACAACTCGCTCTGCACAGTGCTCTTACAGCCTACCGGGAACATCTCTTCCAAAGGCCTGTGAAACGCAGTTTCTTTGCAGGCCTGATCTGGCTGAAGTAGGACTTCTGCTCTGGGTGTGCTACTTTGCCCTAGAGCTGAAAGGCACAACGTGCAGGCTTCTTTCCAAAGGTCGAGTTGGGCCCCACAGCATCTTGCTTCCAGCACTTTGGGAACCTAAGAAACAACTCGCTCTGCACAGTGCTCTTACAGCCTAGGGGGAACATCTCTTCCAAAGGCCTGTGAAACGCAGTTTCTTTGCAGGCCTGATCTGGCATAAGTAGGACTTCTGCTCTGGGTGTGCTACTTTGCCCTAGAGCTGAAAGGCACAACGTGCAGGCTTCTTTCCAAAGGGCGAGTTGGGCCCCACAGCATCTTGCTTCCAGCGCTCTGGGAAGCTAAGAAACAACTCGCTCTGCACAGTGCTCTTAGAGCCTACCGGGAACATCTCTTCCAAAGGCCTGTGAAACACAGTTTCTTTGCAGGCCTGGTCTGGCTGAAGTAGGACTTCTGCTCTGGGTGTGCTACTTTGCCCTAGAGCTGAAAGGCACAACGTGCAGGCTTCTTTCCAAAGGGCGAGTTGGGCCCCACAGCATCTTGCTTCCAGCTCTTTGGGAAGCTAAGAAACAACTCGCTCTGCACAGTGCTCTTACAGCCTACCGGGAACATCTCTTCCAAAGGCCTGTGAAACGCAGTTTCTTTGCAGGCCTGATCTGGCTGGAGTAGGACTTCTGCTCTGGGTGTGCTACTTTGCCCTAGAGCTGAAAGGCACAACGTGCAGGCTTCTTTCCAAAGGGCGAGTTGGGCCCCACAGCATCTTGCTTCCAGCTCTTTGGGAAGCTGAGAAACAACTCGCTCTGCACAGTGCTCTTACAGCCTACCGGGAACATCTCTTCCAAAGGCCTGTGAAACGCAGTTTCTTTGCAGGCCTGATCTGGCTGAAGTAGGACTTCTGCTCTGGGTGTGCTACTTTGCCCTAGAGCTGAAAGGCATAACGTGCAGGCTTCTTTCCAAAGGGCGAGTTGGGCCCCACAGCATCTTGCTTCCAGCTCTTTGGGAAGCAAAGAAACAACTCGCTCTGCACAGTGCTCTTACAGCCTACCGGGAACATCTCTTCCAAAGGCCTGTGAAACGCAGTTTCTTTGCAGGCCTGATCTGGCTGAAGTAGGACTTCTGCTCTGGGTGTGCTACTTTGCCCTAGAGCTGAAAGGCACAACGTGCAGGCTTCTTTCCAAAGGGCGAGTTGGGCCCCACAGCATCTTGCTTCCAGCTCTTTGGGAAGCTGAGAAACAACTCGCTCTGCACAGTGCTCTTACAGCCTACCGGGAACATCTCTTTCAAAGGCCTGTGAAACGCAGTTTCTTTGCAGGCCTGATCCGCCTGAAGTAGGACTTCTGCTCTGGGTGTGCTACTTTGCCCTAGAGCTGAAAGGCACAACGTGCAGGCTTCTTTCCAAAGGGCGAGTTGGGCCCCACAGCATCTTGCTTCCAGCTCTTTGGGAAGCTAAGAAACAACTCGCTCTGCACAGTCTCTTACAGCCTACGGGGAACGTCTCTTCCAAAGGCCTGTTAATCGCAGTTTCTTTGCAGGCCTGATCTGTCTGAAGTAGGACTTCTGCTCTGGGTGTGCTACTTTGCCCTAGAGCTGAAAGGCACAACGTGCAGGCTTCTTTCCAAAGGGCGAGTTGGGCCCCACAGCATCTTGCTTCCAGCTCTTTGGGAAGCTAAGAAACAACTCGCTCTGCACAGTGCTCTTACAGCCTAACGGGAACATCTCTTCCAAAGGCCTGTGAAACGCAGTTTCTTTGCAGGCCTGATCTGGCTGGAGTAGGACTTCTGCTCTGGGTGTGCTACTTTGCCCTAGAGCTGAAGGGCACAACGTGCAGGCTTCTTTCCAAAGGGCGAGTTGGGCCCCACAGCATCTTGCTTCCAGCACTTTGGGAACCTAAGAAACAACTCGCTCTGCACAGTGCTCTTACAGCCTAGGGGGAACATCTCTTCCAAAGGCCTGTGAAACGCAGTTTCTTTGCAGGCCTGATCTGGCATAAGTAGGACTTCTGCTCTGGGTGTGCTACTTTGCCCTAGAGCTGAAAGGCACTACGTGCAGGCTTCTTTCCAAAGGGCGAGTTGGGCCCCACAGCATCTTGCTTCCAGCGCTCTGGGAAGCTAAGAAACAACTCGCTCTGCACAGTGCTCTTAGAGCCTACCGGGAACATCTCTTTCAAAGGCCTGTGAAACGCAGTTTCTTTGCAGGCCTGATCTGGCTGAAGTAGGACTTCTGCTCTGGGTGTGCTACTTTGCCCTAGAGCTGAAAGGCACAACGTGCAGGCTTCTTTCCAAAGGGCGAGTTGGGCCCCACAGCATCTTGCTTCCAGCTCTTTGGGAAGCTAAGAAACAACTCGCTCTGCACAGTCTCTTACAGCCTACGGGGAACGTCTCTTCCAAAGGCCTGTTAATCGCAGTTTCTTTGCAGGCCTGATCTGTCTGAAGTAGGGCTTCTGCTCTGGGTGTGCTACTTTGCCCTAGAGCTGAAAGGCACAACGTGCAGGCTTCTTTCCAAAGGGCGAGTTGGGCCCCACAGCATCTTGCTTCCAGCTCTTTGGGAAGCTAAGAAACAACTCGCTCTGCACAGTGCTCTTACAGCCTAACGGGAACATCTCTTCCAAAGGCCTGTGAAACGCAGTTTCTTTGCAGGCCTGATCTGGCTGGAGTAGGACTTCTGCTCTGGGTGTGCTACTTTGCCCTAGAGCTGAAGGGCACAACTTGCAGGCTTCTTTCCAAAGGGCGAGTTGGGCCCCACAGCATCTTGCTTCCAGCACTTTGGGAACCTAAGAAACAACTCGCTCTGCACAGTGCTCTTACAGCCTAGGGGGAACATCTCTTCCAAAGGCCTGTGAAACGCAGTTTCTTTGCAGGCCTGATCTGGCTGAAGTCGGACTTCTGCTCTGGGTGTGCTACTTTGCCCTAGAGCTGAAAGGCACAACGTGCAGGCTTCTTTCCAAAGGGCGAGTTGGGCCCCACAGCATCTTGCTTCCAGCGCTCTGGGAAGCTAAGAAACAACTCGCTCTGCACAGTGCTCTTAGAGCCTACCGGGAACATCTCTTCCAAAGGCCTGTGAAACACAGTTTCTTTGCAGGCCTGGTCTGGCTGAAGTAGGACTTCTGCTCTGGGTGTGCTACTTTGCCCTAGAGCTGAAAGGCACAACGTGCAGGCTTCTTTCCAAAGGGCGAGTTGGGCCCCACAGCATCTTGCTTCCAGCTCTTTGGGAAGCTAAGAAACAACTCGCTCTGCACAGTGCTCTTACAGCCTACCGGGAACATCTCTTCCAAAGGCCTGTGAAACGCAGTTTCTTTGCAGGCCTGATCTGGCTGGAGTAGGACTTCTGCTCTGGGTGTGCTACTTTGCCCTAGAGCTGAAAGGCACAACGTGCAGGCTTCTTTCCAAAGGGCGAGTTGGGCCCCACAGCATCTTGCTTCCAGCTCTTTGGGAAGCTAAGAAACAACTCGCTCTGCACAGTGCTCTTACAGCCTACCGGGAACATCTCTTCCAAAGGCCTGTGAAACGCAGTTTCTTTGCAGGCCTGATCTGCCTGAAGTAGGACTTCTGCTCTGGGTGTGCTACTTTGCCCTAGAGCTGAAAGGCACAACGTGCCGGCATCTTTCCAAAGGGCGAGTTGGGCCCCACAGCATCTTGCTTCCAGCTCTTTGGGAAGCTAAGAAACAACTCGCTCTGCACAGTGCTCTTACAGCCTAGCGGGAACAGCTCTTCCAAAGGCCTGTGAAACGCAGTTTCTTTGCAGGCCTGATCTGGCATAAGTAGGACTTCTGCTCTGGGTGTGCTCCATTGCCCTAGAGCTGAAAGGCACAACGTGCAGGCTTCTTTCCAAAGGGCGAGTTGGGCCCCACAGCATCTGGCTTCCAGCCCTTTAGGAAGCTAAGAAACAACTCGCTCTGCACAGTGCTCTTACAGCCTACCGGGAACATCTCTTCCAAAGGCCTGTGAAACACAGTGTCTTTGACTGGCTGGTCTGGCTGAAGTAGGACTTCTGCTCTGGGTCTGCTACTTTGCCCTATAGCTGAAAGGCACAACGTGCAGGCTTCTTTCCAAAGGGCGAGTTGGGCCCCACAGCATCTTGCTTCCAGCTCTTTGGGAAGCTAAGAAACAACTCGCTCTGCACAGTGCTCTTACAGCCTACAGGGAACATCTCTTGAAAAGGCCCTTGAAACGCAGTTTCTTTGCAGGCCTATTCTGGCTGAAGTAGGACTTCTGCTCTGGGTGTGCTACTTTGCCCTAGAGCTGAAAGGCACAACGTGCAGGCTTCTTTCCAAAGGGCGCGTTGGGCCCCACAGCATCTTGCTTCCAGCTCTTTGGGAAGCTAAGAAACAACTCGCTCTGCACAGTGCTCTTACAGCCTAGTGGGAACATCTCTTCCAAAGGCCTGTGAAACGCAGTTTCTTTGCAGGCCTGATCTGGCTGCAGTAGGACTTCTGCTCTGGGTGTGCTACTTTGCCATAGAGCTGAAAGGCACAACGTGCAGGCTTCTTTCCAAAGGGCGAGTTGGGCCCCACAGCATCTTGCTTCCAGCTCTTTGGGAAGCTAAGAAACAACTCGCTCTGCACAGTGCTCTTACAGCCTACCGGGAACATCTCTTCCAAAGGCCTGTGAAACGCAGTTTCTTTGCAGGCCTGATCTGGCTGAAGTAGGACTTCTGCTCTGGGTGTGCTACTTTGCCCTAGAGCTGAAAGGCACAACGTGCAGGCTTCTTTCCAAAGGGCGAGTTGGGCCCCACAGCATCTTGCTTCCAGCTCTTTGGGAAGCTGAGAAACAACTCGCTCTGCACAGTGCTCTTACAGCCTACCGGGAACATCTCTTCCAAAGGCCTGTGAAACGCAGTTTCTTTGCAGGCCTGATCTGGCTGAAGTAGGACTTCTGCTCTGGGTGTGCTACTTTGCCCTAGAGCTGAAAGGCACAACGTGCAGGCTTCTTTCCAAAGGGCGAGTTGGGCCCCACAGCATCTTGCTTCCAGCTCTTTGGGAAGCTGAGAAACAACTCGCTCTGCACAGTGCTCTTACAGCCTGCCGGGAACATCTCTTCCAAAGGCCTGTGAAACGCAGTTTCTTTGCAGGCCTGATCTGGCTGAAGTAGGACTTCTGCTCTGGGTGTGCTACTTTGCCCTAGAGCTGAAAGGCACAACGTGCAGGCTTCTTTCCAAAGGGCGAGTAGGGCCCCACAGCATCTTCCTTCCAGCTCTTTGGGAAGCTAAGAAACAACTCGCTCTGCACAGTGCTCTTACAGCCTACCGGGAACATCTCTTCCAAACGCCTGTGAAACGCAGTTTCTTTGCAGGCCTGATCTGGCTGAAGTAGGACTTCTGCTCTGGGTGTGCTACTTTGCCCTAGAGCTGAAAGGCACAACGTGCAGGCTTCCTTCCAAAGGGCGAGTTGGGCCCCACAGCATCTTGCTTCCAGCTCTTTGGGAAGCTAAGAAACAACTCGCTCTGCACAGTGGTCTTACAGCCTAGTGGGAACATCTCTTCCAAAGGCCTGTGAAACGCAGTTTCTTTGCAGGCCTGATCTGGCTGCAGTAGGACTTCTGCTCTGGGTGTGCTACTTTGCCCTAGAGCTGAAAGGCACAACGTGCAGGCTTCTTTCCAAAGGGCGAGTTGGGCCCCACAGCATCTTGCTTCCAGCTCTTTGGGAAGCTAAGAAACAACTCGCTCTGCACAGTGCTCTTACAGCCTAGGGGGAACATCTCTTCCAAAGGCCTGTGAAACGCAGTTTCTTTGCAGGCCTGATCTGGCTGAAGTAGGACTTCTGCTCTGGGTGTGCTACTTTGCCCTAGAGCTGAAAGGCACAACGTGCAGGCTTCTTTCCAAAGGGCGAGTTGGGCCCCACAGCAACTTGCTTCCAGCTCTTTGGGAAGCTAAGAAACAACTCGCTCTGCACAGTGCTCTTACAGCCTACCGGGAACAGCTCTTCCAAAGGCCTGTGAAACGCAGTTTCTTTGCAGGCCTGATCTGGCTGAAGTAGGACTTCTGCTCTGGGTGTGCTACTTTGCTCTAGAGCTGAAAGGCACAAGGTGCAGGCTTCTTTCCAAAGGGCGAGTTGGGCCCCACAGCATCTTGCTTCCAGCTCTTTGGGAAGCTGATAAACAACTCGCTCTGCACAGTGGTCTTACAGCCTACCTGGAACATCTCTTCCAAAGGCCTGTGAAACGCAGTTTCTTTGCAGGCGTGATCTGGCTGAAGTAGGACTTCTGCTCTGGGTGTGCTACTTTGCCCTAGAGCTGAAAGGCACAACGTGCAGGCTTCTTTCCAAAGTGCGAGTTGGGCCCCACAGCATCTTGCTTCCAGCTCTTTGGGAAGCTGAGAAACAACTCGCTCTGCACAGTGCTCTTACAGCCTACCGGGAACATCTCTTCCAAAGGCCTGTGAAACGCAGTTTCTTTGCAGGCCTGATCTGGCTGAAGTAGGACTTCTGCTCTGGGTGTGCTACTTTGCCCTAGAGCTGAAAGGCATAACGTGCAGGCTTCTTTCCAAAGGGCGAGTTGGGCCCCACAGCATCTTGCTTCCAGCTCTTTGGGAAGCAAAGAAACAACTCGCTCTGCACAGTGCTCTTACAGCCTACCGGGAACATCTCTTCCAAAGGCCTGTGAAACGCAGTTTCTTTGCAGGCCTGATCTGGCTGAAGTAGGACTTCTGCTCTGGGTGTGCTACTTTGCCCTAGAGCTGAAAGGCACAACGTGCAGGCTTCTTTCCAAAGGGCGAGTTGGGCCCCACAGCATCTTGCTTCCAGCTCTTTGGGAAGCTGAGAAACAACTCGCTCTGCACAGTGCTCTTACAGCCTACCGGGAACATCTCTTTCAAAGGCCTGTGAAACGCAGTTTCTTTGCAGGCCTGATCTGGCTGAAGTAGGACTTCTGCTCTGGGTGTGCTACTTTGCCCTAGAGCTGAAAGGCACAACGTGCAGGCTTCTTTCCAAAGGGCGAGTTGGGCCCCACAGCATCTTGCTTCCAGCTCTTTGGGAAGCTAAGAAACAACTCGCTCTGCACAGTCTCTTACAGCCTACGGGGAACGTCTCTTCCAAAGGCCTGTTAATCGCAGTTTCTTTGCAGGCCTGATCTGTCTGAAGTAGGACTTCTGCTCTGGGTGTGCTACTTTGCCCTAGAGCTGAAAGGCACAACGTGCAGGCTTCTTTCCAAAGGGCGAGTTGGGCCCCACAGCATCTTGCTTCCAGCTCTTTGGGAAGCTAAGAAACAACTCGCTCTGCACAGTGCTCTTACAGCCTAATGGGAACATCTCTTCCAAAGGCCTGTGAAACGCAGTTTCTTTGCAGGCCTGATCTGGCTGGAGTAGGACTTCTGCTCTGGGTGTGCTACTTTGCCCTAGAGCTGAAGGGCACAACGTGCTGGCTTCTTTCCAAAGGGCGAGTTGGGCCCCACAGCATCTTGCTTCCAGCTCTTTGGGAAGCTAAGAAACAACTCGCTCTGCACAGTTCTCTTATAGCCTACCGGGAACATCTCTTCCAAAGGCCTGTGAAACGCAGTTTCTTTGCAGGACTCATCTGGCTGAAGTAGGACTTCTGCTCTGGGTGTGCTCCATTGCCCTAGAGCTGAAAGGCACAACGTGCAGGCTTCCTTCCAAAGGGCGAGTTGGGCCCCACAGCATCTTGCTTCCAGCTCTTTGGGAAGCTAAGAAACAACTCGCTCTGCACAGTGCTCTTACAGCCTAGGGGGAACATCTCTTCCAAAGGCCTGTGAAACGCAGTTTCTTTGCAGGCCTGATCTGGCTGAAGTAGGACTTCTGCTCTGGGTGTGCTACTTTGCGCTAGAGCTGAAAGGCACAACGTGCAGGCTTCTTTCCAAAGGGCGAGTTGGGCCCCACAGCAACTTGCTTCCAGCTCTTTGGGAAGCTAAGAAACAACTCGCTCTGCACAGTGCTCTTACAGCCTACCGGGAACAGCTCTTCCAAAGGCCTGTGAAACGCAGTTTCTTTGCAGGCCTGATCTGGCTGAAGTAGGACTTCTGCTCTGGGTGTGCTACTTTGCTCTAGAGCTGAAAGGCACAACGTGCAGGCTTCTTTCCAAAGGGCGAGTTGGGCCCCACAGCATCTTGCTTCCAGCTCTTTGGGAAGCTGATAAACAACTCGCTCTGCACAGTGGTCTTACAGCCTACCGGGAACATCTCTTCCAAAGGCCTGTGAAACGCAGTTTCTTTCCATCGTGATCTGGCTGAAGTAGGACTTCTGCTCTGGGTGTGCTACTTTGCCCTAGAGCTGAAAGGCACAACGTGCAGGCTTCTTTCCAAAGGGCGAGTTGGGCCCCACAGCATCTTGCTTCCAGCTCTTTGGGAAGCTGAGAAACAACTCGCTCTGCACAGTGCTCTTACAGCCTACCGGGAACATCTCTTCCAAAGGCCTGTGAAACGCAGTTTCTTTGCAGGCCTGATCTGGCTGAAGTAGGACTTCTGCTCTGGGTGTGCTACTTTGCCCTAGAGCTGAAAGGCATAACGTGCAGGCTTCTTTCCAAAGGGCGAGTTGGGCCCCACAGCATCTTGCTTCCAGCTCTTTGGGAAGCAAAGAAACAACTCGCTCTGCACAGTGCTCTTACAGCCTACCGGGAACATCTCTTCCAAAGGCCTGTGAAACGCAGTTACTTTGCAGGCCTGATCTGGCTGAAGTAGGACTTCTGCTCTGGGTGTGCTACTTTGCCCTAGAGCTGAAAGGCACAACGTGCAGGCTTCTTTCCAAAGGGCGAGTTGGGCCCCACAGCATCTTGCTTCCAGCTCTTTGGGAAGCTGAGAAACAACTCGCTCTGCACAGTGCTCTTACAGCCTACCGGGAACATCTCTTTCAAAGGCCTGTGAAACGCAGTTTCTTTGCAGGCCTGATCTGGCTGAAGTAGGACTTCTGCTCTGGGTGTGCTACTTTGCCCTAGAGCTGAAAGGCACAACGTGCAGGCTTCTTTCCAAAGGGCGAGTTGGGCCCCACAGCATCTTGCTTCCAGCTCTTTGGGAAGCTAAGAAACAACTCGCTCTGCACAGTGCTCTTACAGCCTACCGGGAACATCTCTTCCAAAGGCCTGTGAAACGCAGTTTCTTTGCAGGCCTGATCTGGCTGGAGTAGGACTTCTGCTCTGGGTGTGCTACTTTGCCCTAGAGCTGAAAGGCACAACGTGCAGGCTTCTTTCCAAAGGGCGAGTTGGGCCCCACAGCATCTTGCTTCCAGCTCTTTGGGAAGCTAAGAAACAACTCGCTCTGCACAGTGCTCTTACAGCCTACCGGGAACATCTCTTCCAAAGGCCTGTGAAACGCAGTTTCTTTGCAGGCCTGATCTGGCTGAAGTAGGACTTCTGCTCTGGGTGTGCTACTTTGCCCTAGAGCTGAAAGGCACAACGTGCCGGCTTCTTTCCAAAGGGCGAGTTGGGCCCCACAGCATCTTGCTTCCAGCTCTTTGGGAAGCTAAGAAACAACTCGCTCTGCACAGTGCTCTTACAGCCTAGCGGGAACAGCTCTTCCAAAGGCCTGTGAAACGCAGTTTCTTTGCAGGCCTGATCTGGCTGAAGTAGGACTTCTGCTCTGGGTGTGCTCCATTGCCCTAGAGCTGAAAGGCACAACGTGCAGGCTTCTTTCCAAAGGGCGAGTTGGGCCCCACAGCATCTGGCTTCCAGCCCTTTAGGAAGCTAAGAAACAACTCGCTCTGCACAGTGCTCTTACAGCCTACCGGGAACATCTCTTCCAAAGGCCTGTGAAACACAGTGTCTTTGACTGGCTGGTCTGGCTGAAGTAGGACTTCTGCTCTGGGTGTGCTACTTTGCCCTAGAGCTGAAAGGCACAACGTGCAGGCTTCCTTCCCAAGGGCGAGTTGGGCCCCACAGCATCTTGCTTCCAGCTCTTTGGGAAGCTAAGAAACAACTCGCTCTGCACAGTGGTCTTACAGCCTAGTGGGAACATCTCTTCCAAAGGCCTGTGAAACGCAGTTTCTTTGCAGGCCTGACCTGGCTGAAGTAGGACTTCTGCACTGGGTGTGCTACTTTGCCCTAGAGCTGAAAGGCACAACGTGCAGGCTTCTTTCCAAAGGGCGAGTTGGGCCCCACAGCATCTTGCTTCCAGCTCTTTGGGAAGCTAAGAAACAACTCGCTCTGCACAGTTCTCTTATAGCCTACCGGGAACATCTCTTCCAAAGGCCTGTGAAACGCAGTTTCTTTGCAGGACTCATCTGGCTGAAGTAGGACTTCTGCTCTGGGTGTGCTCCATTGCCCTAGAGCTGAAAGGCACAACGTGCAGGCTTCCTTCCAAAGGGCGAGTTGGGCCCCACAGCATCTTGCTTCCAGCTCTTTGGGAAGCTAAGAAACAACTCGCTCTGCACAGTGCTCTTACAGCCTAGGGGGAACATCTCTTCCAAAGGCCTGTGAAACGCAGTTTCTTTGCAGGCGTGATCTGGCTAAAGTAGGACTTCTGCTCTGGGTGTGCTACTTTGCCCTAGAGCTGAAAGGCACAACGTGCAGGCTTCTTTCCAAAGTGCGAGTTGGGCCCCACAGCATCTTGCTTCCAGCTCTTTGGGAAGCTAAGAAACAACTCGCTCTGCACAGTGCTCTTACAGCCTACCGGGAACATCTCTTCCAAAGGCCTGTGAAACGCAGTTTCTTTGCAGGCCTGATCTGGCTGGAGTAGGACTTCTGCTCTGGGTGTGCTACTTTGCCCTAGAGCTGAAAGGCACAACGTGCAGGCTTCTTTCCAAAGGGCGAGTTGGGCCCCACAGCATCTTGCTTCCAGCTCTTTGGGAAGCTGAGAAACAACTCGCTCTGCACAGTGCTCTTACAGCCTACCGGGAACATCTCTTCCAAAGGCCTGTGAAACGCAGTTTCGTTGCAGGCCTGATCTGGCTGAAGTAGGACTTCTGCTCTGGGTGTGCTACTTTGCCCTAGAGCTGAAAGGCACAACGTGCAGGCTTCTTTCCAAAGGGCGAGTTGGGCCCCACAGCATCTTGCTTCCAGCTCTTTGGGAAGCTAAGAAACAACTCGCTCTGCACAGTGCTCTTACAGCCTAACGGGAACATCTCTTCCAAAGGCCTGTGAAACGCAGTTTCTTTGCAGGCCTGATCTGGCTGGAGTAGGACTTCTGCTCTGGGTGTGCTACTTTGCCCTAGAGCTGAAGGGCACAACGTGCAGGCTTCTTTCCAAAGGGCGAGTTGGGCCCCACAGCATCTTGCTTCCAGCACTTTGGGAACCTAAGAAACAACTCGCTCTGCACAGTGCTCTTACAGCCTAGGGGGAACATCTCTTCCAAAGGCCTGTGAAACGCAGTTTCTTTGCAGGCCTGATCTGGCATAAGTAGGACTTCTGCTCTGGGTGTGCTACTTTGCCCTAGAGCTGAAAGGCACAACGTGCAGGCTTCTTTCCAAAGGGCGAGTTGGGCCCCACAGCATCTTGCTTCCAGCGCTCTGGGAAGCTAAGAAACAACTCGCTCTGCACAGTGCTCTTAGAGCCTACCGGGAACATCTCTTCCAAAGGCCTGTGAAACACAGTTTCTTTGCAGGCCTGGTCTGGCTGAAGTAGGACTTCTGCTCTGGGTGTGCTACTTTGCCCTAGAGCTGAAAGGCACAACGTGCAGGCTTCTTTCCAAAGGTCGAGTTGGGCCCCACAGCATCTTGCTTCCAGCTCTTTGGGAAGCTAAGAAACAACTCGCTCTGCACAGTGCTCTTACAGCCTACCGGGAACATCTCTTCCAAAGGCCTGTGAAACGCAGTTTCTTTGCAGGCCTGATCTGGCTGGAGTAGGACTTCTGCTCTGGGTGTGCTGCTTTGCCCTAGAGCTGAAAGGCACAACGTGCAGGCTTCTTTCCAAAGGGCGAGTTGGGCCCCACAGCATCTTGCTTCCAGCTCTTTGGGAAGCTAAGAAACAACTCGCTCTGCACAGTGCTCTTACAGCCTACCGGGAACATCTCTTCCAAAGGCCTGTGAAACGCAGTTTCTTTGCAGGCCTGATCTGGCTGAAGTAGGACTTCTGCTCTGGGTGTGCTACTTTGCCCTAGAGCTGAAAGGCACAACGTGCCGGCTTCTTTCCAAAGGGCGAGTTGGGCCCCACAGCATCTTGCTTCCAGCTCTTTGGGAAGCTAAGAAACAACTCGCTCTGCACAGTGCTCTTACAGCCTAGCGGGAACAGCTCTTCCAAAGGCCTGTGAAACGCAGTTTCTTTGCAGGCCTGATCTGGCTGAAGTAGGACTTCTGCTCTGGGTGTGCTCCATTGCCCTAGAGCTGAAAGGCACAACGTGCAGGCTTCTTTCCAAAGGGCGAGTTGGGCCCCACAGCATCTGGCTTCCAGCCCTTTAGGAAGCTAAGAAACAACTCGCTCTGCACAGTGCTCTTACAGCCTACCGGGAACATCTCTTCCAAAGGCCTGTGAAACACAGTGTCTTTGACTGGCTGGTCTGGCTGAAGTAGGACTTCTGCTCTGGGTGTGCTACTTTGCCCTAGAGCTGAAAGGCACAACGTGCAGGCTTCCTTCCCAAGGGCGAGTTGGGCCCCACAGCATCTTGCTTCCAGCTCTTTGGGAAGCTAAGAAACAACTCGCTCTGCACAGTGGTCTTACAGCCTAGTGGGAACATCTCTTCCAAAGGCCTGTGAAACGCAGTTTCTTTGCAGGCCTGACCTGGCTGAAGTAGGACTTCTGCTCTGGGTGTGCTACTTTGCCCTAGAGCTGAAAGGCACAACGTGCAGGCTTCTTTCCAAAGGGCGAGTTGGGCCCCACAGCATCTTGCTTCCAGCTCTTTGGGAAGCTAAGAAACAACTCGCTCTGCACAGTTCTCTTATAGCCTACCGGGAACATCTCTTCCAAAGGCCTGTGAAACGCAGTTTCTTTGCAGGACTCATCTGGCTGAAGTAGGACTTCTGCTCTGGGTGTGCTCCATTGCCCTAGAGCTGAAAGGCACAACGTGCAGGCTTCCTTCCAAAGGGCGAGTTGGGCCCCACAGCATCTTGCTTCCAGCTCTTTGGGAAGCTAAGAAACAACTCGCTCTGCACAGTGCTCTTACAGCCTAGGGGGAACATCTCTTCCAAAGGCCTGTGAAACGCAGTTTCTTTGCAGGCGTGATCTGGCTAAAGTAGGACTTCTGCTCTGGGTGTGCTACTTTGCCCTAGAGCTGAAAGGCACAACGTGCAGGCTTCTTTCCAAAGTGCGAGTTGGGCCCCACAGCATCTTGCTTCCAGCTCTTTGGGAAGCTAAGAAACAACTCGCTCTGCACAGTGCTCTTACAGCCTACCGGGAACATCTCTTCCAAAGGCCTGTGAAACACAGTTTCTTTGCAGGCCTGGTCTGGCTGAAGTAGGACTTCTGCTCTGGGTGTGGTACTTTGCCCTAGAGCTGAAAGGCACAACGTGCAGGCTTCTTTCCAAAGGGCGAGTTGGGCCCCACAGCATCTTGCTTCCAGCTCTTTGGGAAGCTAAGAAACAACTCGCTCTGCACAGTGCTCTTACAGCCTACCGGGAACATCTCTTCCAAAGGCCTGTGAAACGCAGTTTCTTTGCAGGCCTGATCTGGCTGGAGTAGGACTTCTGCTCTGGGTGTGCTACTTTGCCCTAGAGCTGAAAGGCACAACGTGCAGGCTTCTTTCCAAAGGGCGAGTTGGGCCCCACAGCATCTTGCTTCCAGCTCTTTGGGAAGCTAAGAAACAACTCGCTCTGCACAGTGCTCTTACAGCCTACCGGGAACATCTCTTCCAAAGGCCTGTGAAACGCAGTTTCTTTGCAGGCCTGATCTGGCTGAAGTAGGACTTCTGCTCTGGGTGTGCTACTTTGCCCTAGAGCTGAAAGGCACAACGTGCCGGCTTCTTTCCAAAGGGCGAGTTGGGCCCCACAGCATCTTGCTTCCAGCTCTTTGGGAAGCTAAGAAACAACTCGCTCTGCACAGTGCTCTTACAGCCTAGCGGGAACAGCTCTTCCAAAGGCCTGTGAAACGCAGTTTCTTTGCAGGCCTGATCTGGCTGAAGTAGGACTTCTGCTCTGGGTGTGCTCCATTGCCCTAGAGCTGAAAGGCACAACGTGCAGGCTTCTTTCCAAAGGGCGAGTTGGGCCCCACAGCATCTGGCTTCCAGCCCTTTAGGAAGCTAAGAAACAACTCGCTCTGCACAGTGCTCTTACAGCCTACCGGGAACATCTCTTCCAAAGGCCTGTGAAACACAGTGTCTTTGACTGGCTGGTCTGGCTGAAGTAGGACTTCTGCTCTGGGTGTGGTACTTTGCCCTAGAGCTGAAAGGCACAACGTGCAGGCTTCCTTCCAAAGGGCGAGTTGGGCCCCACAGCATCTTGCTTCCAGCTCTTTGGGAAGCTAAGAAACAACTCGCTCTGCACAGTGGTCTTACAGCCTAGTGGGAACATCTCTTCCAAAGGCCTGTGAAACGCAGTTTATTTGCAGGCCTGACCTGGCTGAAGTAGGACTTCTGCTCTGGGTGTGCTACTTTGCCCTAGAGCTGAAAGGCACAACGTGCAGGCTTCTTTCCAAAGGGCGAGTTGGGCCCCACAGCATCTTGCTTCCAGCTCTTTGGGAAGCTAAGAAACAACTCGCTCTGCACAGTTCTCTTATAGCCTACCGGGAACATCTCGTCCAAAGGCCTGTGAAACGCAGTTTCTTTGCAGGACTCATCTGGCTGAAGTAGGACTTCTGCTCTGGGTGTGCTACTTTGCCCTAGAGCTGAAAGGCACAACGTGCAGGCTTCCTTCCAAAGGGCGAGTTGGGCCCCACAGCATCTTGCTTCCAGCTCTTTGGGAAGCTAAGAAACAACTCGCTCTGCACAGTGCTCTTACAGCCTAGGGGGAACATCTCTTCCAAAGGCCTGTGAAACGCAGTTTCTTTGCAGGCCTGATCTGGCTAAAGTAGGACTTCTGCTCTGGGTGTGCTACTTTGCCCTAGAGCTGAAAGGCACAACGTGCAGGCTTCTTTCCAAAGGGCGAGTTGGGCCCCACAGCAACTTGCTTCCAGCTCTTTGGGAAGCTAAGAAACAACTCGCTCTGCACAGTGTTCTTACAGCCTACCGGGAACAGCTCTTCCAAAGGCCTGTGAAACGCAGTTTCTTTGCAGGCCTGATCTGGCTGAAGTAGGACTTCTGCTCTGGGTGTGCTACTTTGCTCTAGAGCTGAAAGGCACAACGTGCAGGCTTCTTTCCAAAGGGCGAGTTGGGCCCCACAGCATCTTGCTTCCAGCTCTTTGGGAAGCTGATAAACAACTCGCTCTGCACAGTGGTCTTACAGCCTACCGGGAACATCTCTTCCAAAGGCCTGTGAAACGCAGTTTCTTTGCAGGCGTGATCTGGCTGAAGTAGGACTTCTGCTCTGGGTGTGCTACTTTGCCCTAGAGCTGAAAGGCACAACGTGCAGGCTTCTTTCCAAAGGGCGAGTTGGGCCCCACAGCATCTTGCTTCCAGCTCTTTGGGAAGCTGAGAAACAACTCGCTCTGCACAGAGCTCTTACAGCCTAGCGGGAACATCTCTTCCAAAGGCCTGTGAAACGCAGTTTCTTTGCAGGCCTGATCTGGCTGAAGTAGGACTTCTGCTCTGGGTGTGCTCCATTGCCCTAGAGCTGAAAGGCACAACGTGCAGGCTTCTTTCCAAAGGGCGAGTTGGGCCCCACAGCATCTGGCTTCCAGCCCTTTAGGAAGCTAAGAAACAACTCGCTCTGCACAGTGCTCTTACAGCCTACCGGGAACATGTCTTCCAAAGGCCTGTGAAACACAGTGTCTTTGACTGGCTGGTCTGGCTGAAGTAGGACTTCTGCTCTGGGTGTGCTACTTTGCCCTAGAGCTGAAAGGCACAACGTGCAGGCTTCTTTCCAAAGGGCGAGTTGGGCCCCACAGCATCTTGCTTCCAGCTCTTTGGGAAGCTAAGAAACAACTCGCTCTGCACAGTGCTCTTACAGCCTACCGGGAACAGCTCTTCCAAAGGCCTGTGAAACGCAGTTTCTTTGCAGGCCTGATCTGGCTGGAGTAGGACTTCTGCTCTGGGTGTGCTACTTTGCCCTAGAGCTGAAAGGCACAACGTGCAGGCTTCTTTCCAAAGGGCGAGTTGGGCCCCACAGCATCTTGCTTCCAGCTCTTTGGGAAGCTAAGAAACAACTCGCTCTGCACAGTGCTCTTACAGCCTACCGGGAACATCTCTTCCAAAGGCCTGTGAAACGCAGTTTCTTTGCAGGCCTGATCTGGCTGAAGTAGGACTTCTGCTCTGGGTGTGCTACTTTGCCCTAGAGCTGAAAGGCACAACGTGCCGGCTTCTTTCCAAAGGGCGAGTTGGGCCCCACAGCATCTTGCTTCCAGCTCTTTGGGAAGCTAAGAAACAACTCGCTCTGCACAGTGCTCTTACAGCCTAGCGGGAACAGCTCTTCCAAAGGCCTGTGAAACGCAGTTTCTTTGCAGGCCTGATCTGTCTGAAGTAGGACTTCTGCTCTGGGTGTGCTACTTTGCCCTAGAGCTGAAAGGCACAACGTGCAGGCTTCTTTCCAAAGGGCGAGTTGGGCCCCACAGCATCTTGCTTCCAGCTCTTTGGGAAGCTAAGAAACAACTCGCTCTGCACAGTGCTCTTACAGCCTACCGGGAACATCTCTTCCAAAGGCCTGTGAAACGCAGTTTCTTTGCAGGCCTGATCTGGCTGAAGTAGGACTTCTGCTCTGGGTGTGCTACTTTGCCCTAGAGCTGAAAGGCACAACGTGCAGGCTTCTTTCCAAAGGTCGAGTTGGGCCCCACAGCATCTTGCTTCCAGCACTTTGGGAACCTAAGAAACAACTCGCTCTGCACAGTGCTCTTACAGCCTAGGGGGAACATCTCTTCCAAAGGCCTGTGAAACGCAGTTTCTTTGCAGGCCTGATCTGGCATAAGTAGGACTTCTGCTCTGGGTGTGCTACTTTGCCCTAGAGCTGAAAGGCACAACGTGCAGGCTTCTTTCCAAAGGGCGAGTTGGGCCCCACAGCATCTTGCTTCCAGCGCTCTGGGAAGCTAAGAAACAACTCGCTCTGCACAGTGCTCTTACAGCCTACCGGGAACATCTCTTCCAAAGGCCTGTGAAACGCAGTTTCTTTGCAGGCCTGATCTGGCTGGAGTAGGACTTCTGCTCTGGGTGTGCTACTTTGCCCTAGAGCTGAAAGGCACAACGTGCAGGCTTCTTTCCAAAGGGCGAGTTGGGCCCCACAGCATCTTGCTTCCAGCTCTTTGGGAAGCTGAGAAACAACTCGCTCTGCACAGTGCTCTTACAGCCTACCGGGAACATCTCTTCCAAAGGCCTGTGAAACGCAGTTTCTTTGCAGGCCTGATCTGGCTGAAGTAGGACTTCTGCTCTGGGTGTGCTACTTTGCCCTAGAGCTGAAAGGCATAACGTGCAGGCTTCTTTCCAAAGGGCGAGTTGGGCCCCACAGCATCTTGCTTCCAGCTCTTTGGGAAGCAAAGAAACAACTCGCTCTGCACAGTGCTCTTACAGCCTACCGGGAACATCTCTTCCAAAGGCCTGTGAAACGCAGTTTCTTTGCAGGCCTGATCTGGCTGAAGTAGGACTTCTGCTCTGGGTGTGCTACTTTGCCCTAGAGCTGAAAGGCACAACGTGCAGGCTTCTTTCCAAAGGGCGAGTTGGGCCCCACAGCATCTTGCTTCCAGCTCTTTGGGAAGCTGAGAAACAACTCGCTCTGCACAGTGCTCTTACAGCCTACCGGGAACATCTCTTTCAAAGGCCTGTGAAACGCAGTTTCTTTGCAGGCCTGATCTGCCTGAAGTAGGACTTCTGCTCTGGGTGTGCTACTTTGCCCTAGAGCTGAAAGGCACAACGTGCAGGCTTCTTTCCAAAGGGCGAGTTGGGCCCCACAGCATCTTGCTTCCAGCTCTTTGGGAAGCTAAGAAACAACTCGCTCTGCACAGTCTCTTACAGCCTACGGGGAACGTCTCTTCCAAAGGCCTGTTAATCGCAGTTTCTTTGCAGGCCTGATCTGTCTGAAGTAGGACTTCTGCTCTGGGTGTGCTACTTTGCCCTAGAGCTGAAAGGCACAACGTGCAGGCTTCTTTCCAAAGGGCGAGTTGGGCCCCACAGCATCTTGCTTCCAGCTCTTTGGGAAGCTAAGAAACAACTCGCTCTGCACAGTGCTCTTACAGCCTAACGGGAACATCTCTTCCAAAGGCCTGTGAAACGCAGTTTCTTTGCAGGCCTGATCTGGCTGGAGTAGGACTTCTGCTCTGGGTGTGCTACTTTGCCCTAGAGCTGAAGGGCACAACGTGCAGGCTTCTTTCCAAAGGGCGAGTTGGGCCCCACAGCATCTTGCTTCCAGCACTTTGGGAACCTAAGAAACAACTCGCTCTGCACAGTGCTCTTACAGCCTAGGGGGAACATCTCTTCCAAAGGCCTGTGAAACGCAGTTTCTTTGCAGGCCTGATCTGGCATAAGTAGGACTTCTGCTCTGGGTGTGCTACTTTGCCCTAGAGCTGAAAGGCACTACGTGCAGGCTTCTTTCCAAAGGGCGAGTTGGGCCCCACAGCATCTTGCTTCCAGCGCTCTGGGAAGCTAAGAAACAACTCGCTCTGCACAGTGCTCTTAGAGCCTACCGGGAACATCTCTTCCAAAGGCCTGTGAAACACAGTTTCTTTGCAGGCCTGGTCTGGCTGAAGTAGGACTTCTGCTCTGGGTGTGCTACTTTGCCCTAGAGCTGAAAGGCACAACGTGCAGGCTTCTTTCCAAAGGGCGAGTTGGGCCCCACAGCATCTTGCTTCCAGCTCTTTGGGAAGCTAAGAAACAACTCGCTCTGCACAGTGCTCTTACAGCCTACCGGGAACATCTCTTCCAAAGGCCTGTGAAACGCAGTTTCTTTGCAGGCCTGATCTGGCTGGAGTAGGACTTCTGCTCTGGGTGTGCTACTTTGCCCTAGAGCTGAAAGGCACAACGTGCAGGCTTCTTTCCAAAGGGCGAGTTGGGCCCCAC
Source organism: Equus caballus (assembly GCF_041296265.1). Taxonomy (NCBI): domain Eukaryota; kingdom Metazoa; phylum Chordata; class Mammalia; order Perissodactyla; family Equidae; genus Equus; species Equus caballus. The sequence goes on from NC_091689.1 coordinate 32,399,164, forward strand.
AGCATCTTGCTTCCAGCTCTTTGGGAAGCTAAGAAACAACTCGCTCTGCACAGTGCTCTTACAGCCTACCGGGAACATCTCTTCCAAAGGCCTGTGAAACGCAGTTTCTTTGCAGGCCTGATCTGGCTGAAGTAGGACTTCTGCTCTGGGTGTGCTACTTTGCCCTAGAGCTGAAAGGCACAACGTGCCGGCTTCTTTCCAAAGGGCGAGTTGGGCCCCACAGCATCTTGCTTCCAGCTCTTTGGGAAGCTAAGAAACAACTCGCTCTGCACAGTGCTCTTACAGCCTAGCGGGAACAGCTCTTCCAAAGGCCTGTGAAACGCAGTTTCTTTGCAGGCCTGATCTGGCTGAAGTAGGACTTCTGCTCTGGGTGTGCTCCATTGCCCTAGAGCTGAAAGGCACAACGTGCAGGCTTCTTTCCAAAGGGCGAGTTGGGCCCCACAGCATCTGGCTTCCAGCCCTTTAGGAAGCTAAGAAACAACTCGCTCTGCACAGTGCTCTTACAGCCTACCGGGAACATCTCTTCCAAAGGCCTGTGAAACACAGTGTCTTTGACTGGCTGGTCTGGCTGAAGTAGGACTTCTGCTCTGGGTGTGCTACTTTGCCCTAGAGCTGAAAGGCACAACGTGCAGGCTTCCTTCCCAAGGGCGAGTTGGGCCCCACAGCATCTTGCTTCCAGCTCTTTGGGAAGCTAAGAAACAACTCGCTCTGCACAGTGCTCTTACACCCTACCGGGAACATCTCTTCCAAAGGCCTGTGAAACGCAGTTTCTTTGCAGGCCTGATCTGGCTGAAGTAGGACTTCTGCTCTGGGTGTGCTACTTTGCCCTAGAGCTGAAAGGCACAACGTGCAGGCTTCTTTCCAAAGGTCGAGTTGGGCCCCACAGCATCTTGCTTCCAGCACTTTGGGAACCTAAGAAACAACTCGCTCTGCACAGTGCTCTTACAGCCTAGGGGGAACATCTCTTCCAAAGGCCTGTGAAACGCAGTTTCTTTGCAGGCCTGATCTGGCATAAGTAGGACTTCTGCTCTGGGTGTGCTACTTTGCCCTAGAGCTGAAAGGCACAACGTGCAGGCTTCTTTCCAAAGGGCGAGTTGGGCCCCACAGCATCTTGCTTCCAGCGCTCTGGGAAGCTAAGAAACAACTCGCTCTGCACAGTGCTCTTAGAGCCTACCGGGAACATCTCTTCCAAAGGCCTGTGAAACACAGTTTCTTTGCAGGCCTGGTCTGGCTGAAGTAGGACTTCTGCTCTGGGTGTGCTACTTTGCCCTAGAGCTGAAAGGCACAACGTGCAGGCTTCTTTCCAAAGGGCGAGTTGGGCCCCACAGCATCTTGCTTCCAGCTCTTTGGGAAGCTAAGAAACAACTCGCTCTGCACAGTGCTCTTACAGCCTACCGGGAACATCTCTTCCAAAGGCCTGTGAAACGCAGTTTCTTTGCAGGCCTGATCTGGCTGGAGTAGGACTTCTGCTCTGGGTGTGCTACTTTGCCCTAGAGCTGAAAGGCACAACGTGCAGGCTTCTTTCCAAAGGGCGAGTTGGGCCCCACAGCATCTTGCTTCCAGCTCTTTGGGAAGCTAAGAAACAACTCGCTCTGCACAGTGCTCTTAGAGCCTACCGGGAACATCTCTTCCAAAGGCCTGTGAAACGCAGTTTCTTTGCAGGCCTGATCTGGCTGAAGTAGGACTTCTGCTCTGGGTGTGCTACTTTGCCCTAGAGCTGAAAGGCGCAACGTGCAGGCTTCTTTCCAAAGGGCGAGTTGGGCCCCACAGCATCTTGCTTCCAGCGCTCTGGGAAGCTAAGAAACAACTCGCTCTGCACAGTGCTCTTAGAGCCTACCGGGAACATCTCTTCCAAAGGCCTGTGAAACACAGTTTCTTTGCAGGCCTGGTCTGGCTGAAGTAGGACTTCTGCTCTGGGTGTGCTACTTTGCCCTAGAGCTGAAAGGCACAACGTTCAGGCTTCTTTCCAAAGGGCGAGTTGGGCCCCACAGCATCTTGCTTCCAGCTCTTTGGGAAGCTAAGAAACAACTCGCTCTGCACAGTGCTCTTACAGCCTACCGGGAACATCTCTTCCAAAGGCCTGTGAAACGCAGTTTCTTTGCAGGCCTGATCTGGCTGGAGTAGGACTTCTGCTCTGGGTGTGCTACTTTGCCCTAGAGCTGAAAGGCACAACGTGCAGGCTTCTTTCCAAAGGGCGAGTTGGGCCGCACAGCATCTTGCTTCCAGCTCTTTGGGAAGCTAAGAAACAACTCGCTCTGCACAGTGCTCTTATAGACTACCGGGAACAGCTCTTCCAAAGGCCTGTGAAACGCAGTTTCTTTGCAGGCCTGATCTGGCTGAAGTAGGACTTCTGCTCTGGGTGTGCTACTTTGCCCTAGAGCTGAAAGGCACAACGTGCCGGCTTCTTTCCAAAGGGCGAGTTGGGCCCCACAGCATCTTGCTTCCAGCTCTTTGGGAAGCTAAGAAACAACTCGCTCTGCACAGTGCTCTTACAGCCTAGCGGGAACAGCTCTTCCAAAGGCCTGTGTAACGCAGTTTCTTTGCAGGCCTGATCTGGCTAAAGTAGGACTTCTGCTCTGGGTGTGCTACTTTGCCCTAGAGCTGAAAGGCACAACGTGCAGGCTTCTTTCCAAAGGGCGAGTTGGGCCCCACAGCAACTTGCTTCCAGCTCTTTGGGAAGCTAAGAAACAACTCGCTCTGCACAGTGCTCTTACAGCCTACCGGGAACAGCTCTTCCAAAGGCCTGTGAAACGCAGTTTCTTTGCAGGCCTGATCTGGCTGAAGTAGGACTTCTGCTCTGGGTGTGCTACTTTGCCCTAGAGCTGAAAGGCACAACGTGCAGGCTTCTTTCCAAAGGGCGAGTTGGGCCCCACAGCATCTTGCTTCCAGCTCTTTGGGAAGCTAAGAAACAACTCGCTCTGCACAGTGCTCTTACAGCCTACCGGGAACATCTCTTCCAAAGGCCTGTGAAACGCAGTTTCTTTGCAGGCCTGATCTGGCTGAAGTAGGACTTCTGCTCTGGGTGTGCTACTTTGCCCTAGAGCTGAAAGGCACAACGTGCCGGCTTCTTTCCAAAGGGCGAGTTGGGCCCCACAGCATCTTGCTTCCAGCTCTTTGGGAAGCTAAGAAACAACTCGCTCTGCACAGTGCTCTTACAGCCTAGCGGGAACAGCTCTTCCAAAGGCCTGTGAAACGCAGTTTCTTTGCAGGCCTGATCTTGCTGAAGTAGGACTTCTGCTCTGGGTGTGCTCCATTGCCCTAGAGCTGAAAGGCACAACGTGCAGGCTTCTTTCCAAAGGGCGAGTTGGGCCCCACAGCATCTGGCTTCCAGCCCTTTAGGAAGCTAAGAAACAACTCGCTCTGCACAGTGCTCTTACAGCCTACCGGGAACATCTCTTCCAAAGGCCTGTGAAACACAGTGTCTTTGACTGGCTGGTCTGGCTGAAGTAGGACTTCTGCTCTGGGTGTGGTACTTTGCCCTAGAGCTGAAAGGCACAACGTGCAGGCTTCCTTCCAAAGGGCGAGTTGGGCCCCACAGCATCTTGCTTCCAGCTCTTTGGGAAGCTAAGAAACAACTCGCTCTGCACAGTGGTCTTACAGCCTAGTGGGAACATCTCTTCCAAAGGCCTGTGAAACGCAGTTTCTTTGCAGGCCTGACCTGGCTGAAGTAGGACTTCTGCTCTGGGTGTGCTACTTTGCCCTAGAGCTGAAAGGCACAACGTTCAGGCTTCTTTCCAAAGGGCGAGTTGGGCCCCACAGCATCTTGCTTCCAGCTCTTTGGGAAGCTAAGAAACAACTCGCTCTGCAAAGTTCTCTTATAGCCTACCGGGAACATCTCTTCCAAAGGCCTGTGAAACGCAGTTTCTTTGCAGGACTCATCTGGCTGAAGTAGGACTTCTGCTCTGGGTGTGCTACTTTGCCCTAGAGCTGAAAGGCACAACGTGCAGGCTTCCTTCCAAAGGGCGAGTTGGGCCCCACAGCATCTTGCTTCCAGCTCTTTGGGAAGCTAAGAAACAACTCGCTCTGCACAGTGGTCTTACAGCCTAGTGGGAACATCTCTTCCAAAGGCCTGTGAAACGCAGTTTCTTTGCAGGCCTGACCTGGCTGAAGTAGGACTTCTGCTCTGGGTGTGCTACTTTGCCCTAGAGCTGAAAGGCACAACGTGCAGGCTTCTTTCCAAAGGGCGAGTTGGGCCCCACAGCATCTTGCTTCCAGCTCTTTGGGAAGCTAAGAAACAACTCGCTCTGCACAGTTCTCTTATAGCCTACCGGGAACATCTCTTCCAAAGGCCTGTGAAACGCAGTTTCTTTGCAGGACTCATCTGGCTGAAGTAGGACTTCTGCTCTGGGTGTGCTCCATTGCCCTAGAGCTGAAAGGCACAACGTGCAGGCTTCCTTCCAAAGGGCGAGTTGGGCCCCACAGCATCTTGCTTCCAGCTCTTTGGGAAGCTAAGAAACAACTCGCTCTGCACAGTGCTCTTACAGCCTAGGGGGAACATCTCTTCCAAAGGCCTGTGAAACGCAGTTTCTTTGCAGGCGTGATCTGGCTAAAGTAGGACTTCTGCTCTGGGTGTGCTACTTTGCCCTAGAGCTGAAAGGCACAACGTGCAGGCTTCTTTCCAAAGTGCGAGTTGGGCCCCACAGCATCTTGCTTCCAGCTCTTTGGGAAGCTAAGAAACAACTCGCTCTGCACAGTGCTCTTACAGCCTACCGGGAACATCTCTTCCAAAGGCCTGTGAAACACAGTTTCTTTGCAGGCCTGGTCTGGCTGAAGTAGGACTTCTGCTCTGGGTGTGGTACTTTGCCCTAGAGCTGAAAGGCACAACGTGCAGGCTTCTTTCCAAAGGGCGAGTTGGGCCCCACAGCATCTTGCTTCCAGCTCTTTGGGAAGCTAAGAAACAACTCGCTCTGCACAGTGCTCTTACAGCCTACCGGGAACAGCTCTTCCAAAGGCCTGTGAAACGCAGTTTCTTTGCAGGCCTGATCTGGCTGGAGTAGGACTTCTGCTCTGGGTGTGCTACTTTGCCCTAGAGCTGAAAGGCACAACGTGCAGGCTTCTTTCCAAAGGGCGAGTTGGGCCCCACAGCATCTTGCTTCCAGCTCTTTGGGAAGCTAAGAAACAACTCGCTCTGCACAGTGCTCTTACAGCCTACCGGGAACATCTCTTCCAAAGGCCTGTGAAACGCAGTTTCTTTGCAGGCCTGATCTGGCTGAAGTAGGACTTCTGCTCTGGGTGTGCTACTTTGCCCTAGAGCTGAAAGGCACAACGTGCCGGCTTCTTTCCAAAGGGCGAGTTGGGCCCCACAGCATCTTGCTTCCAGCTCTTTGGGAAGCTAAGAAACAACTCGCTCTGCACAGTGCTCTTACAGCCTAGCGGGAACAGCTCTTCCAAAGGCCTGTGAAACGCAGTTTCTTTGCAGGCCTGATCTGGCTGAAGTAGGACTTCTGCTCTGTGTGTGCTCCATTGCCCTAGAGCTGAAAGGCACAACGTGCAGGCTTCTTTCCAAAGGGCGAGTTGGGCCCCACAGCATCTGGCTTCCAGCCCTTTAGGAAGCTAAGAAACAACTCGCTCTGCACAGTGCTCTTACAGCCTACCGGGAACATCTCTTCCAAAGGCCTGTGAAACACAGTGTCTTTGACTGGCTGGTCTGGCTGAAGTAGGACTTCTGCTCTGGGTGTGGTACTTTGCCCTAGAGCTGAAAGGCACAACGTGCAGGCTTCCTTCCAAAGGGCGAGTTGGGCCCCACAGCATCTTGCTTCCAGCTCTTTGGGAAGCTGATAAACAACTCGCTCTGCACAGTGGTCTTACAGCCTACCGGGAACATCTCTTCCAAAGGCCTGTGAAACGCAGTTTCTTTGCAGGCGTGATCTGGCTGAAGTAGGACTTCTGCTCTGGGTGTGCTACTTTGCCCTAGAGCTGAAAGGCACAACGTGCAGGCTTCTTTCCAAAGGGCGAGTTGGGCCCCACAGCATCTTGCTTCCAGCTCTTTGGGAAGCTGAGAAACAACTCGCTCTGCACAGAGCTCTTACAGCCTAGCGGGAACATCTCTTCCAAAGGCCTGTGAAACGCAGTTTCTTTGCAGGCCTGATCTGGCTGAAGTAGGACTTCTGCTCTGGGTGTGCTCCATTGCCCTAGAGCTGAAAGGCACAACGTGCAGGCTTCTTTCCAAAGGGCGAGTTGGGCCCCACAGCATCTGGCTTCCAGCCCTTTAGGAAGCTAAGAAACAACTCGCTCTGCACAGTGCTCTTACAGCCTACCGGGAACATGTCTTCCAAAGGCCTGTGAAACACAGTGTCTTTGACTGGCTGGTCTGGCTGAAGTAGGACTTCTGCTCTGGGTGTGCTACTTTGCCCTAGAGCTGAAAGGCACAACGTGCAGGCTTCTTTCCAAAGGGCGAGTTGGGCCCCACAGCATCTTGCTTCCAGCTCTTTGGGAAGCTAAGAAACAACTCGCTCTGCACAGTGCTCTTACAGCCTACCGGGAACAGCTCTTCCAAAGGCCTGTGAAACGCAGTTTCTTTGCAGGCCTGATCTGGCTGGAGTAGGACTTCTGCTCTGGGTGTGCTACTTTGCCCTAGAGCTGAAAGGCACAACGTGCAGGCTTCTTTCCAAAGGGCGAGTTGGGCCCCACAGCATCTTGCTTCCAGCTCTTTGGGAAGCTAAGAAACAACTCGCTCTGCACAGTGCTCTTACAGCCTACCGGGAACATCTCTTCCAAAGGCCTGTGAAACGCAGTTTCTTTGCAGGCCTGATCTGGCTGAAGTAGGACTTCTGCTCTGGGTGTGCTACTTTGCCCTAGAGCTGAAAGGCACAACGTGCCGGCTTCTTTCCAAAGGGCGAGTTGGGCCCCACAGCATCTTGCTTCCAGCTCTTTGGGAAGCTAAGAAACAACTCGCTCTGCACAGTGCTCTTACAGCCTAGCGGGAACAGCTCTTCCAAAGGCCTGTTAATCGCAGTTTCTTTGCAGGCCTGATCTGTCTGAAGTAGGACTTCTGCTCTGGGTGTGCTACTTTGCCCTAGAGCTGAAAGGCACAACGTGCAGGCTTCTTTCCAAAGGGCGAGTTGGGCCCCACAGCATCTTGCTTCCAGCTCTTTGGGAAGCTAAGAAACAACTCGCTCTGCACAGTGCTCTTACACCCTACCGGGAACATCTCTTCCAAAGGCCTGTGAAACGCAGTTTCTTTGCAGGCCTGATCTGGCTGAAGTAGGACTTCTGCTCTGGGTGTGCTACTTTGCCCTAGAGCTGAAAGGCACAACGTGCAGGCTTCTTTCCAAAGGTCGAGTTGGGCCCCACAGCATCTTGCTTCCAGCACTTTGGGAACCTAAGAAACAACTCGCTCTGCACAGTGCTCTTACAGCCTAGGGGGAACATCTCTTCCAAAGGCCTGTGAAACGCAGTTTCTTTGCAGGCCTGATCTGGCATAAGTAGGACTTCTGCTCTGGGTGTGCTACTTTGCCCTAGAGCTGAAAGGCACAACGTGCAGGCTTCTTTCCAAAGGGCGAGTTGGGCCCCACAGCATCTTGCTTCCAGCGCTCTGGGAAGCTAAGAAACAACTCGCTCTGCACAGTGCTCTTAGAGCCTACCGGGAACATCTCTTCCAAAGGCCTGTGAAACACAGTTTCTTTGCAGGCCTGGTCTGGCTGAAGTAGGACTTCTGCTCTGGGTGTGCTACTTTGCCCTAGAGCTGAAAGGCACAACGTGCAGGCTTCTTTCCAAAGGGCGAGTTGGGCCCCACAGCATCTTGCTTCCAGCTCTTTGGGAAGCTAAGAAACAACTCGCTCTGCACAGTGCTCTTACAGCCTACCGGGAACATCTCTTCCAAAGGCCTGTGAAACGCAGTTTCTTTGCAGGCCTGATCTGGCTGGAGTAGGACTTCTGCTCTGGGTGTGCTACTTTGCCCTAGAGCTGAAAGGCACAACGTGCAGGCTTCTTTCCAAAGGGCGAGTTGGGCCCCACAGCATCTTGCTTCCAGCTCTTTGGGAAGCTAAGAAACAACTCGCTCTGCACAGTGCTCTTAGAGCCTACCGGGAACATCTCTTCCAAAGGCCTGTGAAACGCAGTTTCTTTGCAGGCCTGATCTGGCTGAAGTAGGACTTCTGCTCTGGGTGTGCTACTTTGCCCTAGAGCTGAAAGGCACAACGTGCAGGCTTCTTTCCAAAGGGCGAGTTGGGCCCCACAGCATCTTGCTTCCAGCGCTCTGGGAAGCTAAGAAACAACTCGCTCTGCACAGTGCTCTTAGAGCCTACCGGGAACATCTCTTCCAAAGGCCTGTGAAACACAGTTTCTTTGCAGGCCTGGTCTGGCTGAAGTAGGACTTCTGCTCTGGGTGTGCTACTTTGCCCTAGAGCTGAAAGGCACAACGTTCAGGCTTCTTTCCAAAGGGCGAGTTGGGCCCCACAGCATCTTGCTTCCAGCTCTTTGGGAAGCTAAGAAACAACTCGCTCTGCACAGTGCTCTTACAGCCTACCGGGAACATCTCTTCCAAAGGCCTGTGAAACGCAGTTTCTTTGCAGGCCTGATCTGGCTGGAGTAGGACTTCTGCTCTGGGTGTGCTACTTTGCCCTAGAGCTGAAAGGCACAACGTGCAGGCTTCTTTCCAAAGGGCGAGTTGGGCCCCACAGCATCTTGCTTCCAGCTCTTTGGGAAGCTAAGAAACAACTCGCTCTGCACAGTGCTCTTATAGACTACCGGGAACAGCTCTTCCAAAGGCCTGTGAAACGCAGTTTCTTTGCAGGCCTGATCTGGCTGAAGTAGGACTTCTGCTCTGGGTGTGCTACTTTGCCCTAGAGCTGAAAGGCACAACGTGCCGGCTTCTTTCCAAAGGGCGAGTTGGGCCCCACAGCATCTTGCTTCCAGCTCTTTGGGAAGCTAAGAAACAACTCGCTCTGCACAGTGCTCTTACAGCCTAGCGGGAACAGCTCTTCCAAAGGCCTGTGTAACGCAGTTTCTTTGCAGGCCTGATCTGGCTAAAGTAGGACTTCTGCTCTGGGTGTGCTACTTTGCCCTAGAGCTGAAAGGCACAACGTGCAGGCTTCTTTCCAAAGGGCGAGTTGGGCCCCACAGCAACTTGCTTCCAGCTCTTTGGGAAGCTAAGAAACAACTCGCTCTGCACAGTGCTCTTACAGCCTACCGGGAACAGCTCTTCCAAAGGCCTGTGAAACGCAGTTTCTTTGCAGGCCTGATCTGGCTGAAGTAGGACTTCTGCTCTGGGTGTGCTACTTTGCCCTAGAGCTGAAAGGCACAACGTGCAGGCTTCTTTCCAAAGGGCGAGTTGGGCCCCACAGCATCTTGCTTCCAGCTCTTTGGGAAGCTAAGAAACAACTCGCTCTGCACAGTGCTCTTACAGCCTACCGGGAACATCTCTTCCAAAGGCCTGTGAAACGCAGTTTCTTTGCAGGCCTGATCTGGCTGAAGTAGGACTTCTGCTCTGGGTGTGCTACTTTGCCCTAGAGCTGAAAGGCACAACGTGCCGGCTTCTTTCCAAAGGGCGAGTTGGGCCCCACAGCATCTTGCTTCCAGCTCTTTGGGAAGCTAAGAAACAACTCGCTCTGCACAGTGCTCTTACAGCCTAGCGGGAACAGCTCTTCCAAAGGCCTGTGAAACGCAGTTTCTTTGCAGGCCTGATCTGGCTGAAGTAGGACTTCTGCTCTGGGTGTGCTCCATTGCCCTAGAGCTGAAAGGCACAACGTGCAGGCTTCTTTCCAAAGGGCGAGTTGGGCCCCACAGCATCTGGCTTCCAGCCCTTTAGGAAGCTAAGAAACAACTCGCTCTGCACAGTGCTCTTACAGCCTACCGGGAACATCTCTTCCAAAGGCCTGTGAAACACAGTGTCTTTGACTGGCTGGTCTGGCTGAAGTAGGACTTCTGCTCTGGGTGTGGTACTTTGCCCTAGAGCTGAAAGGCACAACGTGCAGGCTTCCTTCCAAAGGGCGAGTTGGGCCCCACAGCATCTTGCTTCCAGCTCTTTGGGAAGCTAAGAAACAACTCGCTCTGCACAGTGGTCTTACAGCCTAGTGGGAACATCTCTTCCAAAGGCCTGTGAAACGCAGTTTCTTTGCAGGCCTGACCTGGCTGAAGTAGGACTTCTGCTCTGGGTGTGCTACTTTGCCCTAGAGCTGAAAGGCACAACGTGCAGGCTTCTTTCCAAAGGGCGAGTTGGGCCCCACAGCATCTTGCTTCCAGCTCTTTGGGAAGCTAAGAAACAACTCGCTCTGCACAGTTCTCTTATAGCCTACCGGGAACATCTCTTCCAAAGGCCTGTGAAACGCAGTTTCTTTGCAGGACTCATCTGGCTGAAGTAGGACTTCTGCTCTGGGTGTGCTACTTTGCCCTAGAGCTGAAAGGCACAACGTGCAGGCTTCCTTCCAAAGGGCGAGTTGGGCCCCACAGCATCTTGCTTCCAGCTCTTTGGGAAGCTAAGAAACAACTCGCTCTGCACAGTGCTCTTACAGCCTAGGGGGAACATCTCTTCCAAAGGCCTGTGAAACGCAGTTTCTTTGCAGGCCTGATCTGGCTAAAGTAGGACTTCTGCTCTGGGTGTGCTACTTTGCCCTAGAGCTGAAAGGCACAACGTGCAGGCTTCTTTCCAAAGGGCGAGTTGGGCCCCACAGCAACTTGCTTCCAGCTCTTTGGGAAGCTAAGAAACAACTCGCTCTGCACAGTGTTCTTACAGCCTACCGGGAACAGCTCTTCCAAAGGCCTGTGAAACGCAGTTTCTTTGCAGGCGTGATCTGGCTGAAGTAGGACTTCTGCTCTGGGTGTGCTACTTTGCCCTAGAGCTGAAAGGCACAACGTGCAGGCTTCTTTCCAAAGGGCGAGTTGGGCCCCACAGCATCTTGCTTCCAGCTCTTTGGGAAGCTGAGAAACAACTCGCTCTGCACAGAGCTCTTACAGCCTAGCGGGAACATCTCTTCCAAAGGCCTGTGAAACGCAGTTTCTTTGCAGGCCTGATCTGGCTGAAGTAGGACTTCTGCTCTGGGTGTGCTCCATTGCCCTAGAGCTGAAAGGCACAACGTGCAGGCTTCTTTCCAAAGGGCGAGTTGGGCCCCACAGCATCTGGCTTCCAGCCCTTTAGGAAGCTAAGAAACAACTCGCTCTGCACAGTGCTCTTACAGCCTACCGGGAACATGTCTTCCAAAGGCCTGTGAAACACAGTGTCTTTGACTGGCTGGTCTGGCTGAAGTAGGACTTCTGCTCTGGGTGTGCTACTTTGCCCTAGAGCTGAAAGGCACAACGTGCAGGCTTCTTTCCAAAGGGCGAGTTGGGCCCCACAGCATCTTGCTTCCAGCTCTTTGGGAAGCTAAGAAACAACTCGCTCTGCACAGTGCTCTTACAGCCTACCGGGAACAGCTCTTCCAAAGGCCTGTGAAACGCAGTTTCTTTGCAGGCCTGATCTGGCTGGAGTAGGACTTCTGCTCTGGGTGTGCTACTTTGCCCTAGAGCTGAAAGGCACAACGTGCAGGCTTCTTTCCAAAGGGCGAGTTGGGCCCCACAGCATCTTGCTTCCAGCTCTTTGGGAAGCTAAGAAACAACTCGCTCTGCACAGTGCTCTTACAGCCTACCGGGAACATCTCTTCCAAAGGCCTGTGAAACGCAGTTTCTTTGCAGGCCTGATCTGGCTGAAGTAGGACTTCTGCTCTGGGTGTGCTACTTTGCCCTAGAGCTGAAAGGCACAACGTGCCGGCTTCTTTCCAAAGGGCGAGTTGGGCCCCACAGCATCTTGCTTCCAGCTCTTTGGGAAGCTAAGAAACAACTCGCTCTGCACAGTGCTCTTACAGCCTAGCGGGAACAGCTCTTCCAAAGGCCTGTTAATCGCAGTTTCTTTGCAGGCCTGATCTGTCTGAAGTAGGACTTCTGCTCTGGGTGTGCTACTTTGCCCTAGAGCTGAAAGGCACAACGTGCAGGCTTCTTTCCAAAGGGCGAGTTGGGCCCCACAGCATCTTGCTTCCAGCTCTTTGGGAAGCTAAGAAACAACTCGCTCTGCACAGTGCTCTTACAGCCTACCGGGAACATCTCTTCCAAAGGCCTGTGAAACGCAGTTTCTTTGCAGGCCTGATCTGGCTGAAGTAGGACTTCTGCTCTGGGTGTGCTACTTTGCCCTAGAGCTGAAAGGCACAACGTGCAGGCTTCTTTCCAAAGGTCGAGTTGGGCCCCACAGCATCTTGCTTCCAGCACTTTGGGAACCTAAGAAACAACTCGCTCTGCACAGTGCTCTTACAGCCTAGGTGGAACATCTCTTCCAAAGGCCTGTGAAACGCAGTTTCTTTGCAGGCCTGATCTGGCATAAGTAGGACTTCTGCTCTGGGTGTGCTACTTTGCCCTAGAGCTGAAAGGCACAACGTGCAGGCTTCTTTCCAAAGGGCGAGTTGGGCCCCACAGCATCTTGCTTCCAGCGCTCTGGGAAGCTAAGAAACAACTCGCTCTGCACAGTGCTCTTAGAGCCTACCGGGAACATCTCTTCCAAAGGCCTGTGAAACACAGTTTCTTTGCAGGCCTGGTCTGGCTGAAGTAGGACTTCTGCTCTGGGTGTGCTACTTTGCCCTAGAGCTGAAAGGCACAACGTGCAGGCTTCTTTCCAAAGGGCGAGTTGGGCCCCACAGCATCTTGCTTCCAGCTCTTTGGGAAGCTAAGAAACAACTCGCTCTGCACAGTGCTCTTACAGCCTACCGGGAACATCTCTTCCAAAGGCCTGTGAAACGCAGTTTCTTTGCAGGCCTGATCTGGCTGGAGTAGGACTTCTGCTCTGGGTGTGCTACTTTGCCCTAGAGCTGAAAGGCACAACGTGCAGGCTTCTTTCCAAAGGGCGAGTTGGGCCCCACAGCATCTTGCTTCCAGCTCTTTGGGAAGCTGAGAAACAACTCGCTCTGCACAGTGCTCTTACAGCCTACCGGGAACATCTCTTCCAAAGGCCTGTGAAACGCAGTTTCTTTGCAGGCCTGATCTGGCTGAAGTAGGACTTCTGCTCTGGGTGTGCTACTTTGCCCTAGAGCTGAAAGGCATAACGTGCAGGCTTCTTTCCAAAGGGCGAGTTGGGCCCCACAGCATCTTGCTTCCAGCTCTTTGGGAAGCAAAGAAACAACTCGCTCTGCACAGTGCTCTTACAGCCTACCGGGAACATCTCTTCCAAAGGCCTGTGAAACGCAGTTTCTTTGCAGGCCTGATCTGGCTGAAGTAGGACTTCTGCTCTGGGTGTGCTACTTTGCCCTAGAGCTGAAAGGCACAACGTGCAGGCTTCTTTCCAAAGGGCGAGTTGGGCCCCACAGCATCTTGCTTCCAGCTCTTTGGGAAGCTGAGAAACAACTCGCTCTGCACAGTGCTCTTACAGCCTACCGGGAACATCTCTTTCAAAGGCCTGTGAAACGCAGTTTCTTTGCAGGCCTGATCTGCCTGAAGTAGGACTTCTGCTCTGGGTGTGCTACTTTGCCCTAGAGCTGAAAGGCACAACGTGCAGGCTTCTTTCCAAAGGGCGAGTTGGGCCCCACAGCATCTTGCTTCCAGCTCTTTGGGAAGCTAAGAAACAACTCGCTCTGCACAGTCTCTTACAGCCTACGGGGAACGTCTCTTCCAAAGGCCTGTTAATCGCAGTTTCTTTGCAGGCCTGATCTGTCTGAAGTAGGACTTCTGCTCTGGGTGTGCTACTTTGCCCTAGAGCTGAAAGGCACAACGTGCAGGCTTCTTTCCAAAGGGCGAGTTGGGCCCCACAGCATCTTGCTTCCAGCTCTTTGGGAAGCTAAGAAACAACTCGCTCTGCACAGTGCTCTTACAGCCTAACGGGAACATCTCTTCCAAAGGCCTGTGAAACGCAGTTTCTTTGCAGGCCTGATCTGGCTGGAGTAGGACTTCTGCTCTGGGTGTGCTACTTTGCCCTAGAGCTGAAGGGCACAACGTGCAGGCTTCTTTCCAAAGGGCGAGTTGGGCCCCACAGCATCTTGCTTCCAGCACTTTGGGAACCTAAGAAACAACTCGCTCTGCACAGTGCTCTTACAGCCTAGGGGGAACATCTCTTCCAAAGGCCTGTGAAACGCAGTTTCTTTGCAGGCCTGATCTGGCTGGAGTAGGACTTCTGCTCTGGGTGTGCTACTTTGCCCTAGAGCTGAAAGGCACTACGTGCAGGCTTCTTTCCAAAGGGCGAGTTGGGCCCCACAGCATCTTGCTTCCAGCGCTCTGGGAAGCTAAGAAACAACTCGCTCTGCACAGTGCTCTTAGAGCCTACCGGGAACATCTCTTCCAAAGGCCTGTGAAACACAGTTTCTTTGCAGGCCTGGTCTGGCTGAAGTAGGACTTCTGCTCTGGGTGTGCTACTTTGCCCTAGAGCTGAAAGGCACAACGTGCAGGCTTCTTTCCAAAGGGCGAGTTGGGCCCCACAGCATCTTGCTTCCAGCTCTTTGGGAAGCTAAGAAACAACTCGCTCTGCACAGTGCTCTTACAGCCTACCGTGAACATCTCTTCCAAAGGCCTGTGAAACGCAGTTTCTTTGCAGGCCTGATCTGGCTGGAGTAGGACTTCTGCTCTGGGTGTGCTACTTTGCCCTAGAGCTGAAAGGCACAACGTGCAGGCTTCTTTCCAAAGGGCGAGTTGGGCCCCACAGCATCTTGCTTCCAGCTCTTTGGGAAGCTAAGAAACAACTCGCTCTGCACAGTGCTCTTACAGCCTACCGGGAACATCTCTTCCAAAGGCCTGTGAAACGCAGTTTCTTTGCAGGCCTGATCTGGCTGAAGTAGGACTTCTGCTCTGGGTGTGCTACTTTGCCCTAGAGCTGAAAGGCACAACGTTCAGGCTTCTTTCCAAAGGGCGAGTTGGGCCCCACAGCATCTTGCTTCCAGCTCTTTGGGAAGCTAAGAAACAACTCGCTCTGCACAGTGCTCTTACAGCCTACCGGGAACAGCTCTTCCAAAGGCCTGTGAAACGCAGTTTCTTTGCAGGCCTGATCTGGCTGAAGTAGGACTTCTGCTCTGGGTGTGCTCCATTGCCCTAGAGCTGAAAGGCACAACGTGCAGGCTTCTTTCCAAAGGGCGAGTTGGGCCCCACAGCATCTGGCTTCCAGCCCTTTAGGAAGCTAAGAAACAACTCGCTCTGCACAGTGCTCTTACAGCCTACCGGGAACATCTCTTCCAAAGGCCTGTGAAACACAGTGTCTTTGACTGGCTGGTCTGGCTGAAGTAGGACTTCTGCTCTGGGTGTGCTACTTTGCCCTAGAGCTGAAAGGCACAACGTGCAGGCTTCCTTCCCAAGGGCGAGTTGGGCCCCACAGCATCTTGCTTCCAGCTCTTTGGGAAGCTAAGAAACAACTCGCTCTGCACAGTGGTCTTACAGCCTAGTGGGAACATCTCTTCCAAAGGCCTGTGAAACGCAGTTTCTTTGCAGGCCTGACCTGGCTGAAGTAGGACTTCTGCTCTGGGTGTGCTACTTTGCCCTAGAGCTGAAAGGCACAACGTGCAGGCTTCTTTCCAAAGGGCGAGTTGGGCCCCACAGCATCTTGCTTCCAGCTCTTTGGGAAGCTAAGAAACAACTCGCTCTGCACAGTTCTCTTATAGCCTACCGGGAACATCTCTTCCAAAGGCCTGTGAAACGCAGTTTCTTTGCAGGACTCATCTGGCTGAAGTAGGACTTCTGCTCTGGGTGTGCTCCATTGCCCTAGAGCTGAAAGGCACAACGTGCAGGCTTCCTTCCAAAGGGCGAGTTGGGCCCCACAGCATCTTGCTTCCAGCTCTTTGGGAAGCTAAGAAACAACTCGCTCTGCACAGTGCTCTTACAGCCTAGGGGGAACATCTCTTCCAAAGGCCTGTGAAACGCAGTTTCTTTGCAGGCGTGATCTGACTAAAGTAGGACTTCTGCTCTGGGTGTGCTACTTTGCCCTAGAGCTGAAAGGCACAACGTGCAGGCTTCTTTCCAAAGTGCGAGTTGGGCCCCACAGCATCTTGCTTCCAGCTCTTTGGGAAGCTAAGAAACAACTCGCTCTGCACAGTGCTCTTACAGCCTACCGGGAACATCTCTTCCAAAGGCCTGTGAAACACAGTTTCTTTGCAGGCCTTGTCTGGCTGAAGTAGGACTTCTGCTCTGGGTGTGGTACTTTGCCCTAGAGCTGAAAGGCACAACGTGCAGGCTTCTTTCCAAAGGGCGAGTTGGGCCCCACAGCATCTTGCTTCCAGCTCTTTGGGAAGCTAAGAAACAACTCGCTCTGCACAGTGCTCTTACAGCCTACCGGGAACATCTCTTCCAAAGGCCTGTGAAACGCAGTTTCTTTGCAGGCCTGATCTGGCTGGAGTAGGACTTCTGCTCTGGGTGTGCTACTTTGCCCTAGAGCTGAAAGGCACAACGTGCAGGCTTCTTTCCTAAGGGCGAGTTGGGCCCCACAGCATCTTGCTTCCAGCTCTTTGGGAAGCTAAGAAACAACTCGCTCTGCACAGTGCTCTTACAGCCTACCGGGAACATCTCTTCCAAAGGCCTGTGAAACGCAGTTTCTTTGCAGGCCTGATCTGGCTGAAGTAGGACTTCTGCTCTGGGTGTGCTACTTTGCCCTAGAGCTGAAAGGCACAACGTGCCGGCTTCTTTCCAAAGGGCGAGTTGGGCCCCACAGCATCTTGCTTCCAGCTCTTTGGGAAGCTAAGAAACAACTCGCTCTGCACAGTGCTCTTACAGCCTAGCGGGAACAGCTCTTCCAAAGGCCTGTGAAACGCCGTTTCTTTGCAGGCCTGATCTGGCTGAAGTAGGACTTCTGCTCTGTGTGTGCTCCATTGCCCTAGAGCTGAAAGGCACAACGTGCAGGCTTCTTTCCAAAGGGCGAGTTGGGCCCCACAGCATCTTGCTTCCAGCTCTTTGGGAAGCTGAGAAACAACTCGCTCTGCACAGTGCTCTTACAGCCTACCGGGAACATCTCTTTCAAAGGCCTGTGAAACGCAGTTTCTTTGCAGGCCTGATCTGCCTGAAGTAGGACTTCTGCTCTGGGTGTGCTACTTTGCCCTAGAGCTGAAAGGCACAACGTGCAGGCTTCTTTCCAAAGGGCGAGTTGGGCCCCACAGCATCTTGCTTCCAGCTCTTTGGGAAGCTGAGAAACAACTCGCTCTGCACAGTGCTCTTACAGCCTACCGGGAACATCTCTTTCAAAGGCCTGTGAAACGCAGTTTCTTTGCAGGCCTGATCTGCCTGAAGTAGGACTTCTGCTCTGGGTGTGCTACTTTGCCCTAGAGCTGAAAGGCACAACGTGCAGGCTTCTTTCCAAAGGGCGAGTTGGGCCCCACAGCATCTTGCTTCCAGCTCTTTGGGAAGCTAAGAAACAACTCGCTCTGCACAGTCTCTTACAGCCTACGGGGAACGTCTCTTCCAAAGGCCTGTTAATCGCAGTTTCTTTGCAGGCCTGATCTGTCTGAAGTAGGACTTCTGCTCTGGGTGTGCTACTTTGCCCTAGAGCTGAAAGGCACAACGTGCAGGCTTCTTTCCAAAGGGCGAGTTGGGCCCCACAGCATCTTGCTTCCAGCTCTTTGGGAAGCTAAGAAACAACTCGCTCTGCACAGTGCTCTTACAGCCTAACGGGAACATCTCTTCCAAAGGCCTGTGAAACGCAGTTTCTTTGCAGGCCTGATCTGGCTGGAGTAGGACTTCTGCTCTGGGTGTGCTACTTTGCCCTAGAGCTGAAGGGCACAACGTGCAGGCTTCTTTCCAAAGGGCGAGTTGGGCCCCACAGCATCTTGCTTCCAGCACTTTGGGAACCTAAGAAACAACTCGCTCTGCACAGTGCTCTTACAGCCTAGGGGGAACATCTCTTCCAAAGGCCTGTGAAACGCAGTTTCTTTGCAGGCCTGATCTGGCATAAGTAGGACTTCTGCTCTGGGTGTGCTACTTTGCCCTAGAGCTGAAAGGCACTACGTGCAGGCTTCTTTCCAAAGGGCGAGTTGGGCCCCACAGCATCTTGCTTCCAGCGCTCTGGGAAGCTAAGAAACAACTCGCTCTGCACAGTGCTCTTAGAGCCTACCGGGAACATCTCTTCCAAAGGCCTGTGAAACACAGTTTCTTTGCAGGCCTGGTCTGGCTGAAGTAGGACTTCTGCTCTGGGTGTGCTACTTTGCCCTAGAGCTGAAAGGCACAACGTGCAGGCTTCTTTCCAAAGGGCGAGTTGGGCCCCACAGCATCTTGCTTCCAGCTCTTTGGGAAGCTAAGAAACAACTCGCTCTGCACAGTGCTCTTACAGCCTACCGGGAACATCTCTTCCAAAGGCCTGTGAAACGCAGTTTCTTTGCAGGCCTGATCTGGCTGGAGTAGGACTTCTGCTCTGGGTGTGCTACTTTGCCCTAGAGCTGAAAGGCACAACGTGCAGGCTTCTTTCCAAAGGGCGAGTTGGGCCCCACAGCATCTTGCTTCCAGCTCTTTGGGAAGCTAAGAAACAACTCGCTCTGCACAGTGCTCTTACAGCCTACCGGGAACATCTCTTCCAAAGGCCTGTGAAACGCAGTTTCTTTGCAGGCCTGATCTGGCTGAAGTAGGACTTCTGCTCTGGGTGTGCTACTTTGCCCTAGAGCTGAAAGGCACAACGTGCCGGCTTCTTTCCAAAGGGCGAGTTGGGCCCCACAGCATCTTGCTTCCAGCTCTTTGGGAAGCTAAGAAACAACTCGCTCTGCACAGTGCTCTTACAGCCTACCGGGAACAGCTCTTCCAAAGGCCTGTGAAACGCAGTTTCTTTGCAGGCCTGATCTGGCTGAAGTAGGACTTCTGCTCTGGGTGTGCTCCATTGCCCTAGAGCTGAAAGGCACAACGTGCAGGCTTCTTTCCAAAGGGCGAGTTGGGCCCCACAGCATCTGGCTTCCAGCCCTTTAGGAAGCTAAGAAACAACTCGCTCTGCACAGTGCTCTTACAGCCTACCGGGAACATCTCTTCCAAAGGCCTGTGAAACACAGTGTCTTTGACTGGCTGGTCTGGCTGAAGTAGGACTTCTGCTCTGGGTGTGCTACTTTGCCCTAGAGCTGAAAGGCACAACGTGCAGGCTTCCTTCCCAAGGGCGAGTTGGGCCCCACAGCATCTTGCTTCCAGCTCTTTGGGAAGCTAAGAAACAACTCGCTCTGCACAGTGGTCTTACAGCCTAGTGGGAACATCTCTTCCAAAGGCCTGTGAAACGCAGTTTCTTTGCAGGCCTGACCTGGCTGAAGTAGGACTTCTGCTCTGGGTGTGCTACTTTGCCCTAGAGCTGAAAGGCACAACGTGCAGGCTTCTTTCCAAAGGGCGAGTTGGGCCCCACAGCATCTTGCTTCCAGCTCTTTGGGAAGCTAAGAAACAACTCGCTCTGCACAGTTCTCTTATAGCCTACCGGGAACATCTCTTCCAAAGGCCTGTGAAACGCAGTTTCTTTGCAGGACTCATCTGGCTGAAGTAGGACTTCTGCTCTGGGTGTGCTCCATTGCCCTAGAGCTGAAAGGCACAACGTGCAGGCTTCCTTCCAAAGGGCGAGTTGGGCCCCACAGCATCTTGCTTCCAGCTCTTTGGGAAGCTAAGAAACAACTCGCTCTGCACAGTGCTCTTACAGCCTAGGGGGAACATCTCTTCCAAAGGCCTGTGAAACGCAGTTTCTTTGCAGGCGTGATCTGACTAAAGTAGGACTTCTGCTCTGGGTGTGCTACTTTGCCCTAGAGCTGAAAGGCACAACGTGCAGGCTTCTTTCCAAAGTGCGAGTTGGGCCCCACAGCATCTTGCTTCCAGCTCTTTGGGAAGCTAAGAAACAACTCGCTCTGCACAGTGCTCTTACAGCCTACCGGGAACATCTCTTCCAAAGGCCTGTGAAACACAGTTTCTTTGCAGGCCTGGTCTGGCTGAAGTAGGACTTCTGCTCTGGGTGTGGTACTTTGCCCTAGAGCTGAAAGGCACAACGTGCAGGCTTCTTTCCAAAGGGCGAGTTGGGCCCCACAGCATCTTGCTTCCAGCTCTTTGGGAAGCTAAGAAACAACTCGCTCTGCACAGTGCTCTTACAGCCTACCGGGAACATCTCTTCCAAAGGCCTGTGAAACGCAGTTTCTTTGCAGGCCTGATCTGGCTGGAGTAGGACTTCTGCTCTGGGTGTGCTACTTTGCCCTAGAGCTGAAAGGCACAACGTGCAGGCTTCTTTCCAAAGGGCGAGTTGGGCCCCACAGCATCTTGCTTCCAGCTCTTTGGGAAGCTAAGAAACAACTCGCTCTGCACAGTGCTCTTACAGCCTACCGGGAACATCTCTTCCAAAGGCCTGTGAAACGCAGTTTCTTTGCAGGCCTGATCTGGCTGAAGTAGGACTTCTGCTCTGGGTGTGCTACTTTGCCCTAGAGCTGAAAGGCACAACGTGCCGGCTTCTTTCCAAAGGGCGAGTTGGGCCCCACAGCATCTTGCTTCCAGCTCTTTGGGAAGCTAAGAAACAACTCGCTCTGCACAGTGCTCTTACAGCCTAGCGGGAACAGCTCTTCCAAAGGCCTGTGAAACGCCGTTTCTTTGCAGGCCTGATCTGGCTGAAGTAGGACTTCTGCTCTGTGTGTGCTCCATTGCCCTAGAGCTGAAAGGCACAACGTGCAGGCTTCTTTCCAAAGGGCGAGTTGGGCCCCACAGCATCTGGCTTCCAGCCCTTTAGGAAGCTAAGAAACAACTCGCTCTGCACAGTGCTCTTACAGCCTACCGGGAACATCTCTTCCAAAGGCCTGTGAAACACAGTGTCTTTGACTGGCTGGTCTGGCTGAAGTAGGACTTCTGCTCTGGGTGTGGTACTTTGCCCTAGAGCTGAAAGGCACAACGTGCAGGCTTCCTTCCAAAGGGCGAGTTGGGCCCCACAGCATCTTGCTTCCAGCTCTTTGGGAAGCTGATAAACAACTCGCTCTGCACAGTGGTCTTACAGCCTACCGGGAACATCTCTTCCAAAGGCCTGTGAAACGCAGTTTCTTTGCAGGCGTGATCTGGCTGAAGTAGGACTTCTGCTCTGGGTGTGCTACTTTGCCCTAGAGCTGAAAGGCACAACGTGCAGGCTTCTTTCCAAAGGGCGAGTTGGGCCCCACAGCATCTTGCTTCCAGCTCTTTGGGAAGCTGAGAAACAACTCGCTCTGCACAGAGCTCTTACAGCCTAGCGGGAACATCTCTTCCAAAGGCCTGTGAAACGCAGTTTCTTTGCAGGCCTGATCTGGCTGAAGTAGGACTTCTGCTCTGGGTGTGCTCCATTGCCCTAGAGCTGAAAGGCACAACGTGCAGGCTTCTTTCCAAAGGGCGAGTTGGGCCCCACAGCATCTGGCTTCCAGCCCTTTAGGAAGCTAAGAAACAACTCGCTCTGCACAGTGCTCTTACAGCCTACCGGGAACATGTCTTCCAAAGGCCTGTGAAACACAGTGTCTTTGACTGGCTGGTCTGGCTGAAGTAGGACTTCTGCTCTGGGTGTGCTACTTTGCCCTAGAGCTGAAAGGCACAACGTGCAGGCTTCTTTCCAAAGGGCGAGTTGGGCCCCACAGCATCTTGCTTCCAGCTCTTTGGGAAGCTAAGAAACAACTCGCTCTGCACAGTGCTCTTACAGCCTACCGGGAACAGCTCTTCCAAAGGCCTGTGAAACGCAGTTTCTTTGCAGGCCTGATCTGGCTGGAGTAGGACTTCTGCTCTGGGTGTGCTACTTTGCCCTAGAGCTGAAAGGCACAACGTGCAGGCTTCTTTCCAAAGGGCGAGTTGGGCCCCACAGCATCTTGCTTCCAGCTCTTTGGGAAGCTAAGAAACAACTCGCTCTGCACAGTGCTCTTACAGCCTACCGGGAACATCTCTTCCAAAGGCCTGTGAAACGCAGTTTCTTTGCAGGCCTGATCTGGCTGAAGTAGGACTTCTGCTCTGGGTGTGCTACTTTGCCCTAGAGCTGAAAGGCACAACGTGCCGGCTTCTTTCCAAAGGGCGAGTTGGGCCCCACAGCATCTTGCTTCCAGCTCTTTGGGAAGCTAAGAAACAACTCGCTCTGCACAGTGCTCTTACAGCCTAGCGGGAACAGCTCTTCCAAAGGCCTGTTAATCGCAGTTTCTTTGCAGGCCTGATCTGTCTGAAGTAGGACTTCTGCTCTGGGTGTGCTACTTTGCCCTAGAGCTGAAAGGCACAACGTGCAGGCTTCTTTCCAAAGGGCGAGTTGGGCCCCACAGCATCTTGCTTCCAGCTCTTTGGGAAGCTAAGAAACAACTCGCTCTGCACAGTGCTCTTACACCCTACCGGGAACATCTCTTCCAAAGGCCTGTGAAACGCAGTTTCTTTGCAGGCCTGATCTGGCTGAAGTAGGACTTCTGCTCTGGGTGTGCTACTTTGCCCTAGAGCTGAAAGGCACAACGTGCAGGCTTCTTTCCAAAGGGCGAGTTGGGCCCCACAGCATCTTGCTTCCAGCACTTTGGGAACCTAAGAAACAACTCGCTCTGCACAGTGCTCTTACAGCCTAGGGGGAACATCTCTTCCAAAGGCCTGTGAAACGCAGTTTCTTTGCAGGCCTGATCTGGCATAAGTAGGACTTCTGCTCTGGGTGTGCTACTTTGCCCTAGAGCTGAAAGGCACAACGTGCAGGCTTCTTTCCAAAGGGCGAGTTGGGCCCCACAGCATCTTGCTTCCAGCGCTCTGGGAAGCTAAGAAACAACTCGCTCTGCACAGTGCTCTTAGAGCCTACCGGGAACATCTCTTCCAAAGGCCTGTGAAACACAGTTTCTTTGCAGGCCTGGTCTGGCTGAAGTAGGACTTCTGCTCTGGGTGTGCTACTTTGCCCTAGAGCTGAAAGGCACAACGTGCAGGCTTCTTTCCAAAGGGCGAGTTGGGCCCCACAGCATCTTGCTTCCAGCTCTTTGGGAAGCTAAGAAACAACTCGCTCTGCACAGTGCTCTTACAGCCTACCGGGAACATCTCTTCCAAAGGCCTGTGAAACGCAGTTTCTTTGCAGGCCTGATCTGGCTGGAGTAGGACTTCTGCTCTGGGTGTGCTACTTTGCCCTAGAGCTGAAAGGCACAACGTGCAGGCTTCTTTCCAAAGGGCGAGTTGGGCCCCACAGCATCTTGCTTCCAGCTCTTTGGGAAGCTAAGAAACAACTCGCTCTGCACAGTGCTCTTAGAGCCTACCGGGAACATCTCTTCCAAAGGCCTGTGAAACGCAGTTTCTTTGCAGGCCTGATCTGGCTGAAGTAGGACTTCTGCTCTGGGTGTGCTACTTTGCCCTAGAGCTGAAAGGCACAACGTGCAGGCTTCTTTCCAAAGGGCGAGTTGGGCCCCACAGCATCTTGCTTCCAGCGCTCTGGGAAGCTAAGAAACAACTCGCTCTGCACAGTGCTCTTAGAGCCTACCGGGAACATCTCTTCCAAAGGCCTGTGAAACACAGTTTCTTTGCAGGCCTGGTCTGGCTGAAGTAGGACTTCTGCTCTGGGTGTGCTACTTTGCCCTAGAGCTGAAAGGCACAACGTTCAGGCTTCTTTCCAAAGGGCGAGTTGGGCCCCACAGCATCTTGCTTCCAGCTCTTTGGGAAGCTAAGAAACAACTCGCTCTGCACAGTGCTCTTACAGCCTACCGGGAACATCTCTTCCAAAGGCCTGTGAAACGCAGTTTCTTTGCAGGCCTGATCTGGCTGGAGTAGGACTTCTGCTCTGGGTGTGCTACTTTGCCCTAGAGCTGAAAGGCACAACGTGCAGGCTTCTTTCCAAAGGGCGAGTTGGGCCCCACAGCATCTTGCTTCCAGCTCTTTGGGAAGCTAAGAAACAACTCGCTCTGCACAGTGCTCTTATAGACTACCGGGAACAGCTCTTCCAAAGGCCTGTGAAACGCAGTTTCTTTGCAGGCCTGATCTGGCTGAAGTAGGACTTCTGCTCTGGGTGTGCTACTTTGCCCTAGAGCTGAAAGGCACAACGTGCCGGCTTCTTTCCAAAGGGCGAGTTGGGCCCCACAGCATCTTGCTTCCAGCTCTTTGGGAAGCTAAGAAACAACTCGCTCTGCACAGTGCTCTTACAGCCTAGCGGGAACAGCTCTTCCAAAGGCCTGTGTAACGCAGTTTCTTTGCAGGCCTGATCTGGCTAAAGTAGGACTTCTGCTCTGGGTGTGCTACTTTGCCCTAGAGCTGAAAGGCACAACGTGCAGGCTTCTTTCCAAAGGGCGAGTTGGGCCCCACAGCAACTTGCTTCCAGCTCTTTGGGAAGCTAAGAAACAACTCGCTCTGCACAGTGCTCTTACAGCCTACCGGGAACATCTCTTCCAAAGGCCTGTGAAACACAGTGTCTTTGACTGGCTGGTCTGGCTGAAGTAGGACTTCTGCTCTGGGTGTGCTACTTTGCCCTAGAGCTGAAAGGCACAACGTTCAGGCTTCCTTCCCAAGGGCGAGTTGGGCCCCACAGCATCTTGCTTCCAGCTCTTTGGGAAGCTAAGAAACAACTCGCTCTGCACAGTGGTCTTACAGCCTAGTGGGAACATCTCTTCCAAAGGCCTGTGAAACGCAGTTTCTTTGCAGGCCTGACCTGGCTGAAGTAGGACTTCTGCTCTGGGTGTGCTACTTTGCCCTAGAGCTGAAAGGCACAACGTGCAGGCTTCTTTCCAAAGGGCGAGTTGGGCCCCACAGCATCTTGCTTCCAGCTCTTTGGGAAGCTAAGAAACAACTCGCTCTGCACAGTCCTCTTATAGCCTACCGGGAACATCTCTTCCAAAGGCCTGTGAAACGCAGTTTCTTTGCAGGACTCATCTGGCTGAAGTAGGACTTCTGCTCTGGGTGTGCTCCATTGCCCTAGAGCTGAAAGGCACAACGTGCAGGCTTCCTTCCAAAGGGCGAGTTGGGCCCCACAGCATCTTGCTTCCAGCTCTTTGGGAAGCTAAGAAACAACTCGCTCTGCACAGTGCTCTTACAGCCTAGGGGGAACATCTCTTCCAAAGGCCTGTGAAACGCAGTTTCTTTGCAGGCGTGATCTGACTAAAGTAGGACTTCTGCTCTGGGTGTGCTACTTTGCCCTAGAGCTGAAAGGCACAACGTGCAGGCTTCTTTCCAAAGTGCGAGTTGGGCCCCACAGCATCTTGCTTCCAGCTCTTTGGGAAGCTAAGAAACAACTCGCTCTGCACAGTGCTCTTACAGCCTACCGGGAACATCTCTTCCAAAGGCCTGTGAAACACAGTTTCTTTGCAGGCCTGGTCTGGCTGAAGTAGGACTTCTGCTCTGGGTGTGGTACTTTGCCCTAGAGCTGAAAGGCACAACGTGCAGGCTTCTTTCCAAAGGGCGAGTTGGGCCCCACAGCATCTTGCTTCCAGCTCTTTGGGAAGCTAAGAAACAACTCGCTCTGCACAGTGCTCTTACAGCCTACCGGGAACATCTCTTCCAAAGGCCTGTGAAACGCAGTTTCTTTGCAGGCCTGATCTGGCTGGAGTAGGACTTCTGCTCTGGGTGTGCTACTTTGCCCTAGAGCTGAAAGGCACAACGTGCAGGCTTCTTTCCAAAGGGCGAGTTGGGCCCCACAGCATCTTGCTTCCAGCTCTTTGGGAAGCTAAGAAACAACTCGCTCTGCACAGTGCTCTTACAGCCTACCGGGAACATCTCTTCCAAAGGCCTGTGAAACGCAGTTTCTTTGCAGGCCTGATCTGGCTGAAGTAGGACTTCTGCTCTGGGTGTGCTACTTTGCCCTAGAGCTGAAAGGCACAACGTGCCGGCTTCTTTCCAAAGGGCGAGTTGGGCCCCACAGCATCTTGCTTCCAGCTCTTTGGGAAGCTAAGAAACAACTCGCTCTGCACAGTGCTCTTACAGCCTAGCGGGAACAGCTCTTCCAAAGGCCTGTGAAACGCAGTTTCTTTGCAGGCCTGATCTGGCTGAAGTAGGACTTCTGCTCTGTGTGTGCTCCATTGCCCTAGAGCTGAAAGGCACAACGTGCAGGCTTCTTTCCAAAGGGCGAGTTGGGCCCCACAGCATCTGGCTTCCAGCCCTTTAGGAAGCTAAGAAACAACTCGCTCTGCACAGTGCTCTTACAGCCTACCGGGAACATCTCTTCCAAAGGCCTGTGAAACACAGTGTCTTTGACTGGCTGGTCTGGCTGAAGTAGGACTTCTGCTCTGGGTGTGGTACTTTGCCCTAGAGCTGAAAGGCACAACGTGCAGGCTTCCTTCCAAAGGGCGAGTTGGGCCCCACAGCATCTTGCTTCCAGCTCTTTGGGAAGCTGATAAACAACTCGCTCTGCACAGTGGTCTTACAGCCTACCGGGAACATCTCTTCCAAAGGCCTGTGAAACGCAGTTTCTTTGCAGGCGTGATCTGGCTGAAGTAGGACTTCTGCTCTGGGTGTGCTACTTTGCCCTAGAGCTGAAAGGCACAACGTGCAGGCTTCTTTCCAAAGGGCGAGTTGGGCCCCACAGCATCTTGCTTCCAGCTCTTTGGGAAGCTGAGAAACAACTCGCTCTGCACAGAGCTCTTACAGCCTAGCGGGAACATCTCTTCCAAAGGCCTGTGAAACGCAGTTTCTTTGCAGGCCTGATCTGGCTGAAGTAGGACTTCTGCTCTGGGTGTGCTCCATTGCCCTAGAGCTGAAAGGCACAACGTGCAGGCTTCTTTCCAAAGGGCGAGTTGGGCCCCACAGCATCTGGCTTCCAGCCCTTTAGGAAGCTAAGAAACAACTCGCTCTGCACAGTGCTCTTACAGCCTACCGGGAACATGTCTTCCAAAGGCCTGTGAAACACAGTGTCTTTGACTGGCTGGTCTGGCTGAAGTAGGACTTCTGCTCTGGGTGTGCTACTTTGCCCTAGAGCTGAAAGGCACAACGTGCAGGCTTCTTTCCAAAGGGCGAGTTGGGCCCCACAGCATCTTGCTTCCAGCTCTTTGGGAAGCTAAGAAACAACTCGCTCTGCACAGTGCTCTTACAGCCTACCGGGAACAGCTCTTCCAAAGGCCTGTGAAACGCAGTTTCTTTGCAGGCCTGATCTGGCTGGAGTAGGACTTCTGCTCTGGGTGTGCTACTTTGCCCTAGAGCTGAAAGGCACAACGTGCAGGCTTCTTTCCAAAGGGCGAGTTGGGCCCCACAGCATCTTGCTTCCAGCTCTTTGGGAAGCTAAGAAACAACTCGCTCTGCACAGTGCTCTTACAGCCTACCGGGAACATCTCTTCCAAAGGCCTGTGAAACGCAGTTTCTTTGCAGGCCTGATCTGGCTGAAGTAGGACTTCTGCTCTGGGTGTGCTACTTTGCCCTAGAGCTGAAAGGCACAACGTGCCGGCTTCTTTCCAAAGGGCGAGTTGGGCCCCACAGCATCTTGCTTCCAGCTCTTTGGGAAGCTAAGAAACAACTCGCTCTGCACAGTGCTCTTACAGCCTAGCGGGAACAGCTCTTCCAAAGGCCTGTTAATCGCAGTTTCTTTGCAGGCCTGATCTGTCTGAAGTAGGACTTCTGCTCTGGGTGTGCTACTTTGCCCTAGAGCTGAAAGGCACAACGTGCAGGCTTCTTTCCAAAGGGCGAGTTGGGCCCCACAGCATCTTGCTTCCAGCTCTTTGGGAAGCTAAGAAACAACTCGCTCTGCACAGTGCTCTTACACCCTACCGGGAACATCTCTTCCAAAGGCCTGTGAAACGCAGTTTCTTTGCAGGCCTGATCTGGCTGAAGTAGGACTTCTGCTCTGGGTGTGCTACTTTGCCCTAGAGCTGAAAGGCACAACGTGCAGGCTTCTTTCCAAAGGGCGAGTTGGGCCCCACAGCATCTTGCTTCCAGCACTTTGGGAACCTAAGAAACAACTCGCTCTGCACAGTGCTCTTACAGCCTAGGGGGAACATCTCTTCCAAAGGCCTGTGAAACGCAGTTTCTTTGCAGGCCTGATCTGGCATAAGTAGGACTTCTGCTCTGGGTGTGCTACTTTGCCCTAGAGCTGAAAGGCACAACGTGCAGGCTTCTTTCCAAAGGGCGAGTTGGGCCCCACAGCATCTTGCTTCCAGCGCTCTGGGAAGCTAAGAAACAACTCGCTCTGCACAGTGCTCTTAGAGCCTACCGGGAACATCTCTTCCAAAGGCCTGTGAAACGCAGTTTCTTTGCAGGCCTGGTCTGGCTGGAGTAGGACTTCTGCTCTGGGTGTGCTACTTTGCCCTAGAGCTGAAAGGCACAACGTGCAGGCTTCTTTCCAAAGGGCGAGTTGGGCCCCACAGCATCTTGCTTCCAGCTCTTTGGGAAGCTAAGAAACAACTCGCTCTGCACAGTGCTCTTATAGACTACCGGGAACAGCTCTTCCAAAGGCCTGTGAAACGCAGTTTCTTTGCAGGCCTGATCTGGCTGAAGTAGGACTTCTGCTCTGGGTGTGCTACTTTGCCCTAGAGCTGAAAGGCACAACGTGCCGGCTTCTTTCCAAAGGGCGAGTTGGGCCCCACAGCATCTTGCTTCCAGCTCTTTGGGAAGCTAAGAAACAACTCGCTCTGCACAGTGCTCTTACAGCCTAGCGGGAACAGCTCTTCCAAAGGCCTGTGTAACGCAGTTTCTTTGCAGGCCTGATCTGGCTAAAGTAGGACTTCTGCTCTGGGTGTGCTACTTTGCCCTAGAGCTGAAAGGCACAACGTGCAGGCTTCTTTCCAAAGGGCGAGTTGGGCCCCACAGCAACTTGCTTCCAGCTCTTTGGGAAGCTAAGAAACAACTCGCTCTGCACAGTGCTCTTACAGCCTACCGGGAACAGCTCTTCCAAAGGCCTGTGAAACGCAGTTTCTTTGCAGGCCTGATCTGGCTGAAGTAGGACTTCTGCTCTGGGTGTGCTACTTTGCCCTAGAGCTGAAAGGCACAACGTGCAGGCTTCTTTCCAAAGGGCGAGTTGGGCCCCACAGCATCTTGCTTCCAGCTCTTTGGGAAGCTAAGAAACAACTCGCTCTGCACAGTGCTCTTACAGCCTACCGGGAACATCTCTTCCAAAGGACTGTGAAACGCAGTTTCTTTGCAGGCCTGATCTGGCTGAAGTAGGACTTCTGCTCTGGGTGTGCTCCATTGCCCTAGAGATGAAAGTCACAACGTGCAGGCTTCTTTCCAAAGGGTGAGTTGGGCCCCACAGCATCATGCTTCCAGCTCTTTGGGAAGCTAAGAAACAACTCGCTCTGCACAGTGCTCTTACAGCCTAGGGGGAACATCTCTTCCAAAGGCCTGTGAAACGCAGTTTCTTTGCAGGCGTGATCTGACTAAAGTAGGACTTCTGCTCTGGGTGTGCTACTTTGCCCTAGAGCTGAAAGGCACAACGTGCAGGCTTCTTTCCAAAGTGCGAGTTGGGCCCCACAGCATCTTGCTTCCAGCTCTTTGGGAAGCTAAGAAACAACTCGCTCTGCACAGTGCTCTTACAGCCTACCGGGAACATCTCTTCCAAAGGCCTGTGAAACACAGTTTCTTTGCAGGCCTGGTCTGGCTGAAGTAGGACTTCTGCTCTGGGTGTGGTACTTTGCCCTAGAGCTGAAAGGCACAACGTGCAGGCTTCTTTCCAAAGGGCGAGTTGGGCCCCACAGCATCTTGCTTCCAGCTCTTTGGGAAGCTAAGAAACAACTCGCTCTGCACAGTGCTCTTACAGCCTACCGGGAACATCTCTTCCAAAGGCCTGTGAAACGCAGTTTCTTTGCAGGCCTGATCTGGCTGCAGTAGGACTTCTGCTCTGGGTGTGCTACTTTGCCCTAGAGCTGAAAGGCACAACGTGCAGGCTTCTTTCCAAAGGGCGAGTTGGGCCCCACAGCATCTTGCTTCCAGCTCTTTGGGAAGCTAAGAAACAACTCGCTCTGCACAGTGCTCTTACAGCCTACCGGGAACATCTCTTCCAAAGGCCTGTGAAACGCAGTTTCTTTGCAGGCCTGATCTGGCTGAAGTAGGACTTCTGCTCTGGGTGTGCTACTTTGCCCTAGAGCTGAAAGGCACAACGTGCCGGCTTCTTTCCAAAGGGCGAGTTGGGCCCCACAGCATCTTGCTTCCAGCTCTTTGGGAAGCTAAGAAACAACTCGCTCTGCACAGTGCTCTTACAGCCTAGCGGGAACAGCTCTTCCAAAGGCCTGTGAAACGCAGTTTCTTTGCAGGCCTGATCTGGCTGAAGTAGGACTTCTGCTCTGTGTGTGCTCCATTGCCCTAGAGCTGAAAGGCACAACGTGCAGGCTTCTTTCCAAAGGGCGAGTTGGGCCCCACAGCATCTGGCTTCCAGCCCTTTAGGAAGCTAAGAAACAACTCGCTCTGCACAGTGCTCTTACAGCCTACCGGGAACATCTCTTCCAAAGGCCTGTGAAACACAGTGTCTTTGACTGGCTGGTCTGGCTGAAGTAGGACTTCTGCTCTGGGTGTGGTACTTTGCCCTAGAGCTGAAAGGCACAACGTGCAGGCTTCCTTCCAAAGGGCGAGTTGGGCCCCACAGCATCTTGCTTCCAGCTCTTTGGGAAGCTGATAAACAACTCGCTCTGCACAGTGGTCTTACAGCCTACCGGGAACATCTCTTCCAAAGGCCTGTGAAACGCAGTTTCTTTGCAGGCGTGATCTGGCTGAAGTAGGACTTCTGCTCTGGGTGTGCTACTTTGCCCTAGAGCTGAAAGGCACAACGTGCAGGCTTCTTTCCAAAGGGCGAGTTGGGCCCCACAGCATCTTGCTTCCAGCTCTTTGGGAAGCTGAGAAACAACTCGCTCTGCACAGAGCTCTTACAGCCTAGCGGGAACATCTCTTCCAAAGGCCTGTGAAACGCAGTTTCTTTGCAGGCCTGATCTGGCTGAAGTAGGACTTCTGCTCTGGGTGTGCTCCATTGCCCTAGAGCTGAAAGGCACAACGTGCAGGCTTCTTTCCAAAGGGCGAGTTGGGCCCCACAGCATCTGGCTTCCAGCCCTTTAGGAAGCTAAGAAACAACTCGCTCTGCACAGTGCTCTTACAGCCTACCGGGAACATGTCTTCCAAAGGCCTGTGAAACACAGTGTCTTTGACTGGCTGGTCTGGCTGAAGTAGGACTTCTGCTCTGGGTGTGCTACTTTGCCCTAGAGCTGAAAGGCACAACGTGCAGGCTTCTTTCCAAAGGGCGAGTTGGGCCCCACAGCATCTTGCTTCCAGCTCTTTGGGAAGCTAAGAAACAACTCGCTCTGCACAGTGCTCTTACAGCCTACCGGGAACAGCTCTTCCAAAGGCCTGTGAAACGCAGTTTCTTTGCAGGCCTGATCTGGCTGGAGTAGGACTTCTGCTCTGGGTGTGCTACTTTGCCCTAGAGCTGAAAGGCACAACGTGCAGGCTTCTTTCCAAAGGGCGAGTTGGGCCCCACAGCATCTTGCTTCCAGCTCTTTGGGAAGCTAAGAAACAACTCGCTCTGCACAGTGCTCTTACAGCCTACCGGGAACATCTCTTCCAAAGGCCTGTGAAACGCAGTTTCTTTGCAGGCCTGATCTGGCTGAAGTAGGACTTCTGCTCTGGGTGTGCTACTTTGCCCTAGAGCTGAAAGGCACAACGTGCCGGCTTCTTTCCAAAGGGCGAGTTGGGCCCCACAGCATCTTGCTTCCAGCTCTTTGGGAAGCTAAGAAACAACTCGCTCTGCACAGTGCTCTTACAGCCTAGCGGGAACAGCTCTTCCAAAGGCCTGTTAATCGCAGTTTCTTTGCAGGCCTGATCTGTCTGAAGTAGGACTTCTGCTCTGGGTGTGCTACTTTGCCCTAGAGCTGAAAGGCACAACGTGCAGGCTTCTTTCCAAAGGGCGAGTTGGGCCCCACAGCATCTTGCTTCCAGCTCTTTGGGAAGCTAAGAAACAACTCGCTCTGCACAGTGCTCTTACAGCCTACCGGGAACATCTCTTCCAAAGGCCTGTGAAACGCAGTTTCTTTGCAGGCCTGATCTGGCTGAAGTAGGACTTCTGCTCTGGGTGTGCTACTTTGCCCTAGAGCTGAAAGGCACAACGTGCAGGCTTCTTTCCAAAGGGCGAGTTGGGCCCCACAGCATCTTGCTTCCAGCACTTTGGGAACCTAAGAAACAACTCGCTCTGCACAGTGCTCTTACAGCCTAGGGGGAACATCTCTTCCAAAGGCCTGTGAAACGCAGTTTCTTTGCAGGCCTGATCTGGCATAAGTAGGACTTCTGCTCTGGGTGTGCTACTTTGCCCTAGAGCTGAAAGGCACAACGTGCAGGCTTCTTTCCAAAGGGCGAGTTGGGCCCCACAGCATCTTGCTTCCAGCGCTCTGGGAAGCTAAGAAACAACTCGCTCTGCACAGTGCTCTTAGAGCCTACCGGGAACATCTCTTCCAAAGGCCTGTGAAACACAGTTTCTTTGCAGGCCTGGTCTGGCTGAAGTAGGACTTCTGCTCTGGGTGTGCTACTTTGCCCTAGAGCTGAAAGGCACAACGTGCAGGCTTCTTTCCAAAGGGCGAGTTGGGCCCCACAGCATCTTGCTTCCAGCTCTTTGGGAAGCTAAGAAACAACTCGCTCTGCACAGTGCTCTTACAGCCTACCGGGAACATCTCTTCCAAAGGCCTGTGAAACGCAGTTTCTTTGCAGGCCTGATCTGGCTGGAGTAGGACTTCTGCTCTGGGTGTGCTACTTTGCCCTAGAGCTGAAAGGCACAACGTGCAGGCTTCTTTCCAAAGGGCGAGTTGGGCCCCACAGCATCTTGCTTCCAGCTCTTTGGGAAGCTAAGAAACAACTCGCTCTGCACAGTGCTCTTACAGCCTACCGGGAACATCTCTTCCAAAGGCCTGTGAAACGCAGTTTCTTTGCAGGCCTGATCTGGCTGCAGTAGGACTTCTGCTCTGGGTGTGCTACTTTGCCCTAGAGCTGAAAGGCACAACGTGCAGGCTTCTTTCCAAAGGGCGAGTTGGGCCCCACAGCATCTTGCTTCCAGCTCTTTGGGAAGCTAAGAAACAACTCGCTCTGCACAGTGCTCTTACAGCCTACCGGGAACATCTCTTCCAAAGGCCTGTGAAACGCAGTTTCTTTGCAGGCCTGATCTGGCTGAAGTAGGACTTCTGCTCTGGGTGTGCTACTTTGCCCTAGAGCTGAAAGGCACAACGTGCCGGCTTCTTTCCAAAGGGCGAGTTGGGCCCCACAGCATCTTGCTTCCAGCTCTTTGGGAAGCTAAGAAACAACTCGCTCTGCACAGTGCTCTTACAGCCTAGCGGGAACAGCTCTTCCAAAGGCCTGTGAAACGCAGTTTCTTTGCAGGCCTGATCTGGCTGAAGTAGGACTTCTGCTCTGTGTGTGCTCCATTGCCCTAGAGCTGAAAGGCACAACGTGCAGGCTTCTTTCCAAAGGGCGAGTTGGGCCCCACAGCATCTGGCTTCCAGCCCTTTAGGAAGCTAAGAAACAACTCGCTCTGCACAGTGCTCTTACAGCCTACCGGGAACATCTCTTCCAAAGGCCTGTGAAACACAGTGTCTTTGACTGGCTGGTCTGGCTGAAGTAGGACTTCTGCTCTGGGTGTGGTACTTTGCCCTAGAGCTGAAAGGCACAACGTGCAGGCTTCCTTCCAAAGGGCGAGTTGGGCCCCACAGCATCTTGCTTCCAGCTCTTTGGGAAGCTGATAAACAACTCGCTCTGCACAGTGGTCTTACAGCCTACCGGGAACATCTCTTCCAAAGGCCTGTGAAACGCAGTTTCTTTGCAGGCGTGATCTGGCTGAAGTAGGACTTCTGCTCTGGGTGTGCTACTTTGCCCTAGAGCTGAAAGGCACAACGTGCAGGCTTCTTTCCAAAGGGCGAGTTGGGCCCCACAGCATCTTGCTTCCAGCTCTTTGGGAAGCTGAGAAACAACTCGCTCTGCACAGAGCTCTTACAGCCTAGCGGGAACATCTCTTCCAAAGGCCTGTGAAACGCAGTTTCTTTGCAGGCCTGATCTGGCTGAAGTAGGACTTCTGCTCTGGGTGTGCTCCATTGCCCTAGAGCTGAAAGGCACAACGTGCAGGCTTCTTTCCAAAGGGCGAGTTGGGCCCCACAGCATCTGGCTTCCAGCCCTTTAGGAAGCTAAGAAACAACTCGCTCTGCACAGTGCTCTTACAGCCTACCGGGAACATGTCTTCCAAAGGCCTGTGAAACACAGTGTCTTTGACTGGCTGGTCTGGCTGAAGTAGGACTTCTGCTCTGGGTGTGCTACTTTGCCCTAGAGCTGAAAGGCACAACGTGCAGGCTTCTTTCCAAAGGGCGAGTTGGGCCCCACAGCATCTTGCTTCCAGCTCTTTGGGAAGCTAAGAAACAACTCGCTCTGCACAGTGCTCTTACAGCCTACCGGGAACAGCTCTTCCAAAGGCCTGTGAAACGCAGTTTCTTTGCAGGCCTGATCTGGCTGGAGTAGGACTTCTGCTCTGGGTGTGCTACTTTGCCCTAGAGCTGAAAGGCACAACGTGCAGGCTTCTTTCCAAAGGGCGAGTTGGGCCCCACAGCATCTTGCTTCCAGCTCTTTGGGAAGCTAAGAAACAACTCGCTCTGCACAGTGCTCTTACAGCCTACCGGGAACATCTCTTCCAAAGGCCTGTGAAACGCAGTTTCTTTGCAGGCCTGATCTGGCTGAAGTAGGACTTCTGCTCTGGGTGTGCTACTTTGCCCTAGAGCTGAAAGGCACAACGTGCCGGCTTCTTTCCAAAGGGCGAGTTGGGCCCCACAGCATCTTGCTTCCAGCTCTTTGGGAAGCTAAGAAACAACTCGCTCTGCACAGTGCTCTTACAGCCTAGCGGGAACAGCTCTTCCAAAGGCCTGTTAATCGCAGTTTCTTTGCAGGCCTGATCTGTCTGAAGTAGGACTTCTGCTCTGGGTGTGCTACTTTGCCCTAGAGCTGAAAGGCACAACGTGCAGGCTTCTTTCCAAAGGGCGAGTTGGGCCCCACAGCATCTTGCTTCCAGCTCTTTGGGAAGCTAAGAAACAACTCGCTCTGCACAGTGCTCTTACACCCTACCGGGAACATCTCTTCCAAAGGCCTGTGAAACGCAGTTTCTTTGCAGGCCTGATCTGGCTGAAGTAGGACTTCTGCTCTGGGTGTGCTACTTTGCCCTAGAGCTGAAAGGCACAACGTGCAGGCTTCTTTCCAAAGGGCGAGTTGGGCCCCACAGCATCTTGCTTCCAGCACTTTGGGAACCTAAGAAACAACTCGCTCTGCACAGTGCTCTTACAGCCTAGGGGGAACATCTCTTCCAAAGGCCTGTGAAACGCAGTTTCTTTGCAGGCCTGATCTGGCATAAGTAGGACTTCTGCTCTGGGTGTGCTACTTTGCCCTAGAGCTGAAAGGCACAACGTGCAGGCTTCTTTCCAAAGGGCGAGTTGGGCCCCACAGCATCTTGCTTCCAGCGCTCTGGGAAGCTAAGAAACAACTCGCTCTGCACAGTGCTCTTAGAGCCTACCGGGAACATCTCTTCCAAAGGCCTGTGAAACACAGTTTCTTTGCAGGCCTGGTCTGGCTGAAGTAGGACTTCTGCTCTGGGTGTGCTACTTTGCCCTAGAGCTGAAAGGCACAACGTGCAGGCTTCTTTCCAAAGGGCGAGTTGGGCCCCACAGCATCTTGCTTCCAGCTCTTTGGGAAGCTAAGAAACAACTCGCTCTGCACAGTGCTCTTACAGCCTACCGGGAACATCTCTTCCAAAGGCCTGTGAAACGCAGTTTCTTTGCAGGCCTGATCTGGCTGGAGTAGGACTTCTGCTCTGGGTGTGCTACTTTGCCCTAGAGCTGAAAGGCACAACGTGCAGGCTTCTTTCCAAAGGGCGAGTTGGGCCCCACAGCATCTTGCTTCCAGCTCTTTGGGAAGCTAAGAAACAACTCGCTCTGCACAGTGCTCTTAGAGCCTACCGGGAACATCTCTTCCAAAGGCCTGTGAAACGCAGTTTCTTTGCAGGCCTGATCTGGCTGAAGTAGGACTTCTGCTCTGGGTGTGCTACTTTGCCCTAGAGCTGAAAGGCACAACGTGCAGGCTTCTTTCCAAAGGGCGAGTTGGGCCCCACAGCATCTTGCTTCCAGCGCTCTGGGAAGCTAAGAAACAACTCGCTCTGCACAGTGCTCTTAGAGCCTACCGGGAACATCTCTTCCAAAGGCCTGTGAAACACAGTTTCTTTGCAGGCCTGGTCTGGCTGAAGTAGGACTTCTGCTCTGGGTGTGCTACTTTGCCCTAGAGCTGAAAGGCACAACGTTCAGGCTTCTTTCCAAAGGGCGAGTTGGGCCCCACAGCATCTTGCTTCCAGCTCTTTGGGAAGCTAAGAAACAACTCGCTCTGCACAGTGCTCTTACAGCCTACCGGGAACATCTCTTCCAAAGGCCTGTGAAACGCAGTTTCTTTGCAGGCCTGATCTGGCTGGAGTAGGACTTCTGCTCTGGGTGTGCTACTTTGCCCTAGAGCTGAAAGGCACAACGTGCAGGCTTCTTTCCAAAGGGCGAGTTGGGCCCCACAGCATCTTGCTTCCAGCTCTTTGGGAAGCTAAGAAACAACTCGCTCTGCACAGTGCTCTTATAGACTACCGGGAACAGCTCTTCCAAAGGCCTGTGAAACGCAGTTTCTTTGCAGGCCTGATCTGGCTGAAGTAGGACTTCTGCTCTGGGTGTGCTACTTTGCCCTAGAGCTGAAAGGCACAACGTGCCGGCTTCTTTCCAAGGGGCGAGTTGGGCCCCACAGCATCTTGCTTCCAGCTCTTTGGGAAGCTAAGAAACAACTCGCTCTGCACAGTGCTCTTACAGCCTAGCGGGAACAGCTCTTCCAAAGGCCTGTGTAACGCAGTTTCTTTGCAGGCCTGATCTGGCTAAAGTAGGACTTCTGCTCTGGGTGTGCTACTTTGCCCTAGAGCTGAAAGGCACAACGTGCAGGCTTCTTTCCAAAGGGCGAGTTGGGCCCCACAGCAACTTGCTTCCAGCTCTTTGGGAAGCTAAGAAACAACTCGCTCTGCACAGTGCTCTTACAGCCTACCGGGAACAGCTCTTCCAAAGGCCTGTGAAACGCAGTTTCTTTGCAGGCCTGATCTGGCTGAAGTAGGACTTCTGCTCTGGGTGTGCTACTTTGCCCTAGAGCTGAAAGGCACAACGTGCAGGCTTCTTTCCAAAGGGCGAGTTGGGCCCCACAGCATCTTGCTTCCAGCTCTTTGGGAAGCTAAGAAACAACTCGCTCTGCACAGTGCTCTTACAGCCTACCGGGAACATCTCTTCCAAAGGACTGTGAAACGCAGTTTCTTTGCAGGCCTGATCTGGCTGAAGTAGGACTTCTGCTCTGGGTGTGCTCCATTGCCCTAGAGATGAAAGTCACAACGTGCAGGCTTCTTTCCAAAGGGTGAGTTGGGCCCCACAGCATCATGCTTCCAGCTCTTTGGGAAGCTAAGAAACAACTCGCTCTGCACAGTGCTCTTACAGCCTACCGGGAACATCTCTTCCAAAGGCCTGTGAAACGCAGTTTCTTTGCAGGCCTGATCTGGCTGAAGTAGGACTTCTGCTCTGGGTGTGCTCCCTTGCCCTAGAGCTGAAAGGCACAACGTGCAGGCTTCTTTCCAAAGGGCGAGTTGGGCCCCACAGCATCTTGCTTCCAGCTCTTTGGGAAGCTAAGAAACAACTCGCTCTGCACAGTGCTCTTACAGCCTACCGGGAACATCTCTTCCAAACGCCTGTGAAACCCAGTTTCTTTGCAGGCATGATCTGGCTGAAGTAGGACTTCTGCTCTGGGTGTGGTACTTTGCCCTAGAGCTGAAAGGCACAACGTGCAGGCTTCTTTCCAGAGGGCGAGTTGGGCCCCACAGCATCTTGCTTCCAGCTCTTTGGGAAGCTAAGAAACAACTCGCTCTGCACAGTGCTCTTACAGCCTACCGGGAACATCTCTTCCAAAGGCCTGTGAAACGCAGTTTCTTTGCAGGCCTTATCTGGCTGAAGTAGGACTTCTGCTCTGGGTGTGCTACTTTGCCATAGAGCTGAAAGGCACAACGTGCAGGCTTCTTTCCAAAGGGCGAGTTGGGCCCCACAGCATCTTGCTTCCAGCTCTTTGGGAAGCTAAGAAACAACTCGCTCTGCACAGTGCTCTTACAGCCTACCGGGAACATCTCTTCCAAAGGCCTGTGAAACGCAGTTTCTTTGCAGGCCTGATCTGGCTGAAGTAGGACTTCTGCTCTGGGTGTGCTACTTTGCCCTAGAGCTGAAAGGCACAACGTGCAGGCTTCTTTCCAAAGGGCGAGTTGGGCCCCACAGCATCTTGCTTCCAGCTCTTTGGGAAGCTGAGAAACAACTCGCTCTGCACAGTGCTCTTACAGCCTACCGGGAACATCTCTTCCAAAGGCCTGTGAAACGCAGTTTCTTTGCAGGCCTGATCTGGCTGAAGTAGGACTTCTGCTCTGGGTGTGCTACTTTGCCCTAGAGCTGAAAGGCACAACGTGCAGGCTTCTTTCCAAAGGGCGAGTTGGGCCCCACAGCATCTTGCTTCCAGCTCTTTGGGAAGCTAAGAAACAACTCGCTCTGCACAGTGGTCTTACAGCCTAGTGGGAACATCTCTTCCAAAGGCCTGTGAAACGCAGTTTCTTTGCAGGCCTGACCTGGCTGAAGTAGGACTTCTGCTCTGGGTGTGCTACTTTGCCCTAGAGCTGAAAGGCACAACGTGCAGGCTTCTTTCCAAAGGGCGAGTTGGGCCCCACAGCATCTTGCTTCCAGCTCTTTGGGAAGCTGAGAAACATCTCGCTCTGCACAGTGCTCTTACAGCCTACCGGGAACATCTCTTCCAAAGGCCTGTGAAACGCAGTTTCTTTGCAGGCCTGATCTGGCTGAAGTAGGACTTCTGCTCTGGGTGTGCTCCATTGCCCTAGAGCTGAAAGGCACAACGTGCAGGCTTCTTTCCAAAGGGCGAGTTGGGCCCCACAGCATCTGGCTTCCAGCCCTTTAGGAAGCTAAGAAACAACTCGCTCTGCACAGTGCTCTTACAGCCTACCGGGAACATCTCTTCCAAAGGCCTGTGTAACGCAGTTTCTTTGCAGGCCTGATCTGGCTAAAGTAGGACTTCTGCTCTGGGTGTGCTACTTTGCCCTAGAGCTGAAAGGCACAACGTGCAGGCTTCTTTCCAAAGGGCGAGTTGGGCCCCACAGCAACTTGCTTCCAGCTCTTTGGGAAGCTAAGAAACAACTCGCTCTGCACAGTTCTCTTATAGCCTACCGGGAACATCTCTTCCAAAGGCCTGTGAAACGCAGTTTCTTTGCAGGACTCATCTGGCTGAAGTAGGACTTCTGCTCTGGGTGTGCTCCATTGCCCTAGAGCTGAAAGGCACAACGTGCAGGCTTCCTTCCAAAGGGCGAGTTGGGCCCCACAGCATCTTGCTTACAGCTCTTTGGGAAGCTAAGAAACAACTCGCTCTGCACAGTGCTCTTACAGCCTACCGGGAACATCTCTTCCAAAGGCCTGTGTAACGCAGTTTCTTTGCAGGCCTGATCTGGCTAAAGTAGGACTTCTGCTCTGGGTGTGCTACTTTGCCCTAGAGCTGAAAGGCACAACGTGCAGGCTTCTTTCCAAAGGGCGAGTTGGGCCCCACAGCAACTTGCTTCCAGCTCTTTGGGAAGCTAAGAAACAACTCGCTCTGCACAGTGCTCTTACAGCCTACCGGGAACAGCTCTTCCAAAGGCCTGTGAAACGCAGTTTCTTTGCAGGCCTGATCTGGCTGAAGTAGGACTTCTGCTCTGGGTGTGCTACTTTGCCCTAGAGCTGAAAGGCACAACGTGCAGGCTTCTTTCCAAAGGGCGAGTTGGGCCCCACAGCATCTTGCTTCCAGCTCTTTGGGAAGCTAAGAAACAACTCGCTCTGCACAGTGCTCTTACAGCCTACCGGGAACATCTCTTCCAAAGGCCTGTGAAACGCAGTTTCTTTGCAGGCCTGATCTGGCTGAAGTAGGACTTCTGCTCTGGGTGTGCTACTTTGCCCTAGAGCTGAAAGGCACAACGTGCAGGCTTCTTTCCAAAGGGCGAGTTGGGCCCCACAGCATCTTGCTTCCAGCTCTTTGGGAAGCTAAGAAACAACTCGCTCTGCACAGTGGTCTTACAGCCTAGTGGGAACATCTCTTCCAAAGGCCTGTGAAACGCAGTTTCTTTGCAGGCCTGACCTGGCTGAAGTAGGACTTCTGCTCTGGGTGTGCTACTTTGCCCTAGAGCTGAAAGGCACAACGTGCAGGCTTCTTTCCAAAGGGCGAGTTGGGCCCCACAGCATCTTGCTTCCAGCTCTTTGGGAAGCTGAGAAACAACTCGCTCTGCACAGTGCTCTTACAGCCTACCGGGAACATCTCTTCCAAAGGCCTGTGAAACGCAGTTTCTTTGCAGGCCTGATCTGGCTGAAGTAGGACTTCTGCTCTGGGTGTGCTCCATTGCCCTAGAGCTGAAAGGCACAACGTGCAGGCTTCTTTCCAAAGGGCGAGTTGGGCCCCACAGCATCTGGCTTCCAGCCCTTTAGGAAGCTAAGAAACAACTCGCTCTGCACAGTGCTCTTACAGCCTACCGGGAACATCTCTTCCAAAGGCCTGTGTAACGCAGTTTCTTTGCAGGCCTGATCTGGCTAAAGTAGGACTTCTGCTCTGGGTGTGCTACTTTGCCCTAGAGCTGAAAGGCACAACGTGCAGGCTTCTTTCCAAAGGGCGAGTTGGGCCCCACAGCAACTTGCTTCCAGCTCTTTGGGAAGCTAAGAAACAACTCGCTCTGCACAGTTCTCTTATAGCCTACCGGGAA
Organism: Equus caballus; assembly: GCF_041296265.1. NCBI lineage: Eukaryota > Metazoa > Chordata > Mammalia > Perissodactyla > Equidae > Equus > Equus caballus. Next base: position 32,439,680 of record NC_091689.1, read on the forward strand.
CATCTCTTCCAAAGGCCTGTGAAACGCAGTTTCTTTGCAGGACTCATCTGGCTGAAGTAGGACTTCTGCTCTGGGTGTGCTCCATTGCCCTAGAGCTGAAAGGCACAACGTGCAGGCTTCCTTCCAAAGGGCGAGTTGGGCCCCACAGCATCTTGCTTACAGCTCTTTGGGAAGCTAAGAAACAACTCGCTCTGCACAGTGCTCTTACAGCCTACCGGGAACATCTCTTCCAAAGGCCTGTGTAACGCAGTTTCTTTGCAGGCCTGATCTGGCTAAAGTAGGACTTCTGCTCTGGGTGTGCTACTTTGCCCTAGAGCTGAAAGGCACAACGTGCAGGCTTCTTTCCAAAGGGCGAGTTGGGCCCCACAGCAACTTGCTTCCAGCTCTTTGGGAAGCTAAGAAACAACTCGCTCTGCACAGTGCTCTTACAGCCTACCGGGAACAGCTCTTCCAAAGGCCTGTGAAACGCAGTTTCTTTGCAGGCCTGATCTGGCTGAAGTAGGACTTCTGCTCTGGGTGTGCTACTTTGCCCTAGAGCTGAAAGGCACAACGTGCAGGCTTCTTTCCAAAGGGCGAGTTGGGCCCCACAGCATCTTGCTTCCAGCTCTTTGGGAAGCTAAGAAACAACTCGCTCTGCACAGTGCTCTTACAGCCTACCGGGAACATCTCTTCCAAAGGACTGTGAAACGCAGTTTCTTTGCAGGCCTGATCTGGCTGAAGTAGGACTTCTGCTCTGGGTGTGCTCCATTGCCCTAGAGATGAAAGTCACAACGTGCAGGCTTCTTTCCAAAGGGTGAGTTGGGCCCCACAGCATCATGCTTCCAGCTCTTTGGGAAGCTAAGAAACAACTCGCTCTGCACAGTGCTCTTATAGCCTACCGGGAACATCTCTTGCAAACGCCTGTGAAACGCAGTTTCTTTGCAGGACTCATCTGGCTGAAGTAGGACTTCTGCTCTGGGTGTGCTCCATTGCCCTAGAGCTGAAAGGCACAACGTGCAGGCTTCCTTCCAAAGGGCGAGTTGGGCCCCACAGCATCTTGCTTCCAGCTCTTTGGGAAGCTAAGAAACAACTCGCTCTGCACAGTGCTCTTACAGCCTAGGGGGAACATCTCTTCCAAAGGCCTGTGAAACGCAGTTTCTTTGCAGGCCTGATCTGTCTGAAGTAGGACTTCTGCTCTGGGTGTGCTACTTTGCCCTAGAGCTGAAAGGCACAACGTGCAGGCTTCTTTCCAAAGGGCGAGTTGGGCCCCACAGCAACTTGCTTCCAGCTCTTTGGGAAGCTAAGAAACAACTCGCTCTGCACAGTGCTCTTACAGCCTACCGGGAACATCTCTTCCAAAGGCCTGTGAAACGCAGTTTCTTTGCAGGCCTGATCTGGCTGGAGTAGGACTTCTGCTCTGGGTGTGCTACTTTGCCCTAGAGCTGAAAGGCACAACGTGCAGGCTTCTTTCCAAAGGGCGAGTTGGGCCCCACAGCATCTTGCTTCCAGCACTTTGGGAACCTAAGAAACAACTCGCTCTGCACAGTGCTCTTACAGCCTAGGGGGAACATCTCTTCCAAAGGCCTGTGAAACGCAGTTTCTTTGCAGGCCTGATCTGGCATAAGTAGGACTTCTGCTCTGGGTGTGCTACTTTGCCCTAGAGCTGAAAGGCACAACGTGCAGGCTTCTTTCCAAAGGGCGAGTTGGGCCGCACAGCATCTTGCTTCCAGCGCTCTGGGAAGCTAAGAAACAACTCGCTCTGCACAGTGCTCTTAGAGCCTAGCGGGAACATCTCTTCCAAAGGCCTGTGAAACACAGTTTCTTTGCAGGCCTGGTCTGGCTGAAGTAGGACTTCTGCTCTGGGTGTGCTACTTTGCCCTAGAGCTGAAAGGCACAACGTGCAGGCTTCTTTCCAAAGGGCGAGTTGGGCCCCACAGCATCTTGCTTCCAGCACTTTGGGAAGCTAAGAAACAACTCGCTCTGCACAGTGCTCTTACAGCCTACCGGGAACATCTCTTCCAAAGGCCTGTGAAACGCAGTTTCTTTGCAGGCCTGATCTGGCTGGAGTAGGACTTCTGCTCTGGGTGTGCTACTTTGCCCTAGAGCTGAAAGGCACAACGTGCAGGCTTCTTTCCAAAGGGCGAGTTGGGCCCCACAGCATCTTGCTTCCAGCTCTTTGGGAAGCTAAGAAACAACTCGCTCTGCACAGTGCTCTTACAGCCTACCGGGAACATCTCTTCCAAAGGCCTGTGAAACGCAGTTTCTTTGCAGGCCTGATCTGGCTGAAGTAGGACTTCTGCTCTGGGTGTGCTACTTTGCCCTAGAGCTGTAAGGCACAACGTGCAGGCTTCTTTCCAAAGGGCGAGTTGGGCCCCACAGCATCTTGCTTCCAGCGCTCTGGGAAGCTAAGAAACAACTTGCTCTGCACAGTGCTCTTAGAGCCTACCGGGAACATCTCTTCCAAAGGCCTGTGAAACACAGTTTCTTTGCAGGCCTGGTCTGGCTGAAGTAGGACTTCTGCTCTGGGTGTGCTACTTTGCCCTAGAGCTGAAAGGCACAACGTGCAGGCTTCTTTCCAAAGGGCGAGTTGGGCCCCACAGCATCTTGCTTCCAGCTCTTTGGGAAGCTAAGAAACAACTCGCTCTGCACAGTGCTCTTACAGCCTACCGGGAACATCTCTTCCAAAGGCCTGTGAAACGCAGTTTCTTTGCAGGCCTGATCTGGCTGCAGTAGGACTTCTGCTCTGGGTGTGCTACTTTGCCCTAGAGCTGAAAGGCACAACGTGCAGGCTTCTTTCCAAAGGGCGAGTTGGGCCCCACAGCATCTTGCTTCCAGCACTTTGGGAACCTAAGAAACAACTCGCTCTGCACAGTGCTCTTACAGCCTAGGGGGAACATCTCTTCCAAAGGCCTGTGAAACGCAGTTTCTTTGCAGGCCTGATCTGGCATAAGTAGGACTTCTGCTCTGGGTGTGCTACTTTGCCCTAGAGCTGAAAGGCACAACGTGCAGGCTTCTTTCCAAAGGGCGAGTTGGGCCCCACAGCATCTTGCTTCCAGCGCTCTGGGAAGCTAAGAAACAACTCGCTCTGCACAGTGCTCTTAGAGCCTAGCGGGAACATCTCTTCCAAAGGCCTGTGAAACACAGTTTCTTTGCAGGCCTGGTCTGGCTGAAGTAGGACTTCTGCTCTGGGTGTGCTACTTTGCCCTAGAGCTGAAAGGCACAACGTGCAGGCTTCTTTCCCAAGGGCGAGTTGGGCCCCACAGCATCTTGCTTCCAGCACTTTGGGAAGCTAAGAAACAACTCGCTCTGCACAGTGCTCTTACAGCCTACCGGGAACATCTCTTCCAAAGGCCTGTGAAACGCAGTTTCTTTGCAGGCCTGATCTGGCTGGAGTAGGACTTCTGCTCTGGGTGTGCTACTTTGCCCTAGAGCTGAAAGGCACAACGTGCAGGCTTCTTTCCAAAGGGCGAGTTGGGCCCCACAGCATCTTGCTTCCAGCTCTTTGGGAAGCTAAGAAACAACTCGCTCTGCACAGTGCTCTTACAGCCTACCGGGAACATCTCTTCCAAAGGCCTGTGAAACGCAGTTTCTTTGCAGGCCTGATCTGGCTGAAGTAGGACTTCTGCTCTGGGTGTGCTACTTTGCCCTAGAGCTGTAAGGCACAACGTGCAGGCTTCTTTCCAAAGGGCGAGTTGGGCCCCACAGCATCTTGCTTCCAGCGCTCTGGGAAGCTAAGAAACAACTTGCTCTGCACAGTGCTCTTAGAGCCTACCGGGAACATCTCTTCCAAAGGCCTGTGAAACACAGTTTCTTTGCAGGCCTGGTCTGGCTGAAGTAGGACTTCTGCTCTGGGTGTGCTACTTTGCCCTAGAGCTGAAAGGCACAACGTGCAGGCTTCTTTCCAAAGGGCGAGTTTGGCCCCACAGCATCTTGCTTCCAGCTCTTTGGGAAGCTAAGAAACAACTCGCTCTGCACAGTGCTCTTACAGCCTACCGGGAACATCTCTTCCAAAGGCCTGTGAAACGCAGTTTCTTTGCAGGCCTGATCTGGCTGGAGTAGGACTTCTGCTCTGGGTGTGCTACTTTGCCCTAGAGCTGAAAGGCACAACGTGCAGGCTTCTTTCCAAAGGGCGAGTTGGGCCCCACAGCATCTTGCTTCCAGCTCTTTGGGAAGCTAAGAAACAACTCGCTCTGCACAGTGCTCTTACAGCCTACCGGGAACATCTCTTCCAAAGGCCTGTGAAACGCAGTTTCTTTGCAGGCCTGATCTGGTTGAAGTAGGACTTCTGCTCTGGGTGTGCTACTTTGCCCTAGAGCTGAAAGGCACAACGTGCCGGCTTCTTTCCAAAGGGCGAGTTGGGCCATACAGCATCTTGCTTCCAGCGCTCTGGGAAGCTAAGAAACAACTCGCTCTGCACAGTGCTCTTAGAGCCTACCGGGAACATCTCTTCCAAAGGCCTGTGAAACGCAGTTTCTTTGCAGGCCTGATCTGGCTGAAGTAGGACTTCTGCTCTGGGTGTGCTACTTTGCCCTAGAGCTGAAAGGCACAACGTGCAGGCTTCTTTCCAAAGGGCGAGTTGGGCCCCACAGCATCTTGCTTCCAGCTCTTTGGGAAGCTAAGAAACAACTCGCTCTGCACAGTGCTCTTACAGCCTACCGGGAACATCTCTTCCAAAGGCCTGTGAAACGCAGTTTCTTTGCAGGCCTGATCTGGCTGCAGTAGGACTTCTGCTCTGGGTGTGCTACTTTGCCCTAGAGCTGAAAGGCACAACGTGCAGGCTTCTTTCCAAAGGGCGAGTTGGGCCCCACAGCATCTTGCTTCCAGCACTTTGGGAACCTAAGAAACAACTCGCTCTGCACAGTGCTCTTACAGCCTAGGGGGAACATCTCTTCCAAAGGCCTGTGAAACGCAGTTTCTTTGCAGGCCTGATCTGGCATAAGTAGGACTTCTGCTCTGGGTGTGCTACTTTGCCCTAGAGCTGAAAGGCACAACGTGCAGGCTTCTTTCCAAAGGGCGAGTTGGGCCCCACAGCATCTTGCTTCCAGCGCTCTGGGAAGCTAAGAAACAACTCGCTCTGCACAGTGCTCTTAGAGCCTAGCGGGAACATCTCTTCCAAAGGCCTGTGAAACACAGTTTCTTTGCAGGCCTGGTCTGGCTGAAGTAGGACTTCTGCTCTGGGTGTGCTACTTTGCCCTAGAGCTGAAAGGCACAACGTGCAGGCTTCTTTCCAAAGGGCGAGTTGGGCCCCACAGCATCTTGCTTCCAGCACTTTGGGAAGCTAAGAAACAACTCGCTCTGCACAGTGCTCTTACAGCCTACCGGGAACATCTCTTCCAAAGGCCTGTGAAACGCAGTTTCTTTGCAGGCCTGATCTGGCTGGAGTAGGACTTCTGCTCTGGGTGTGCTACTTTGCCCTAGAGCTGAAAGGCACAACGTGCAGGCTTCTTTCCAAAGGGCGAGTTGGGCCCCACAGCATCTTGCTTCCAGCTCTTTGGGAAGCTAAGAAACAACTCGCTCTGCACAGTGCTCTTACAGCCTACCGGGAACATCTCTTCCAAAGGCCTGTGAAACGCAGTTTCTTTGCAGGCCTGATCTGGCTGAAGCAGGACTTCTGCTCTGGGTGTGCTACTTTGCCCTAGAGCTGTAAGGCACAACGTGCAGGCTTCTTTCCAAAGGGCGAGTTGGGCCCCACAGCATCTTGCTTCCAGCGCTCTGGGAAGCTAAGAAACAACTTGCTCTGCACAGTGCTCTTAGAGCCTACCGGGAACATCTCTTCCAAAGGCCTGTGAAACACAGTTTCTTTGCAGGCCTGGTCTGGCTGAAGTAGGACTTCTGCTCTGGGTGTGCTACTTTGCCCTAGAGCTGAAAGGCACAACGTGCAGGCTTCTTTCCAAAGGGCGAGTTTGGCCCCACAGCATCTTGCTTCCAGCTCTTTGGGAAGCTAAGAAACAACTCGCTCTGCACAGTGCTCTTACAGCCTACCGGGAACATCTCTTCCAAAGGCCTGTGAAACGCAGTTTCTTTGCAGGCCTGATCTGGCTGGAGTAGGACTTCTGCTCTGGGTGTGCTACTTTGCCCTAGAGCTGAAAGGCACAACGTGCAGGCTTCTTTCCAAAGGGCGAGTTGGGCCCCACAGCATCTTGCTTCCAGCTCTTTGGGAAGCTAAGAAACAACTCGCTCTGCACAGTGCTCTTACAGCCTACCGGGAACATCTCTTCCAAAGGCCTGTGAAACGCAGTTTCTTTGCAGGCCTGATCTGGTTGAAGTAGGACTTCTGCTCTGGGTGTGCTACTTTGCCCTAGAGCTGAAAGGCACAATGTGCCGGCTTCTTTCCAAAGGGCGAGTTGGGCCATACAGCATCTTGCTTCCAGCGCTCTGGGAAGGTAAGAAACAACTCGCTCTGCACAGTGCTCTTAGAGCCTACCGGGAACATCTCTTCCAAAGGCCTGTGAAACGCAGTTTCTTTGCAGGCCTGATCTGGCTGAAGTAGGACTTCTGCTCTGGGTGTGCTACTTTGCCCTAGAGCTGAAAGGCACAACGTGCAGGCTTCTTTCCAAAGGGCGAGTTGGGCCCCACAGCATCTTGCTTCCAGCTCTTTGGGAAGCTAAGAAACAACTCGCTCTGCACAGTGCTCTTACAGCCTACCGGGAACATCTCTTCCAAACGCCTGTGAAACCCAGTTTCTTTGCAGGCCTGATCTGGCTGAACTAGGACTTCTGCTCTGGGTGTGCTCCATTGCCCTAGAGCTAAAAGGCACAACGTGCAGGCTTCCTTCCAAAGGGCGAGTTGGGCCCCACAGCATCTTGCTTCCAGCTCTTTGGGAAGCTAAGAAACAACTCGCTCTGCACAGTGGTCTTACAGCCTAGTGGGAACATCTCTTCCAAAGGCCTGTGAAACGCAGTTTCTTTGCAGGCCTGACCTGGCTGAAGAAGGACTTCTGCTCTGGGTGTGCTACTTTGCCCTAGAGCTGAAAGGCACAACGTGCAGGCTTCTTTCCAAAGGGCGAGTTGGGCCCCACAGCATCTTGCTTCCAGCTCTTTGGGAAGCTAAGAAACAACTCGCTCTGCACAGTTCTCTTATAGCCTACCGGGAACATCTCTTGCAAACGCCTGTGAAACGCAGTTTCTTTGCAGGACTCATCTGGCTGAAGTAGGACTTCTGCTCTGGGTGTGCTCCATTGCCCTAGAGCTGAAAGGCACAACGTGCAGGCTTCCTTCCAAAGGGCGAGTTGGGCCCCACAGCATCTTGCTTCCAGCTCTTTGGGAAGCTAAGAAACAACTCGCTCTGCACAGTGCTCTTACAGCCTAGGGGGAACATCTCTTCCAAAGGCCTGTGAAACGCAGTTTCTTTGCAGGCCTGATCTGTCTGAAGTAGGACTTCTGCTCTGGGTGTGCTACTTTGCCCTAGAGCTGAAAGGCACAACGTGCAGGCTTCTTTCCAAAGGGCGAGTTGGGCCCCACAGCAACTTGCTTCCAGCTCTTTGGGAAGCTAAGAAACAACTCGCTCTGCACAGTGCTCTTACAGCCTACCGGGAACATCTCTTCCAAAGGCCTGTGAAACGCAGTTTCTTTGCAGGCCTGATCTGGCTGGAGTAGGACTTCTGCTCTGGGTGTGCTACTTTGCCCTAGAGCTGAAAGGCACAACGTGCAGGCTTCTTTCCAAAGGGCGAGTTGGGCCCCACAGCATCTTGCTTCCAGCACTTTGGGAACCTAAGAAACAACTCGCTCTGCACAGTGCTCTTACAGCCTAGGGGGAACATCTCTTCCAAAGGCCTGTGAAACGCAGTTTCTTTGCAGGCCTGATCTGGCATAAGTAGGACTTCTGCTCTGGGTGTGCTACTTTGCCCTAGAGCTGAAAGGCACAACGTGCAGGCTTCTTTCCAAAGGGCGAGTTGGGCCCCACAGCATCTTGCTTCCAGCGCTCTGGGAAGCTAAGAAACAACTCGCTCTGCACAGTGCTCTTAGAGCCTACCGGGAACATCTCTTCCAAAGGCCTGTGAAACACAGTTTCTTTGCAGGCCTGGTCTGGCTGAAGTAGGACTTCTGCTCTGGGTGTGCTACTTTGCCCTAGAGCTGAAAGGCACAACGTGCAGGCTTCTTTCCAAAGGGCGAGTTGGGCCCCACAGCATCTTGCTTCCAGCTCTTTGGGAAGCTAAGAAACAACTCGCTCTGCACAGTGCTCTTACAGCCTACCGGGAACATCTCTTCCAAAGGCCTGTGAAACGCAGTTTCTATGCAGGCCTGATCTGGCTGAACTAGGACTTCTGCTCTGGGTGTGCTCCATTGCCCTAGAGCTGAAAGGCACAACGTGCAGGCTTCCTTCCAAAGGGCGAGTTGGGCCCCACAGCATCTTGCTTACAGCTCTTTGGGAAGCTAAGAAACAACTCGCTCTGCACAGTGGTCTTACAGCCTAGTGGGAACATCTCTTCCAAAGGCCTGTGAAACGCAGTTTCTTTGCAGGCCTGCTCTGGCTGAAGTAGGACTTCTGCTCTGGGTGTGCTACTTTGCCCTAGAGCTGAAAGGCACAACGTGCAGGCTTCTTTCCTAAGGGCGAGTTGGGCCCCACAGCATCTTGCTTCCAGCTCTTTGGGAAGCTAAGAAACAACTCGCTCTGCACAGTTCTCTTATAGCCTACCGGGAACATCTCTTCCAAAGGCCTGTGAAACGCAGTTTCTTTGCAGGACTCATCTGGCTGAAGTAGGACTTCTGCTCTGGGTGTGCTCCATTGCCCTAGAGCTGAAAGGCACAACGTGCAGGCTTCCTTCCAAAGGGCGAGTTGGGCCCCACAGCATCTTGCTTACAGCTCTTTGGGAAGCTAAGAAACAACTCGCTCTGCACAGTGCTCTTACAGCCTACCGGGAACATCTCTTCCAAAGGCCTGTGTAACGCAGTTTCTTTGCAGGCCTGATCTGGCTAAAGTAGGACTTCTGCTCTGGGTGTGCTACTTTGCCCTAGAGCTGAAAGGCACAACGTGCAGGCTTCTTTCCAAAGGGCGAGTTGGGCCCCACAGCAACTTGCTTCCAGCTCTTTGGGAAGCTAAGAAACAACTCGCTCTGCACAGTGCTCTTACAGCCTACCGGGAACATCTCTTCCAAAGGCCTGTGAAACGCAGTTTCTTTGCAGGCCTGATCTGGCTGAAGTAGGACTTCTGCTCTGGGTGTGCTACTTTGCTCTAGAGCTGAAAGGCACAACGTGCAGGCTTCTTTCCAAAGGGCGAGTTGGGCCCCACAGCATCTTGCTTCCAGCTCTTTGGGAAGCTGATAAACAACTCGCTCTGCACAGTGGTCTTACAGCCTACCGGGAACATCTCTTCCAAAGGCCTGTGAAACGCAGTTTCTTTGCAGGCGTGATCTGGCTGAAGTAGGACTTCTGCTCTGGGTGTGCTACTTTGCCCTAGAGCTGAAAGGCACAACGTGCAGGCTTCTTTCCAAAGGGCGAGTTGGGCCCCACAGCATCTTGCTTCCAGCTCTTTGGGAAGCTGAGAAACAACTCGCTCTGCACAGTGCTCTTACAGCCTACCGGGAACATCTCTTCCAAAGGCCTGTGAAACGCAGTTTCTTTGCAGGCCTGATCTGGCTGAAGTAGGACTTCTGCTCTGGGTGTGCTACTTTGCCCTAGAGCTGAAAGGCATAACGTGCAGGCTTCTTTCCAAAGGGCGAGTTGGGCCCCACAGGATCTTGCTTCCAGCTCTTTGGGAAGCAAAGAAACAACTCGCTCTGCACAGTGCTCTTACGGCCTACCGGGAACATCTCTTCCAAAGGCCTGTGAAACGCAGTTTCTTTGCAGGCCTGATCTGGCTGAAGTAGGACTTCTGCTCTGGGTGTGCTACTTTGCCCTAGAGCTGAAAGGCACAACGTGCAGGCTTCTTTCCAAAGGGCGAGTTGGGCCCCACAGCATCTTGCTTCCAGCTCTTTGGGAAGCTAAGAAACAACTCGCTCTGCACAGTGCTCTTATAGACTACCGGGAACAGCTCTTCCAAAGGCCTGTGAAACGCAGTTTCTTTGCAGGCCTGATCTGGCTGAAGTAGGACTTCTGCTCTGGGTGTGCTACTTTGCCCTAGAGCTGAAAGGCACAACGTGCCGGCTTCTTTCCAAAGGGCGAGTTGGGCCCCACAGCATCTTGCTTCCAGCTCTTTGGGAAGCTAAGAAACAACTCGCTCTGCACAGTGCTCTTACAGCCTAGCGGGAACAGCTCTTCCAAAGGCCTGTGTAACGCAGTTTCTTTGCAGGCCTGATCTGGCTAAAGTAGGACTTCTGCTCTGGGTGTGCTACTTTGCCCTAGAGCTGAAAGGCACAACGTGCAGGCTTCTTTCCAAAGGGCGAGTTGGGCCCCACAGCAACTTGCTTCCAGCTCTTTGGGAAGCTAAGAAACAACTCGCTCTGCACAGTGCTCTTACAGCCTACCGGGAACAGCTCTTCCAAAGGCCTGTGAAACGCAGTTTCTTTGCAGGCCTGATCTGGCTGAAGTAGGACTTCTGCTCTGGGTGTGCTACTTTGCCCTAGAGCTGAAAGGCACAACGTGCAGGCTTCTTTCCAAAGGGCGAGTTGGGCCCCACAGCATCTTGCTTCCAGCTCTTTGGGAAGCTAAGAAACAACTCGCTCTGCACAGTGCTCTTACAGCCTACCGGGAACATCTCTTCCAAAGGACTGTGAAACGCAGTTTCTTTGCAGGCCTGATCTGGCTGAAGTAGGACTTCTGCTCTGGGTGTGCTCCATTGCCCTAGAGATGAAAGTCACAACGTGCAGGCTTCTTTCCAAAGGGTGAGTTGGGCCCCACAGCATCATGCTTCCAGCTCTTTGGGAAGCTAAGAAACAACTCGCTCTGCACAGTGCTCTTACAGCCTAGGGGGAACATCTCTTCCAAAGGCCTGTGAAACGCAGTTTCTTTGCAGGCGTGATCTGACTAAAGTAGGACTTCTGCTCTGGGTGTGCTACTTTGCCCTAGAGCTGAAAGGCACAACGTGCAGGCTTCTTTCCAAAGTGCGAGTTGGGCCCCACAGCATCTTGCTTCCAGCTCTTTGGGAAGCTAAGAAACAACTCGCTCTGCACAGTGCTCTTACAGCCTACCGGGAACATCTCTTCCAAAGGCCTGTGAAACACAGTTTCTTTGCAGGCCTGGTCTGGCTGAAGTAGGACTTCTGCTCTGGGTGTGGTACTTTGCCCTAGAGCTGAAAGGCACAACGTGCAGGCTTCTTTCCAAAGGGCGAGTTGGGCCCCACAGCATCTTGCTTCCAGCTCTTTGGGAAGCTAAGAAACAACTCGCTCTGCACAGTGCTCTTACAGCCTACCGGGAACATCTCTTCCAAAGGCCTGTGAAACGCAGTTTCTTTGCAGGCCTGATCTGGCTGGAGTAGGACTTCTGCTCTGGGTGTGCTACTTTGCCCTAGAGCTGAAAGGCACAACGTGCAGGCTTCTTTCCAAAGGGCGAGTTGGGCCCCACAGCATCTTGCTTCCAGCTCTTTGGGAAGCTAAGAAACAACTCGCTCTGCACAGTGCTCTTACAGCCTACCGGGAACATCTCTTCCAAAGGCCTGTGAAACGCAGTTTCTTTGCAGGCCTGATCTGGCTGAAGTAGGACTTCTGCTCTGGGTGTGCTACTTTGCCCTAGAGCTGAAAGGCACAACGTGCCGGCTTCTTTCCAAAGGGCGAGTTGGGCCCCACAGCATCTTGCTTCCAGCTCTTTGGGAAGCTAAGAAACAACTCGCTCTGCACAGTGCTCTTACAGCCTAGCGGGAACAGCTCTTCCAAAGGCCTGTGAAACGCAGTTTCTTTGCAGGCCTGATCTGGCTGAAGTAGGACTTCTGCTCTGTGTGTGCTCCATTGCCCTAGAGCTGAAAGGCACAACGTGCAGGCTTCTTTCCAAAGGGCGAGTTGGGCCCCACAGCATCTGGCTTCCAGCCCTTTAGGAAGCTAAGAAACAACTCGCTCTGCACAGTGCTCTTACAGCCTACCGGGAACATCTCTTCCAAAGGCCTGTGAAACACAGTGTCTTTGACTGGCTGGTCTGGCTGAAGTAGGACTTCTGCTCTGGGTGTGGTACTTTGCCCTAGAGCTGAAAGGCACAACGTGCAGGCTTCCTTCCAAAGGGCGAGTTGGGCCCCACAGCATCTTGCTTCCAGCTCTTTGGGAAGCTGATAAACAACTCGCTCTGCACAGTGGTCTTACAGCCTACCGGGAACATCTCTTCCAAAGGCCTGTGAAACGCAGTTTCTTTGCAGGCGTGATCTGGCTGAAGTAGGACTTCTGCTCTGGGTGTGCTACTTTGCCCTAGAGCTGAAAGGCACAACGTGCAGGCTTCTTTCCAAAGGGCGAGTTGGGCCCCACAGCATCTTGCTTCCAGCTCTTTGGGAAGCTGAGAAACAACTCGCTCTGCACAGAGCTCTTACAGCCTAGCGGGAACATCTCTTCCAAAGGCCTGTGAAACGCAGTTTCTTTGCAGGCCTGATCTGGCTGAAGTAGGACTTCTGCTCTGGGTGTGCTCCATTGCCCTAGAGCTGAAAGGCACAACGTGCAGGCTTCTTTCCAAAGGGCGAGTTGGGCCCCACAGCATCTGGCTTCCAGCCCTTTAGGAAGCTAAGAAACAACTCGCTCTGCACAGTGCTCTTACAGCCTACCGGGAACATGTCTTCCAAAGGCCTGTGAAACACAGTGTCTTTGACTGGCTGGTCTGGCTGAAGTAGGACTTCTGCTCTGGGTGTGCTACTTTGCCCTAGAGCTGAAAGGCACAACGTGCAGGCTTCTTTCCAAAGGGCGAGTTGGGCCCCACAGCATCTTGCTTCCAGCTCTTTGGGAAGCTAAGAAACAACTCGCTCTGCACAGTGCTCTTACAGCCTACCGGGAACAGCTCTTCCAAAGGCCTGTGAAACGCAGTTTCTTTGCAGGCCTGATCTGGCTGGAGTAGGACTTCTGCTCTGGGTGTGCTACTTTGCCCTAGAGCTGAAAGGCACAACGTGCAGGCTTCTTTCCAAAGGGCGAGTTGGGCCCCACAGCATCTTGCTTCCAGCTCTTTGGGAAGCTAAGAAACAACTCGCTCTGCACAGTGCTCTTACAGCCTACCGGGAACATCTCTTCCAAAGGCCTGTGAAACGCAGTTTCTTTGCAGGCCTGATCTGGCTGAAGTAGGACTTCTGCTCTGGGTGTGCTACTTTGCCCTAGAGCTGAAAGGCACAACGTGCCGGCTTCTTTCCAAAGGGCGAGTTGGGCCCCACAGCATCTTGCTTCCAGCTCTTTGGGAAGCTAAGAAACAACTCGCTCTGCACAGTGCTCTTACAGCCTAGCGGGAACAGCTCTTCCAAAGGCCTGTTAATCGCAGTTTCTTTGCAGGCCTGATCTGTCTGAAGTAGGACTTCTGCTCTGGGTGTGCTACTTTGCCCTAGAGCTGAAAGGCACAACGTGCAGGCTTCTTTCCAAAGGGCGAGTTGGGCCCCACAGCATCTTGCTTCCAGCTCTTTGGGAAGCTAAGAAACAACTCGCTCTGCACAGTGCTCTTACACCCTACCGGGAACATCTCTTCCAAAGGCCTGTGAAACGCAGTTTCTTTGCAGGCCTGATCTGGCTGAAGTAGGACTTCTGCTCTGGGTGTGCTACTTTGCCCTAGAGCTGAAAGGCACAACGTGCAGGCTTCTTTCCAAAGGGCGAGTTGGGCCCCACAGCATCTTGCTTCCAGCACTTTGGGAACCTAAGAAACAACTCGCTCTGCACAGTGCTCTTACAGCCTAGGGGGAACATCTCTTCCAAAGGCCTGTGAAACGCAGTTTCTTTGCAGGCCTGATCTGGCATAAGTAGGACTTCTGCTCTGGGTGTGCTACTTTGCCCTAGAGCTGAAAGGCACAACGTGCAGGCTTCTTTCCAAAGGGCGAGTTGGGCCCCACAGCATCTTGCTTCCAGCGCTCTGGGAAGCTAAGAAACAACTCGCTCTGCACAGTGCTCTTAGAGCCTACCGGGAACATCTCTTCCAAAGGCCTGTGAAACACAGTTTCTTTGCAGGCCTGGTCTGGCTGAAGTAGGACTTCTGCTCTGGGTGTGCTACTTTGCCCTAGAGCTGAAAGGCACAACGTGCAGGCTTCTTTCCAAAGGGCGAGTTGGGCCCCACAGCATCTTGCTTCCAGCTCTTTGGGAAGCTAAGAAACAACTCGCTCTGCACAGTGCTCTTACAGCCTACCGGGAACATCTCTTCCAAAGGCCTGTGAAACGCAGTTTCTTTGCAGGCCTGATCTGGCTGGAGTAGGACTTCTGCTCTGGGTGTGCTACTTTGCCCTAGAGCTGAAAGGCACAACGTGCAGGCTTCTTTCCAAAGGGCGAGTTGGGCCCCACAGCATCTTGCTTCCAGCTCTTTGGGAAGCTAAGAAACAACTCGCTCTGCACAGTGCTCTTAGAGCCTACCGGGAACATCTCTTCCAAAGGCCTGTGAAACGCAGTTTCTTTGCAGGCCTGATCTGGCTGAAGTAGGACTTCTGCTCTGGGTGTGCTACTTTGCCCTAGAGCTGAAAGGCACAACGTGCAGGCTTCTTTCCAAAGGGCGAGTTGGGCCCCACAGCATCTTGCTTCCAGCTCTTTGGGAAGCTAAGAAACAACTCGCTCTGCACAGTGCTCTTACAGCCTACCGGGAACATCTCTTCCAAAGGCCTGTGAAACGCAGTTTCTTTGCAGGCCTGATCTGGCTGGAGTAGGACTTCTGCTCTGGGTGTGCTACTTTGCCCTAGAGCTGAAAGGCACAACGTGCAGGCTTCTTTCCAAAGGGCGAGTTGGGCCCCACAGCATCTTGCTTCCAGCTATTTGGGAAGCTAAGAAACAACTCGCTCTGCACAGTGCTCTTATAGACTACCGGGAACAGCTCTTCCAAAGGCCTGTGAAACGCAGTTTCTTTGCAGGCCTGGTCTGGCTGAAGTAGGACTTCTGCTCTGGGTGTGCTACTTTGCCCTAGAGCTGAAAGGCACAACGTGCCGGCTTCTTTCCAAAGGGCGAGTTGGGCCCCACAGCATCTTGCTTCCAGCTCTTTGGGAAGCTAAGAAACAACTCGCTCTGCACAGTGCTCTTACAGCCTAGCGGGAACAGCTCTTCCAAAGGCCTGTGTAACGCAGTTTCTTTGCAGGCCTGATCTGGCTAAAGTAGGACTTCTGCTCTGGGTGTGCTACTTTGCCCTAGAGCTGAAAGGCACAACGTGCAGGCTTCTTTCCAAAGGGCGAGTTGGGCCCCACAGCAACTTGCTTCCAGCTCTTTGGGAAGCTAAGAAACAACTCGCTCTGCACAGTGCTCTTACAGCCTACCGGGAACAGCTCTTCCAAAGGCCTGTGAAACGCAGTTTCTTTGCAGGCCTGATCTGGCTGAAGTAGGACTTCTGCTCTGGGTGTGCTACTTTGCCCTAGAGCTGAAAGGCACAACGTGCAGGCTTCTTTCCAAAGGGCGAGTTGGGCCCCACAGCATCTTGCTTCCAGCTCTTTGGGAAGCTAAGAAACAACTCGCTCTGCACAGTGCTCTTACAGCCTACCGGGAACATCTCTTCCAAAGGACTGTGAAACGCAGTTTCTTTGCAGGCCTGATCTGGCTGAAGTAGGACTTCTGCTCTGGGTGTGCTCCATTGCCCTAGAGATGAAAGTCACAACGTGCAGGCTTCTTTCCAAAGGGTGAGTTGGGCCCCACAGCATCATGCTTCCAGCTCTTTGGGAAGCTAAGAAACAACTCGCTCTGCACAGTGCTCTTACAGCCTACCGGGAACATCTCTTCCAAAGGCCTGTGAAACGCAGTTTCTTTGCAGGCCTGATCTGGCTGAAGTAGGACTTCTGCTCTGGGTGTGCTCCCTTGCCCTAGAGCTGAAAGGCACAACGTGCAGGCTTCTTTCCAAAGGGCGAGTTGGGCCCCACAGCATCTTGCTTCCAGCTCTTTGGGAAGCTAAGAAGCAACTCGCTCTGCACAGTGCTCTTACAGCCTACCGGGAACATCTCTTCCAAACGCCTGTGAAACCCAGTTTCTTTGCAGGCATGATCTGGCTGAAGTAGGACTTCTGCTCTGGGTGTGGTACTTTGCCCTAGAGCTGAAAGGCACAACGTGCAGGCTTCTTTCCAGAGGGCGAGTTGGGCCCCACAGCATCTTGCTTCCAGCTCTTTGGGAAGCTAAGAAACAACTCGCTCTGCACAGTGCTCTTACAGCCTACCGGGAACATCTCTTCCAAAGGCCTGTGAAACGCAGTTTCTTTGCAGGCCTGATCTGGCTGAAGTAGGACTTCTGCTCTGGGTGTGCTACTTTGCCCTAGAGCTGTAAGGCACAACGTGCAGGCTTCTTTCCAAAGGGCGAGTTGGGCCCCACAGCATCTTGCTTCCAGCGCTCTGGGAAGCTAAGAAACAACTTGCTCTGCACAGTGCTCTTAGAGCCTACCGGGAACATCTCTTCCAAAGGCCTGTGAAACACAGTTTCTTTGCAGGCCTGGTCTGGCTGAAGTAGGACTTCTGCTCTGGGTGTGCTACTTTGCCCTAGAGCTGAAAGGCACAACGTGCAGGCTTCTTTCCAAAGGGCGAGTTTGGCCCCACAGCATCTTGCTTCCAGCTCTTTGGGAAGCTAAGAAACAACTCGCTCTGCACAGTGCTCTTACAGCCTACCGGGAACATCTCTTCCAAAGGCCTGTGAAACGCAGTTTCTTTGCAGGCCTGATCTGGCTGGAGTAGGACTTCTGCTCTGGGTGTGCTACTTTGCCCTAGAGCTGAAAGGCACAACGTGCAGGCTTCTTTCCAAAGGGCAAGTTGGGCCCCACAGCATCTTGCTTCCAGCTCTTTGGGAAGCTAAGAAACAACTCGCTCTGCACAGTGCTCTTACAGCCTACCGGGAACATCTCTTCCAAAGGCCTGTGAAACGCAGTTTCTTTGCAGGCCTGATCTGGTTGAAGTAGGACTTCTGCTCTGGGTGTGCTACTTTGCCCTAGAGCTGAAAGGCACAACGTGCCGGCTTCTTTCCAAAGGGCGAGTTGGGCCATACAGCATCTTGCTTCCAGCGCTCTGGGAAGCTAAGAAACAACTCGCTCTGCACAGTGCTCTTAGAGCCTACCGGGAACATCTCTTCCAAAGGCCTGTGAAACGCAGTTTCTTTGCAGGCCTGATCTGGCTGAAGTAGGACTTCTGCTCTGGGTGTGCTACTTTGCCCTAGAGCTGAAAGGCACAACGTGCAGGCTTCTTTCCAAAGGGCGAGTTGGGCCCCACAGCATCTTGCTTCCAGCTCTTTGGGAAGCTAAGAAACAACTCGCTCTGCACAGTGCTCTTACAGCCTACCGGGAACATCTCTTCCAAAGGCCTGTGAAACGCAGTTTCTTTGCAGGCCTGATCTGGCTGCAGTAGGACTTCTGCTCTGGGTGTGCTACTTTGCCCTAGAGCTGAAAGGCACAACGTGCAGGCTTCTTTCCAAAGGGCGAGTTGGGCCCCACAGCATCTTGCTTCCAGCACTTTGGGAACCTAAGAAACAACTCGCTCTGCACAGTGCTCTTACAGCCTAGGGGGAACATCTCTTCCAAAGGCCTGTGAAACGCAGTTTCTTTGCAGGCCTGATCTGGCATAAGTAGGACTTCTGCTCTGGGTGTGCTACTTTGCCCTAGAGCTGAAAGGCACAACGTGCAGGCTTCTTTCCAAAGGGCGAGTTGGGCCCCACAGCATCTTGCTTCCAGCGCTCTGGGAAGCTAAGAAACAACTCGCTCTGCACAGTGCTCTTAGAGCCTAGCGGGAACATCTCTTCCAAAGGCCTGTGAAACACAGTTTCTTTGCAGGCCTGGTCTGGCTGAAGTAGGACTTCTGCTCTGGGTGTGCTACTTTGCCCTAGAGCTGAAAGGCACAACGTGCAGGCTTCTTTCCAAAGGGCGAGTTGGGCCCCACAGCATCTTGCTTCCAGCACTTTGGGAAGCTAAGAAACAACTCGCTCTGCACAGTGCTCTTACAGCCTACCGGGAACATCTCTTCCAAAGGCCTGTGAAACGCAGTTTCTTTGCAGGCCTGATCTGGCTGGAGTAGGACTTCTGCTCTGGGTGTGCTACTTTGCCCTAGAGCTGAAAGGCACAACGTGCAGGCTTCTTTCCAAAGGGCGAGTTGGGCCCCACAGCATCTTGCTTCCAGCTCTTTGGGAAGCTAAGAAACAACTCGCTCTGCACAGTGCTCTTACAGCCTACCGGGAACATCTCTTCCAAAGGCCTGTGAAACGCAGTTTCTTTGCAGGCCTGATCTGGCTGAAGCAGGACTTCTGCTCTGGGTGTGCTACTTTGCCCTAGAGCTGTAAGGCACAACGTGCAGGCTTCTTTCCAAAGGGCGAGTTGGGCCCCACAGCATCTTGCTTCCAGCGCTCTGGGAAGCTAAGAAACAACTTGCTCTGCACAGTGCTCTTAGAGCCTACCGGGAACATCTCTTCCAAAGGCCTGTGAAACACAGTTTCTTTGCAGGCCTGGTCTGGCTGAAGTAGGACTTCTGCTCTGGGTGTGCTACTTTGCCCTAGAGCTGAAAGGCACAACGTGCAGGCTTCTTTCCAAAGGGCGAGTTTGGCCCCACAGCATCTTGCTTCCAGCTCTTTGGGAAGCTAAGAAACAACTCGCTCTGCACAGTGCTCTTACAGCCTACCGGGAACATCTCTTCCAAAGGCCTGTGAAACGCAGTTTCTTTGCAGGCCTGATCTGGCTGGAGTAGGACTTCTGCTCTGGGTGTGCTACTTTGCCCTAGAGCTGAAAGGCACAACGTGCAGGCTTCTTTCCAAAGGGCGAGTTGGGCCCCACAGCATCTTGCTTCCAGCTCTTTGGGAAGCTAAGAAACAACTCGCTCTGCACAGTGCTCTTACAGCCTACCGGGAACATCTCTTCCAAAGGCCTGTGAAACGCAGTTTCTTTGCAGGCCTGATCTGGTTGAAGTAGGACTTCTGCTCTGGGTGTGCTACTTTGCCCTAGAGCTGAAAGGCACAATGTGCCGGCTTCTTTCCAAAGGGCGAGTTGGGCCATACAGCATCTTGCTTCCAGCGCTCTGGGAAGGTAAGAAACAACTCGCTCTGCACAGTGCTCTTAGAGCCTACCGGGAACATCTCTTCCAAAGGCCTGTGAAACGCAGTTTCTTTGCAGGCCTGATCTGGCTGAAGTAGGACTTCTGCTCTGGGTGTGCTACTTTGCCCTAGAGCTGAAAGGCACAACGTGCAGGCTTCTTTCCAAAGGGCGAGTTGGGCCCCACAGCATCTTGCTTCCAGCTCTTTGGGAAGCTAAGAAACAACTCGCTCTGCACAGTGCTCTTACAGCCTACCGGGAACATCTCTTCCAAACGCCTGTGAAACCCAGTTTCTTTGCAGGCCTGATCTGGCTGAACTAGGACTTCTGCTCTGGGTGTGCTCCATTGCCCTAGAGCTAAAAGGCACAACGTGCAGGCTTCCTTCCAAAGGGCGAGTTGGGCCCCACAGCATCTTGCTTCCAGCTCTTTGGGAAGCTAAGAAACAACTCGCTCTGCACAGTGGTCTTACAGCCTAGTGGGAACATCTCTTCCAAAGGCCTGTGAAACGCAGTTTCTTTGCAGGCCTGACCTGGCTGAAGAAGGACTTCTGCTCTGGGTGTGCTACTTTGCCCTAGAGCTGAAAGGCACAACGTGCAGGCTTCTTTCCAAAGGGCGAGTTGGGCCCCACAGCATCTTGCTTCCAGCTCTTTGGGAAGCTAAGAAACAACTCGCTCTGCACAGTTCTCTTATAGCCTACCGGGAACATCTCTTGCAAACGCCTGTGAAACGCAGTTTCTTTGCAGGACTCATCTGGCTGAAGTAGGACTTCTGCTCTGGGTGTGCTCCATTGCCCTAGAGCTGAAAGGCACAACGTGCAGGCTTCCTTCCAAAGGGCGAGTTGGGCCCCACAGCATCTTGCTTCCAGCTCTTTGGGAAGCTAAGAAACAACTCGCTCTGCACAGTGCTCTTACAGCCTAGGGGGAACATCTCTTCCAAAGGCCTGTGAAACGCAGTTTCTTTGCAGGCCTGATCTGTCTGAAGTAGGACTTCTGCTCTGGGTGTGCTACTTTGCCCTAGAGCTGAAAGGCACAACGTGCAGGCTTCTTTCCAAAGGGCGAGTTGGGCCCCACAGCAACTTGCTTCCAGCTCTTTGGGAAGCTAAGAAACAACTCGCTCTGCACAGTGCTCTTACAGCCTACCGGGAACATCTCTTCCAAAGGCCTGTGAAACGCAGTTTCTTTGCAGGCCTGATCTGGCTGGAGTAGGACTTCTGCTCTGGGTGTGCTACTTTGCCCTAGAGCTGAAAGGCACAACGTGCAGGCTTCTTTCCAAAGGGCGAGTTGGGCCCCACAGCATCTTGCTTCCAGCACTTTGGGAACCTAAGAAACAACTCGCTCTGCACAGTGCTCTTACAGCCTAGGGGGAACATCTCTTCCAAAGGCCTGTGAAACGCAGTTTCTTTGCAGGCCTGATCTGGCATAAGTAGGACTTCTGCTCTGGGTGTGCTACTTTGCCCTAGAGCTGAAAGGCACAACGTGCAGGCTTCTTTCCAAAGGGCGAGTTGGGCCCCACAGCATCTTGCTTCCAGCGCTCTGGGAAGCTAAGAAACAACTCGCTCTGCACAGTGCTCTTAGAGCCTACCGGGAACATCTCTTCCAAAGGCCTGTGAAACACAGTTTCTTTGCAGGCCTGGTCTGGCTGAAGTAGGACTTCTGCTCTGGGTGTGCTACTTTGCCCTAGAGCTGAAAGGCACAACGTGCAGGCTTCTTTCCAAAGGGCGAGTTGGGCCCCACAGCATCTTGCTTCCAGCTCTTTGGGAAGCTAAGAAACAACTCGCTCTGCACAGTGCTCTTACAGCCTACCGGGAACATCTCTTCCAAAGGCCTGTGAAACGCAGTTTCTATGCAGGCCTGATCTGGCTGAACTAGGACTTCTGCTCTGGGTGTGCTCCATTGCCCTAGAGCTGAAAGGCACAACGTGCAGGCTTCCTTCCAAAGGGCGAGTTGGGCCCCACAGCATCTTGCTTACAGCTCTTTGGGAAGCTAAGAAACAACTCGCTCTGCACAGTGGTCTTACAGCCTAGTGGGAACATCTCTTCCAAAGGCCTGTGAAACGCAGTTTCTTTGCAGGCCTGCTCTGGCTGAAGTAGGACTTCTGCTCTGGGTGTGCTACTTTGCCCTAGAGCTGAAAGGCACAACGTGCAGGCTTCTTTCCTAAGGGCGAGTTGGGCCCCACAGCATCTTGCTTCCAGCTCTTTGGGAAGCTAAGAAACAACTCGCTCTGCACAGTTCTCTTATAGCCTACCGGGAACATCTCTTCCAAAGGCCTGTGAAACGCAGTTTCTTTGCAGGACTCATCTGGCTGAAGTAGGACTTCTGCTCTGGGTGTGCTCCATTGCCCTAGAGCTGAAAGGCACAACGTGCAGGCTTCCTTCCAAAGGGCGAGTTGGGCCCCACAGCATCTTGCTTACAGCTCTTTGGGAAGCTAAGAAACAACTCGCTCTGCACAGTGCTCTTACAGCCTACCGGGAACATCTCTTCCAAAGGCCTGTGTAACGCAGTTTCTTTGCAGGCCTGATCTGGCTAAAGTAGGACTTCTGCTCTGGGTGTGCTACTTTGCCCTAGAGCTGAAAGGCACAACGTGCAGGCTTCTTTCCAAAGGGCGAGTTGGGCCCCACAGCAACTTGCTTCCAGCTCTTTGGGAAGCTAAGAAACAACTCGCTCTGCACAGTGCTCTTACAGCCTACCGGGAACATCTCTTCCAAAGGCCTGTGAAACGCAGTTTCTTTGCAGGCCTGATCTGGCTGAAGTAGGACTTCTGCTCTGGGTGTGCTACTTTGCTCTAGAGCTGAAAGGCACAACGTGCAGGCTTCTTTCCAAAGGGCGAGTTGGGCCCCACAGCATCTTGCTTCCAGCTCTTTGGGAAGCTGATAAACAACTCGCTCTGCACAGTGGTCTTACAGCCTACCGGGAACATCTCTTCCAAAGGCCTGTGAAACGCAGTTTCTTTGCAGGCGTGATCTGGCTGAAGTAGGACTTCTGCTCTGGGTGTGCTACTTTGCCCTAGAGCTGAAAGGCACAACGTGCAGGCTTCTTTCCAAAGGGCGAGTTGGGCCCCACAGCATCTTGCTTCCAGCTCTTTGGGAAGCTGAGAAACAACTCGCTCTGCACAGTGCTCTTACAGCCTACCGGGAACATCTCTTCCAAAGGCCTGTGAAACGCAGTTTCTTTGCAGGCCTGATCTGGCTGAAGTAGGACTTCTGCTCTGGGTGTGCTACTTTGCCCTAGAGCTGAAAGGCATAACGTGCAGGCTTCTTTCCAAAGGGCGAGTTGGGCCCCACAGGATCTTGCTTCCAGCTCTTTGGGAAGCAAAGAAACAACTCGCTCTGCACAGTGCTCTTACGGCCTACCGGGAACATCTCTTCCAAAGGCCTGTGAAACGCAGTTTCTTTGCAGGCCTGATCTGGCTGAAGTAGGACTTCTGCTCTGGGTGTGCTACTTTGCCCTAGAGCTGAAAGGCACAACGTGCAGGCTTCTTTCCAAAGGGCGAGTTGGGCCCCACAGCATCTTGCTTCCAGCTCTTTGGGAAGCTAAGAAACAACTCGCTCTGCACAGTGCTCTTATAGACTACCGGGAACAGCTCTTCCAAAGGCCTGTGAAACGCAGTTTCTTTGCAGGCCTGATCTGGCTGAAGTAGGACTTCTGCTCTGGGTGTGCTACTTTGCCCTAGAGCTGAAAGGCACAACGTGCCGGCTTCTTTCCAAAGGGCGAGTTGGGCCCCACAGCATCTTGCTTCCAGCTCTTTGGGAAGCTAAGAAACAACTCGCTCTGCACAGTGCTCTTACAGCCTAGCGGGAACAGCTCTTCCAAAGGCCTGTGTAACGCAGTTTCTTTGCAGGCCTGATCTGGCTAAAGTAGGACTTCTGCTCTGGGTGTGCTACTTTGCCCTAGAGCTGAAAGGCACAACGTGCAGGCTTCTTTCCAAAGGGCGAGTTGGGCCCCACAGCAACTTGCTTCCAGCTCTTTGGGAAGCTAAGAAACAACTCGCTCTGCACAGTGCTCTTACAGCCTACCGGGAACAGCTCTTCCAAAGGCCTGTGAAACGCAGTTTCTTTGCAGGCCTGATCTGGCTGAAGTAGGACTTCTGCTCTGGGTGTGCTACTTTGCCCTAGAGCTGAAAGGCACAACGTGCAGGCTTCTTTCCAAAGGGCGAGTTGGGCCCCACAGCATCTTGCTTCCAGCTCTTTGGGAAGCTAAGAAACAACTCGCTCTGCACAGTGCTCTTACAGCCTACCGGGAACATCTCTTCCAAAGGACTGTGAAACGCAGTTTCTTTGCAGGCCTGATCTGGCTGAAGTAGGACTTCTGCTCTGGGTGTGCTCCATTGCCCTAGAGATGAAAGTCACAACGTGCAGGCTTCTTTCCAAAGGGTGAGTTGGGCCCCACAGCATCATGCTTCCAGCTCTTTGGGAAGCTAAGAAACAACTCGCTCTGCACAGTGCTCTTACAGCCTAGGGGGAACATCTCTTCCAAAGGCCTGTGAAACGCAGTTTCTTTGCAGGCGTGATCTGACTAAAGTAGGACTTCTGCTCTGGGTGTGCTACTTTGCCCTAGAGCTGAAAGGCACAACGTGCAGGCTTCTTTCCAAAGTGCGAGTTGGGCCCCACAGCATCTTGCTTCCAGCTCTTTGGGAAGCTAAGAAACAACTCGCTCTGCACAGTGCTCTTACAGCCTACCGGGAACATCTCTTCCAAAGGCCTGTGAAACACAGTTTCTTTGCAGGCCTGGTCTGGCTGAAGTAGGACTTCTGCTCTGGGTGTGGTACTTTGCCCTAGAGCTGAAAGGCACAACGTGCAGGCTTCTTTCCAAAGGGCGAGTTGGGCCCCACAGCATCTTGCTTCCAGCTCTTTGGGAAGCTAAGAAACAACTCGCTCTGCACAGTGCTCTTACAGCCTACCGGGAACATCTCTTCCAAAGGCCTGTGAAACGCAGTTTCTTTGCAGGCCTGATCTGGCTGGAGTAGGACTTCTGCTCTGGGTGTGCTACTTTGCCCTAGAGCTGAAAGGCACAACGTGCAGGCTTCTTTCCAAAGGGCGAGTTGGGCCCCACAGCATCTTGCTTCCAGCTCTTTGGGAAGCTAAGAAACAACTCGCTCTGCACAGTGCTCTTACAGCCTACCGGGAACATCTCTTCCAAAGGCCTGTGAAACGCAGTTTCTTTGCAGGCCTGATCTGGCTGAAGTAGGACTTCTGCTCTGGGTGTGCTACTTTGCCCTAGAGCTGAAAGGCACAACGTGCCGGCTTCTTTCCAAAGGGCGAGTTGGGCCCCACAGCATCTTGCTTCCAGCTCTTTGGGAAGCTAAGAAACAACTCGCTCTGCACAGTGCTCTTACAGCCTAGCGGGAACAGCTCTTCCAAAGGCCTGTGAAACGCAGTTTCTTTGCAGGCCTGATCTGGCTGAAGTAGGACTTCTGCTCTGTGTGTGCTCCATTGCCCTAGAGCTGAAAGGCACAACGTGCAGGCTTCTTTCCAAAGGGCGAGTTGGGCCCCACAGCATCTGGCTTCCAGCCCTTTAGGAAGCTAAGAAACAACTCGCTCTGCACAGTGCTCTTACAGCCTACCGGGAACATCTCTTCCAAAGGCCTGTGAAACACAGTGTCTTTGACTGGCTGGTCTGGCTGAAGTAGGACTTCTGCTCTGGGTGTGGTACTTTGCCCTAGAGCTGAAAGGCACAACGTGCAGGCTTCCTTCCAAAGGGCGAGTTGGGCCCCACAGCATCTTGCTTCCAGCTCTTTGGGAAGCTGATAAACAACTCGCTCTGCACAGTGGTCTTACAGCCTACCGGGAACATCTCTTCCAAAGGCCTGTGAAACGCAGTTTCTTTGCAGGCGTGATCTGGCTGAAGTAGGACTTCTGCTCTGGGTGTGCTACTTTGCCCTAGAGCTGAAAGGCACAACGTGCAGGCTTCTTTCCAAAGGGCGAGTTGGGCCCCACAGCATCTTGCTTCCAGCTCTTTGGGAAGCTGAGAAACAACTCGCTCTGCACAGAGCTCTTACAGCCTAGCGGGAACATCTCTTCCAAAGGCCTGTGAAACGCAGTTTCTTTGCAGGCCTGATCTGGCTGAAGTAGGACTTCTGCTCTGGGTGTGCTCCATTGCCCTAGAGCTGAAAGGCACAACGTGCAGGCTTCTTTCCAAAGGGCGAGTTGGGCCCCACAGCATCTGGCTTCCAGCCCTTTAGGAAGCTAAGAAACAACTCGCTCTGCACAGTGCTCTTACAGCCTACCGGGAACATGTCTTCCAAAGGCCTGTGAAACACAGTGTCTTTGACTGGCTGGTCTGGCTGAAGTAGGACTTCTGCTCTGGGTGTGCTACTTTGCCCTAGAGCTGAAAGGCACAACGTGCAGGCTTCTTTCCAAAGGGCGAGTTGGGCCCCACAGCATCTTGCTTCCAGCTCTTTGGGAAGCTAAGAAACAACTCGCTCTGCACAGTGCTCTTACAGCCTACCGGGAACAGCTCTTCCAAAGGCCTGTGAAACGCAGTTTCTTTGCAGGCCTGATCTGGCTGGAGTAGGACTTCTGCTCTGGGTGTGCTACTTTGCCCTAGAGCTGAAAGGCACAACGTGCAGGCTTCTTTCCAAAGGGCGAGTTGGGCCCCACAGCATCTTGCTTCCAGCTCTTTGGGAAGCTAAGAAACAACTCGCTCTGCACAGTGCTCTTACAGCCTACCGGGAACATCTCTTCCAAAGGCCTGTGAAACGCAGTTTCTTTGCAGGCCTGATCTGGCTGAAGTAGGACTTCTGCTCTGGGTGTGCTACTTTGCCCTAGAGCTGAAAGGCACAACGTGCCGGCTTCTTTCCAAAGGGCGAGTTGGGCCCCACAGCATCTTGCTTCCAGCTCTTTGGGAAGCTAAGAAACAACTCGCTCTGCACAGTGCTCTTACAGCCTAGCGGGAACAGCTCTTCCAAAGGCCTGTTAATCGCAGTTTCTTTGCAGGCCTGATCTGTCTGAAGTAGGACTTCTGCTCTGGGTGTGCTACTTTGCCCTAGAGCTGAAAGGCACAACGTGCAGGCTTCTTTCCAAAGGGCGAGTTGGGCCCCACAGCATCTTGCTTCCAGCTCTTTGGGAAGCTAAGAAACAACTCGCTCTGCACAGTGCTCTTACACCCTACCGGGAACATCTCTTCCAAAGGCCTGTGAAACGCAGTTTCTTTGCAGGCCTGATCTGGCTGAAGTAGGACTTCTGCTCTGGGTGTGCTACTTTGCCCTAGAGCTGAAAGGCACAACGTGCAGGCTTCTTTCCAAAGGGCGAGTTGGGCCCCACAGCATCTTGCTTCCAGCACTTTGGGAACCTAAGAAACAACTCGCTCTGCACAGTGCTCTTACAGCCTAGGGGGAACATCTCTTCCAAAGGCCTGTGAAACGCAGTTTCTTTGCAGGCCTGATCTGGCATAAGTAGGACTTCTGCTCTGGGTGTGCTACTTTGCCCTAGAGCTGAAAGGCACAACGTGCAGGCTTCTTTCCAAAGGGCGAGTTGGGCCCCACAGCATCTTGCTTCCAGCGCTCTGGGAAGCTAAGAAACAACTCGCTCTGCACAGTGCTCTTAGAGCCTACCGGGAACATCTCTTCCAAAGGCCTGTGAAACACAGTTTCTTTGCAGGCCTGGTCTGGCTGAAGTAGGACTTCTGCTCTGGGTGTGCTACTTTGCCCTAGAGCTGAAAGGCACAACGTGCAGGCTTCTTTCCAAAGGGCGAGTTGGGCCCCACAGCATCTTGCTTCCAGCTCTTTGGGAAGCTAAGAAACAACTCGCTCTGCACAGTGCTCTTACAGCCTACCGGGAACATCTCTTCCAAAGGCCTGTGAAACGCAGTTTCTTTGCAGGCCTGATCTGGCTGGAGTAGGACTTCTGCTCTGGGTGTGCTACTTTGCCCTAGAGCTGAAAGGCACAACGTGCAGGCTTCTTTCCAAAGGGCGAGTTGGGCCCCACAGCATCTTGCTTCCAGCTCTTTGGGAAGCTAAGAAACAACTCGCTCTGCACAGTGCTCTTAGAGCCTACCGGGAACATCTCTTCCAAAGGCCTGTGAAACGCAGTTTCTTTGCAGGCCTGATCTGGCTGAAGTAGGACTTCTGCTCTGGGTGTGCTACTTTGCCCTAGAGCTGAAAGGCACAACGTGCAGGCTTCTTTCCAAAGGGCGAGTTGGGCCCCACAGCATCTTGCTTCCAGCGCTCTGGGAAGCTAAGAAACAACTCGCTCTGCACAGTGCTCTTAGAGCCTACCGGGAACATCTCTTCCAAAGGCCTGTGAAACACAGTTTCTTTGCAGGCCTGGTCTGGCTGAAGTAGGACTTCTGCTCTGGGTGTGCTACTTTGCCCTAGAGCTGAAAGGCACAACGTTCAGGCTTCTTTCCAAAGGGCGAGTTGGGCCCCACAGCATCTTGCTTCCAGCTCTTTGGGAAGCTAAGAAACAACTCGCTCTGCACAGTGCTCTTACAGCCTACCGGGAACATCTCTTCCAAAGGCCTGTGAAACGCAGTTTCTTTGCAGGCCTGATCTGGCTGGAGTAGGACTTCTGCTCTGGGTGTGCTACTTTGCCCTAGAGCTGAAAGGCACAACGTGCAGGCTTCTTTCCAAAGGGCGAGTTGGGCCCCACAGCATCTTGCTTCCAGCTATTTGGGAAGCTAAGAAACAACTCGCTCTGCACAGTGCTCTTATAGACTACCGGGAACAGCTCTTCCAAAGGCCTGTGAAACGCAGTTTCTTTGCAGGCCTGGTCTGGCTGAAGTAGGACTTCTGCTCTGGGTGTGCTACTTTGCCCTAGAGCTGAAAGGCACAACGTGCCGGCTTCTTTCCAAAGGGCGAGTTGGGCCCCACAGCATCTTGCTTCCAGCTCTTTGGGAAGCTAAGAAACAACTCGCTCTGCACAGTGCTCTTACAGCCTAGCGGGAACAGCTCTTCCAAAGGCCTGTGTAACGCAGTTTCTTTGCAGGCCTGATCTGGCTAAAGTAGGACTTCTGCTCTGGGTGTGCTACTTTGCCCTAGAGCTGAAAGGCACAACGTGCAGGCTTCTTTCCAAAGGGCGAGTTGGGCCCCACAGCAACTTGCTTCCAGCTCTTTGGGAAGCTAAGAAACAACTCGCTCTGCACAGTGCTCTTACAGCCTACCGGGAACAGCTCTTCCAAAGGCCTGTGAAACGCAGTTTCTTTGCAGGCCTGATCTGGCTGAAGTAGGACTTCTGCTCTGGGTGTGCTACTTTGCCCTAGAGCTGAAAGGCACAACGTGCAGGCTTCTTTCCAAAGGGCGAGTTGGGCCCCACAGCATCTTGCTTCCAGCTCTTTGGGAAGCTAAGAAACAACTCGCTCTGCACAGTGCTCTTACAGCCTACCGGGAACATCTCTTCCAAAGGACTGTGAAACGCAGTTTCTTTGCAGGCCTGATCTGGCTGAAGTAGGACTTCTGCTCTGGGTGTGCTCCATTGCCCTAGAGATGAAAGTCACAACGTGCAGGCTTCTTTCCAAAGGGTGAGTTGGGCCCCACAGCATCATGCTTCCAGCTCTTTGGGAAGCTAAGAAACAACTCGCTCTGCACAGTGCTCTTACAGCCTACCGGGAACATCTCTTCCAAAGGCCTGTGAAACGCAGTTTCTTTGCAGGCCTGATCTGGCTGAAGTAGGACTTCTGCTCTGGGTGTGCTCCCTTGCCCTAGAGCTGAAAGGCACAACGTGCAGGCTTCTTTCCAAAGGGCGAGTTGGGCCCCACAGCATCTTGCTTCCAGCTCTTTGGGAAGCTAAGAAGCAACTCGCTCTGCACAGTGCTCTTACAGCCTACCGGGAACATCTCTTCCAAACGCCTGTGAAACCCAGTTTCTTTGCAGGCATGATCTGGCTGAAGTAGGACTTCTGCTCTGGGTGTGGTACTTTGCCCTAGAGCTGAAAGGCACAACGTGCAGGCTTCTTTCCAGAGGGCGAGTTGGGCCCCACAGCATCTTGCTTCCAGCTCTTTGGGAAGCTAAGAAACAACTCGCTCTGCACAGTGCTCTTACAGCCTACCGGGAACATCTCTTCCAAAGGCCTGTGAAACGCAGTTTCTTTGCAGGCCTTATCTGGCTGAAGTAGGACTTCTGCTCTGGGTGTGCTACTTTGCCATAGAGCTGAAAGGCACAACGTGCAGGCTTCTTTCCAAAGGGCGAGTTGGGCCCCACAGCATCTTGCTTCCAGCTCTTTGGGAAGCTAAGAAACAACTCGCTCTGCACAGTGCTCTTACAGCCTACCGGGAACATCTCTTCCAAAGGCCTGTGAAACGCAGTTTCTTTGCAGGCCTGATCTGGCTGAAGTAGGACTTCTGCTCTGGGTGTGCTACTTTGCCCTAGAGCTGAAAGGCACAACGTGCAGGCTTCTTTCCAAAGGGCGAGTTGGGCCCCACAGCATCTTGCTTCCAGCTCTTTGGGAAGCTGAGAAACAACTCGCTCTGCACAGTGCTCTTACAGCCTACCGGGAACATCTCTTCCAAAGGCCTGTGAAACGCAGTTTCTTTGCAGGCCTGATCTGGCTGAAGTAGGACTTCTGCTCTGGGTGTGCTACTTTGCCCTAGAGCTGAAAGGCACAACGTGCAGGCTTCTTTCCAAAGGGCGAGTTGGGCCCCACAGCATCTTGCTTCCAGCTCTTTGGGAAGCTAAGAAACAACTCGCTCTGCACAGTGGTCTTACAGCCTAGTGGGAACATCTCTTCCAAAGGCCTGTGAAACGCAGTTTCTTTGCAGGCCTGACCTGGCTGAAGTAGGACTTCTGCTCTGGGTGTGCTACTTTGCCCTAGAGCTGAAAGGCACAACGTGCAGGCTTCTTTCCAAAGGGCGAGTTGGGCCCCACAGCATCTTGCTTCCAGCTCTTTGGGAAGCTGAGAAACATCTCGCTCTGCACAGTGCTCTTACAGCCTACCGGGAACATCTCTTCCAAAGGCCTGTGAAACGCAGTTTCTTTGCAGGCCTGATCTGGCTGAAGTAGGACTTCTGCTCTGGGTGTGCTCCATTGCCCTAGAGCTGAAAGGCACAACGTGCAGGCTTCTTTCCAAAGGGCGAGTTGGGCCCCACAGCATCTGGCTTCCAGCTCTTTGGGAAGCTAAGAAACAACTCGCTCTGCACAGTGCTCTTACAGCCTACCGGGAACATCTCTTCCAAACGCCTGTGAAACCCAGTTTCTTTGCAGGCATGATCTGGCTGAAGTAGGACTTCTGCTCTGGGTGTGGTACTTTGCCCTAGAGCTGAAAGGCACAACGTGCAGGCTTCTTTCCAGAGGGCGAGTTGGGCCCCACAGCATCTTGCTTCCAGCTCTTTGGGAAGCTAAGAAACAACTCGCTCTGCACAGTGCTCTTACAGCCTACCGGGAACATCTCTTCCAAAGGCCTGTGAAACGCAGTTTCTTTGCAGGCCTTATCTGGCTGAAGTAGGACTTCTGCTCTGGGTGTGCTACTTTGCCATAGAGCTGAAAGGCACAACGTGCAGGCTTCTTTCCAAAGGGCGAGTTGGGCCCCACAGCATCTTGCTTCCAGCTCTTTGGGAAGCTAAGAAACAACTCGCTCTGCACAGTGCTCTTACAGCCTACCGGGAACATCTCTTCCAAAGGCCTGTGAAACGCAGTTTCTTTGCAGGCCTGATCTGGCTGAAGTAGGACTTCTGCTCTGGGTGTGCTACTTTGCCCTAGAGCTGAAAGGCACAACGTGCAGGCTTCTTTCCAAAGGGCGAGTTGGGCCCCACAGCATCTTGCTTCCAGCTCTTTGGGAAGCTGAGAAACAACTCGCTCTGCACAGTGCTCTTACAGCCTACCGGGAACATCTCTTCCAAAGGCCTGTGAAACGCAGTTTCTTTGCAGGCCTGATCTGGCTGAAGTAGGACTTCTGCTCTGGGTGTGCTACTTTGCCCTAGAGCTGAAAGGCACAACGTGCAGGCTTCTTTCCAAAGGGCGAGTTGGGCCCCACAGCATCTTGCTTCCAGCTCTTTGGGAAGCTAAGAAACAACTCGCTCTGCACAGTGGTCTTACAGCCTAGTGGGAACATCTCTTCCAAAGGCCTGTGAAACGCAGTTTCTTTGCAGGCCTGACCTGGCTGAAGTAGGACTTCTGCTCTGGGTGTGCTACTTTGCCCTAGAGCTGAAAGGCACAACGTGCAGGCTTCTTTCCAAAGGGCGAGTTGGGCCCCACAGCATCTTGCTTCCAGCTCTTTGGGAAGCTGAGAAACATCTCGCTCTGCACAGTGCTCTTACAGCCTACCGGGAACATCTCTTCCAAAGGCCTGTGAAACGCAGTTTCTTTGCAGGCCTGATCTGGCTGAAGTAGGACTTCTGCTCTGGGTGTGCTCCATTGCCCTAGAGCTGAAAGGCACAACGTGCAGGCTTCTTTCCAAAGGGCGAGTTGGGCCCCACAGCATCTGGCTTCCAGCCCTTTAGGAAGCTAAGAAACAACTCGCTCTGCACAGTGCTCTTACAGCCTACCGGGAACATCTCTTCCAAAGGCCTGTGTAACGCAGTTTCTTTGCAGGCCTGATCTGGCTAAAGTAGGACTTCTGCTCTGGGTGTGCTACTTTGCCCTAGAGCTGAAAGGCACAACGTGCAGGCTTCTTTCCAAAGGGCGAGTTGGGCCCCACAGCAACTTGCTTCCAGCTCTTTGGGAAGCTAAGAAACAACTCGCTCTGCACAGTTCTCTTATAGCCTACCGGGAACATCTCTTCCAAAGGCCTGTGAAACGCAGTTTCTTTGCAGGACTCATCTGGCTGAAGTAGGACTTCTGCTCTGGGTGTGCTCCATTGCCCTAGAGCTGAAAGGCACAACGTGCAGGCTTCCTTCCAAAGGGCGAGTTGGGCCCCACAGCATCTTGCTTACAGCTCTTTGGGAAGCTAAGAAACAACTCGCTCTGCACAGTGCTCTTACAGCCTACCGGGAACATCTCTTCCAAAGGCCTGTGTAACGCAGTTTCTTTGCAGGCCTGATCTGGCTAAAGTAGGACTTCTGCTCTGGGTGTGCTACTTTGCCCTAGAGCTGAAAGGCACAACGTGCAGGCTTCTTTCCAAAGGGCGAGTTGGGCCCCACAGCAACTTGCTTCCAGCTCTTTGGGAAGCTAAGAAACAAGTCGCTCTGCACAGTGCTCTTACAGCCTACCGGGAACAGCTCTTCCAAAGGCCTGTGAAACGCAGTTTCTTTGCAGGCCTGATCTGGCTGAAGTAGGACTTCTGCTCTGGGTGTGCTACTTTGCCCTAGAGCTGAAAGGCACAACGTGCAGGCTTCTTTCCAAAGGGCGAGTTGGGCCCCACAGCATCTTGCTTCCAGCTCTTTGGGAAGCTAAGAAACAACTCGCTCTGCACAGTGCTCTTACAGCCTACCGGGAACATCTCTTCCAAAGGCCTGTGAAACGCAGTTTCTTTGCAGGCCTGATCTGGCTGAAGTAGGACTTCTGCTCTGGGTGTGCTACTTTGCCCTAGAGCTGAAAGGCACAACGTGCAGGCTTCTTTCCAAAGGGCGAGTTGGGCCCCACAGCATCTTGCTTCCAGCTCTTTGGGAAGCTAAGAAACAACTCGCTCTGCACAGTGGTCTTACAGCCTAGTGGGAACATCTCTTCCAAAGGCCTGTGAAACGCAGTTTCTTTGCAGGCCTGACCTGGCTGAAGTAGGACTTCTGCTCTGGGTGTGCTACTTTGCCCTAGAGCTGAAAGGCACAACGTGCAGGCTTCTTTCCAAAGGGCGAGTTGGGCCCCACAGCATCTTGCTTCCAGCTCTTTGGGAAGCTGAGAAACAACTCGCTCTGCACAGTGCTCTTACAGCCTACCGGGAACATCTCTTCCAAAGGCCTGTGAAACGCAGTTTCTTTGCAGGCCTGATCTGGCTGAAGTAGGACTTCTGCTCTGGGTGTGCTCCATTGCCCTAGAGCTGAAAGGCACAACGTGCAGGCTTCTTTCCAAAGGGCGAGTTGGGCCCCACAGCATCTGGCTTCCAGCCCTTTAGGAAGCTAAGAAACAACTCGCTCTGCACAGTGCTCTTACAGCCTACCGGGAACATCTCTTCCAAAGGCCTGTGTAACGCAGTTTCTTTGCAGGCCTGATCTGGCTAAAGTAGGACTTCTGCTCTGGGTGTGCTACTTTGCCCTAGAGCTGAAAGGCACAACGTGCAGGCTTCTTTCCAAAGGGCGAGTTGGGCCCCACAGCAACTTGCTTCCAGCTCTTTGGGAAGCTAAGAAACAACTCGCTCTGCACAGTTCTCTTATAGCCTACCGGGAACATCTCTTCCAAAGGCCTGTGAAACGCAGTTTCTTTGCAGGACTCATCTGGCTGAAGTAGGACTTCTGCTCTGGGTGTGCTCCATTGCCCTAGAGCTGAAAGGCACAACGTGCAGGCTTCCTTCCAAAGGGCGAGTTGGGCCCCACAGCATCTTGCTTACAGCTCTTTGGGAAGCTAAGAAACAACTCGCTCTGCACAGTGCTCTTACAGCCTACCGGGAACATCTCTTCCAAAGGCCTGTGTAACGCAGTTTCTTTGCAGGCCTGATCTGGCTAAAGTAGGACTTCTGCTCTGGGTGTGCTACTTTGCCCTAGAGCTGAAAGGCACAACGTGCAGGCTTCTTTCCAAAGGGCGAGTTGGGCCCCACAGCAACTTGCTTCCAGCTCTTTGGGAAGCTAAGAAACAACTCGCTCTGCACAGTGCTCTTACAGCCTACCGGGAACAGCTCTTCCAAAGGCCTGTGAAACGCAGTTTCTTTGCAGGCCTGATCTGGCTGAAGTAGGACTTCTGCTCTGGGTGTGCTACTTTGCCCTAGAGCTGAAAGGCACAACGTGCAGGCTTCTTTCCAAAGGGCGAGTTGGGCCCCACAGCATCTTGCTTCCAGCTCTTTGGGAAGCTAAGAAACAACTCGCTCTGCACAGTGCTCTTACAGCCTACCGGGAACATCTCTTCCAAAGGACTGTGAAACGCAGTTTCTTTGCAGGCCTGATCTGGCTGAAGTAGGACTTCTGCTCTGGGTGTGCTCCATTGCCCTAGAGATGAAAGTCACAACGTGCAGGCTTCTTTCCAAAGGGTGAGTTGGGCCCCACAGCATCATGCTTCCAGCTCTTTGGGAAGCTAAGAAACAACTCGCTCTGCACAGTGCTCTTATAGCCTACCGGGAACATCTCTTGCAAACGCCTGTGAAACGCAGTTTCTTTGCAGGACTCATCTGGCTGAAGTAGGACTTCTGCTCTGGGTGTGCTCCATTGCCCTAGAGCTGAAAGGCACAACGTGCAGGCTTCCTTCCAAAGGGCGAGTTGGGCCCCACAGCATCTTGCTTCCAGCTCTTTGGGAAGCTAAGAAACAACTCGCTCTGCACAGTGCTCTTACAGCCTAGGGGGAACATCTCTTCCAAAGGCCTGTGAAACGCAGTTTCTTTGCAGGCCTGATCTGTCTGAAGTAGGACTTCTGCTCTGGGTGTGCTACTTTGCCCTAGAGCTGAAAGGCACAACGTGCAGGCTTCTTTCCAAAGGGCGAGTTGGGCCCCACAGCAACTTGCTTCCAGCTCTTTGGGAAGCTAAGAAACAACTCGCTCTGCACAGTGCTCTTACAGCCTACCGGGAACATCTCTTCCAAAGGCCTGTGAAACGCAGTTTCTTTGCAGGCCTGATCTGGCTGGAGTAGGACTTCTGCTCTGGGTGTGCTACTTTGCCCTAGAGCTGAAAGGCACAACGTGCAGGCTTCTTTCCAAAGGGCGAGTTGGGCCCCACAGCATCTTGCTTCCAGCACTTTGGGAACCTAAGAAACAACTCGCTCTGCACAGTGCTCTTACAGCCTAGGGGGAACATCTCTTCCAAAGGCCTGTGAAACGCAGTTTCTTTGCAGGCCTGATCTGGCATAAGTAGGACTTCTGCTCTGGGTGTGCTACTTTGCCCTAGAGCTGAAAGGCACAACGTGCAGGCTTCTTTCCAAAGGGCGAGTTGGGCCGCACAGCATCTTGCTTCGAGCGCTCTGGGAAGCTAAGAAACAACTCGCTCTGCACAGTGCTCTTAGAGCCTAGCGGGAACATCTCTTCCAAAGGCCTGTGAAACACAGTTTCTTTGCAGGCCTGGTCTGGCTGAAGTAGGACTTCTGCTCTGGGTGTGCTACTTTGCCCTAGAGCTGAAAGGCACAACGTGCAGGCTTCTTTCCAAAGGGCGAGTTGGGCCCCACAGCATCTTGCTTCCAGCACTTTGGGAAGCTAAGAAACAACTCGCTCTGCACAGTGCTCTTACAGCCTACCGGGAACATCTCTTCCAAAGGCCTGTGAAACGCAGTTTCTTTGCAGGCCTGATCAGGCTGGAGTAGGACTTCTGCTCTGGGTGTGCTACTTTGCCCTAGAGCTGAAAGGCACAACGTGCAGGCTTCTTTCCAAAGGGCGAGTTGGGCCCCACAGCATCTTGCTTCCAGCTCTTTGGGAAGCTAAGAAACAACTCGCTCTGCACAGTGCTCTTACAGCCTACCGGGAACATCTCTTCCAAAGGCCTGTGAAACGCAGTTTCTTTGCAGGCCTGATCTGGCTGAAGTAGGACTTCTGCTCTGGGTGTGCTACTTTGCCCTAGAGCTGTAAGGCACAACGTGCAGGCTTCTTTCCAAAGGGCGAGTTGGGCCCCACAGCATCTTGCTTCCAGCGCTCTGGGAAGCTAAGAAACAACTTGCTCTGCACAGTGCTCTTAGAGCCTACCGGGAACATCTCTTCCAAAGGCCTGTGAAACACAGTTTCTTTGCAGGCCTGGTCTGGCTGAAGTAGGACTTCTGCTCTGGGTGTGCTACTTTGCCCTAGAGCTGAAAGGCACAACGTGCAGGCTTCTTTCCAAAGGGCGAGTTGGGCCCCACAGCATCTTGCTTCCAGCTCTTTGGGAAGCTAAGAAACAACTCGCTCTGCACAGTGCTCTTACAGCCTACCGGGAACATCTCTTCCAAAGGCCTGTGAAACGCAGTTTCTTTGCAGGCCTGATCTGGCTGCAGTAGGACTTCTGCTCTGGGTGTGCTACTTTGCCCTAGAGCTGAAAGGCACAACGTGCAGGCTTCTTTCCAAAGGGCGAGTTGGGCCCCACAGCATCTTGCTTCCAGCACTTTGGGAACCTAAGAAACAACTCGCTCTGCACAGTGCTCTTACAGCCTAGGGGGAACATCTCTTCCAAAGGCCTGTGAAACGCAGTTTCTTTGCAGGCCTGATCTGGCATAAGTAGGACTTCTGCTCTGGGTGTGCTACTTTGCCCTAGAGCTGAAAGGCACAACGTGCAGGCTTCTTTCCAAAGGGCGAGTTGGGCCCCACAGCATCTTGCTTCCAGCGCTCTGGGAAGCTAAGAAACAACTCGCTCTGCACAGTGCTCTTAGAGCCTAGCGGGAACATCTCTTCCAAAGGCCTGTGAAACACAGTTTCTTTGCAGGCCTGGTCTGGCTGAAGTAGGACTTCTGCTCTGGGTGTGCTACTTTGCCCTAGAGCTGAAAGGCACAACGTGCAGGCTTCTTTCCAAAGGGCGAGTTGGGCCCCACAGCATCTTGCTTCCAGCACTTTGGGAAGCTAAGAAACAACTCGCTCTGCACAGTGCTCTTACAGCCTACCGGGAACATCTCTTCCAAAGGCCTGTGAAACGCAGTTTCTTTGCAGGCCTGATCTGGCTGGAGTAGGACTTCTGCTCTGGGTGTGCTACTTTGCCCTAGAGCTGAAAGGCACAACGTGCAGGCTTCTTTCCAAAGGGCGAGTTGGGCCCCACAGCATCTTGCTTCCAGCTCTTTGGGAAGCTAAGAAACAACTCGCTCTGCACAGTGCTCTTACAGCCTACCGGGAACATCTCTTCCAAAGGCCTGTGAAACGCAGTTTCTTTGCAGGCCTGATCTGGCTGAAGTAGGACTTCTGCTCTGGGTGTGCTACTTTGCCCTAGAGCTGTAAGGCACAACGTGCAGGCTTCTTTCCAAAGGGCGAGTTGGGCCCCACAGCATCTTGCTTCCAGCGCTCTGGGAAGCTAAGAAACAACTTGCTCTGCACAGTGCTCTTAGAGCCTACCGGGAACATCTCTTCCAAAGGCCTGTGAAACACAGTTTCTTTGCAGGCCTGGTCTGGCTGAAGTAGGACTTCTGCTCTGGGTGTGCTACTTTGCCCTAGAGCTGAAAGGCACAACGTGCAGGCTTCTTTCCAAAGGGCGAGTTGGGCCCCACAGCATCTTGCTTCCAGCTCTTTGGGAAGCTAAGAAACAACTCGCTCTGCACAGTGCTCTTACAGCCTACCGGGAACATCTCTTCCAAAGGCCTGTGAAACGCAGTTTCTTTGCAGGCCTGATCTGGCTGCAGTAGGACTTCTGCTCTGGGTGTGCTACTTTGCCCTAGAGCTGAAAGGCACAACGTGCAGGCTTCTTTCCAAAGGGCGAGTTGGGCCCCACAGCATCTTGCTTCCAGCACTTTGGGAACCTAAGAAACAACTCGCTCTGCACAGTGCTCTTACAGCCTAGGGGGAACATCTCTTCCAAAGGCCTGTGAAACGCAGTTTCTTTGCAGGCCTGATCTGGCATAAGTAGGACTTCTGCTCTGGGTGTGCTACTTTGCCCTAGAGCTGAAAGGCACAACGTGCAGGCTTCTTTCCAAAGGGCGAGTTGGGCCCCACAGCATCTTGCTTCCAGCGCTCTGGGAAGCTAAGAAACAACTCGCTCTGCACAGTGCTCTTAGAGCCTAGCGGGAACATCTCTTCCAAAGGCCTGTGAAACACAGTTTCTTTGCAGGCCTGGTCTGGCTGAAGTAGGACTTCTGCTCTGGGTGTGCTACTTTGCCCTAGAGCTGAAAGGCACAACGTGCAGGCTTCTTTCCAAAGGGCGAGTTGGGCCCCACAGCATCTTGCTTCCAGCACTTTGGGAAGCTAAGAAACAACTCGCTCTGCACAGTGCTCTTACAGCCTACCGGGAACATCTCTTCCAAAGGCCTGTGAAACGCAGTTTCTTTGCAGGCCTGATCTGGCTGGAGTAGGACTTCTGCTCTGGGTGTGCTACTTTGCCCTAGAGCTGAAAGGCACAACGTGCAGGCTTCTTTCCAAAGGGCGAGTTGGGCCCCACAGCATCTTGCTTCCAGCTCTTTGGGAAGCTAAGAAACAACTCGCTCTGCACAGTGCTCTTACAGCCTACCGGGAACATCTCTTCCAAAGGCCTGTGAAACGCAGTTTCTTTGCAGGCCTGATCTGGCTGAAGTAGGACTTCTGCTCTGGGTGTGCTACTTTGCCCTAGAGCTGTAAGGCACAACGTGCAGGCTTCTTTCCAAAGGGCGAGTTGGGCCCCACAGCATCTTGCTTCCAGCGCTCTGGGAAGCTAAGAAACAACTTGCTCTGCACAGTGCTCTTAGAGCCTACCGGGAACATCTCTTCCAAAGGCCTGTGAAACACAGTTTCTTTGCAGGCCTGGTCTGGCTGAAGTAGGACTTCTGCTCTGGGTGTGCTACTTTGCCCTAGAGCTGAAAGGCACAACGTGCAGGCTTCTTTCCAAAGGGCGAGTTTGGCCCCACAGCATCTTGCTTCCAGCTCTTTGGGAAGCTAAGAAACAACTCGCTCTGCACAGTGCTCTTACAGCCTACCGGGAACATCTCTTCCAAAGGCCTGTGAAACGCAGTTTCTTTGCAGGCCTGATCTGGCTGGAGTAGGACTTCTGCTCTGGGTGTGCTACTTTGCCCTAGAGCTGAAAGGCACAACGTGCAGGCTTCTTTCCAAAGGGCGAGTTGGGCCCCACAGCATCTTGCTTCCAGCTCTTTGGGAAGCTAAGAAACAACTCGCTCTGCACAGTGCTCTTACAGCCTACCGGGAACATCTCTTCCAAAGGCCTGTGAAACGCAGTTTCTTTGCAGGCCTGATCTGGTTGAAGTAGGACTTCTGCTCTGGGTGTGCTACTTTGCCCTAGAGCTGAAAGGCACAACGTGCCGGCTTCTTTCCAAAGGGCGAGTTGGGCCATACAGCATCTTGCTTCCAGCGCTCTGGGAAGCTAAGAAACAACTCGCTCTGCACAGTGCTCTTAGAGCCTACCGGGAACATCTCTTCCAAAGGCCTGTGAAACGCAGTTTCTTTGCAGGCCTGATCTGGCTGAAGTAGGACTTCTGCTCTGGGTGTGCTACTTTGCCCTAGAGCTGAAAGGCACAACGTGCAGGCTTCTTTCCAAAGGGCGAGTTGGGCCCCACAGCATCTTGCTTCCAGCTCTTTGGGAAGCTAAGAAACAACTCGCTCTGCACAGTGCTCTTACAGCCTACCGGGAACATCTCTTCCAAACGCCTGTGAAACCCAGTTTCTTTGCAGGCCTGATCTGGCTGAACTAGGACTTCTGCTCTGGGTGTGCTCCATTGCCCTAGAGCTAAAAGGCACAACGTGCAGGCTTCCTTCCAAAGGGCGAGTTGGGCCCCACAGCATCTTGCTTCCAGCTCTTTGGGAAGCTAAGAAACAACTCGCTCTGCACAGTGGTCTTACAGCCTAGTGGGAACATCTCTTCCAAAGGCCTGTGAAACGCAGTTTCTTTGCAGGCCTGACCTGGCTGAAGAAGGACTTCTGCTCTGGGTGTGCTACTTTGCCCTAGAGCTGAAAGGCACAACGTGCAGGCTTCTTTCCAAAGGGCGAGTTGGGCCCCACAGCATCTTGCTTCCAGCTCTTTGGGAAGCTAAGAAACAACTCGCTCTGCACAGTTCTCTTATAGCCTACCGGGAACATCTCTTGCAAACGCCTGTGAAACGCAGTTTCTTTGCAGGACTCATCTGGGTGAAGTAGGACTTCTGCTCTGGGTGTGCTCCATTGCCCTAGAGCTGAAAGGCACAACGTGCAGGCTTCCTTCCAAAGGGCGAGTTGGGCCCCACAGCATCTTGCTTCCAGCTCTTTGGGAAGCTAAGAAACAACTCGCTCTGCACAGTGCTCTTACAGCCTAGGGGGAACATCTCTTCCAAAGGCCTGTGAAACGCAGTTTCTTTGCAGGCCTGATCTGTCTGAAGTAGGACTTCTGCTCTGGGTGTGCTACTTTGCCCTAGAGCTGAAAGGCACAACGTGCAGGCTTCTTTCCAAAGGGCGAGTTGGGCCCCACAGCAACTTGCTTCCAGCTCTTTGGGAAGCTAAGAAACAACTCGCTCTGCACAGTGCTCTTACAGCCTACCGGGAACATCTCTTCCAAAGGCCTGTGAAACGCAGTTTCTTTGCAGGCCTGATCTGGCTGGAGTAGGACTTCTGCTCTGGGTGTGCTACTTTGCCCTAGAGCTGAAAGGCACAACGTGCAGGCTTCTTTCCAAAGGGCGAGTTGGGCCCCACAGCATCTTGCTTCCAGCACTTTGGGAACCTAAGAAACAACTCGCTCTGCACAGTGCTCTTACAGCCTAGGGGGAACATCTCTTCCAAAGGCCTGTGAAACGCAGTTTCTTTGCAGGCCTGATCTGGCATAAGTAGGACTTCTGCTCTGGGTGTGCTACTTTGCCCTAGAGCTGAAAGGCACAACGTGCAGGCTTCTTTCCAAAGGGCGAGTTGGGCCCCACAGCATCTTGCTTCCAGCGCTCTGGGAAGCTAAGAAACAACTCGCTCTGCACAGTGCTCTTAGAGCCTACCGGGAACATCTCTTCCAAAGGCCTGTGAAACACAGTTTCTTTGCAGGCCTGGTCTGGCTGAAGTAGGACTTCTGCTCTGGGTGTGCTACTTTGCCCTAGAGCTGAAAGGCACAACGTGCAGGCTTCTTTCCAAAGGGCGAGTTGGGCCCCACAGCATCTTGCTTCCAGCTCTTTGGGAAGCTAAGAAACAACTCGCTCTGCACAGTGCTCTTACAGCCTACCGGGAACATCTCTTCCAAAGGCCTGTGAAACGCAGTTTCTTTGCAGGCCTGATCTGGCTGAACTAGGACTTCTGCTCTGGGTGTGCTCCATTGCCCTAGAGCTGAAAGGCACAACGTGCAGGCTTCCTTCCAAAGGGCGAGTTGGGCCCCACAGCATCTTGCTTACAGCTCTTTGGGAAGCTAAGAAACAACTCGCTCTGCACAGTGGTCTTACAGCCTAGTGGGAACATCTCTTCCAAAGGCCTGTGAAACGCAGTTTCTTTGCAGGCCTGCTCTGGCTGAAGTAGGACTTCTGCTCTGGGTGTGCTACTTTGCCCTAGAGCTGAAAGGCACAACGTGCAGGCTTCTTTCCTAAGGGCGAGTTGGGCCCCACAGCATCTTGCTTCCAGCTCTTTGGGAAGCTAAGAAACAACTCGCTCTGCACAGTTCTCTTATAGCCTACCGGGAACATCTCTTCCAAAGGCCTGTGAAACGCAGTTTCTTTGCAGGACTCATCTGGCTGAAGTAGGACTTCTGCTCTGGGTGTGCTCCATTGCCCTAGAGCTGAAAGGCACAACGTGCAGGCTTCCTTCCAAAGGGCGAGTTGGGCCCCACAGCATCTTGCTTACAGCTCTTTGGGAAGCTAAGAAACAACTCGCTCTGCACAGTGCTCTTACAGCCTACCGGGAACATCTCTTCCAAAGGCCTGTGTAACGCAGTTTCTTTGCAGGCCTGATCTGGCTAAAGTAGGACTTCTGCTCTGGGTGTGCTACTTTGCCCTAGAGCTGAAAGGCACAACGTGCAGGCTTCTTTCCAAAGGGCGAGTTGGGCCCCACAGCAACTTGCTTCCAGCTCTTTGGGAAGCTAAGAAACAACTCGCTCTGCACAGTGCTCTTACAGCCTACCGGGAACATCTCTTCCAAAGGCCTGTGAAACGCAGTTTCTTTGCAGGCCTGATCTGGCTGAAGTAGGACTTCTGCTCTGGGTGTGCTACTTTGCTCTAGAGCTGAAAGGCACAACGTGCAGGCTTCTTTCCAAAGGGCGAGTTGGGCCCCACAGCATCTTGCTTCCAGCTCTTTGGGAAGCTGATAAACAACTCGCTCTGCACAGTGGTCTTACAGCCTACCGGGAACATCTCTTCCAAAGGCCTGTGAAACGCAGTTTCTTTGCAGGCGTGATCTGGCTGAAGTAGGACTTCTGCTCTGGGTGTGCTACTTTGCCCTAGAGCTGAAAGGCACAACGTGCAGGCTTCTTTCCAAAGGGCGAGTTGGGCCCCACAGCATCTTGCTTCCAGCTCTTTGGGAAGCTGAGAAAGAACTCGCTCTGCACAGTGCTCTTACAGCCTACCGGGAACATCTCTTCCAAAGGCCTGTGAAACGCAGTTTCTTTGCAGGCCTGATCTGGCTGAAGTAGGACTTCTGCTCTGGGTGTGCTACTTTGCCCTAGAGCTGAAAGGCATAACGTGCAGGCTTCTTTCCAAAGGGCGAGTTGGGCCCCACAGGATCTTGCTTCCAGCTCTTTGGGAAGCAAAGAAACAACTCGCTCTGCACAGTGCTCTTACGGCCTACCGGGAACATCTCTTCCAAAGGCCTGTGAAACGCAGTTTCTTTGCAGGCCTGATCTGGCTGAAGTAGGACTTCTGCTCTGGGTGTGCTACTTTGCCCTAGAGCTGAAAGGCACAACGTGCAGGCTTCTTTCCAAAGGGCGAGTTGGGCTCCACAGCATCTTGCTTCCAGCTCTTTGGGAACCTCAGAAACAACTCGCTCTGCACAGTGCTCTTACAGCCTACCGGGAACATCTCTTCCAAAGGCCTGTGAAACGCAGTTTCTTTGCAGGCCTGATCTGGCTGAAGTAGGACTTCTGCTCTGGGTGTGCTACTTTGCCCTAGAGCTGAAAGGCACAACGTGCAGTCTTCTTTCCAAAGGGCGAGTTGGGCCCCACAGCATCTTGCTTCCAGCTCTTTGGGAAGCTAAGAAACAACTCGCTCTGCACAGTCTCTTACGGCCTACGGGGAACGTCTCTTCCAAAGGCCTGTTAATCGCAGTTTCTTTGCAGGCCTGATCTGTCTGAAGTAAGACTTCTGCTCTGGGTGTGCTACTTTGCCCTAGAGCTGAAAGGCACAACGTGCAGGCTTCTTTCCAAAGGGCGAGTTGGGCCCCACAGCATCTTGCTTCCAGCTCTTTGGGAAGCTAAGAAACAACTCGCTCTGCACAGTGCTCTTACAGCCTACCGGGAACATCTCTTCCAAAGGCCTGTGAAACGCAGTTTCTTTGCAGGCCTGATCTGGCTGAAGTAGGACTTCTGCTCTGGGTGTGCTACTTTGCCCTAGAGCTGAAAGGCACAACGTGCGGGCTTCTTTCCAGAGGGCGAGTTGGACCCCACAGCATCTTGCTTCCAGCTGTTTGGGAAGCTAAGAAACAACTCGCTCTGCACAGTGCTCTTACAGCCTACCGGGAACATCTCTTCCAAAGGCCTTTGAAACACAGTTTCTTTACAGGCCTGGTCTGGCTGAAGTAGGACTTCTGCTCTGGGTGTGCTACTTTGCCCTAGAGCTGAAAGGCACAACGTGCAGGCTTCTTTCCAAAGGGCGAGTTGGGCCCCACAGCATCTTGCTTCCAGCTCTTTGGGAAGCTAAGAAACAACTCGCTCTGCACAGTGCTCTTACAGCCTACCGGGAACATCTCTTCCAAAGGCCTGTGAAACGCAGTTTCTTTGCAGGCCTGATCTGGCTGAAGTAGGACTTCTGCTCTGGGTGTGCTCCCTTGCCCTAGAGCTGAAAGGCACAACGTGCAGGCTTCTTTCCAAAGGGCGAGTTGGGCCCCACAGCATCTTGCTTCCAGCTCTTTGGGAAGCTAAGAAACAACTCGCTCTGCACAGTGCTCTTACAGCCTACCGGGAACATCTCTTCCAAACGCCTGTGAAACCCAGTTTCTTTGCAGGCATGATCTGGCTGAAGTAGGACTTCTGCTCTGGGTGTGGTACTTTGCCCTAGAGCTGAAAGGCACAACGTGCAGGCTTCTTTCCAGAGGCGAGTTGGGCCCCACAGCATCTTGCTTCCAGCTCTTTGGGAAGCTAAGAAACCACTCGCTCTGCACAGTGCTCTTACAGCCTACCGGGAACATCTCTTCCAAAGGCCTGTGAAACACAGTTTCTTTGAAGGCCTGGTCTGGCTGAAGTAGGAGTTCTGCTCTGAGTGTGCTACTTTGCCCTAGAGCTGAAAAGCACAACGTGCAGGCTTCTTTCCAAAGGGCGAGTAGGGCCCCACAGCATCTTGCTTCCAGCTCTTTGGGAACCTCAGAAACAACTCGCTCTGCACAGTGCTCTTACAGCCTACCGGGAACATCTCTTCCAAAGGCCTGTGAAACGCAGTTTCTTTGCAGGCCTGATCTGGCTGAAGTAGGACTTCTGCTCTGGGTGTGCTACT
This sequence comes from Equus caballus, assembly GCF_041296265.1. Taxonomy (NCBI): domain Eukaryota; kingdom Metazoa; phylum Chordata; class Mammalia; order Perissodactyla; family Equidae; genus Equus; species Equus caballus. The sequence goes on from NC_091689.1 coordinate 32,483,741, forward strand.
TTGCCCTAGAGCTGAAAGGCACAACGTGCAGGCTTCTTTCCAAAGGGCGAGTTGGGCCCCACAGCATCTTGCTTCCAGCTCTTTGGGAAGCTAAGAAACAACTCGCTCTGCACAGTGCTCTTACAGCCTAGTGGGAACATCTCTTCCAAAGGCCTGTGAAACGCAGTTTCTTTGCAGGCCTGATCTGGCTGCAGTAGGACTTCTGCTCTGGGTGTGCTACTTTGCCCTAGAGCTGAAAGGCACAACGTGCAGGCTTCTTTCCAAAGGGCGAGTTGGGCTCCACAGCATCTTGCTTCCAGCTCTTTGGGAACCTCAGAAACAACTCGCTCTGCACAGTGCTCTTACAGTCTACCGGGAACATCTCTTCCAAAGGCCTGTGAAACGCAGTTTCTTTGCAGGCCTGATCTGGCTGAAGTAGGACTTCTGCTCTGGGTGTGCTCCCTTGCCCTAGAGCTGAAAGGCACAACGTGCAGGCTTCTTTCCAAAGGGCGAGTTGGGCCCCACAGCATCTTGCTTCCAGCTCTTTGGGAAGCTAAGAAACAACTCGCTCTGCACAGTCTCTTACGGCCTACGGGGAACGTCTCTTCCAAAGGCCTGTTAATCGCAGTTTCTTTGCAGGCCTGATCTGTCTGAAGTAAGACTTCTGCTCTGGGTGTGCTACTTTGCCCTAGAGCTGAAAGGCACAACGTGCAGGCTTCTTTCCAAAGGGCGAGTTGGGCCCCACAGCATCTTGCTTCCACCTCTTTGGGAAGCTAAGAAACAACTCGCTCTGCACAGTGCTCTTACAGCCTACCGGGAACATCTCTTCCAAAGGCCTGTGAAACGCAGTTTCTTTGCAGGCCTGATCTGGCTGAAGTAGGACTTCTGCTCTGGGTGTGCTACTTTGCCCTAGAGCTGAAAGGCACAACGTGCGGGCTTCTTTCCAGAGGGCGAGTTGGACCCCACAGCATCTTGCTTCCAGCTGTTTGGGAAGCTAAGAAACAACTCGCTCTGCACAGTGCTCTTACAGCCTACCGGGAACATCTCTTCCAAAGGCCTTTGAAACACAGTTTCTTTACAGGCCTGGTCTGGCTGAAGTAGGACTTCTGCTCTGGGTGTGCTACTTTGCCCTAGAGCTGAAAGGCACAACGTGCAGGCTTCTTTCCAAAGGGCGAGTTGGGCCCCACAGCATCTTGCTTCCAGCTCTTTGGGAAGCTAAGAAACAACTCGCTCTGCACAGTGCTCTTACAGCCTACCGGGAACATCTCTTCCAAAGGCCTGTGAAACGCAGTTTCTTTGCAGGCCTGATCTGGCTGAAGTAGGACTTCTGCTCTGGGTGTGCTCCCTTGCCCTAGAGCTGAAAGGCACAACGTGCAGGCTTCTTTCCAAAGGGCGAGTTGGGCCCCACAGCATCTTGCTTCCAGCTCTTTGGGAAGCTAAGAAACAACTCGCTCTGCACAGTGCTCTTACAGCCTACCGGGAACATCTCTTCCAAACGCCTGTGAAACCCAGTTTCTTTGCAGGCATGATCTGGCTGAAGTAGGACTTCTGCTCTGGGTGTGGTACTTTGCCCTAGAGCTGAAAGGCACAACGTGCAGGCTTCTTTCCAGAGGCGAGTTGGGCCCCACAGCATCTTGCTTCCAGCTCTTTGGGAAGCTAAGAAACCACTCGCTCTGCACAGTGCTCTTACAGCCTACCGGGAACATCTCTTCCAAAGGCCTGTGAAACACAGTTTCTTTGAAGGCCTGGTCTGGCTGAAGTAGGAGTTCTGCTCTGAGTGTGCTACTTTGCCCTAGAGCTGAAAAGCACAACGTGCAGGCTTCTTTCCAAAGGGCGAGTAGGGCCCCACAGCATCTTGCTTCCAGCTCTTTGGGAACCTCAGAAACAACTCGCTCTGCACAGTGCTCTTACAGCCTACCGGGAACATCTCTTCCAAAGGCCTGTGAAACGCAGTTTCTTTGCAGGCCTGATCTGGCTGAAGTAGGACTTCTGCTCTGGGTGTGCTACTTTGCCCTAGAGCTGAAAGGCACAACGTGCAGGCTTCTTTCCAAAGGGCGAGTTGGGCCCCACAGCATCTTGCTTCCAGCTCTTTGGGAAGCTAAGAAACAACTCGCTCTGCACAGTGCTCTTACAGCCTAGTGGGAACATCTCTTCCAAAGGCCTGTGAAACGCAGTTTCTTTGCAGGCCTGATCTGGCTGCAGTAGGACTTCTGCTCTGGGTGTGCTACTTTGCCCTAGAGCTGAAAGGCACAACGTGCAGGCTTCTTTCCAAAGGGCGAGTTGGGCTCCACAGCATCTTGCTTCCAGCTCTTTGGGAACCTCAGAAACAACTCGCTCTGCACAGTGCTCTTACAGCCTACCGGGAACATCTCTTCCAAAGGCCTGTGAAACGCAGTTTCTTTGCAGGCCTGATCTGGCTGAAGTAGGACTTCTGCTCTGGGTGTGCTCCCTTGCCCTAGAGCTGAAAGGCACAACGTGCAGGCTTCTTTCCAAAGGGCGAGTTGGGCCCCACAGCATCTTGCTTCCAGCTCTTTGGGAAGCTAAGAAACAACTCGCTCTGCACAGTCTCTTACGGCCTACGGGGAACGTCTCTTCCAAAGGCCTGTTAATCGCAGTTTCTTTGCAGGCCTGATCTGTCTGAAGTAAGACTTCTGCTCTGGGTGTGCTACTTTGCCCTAGAGCTGAAAGGCACAACGTGCAGGCTTCTTTCCAAAGGGCGAGTTGGGCCCCACAGCATCTTGCTTCCACCTCTTTGGGAAGCTAAGAAACAACTCGCTCTGCACAGTGCTCTTACAGCCTACCGGGAACATCTCTTCCAAAGGCCTGTGAAACGCAGTTTCTTTGCAGGCCTGATCTGGCTGAAGTAGGACTTCTGCTCTGGGTGTGCTACTTTGCCCTAGAGCTGAAAGGCACAACGTGCGGGCTTCTTTCCAGAGGGCGAGTTGGACCCCACAGCATCTTGCTTCCAGCTGTTTGGGAAGCTAAGAAACAACTCGCTCTGCACAGTGCTCTTACAGCCTACCGGGAACATCTCTTCCAAAGGCCTTTGAAACACAGTTTCTTTACAGGCCTGGTCTGGCTGAAGTAGGACTTCTGCTCTGGGTGTGCTACTTTGCCCTAGAGCTGAAAGGCACAACGTGCAGGCTTCTTTCCAAAGGGCGAGTTGGGCCCCACAGCATCTTGCTTCCAGCTCTTTGGGAAGCTAAGAAACAACTCGCTCTGCACAGTGCTCTTACAGCCTACCGGGAACATCTCTTCCAAAGGACTGTGAAACGCAGTTTCTTTGCAGGCCTGATCTGGCTGAAGTAGGACTTCTGCTCTGGGTGTGCTCCATTGCCCTAGAGATGAAAGTCACAACGTGCAGGCTTCTTTCCAAAGGGTGAGTTGGGCCCCACAGCATCTTGCTTCCAGCTCTTTGGGAAGCTAAGAAACAACTCGCTCTGCACAGTGCTCTTACAGCCTAGTGGGAACATCTCTTCCAAACGCCTGTGAAACCCAGTTTCTTTGCAGGCCTGATCTGGCTGAAGTAGGACTTCTGCTCTGGGTGTGCTACTTTGCCCTAGAGCTGAAAGGCACAACGTGCAGGCTTCTTTCCAAAGGGCGAGTTGGGCCCCACAGCATCTTGCTTCCAGCTCTTTGGGAAGCTAAGAAACAACTCGCTCTGCACAGTGCTCTTACAGCCTACCGGGAACATCTCTTCCAAGGGCCTGTGAAACGCAGTTTCTTTGCAGGCCTGATCTGGCTGAAGTAGGGCTTCTGCTCTGGGTGCGCTACTTTGCCCTAGAGCTGAAAGGCACAACGTGCAGGCTTCTTTCCAAAGGGCGAGCTGGGCCCCACAGCATCTTGCTTCCAGCTCTTTGGGAACCTAAGAAACAACTCGCTCTGCACAGTGCTCTTACAGCCTACCGGGAACATCTCTTCCAAAGGCCTGTGAAACGCAGTTTCTTTGCAGGCCTGATCTGGCTGAAGTAGGACTTCTGCTCTGGGTGTGCTACTTTGCCCTAGAGCTGAAAGGCACAACGTGCAGGCTTCTTTCCAAAGGGCGAGTTGGGCCCCACAGCATCTTGCTTCCAGCTCTTTGGGAAGCTAAGAAACAACTCGCTCTGCACAGTCTCTTACAGCCTACGGGGAACGTCTCTTCCAAAGGCCTGTTAATCGCAGTTTCTTTGCAGGCCTGATCTGTCTGAAGTAGGACTTCTGCTCTGGGTGTGCTACTTTGCCCTAGAGCTGAAAGGCACAACGTGCAGGCTTCTTTCCAAAGGGCGAGTTGGGCCCCACAGCATCTTGCTTCCAGCTCTTTGGGAAGCAAAGAAACAACTCGCTCTGCACAGTGCTCTTACAGCCTACCGGGAACATCTCTTTCAAAGGCCTGTGAAACGCAGTTTCTTTGCAGGCCTGATCTGGCTGAAGTAGGACTTCTGCTCTGGGTGTGCTACTTTGCCCTAGAGCTGAAAGGCACAACGTGCAGGCTTCTTTCCAAAGGGCGAGTTGGGCCCCACAGCATCTTGCTTCCAGCGCTCTGGGAAGCTGAGAAACAACTCGCTCTGCACAGTGCTCTTAGAGCCTACCGGGAACATCTCTTCCAAAGGCCTGTGAAACACAGTTTCTTTGCAGGCCTGGTCTGGCTGAAGTAGGACTTCTGCTCTGGGTGTGCTACTTTGCCCTAGAGCTGAAAGGCACAACGTGCAGGCTTCTTTCCAAAGGGCGAGTTGGGCCCCACAGCATCTTGCTTCCAGCTCTTTGGGAAGCTGAGAAACAACTCGCTCTGCACAGTGCTCTTACAGCCTACCGGGAACATCTCTTCCAAAGGCCTGTGAAACGCAGTTTCTTTGCAGGCCTGATCTGGCTGAAGTAGGACTTCTGCTCTGGGTGTGCTCCATTGCCCTAGAGCTGAAAGGCACAACGTGCAGGCTTCTTTCCAAAGGGCGAGTTGGGCCCCACAGCATCTGGCTTCCAGCCCTTTAGGAAGCTAAGAAACAACTCGCTCTGCACAGTGCTCTTACAGCCTACCGGGAACATCTCTTCCAAAGGCCTGTGAAACACAGTGTCTTTGACTGGCTGGTCTGGCTGAAGTAGGACTTCTGCTCTGGGTGTGCTACTTTGCCCTAGAGCTGAAAGGCACAACGTGCAGGCTTCTTTCCAAGGGGCGAGTTGGGCCCCACAGCATCTTGCTTCCAGCTCTTTGGGAAGCTAAGAAACAACTCGCTCTGCACAGTGCTCTTACAGCCTACCGGGAACATCTCTTCCAAAGGCCTGTGAAACGCAGTTTCTTTGCAGGCCTGATCTGGCTGAAGTAGGACTTCTGCTCTGGGTGTGCTACTTTGCCCTAGAGCTGAAAGGCACCACGTGCAGGCTTCTTTCCAAAGGGCGAGTTGGGCCCCACAGCATCTTGCTTCCAGCTCTTTGGGAAGCTAAGAAACAACTCGCTCTTCACAGTGCTCTTAAAGCCTACCGGGAACATCTCTTCCCAAGGCCTGTGAAACGCAGTTTCTTTGCAGGCCTGATCTGGCTGAAGTAGGACTTCTGCTCTGGGTGTGCTCCATTGCCCTAGAGCTGAAAGGCACAACGTGCAGGCTTCCTTCCAAAGGGCGAGTTGGGCCCCACAGCATCTTGCTTACAGCTCTTTGGGAAGCTAAGAAACAACTCGCTCTGCACAGTGGTCTTACAGCCTAGTGGGAACATCTCTTCCAAAGGCCTGTGAAACGCAGTTTCTTTGCAGGCCTGCTCTGGCTGAAGTAGGACTTCTGCTCTGGGTGTGCTACTTTGCCCTAGAGCTGAAAGGCACAACGTGCAGGCTTCTTTCCTAAGGGCGAGTTGGGCCCCACAGCATCTTGCTTCCAGCTCTTTGGGAAGCTAAGAAACAACTCGCTCTGCACAGTTCTCTTATAGCCTACCGGGAACATCTCTTCCAAAGGCCTGTGAAACGCAGTTTCTTTGCAGGACTCATCTGGCTGAAGTAGGACTTCTGCTCTGGGTGTGCTCCATTGCCCTAGAGCTGAAAGGCACAACGTGCAGGCTTCCTTCCAAAGGGCGAGTTGGGCCCCACAGCATCTTGCTTACAGCTCTTTGGGAAGCTAGGAAACAACTCGCTCTGCACAGTGCTCTTACAGCCTACCGGGAACATCTCTTCCAAAGGCCTGTGTAACGCAGTTTCTTTGCAGGCCTGATCTGGCTAAAGTAGGACTTCTGCTCTGGGTGTGCTACTTTGCCCTAGAGCTGAAAGACACAACGTGCAGGCTTCTTTCCAAAGGGCGAGTTGGGCCCCACAGCAACTTGCTTCCAGCTCTTTGGGAAGCTAAGAAACAACTCGCTCTGCACAGTGCTCTTACAGCCTACCAGGAACAGCTCTTCCAAAGGCCTGTGAAACGCAGTTTCTTTGCAGGCCTGATCTGGCTGAAGTAGGACTTCTGCTCTGGGTGTGCTACTTTGCTCTAGAGCTGAAAGGCACAACGTGCAGTCTTCTTTCCAAAGGGCGAGTTGGGCCCCACAGCATCTTGCTTCCAGCTCTTTGGGAAGCTGATAAACAACTCGCTCTGCACAGTGGTCTTACAGCCTACCGGGAACATCTCTTCCAAAGGCCTGTGAAACGCAGTTTCTTTGCAGGCGTGATCTGGCTGAAGTTGGACTTCTGCTCTGGGTGTGCTACTTTGCCCTAGAGCTGAAAGGCACAACGTGCAGGCTTCTTTCCAAAGGGCGAGTTGGGCCCCACAGCATCTTGCTTCCAGCTCTTTGGGAAGCAAAGAAACAACTCGCTCTGCACAGTGCTCTTACGGCCTACCGGGAACATCTCTTCCAAAGGCCTGTGAAACGCAGTTTCTTTGCAGGCCTGATCTGGCTGAAGTAGGACTTCTGCTCTGGGTGTGCTACTTTGCCCTAGAGCTGAAAGGCACAACGTGCAGGCTTCTTTCCAAAGGGCGAGTTGGGCTCCACAGCATCTTGCTTCCAGCTCTTTGGGAACCTCAGAAACAACTCGCTCTGCACAGTGCTCTTACAGCCTACCGGGAACATCTCTTCCAAAGGCCTGTGAAACGCAGTTTCTTTGCAGGCCTGATCTGGCTGAAGTAGGACTTCTGCTCTGGGTGTGCTACTTTGCCCTAGAGCTGAAAGGCACAACGTGCAGGCTTCTTTCCAAAGGGCGAGTTGGGCCCCACAGCATCTTGCTTCCAGCTCTTTGGGAAGCTAAGAAACAACTCGCTCTGCACAGTCTCTTACGGCCTACGGGGAACGTCTCTTCCAAAGGCCTGTTAATCGCAGTTTCTTTGCAGGCCTGATCTGTCTGAAGTAAGACTTCTGCTCTGGGTGTGCTACTTTGCCCTAGAGCTGAAAGGCACAACGTGCAGGCTTCTTTCCAAAGGGCGAGTTGGGCCCCACAGCATCTTGCTTCCACCTCTTTGGGAAGCTAAGAAACAACTCGCTCTGCACAGTGCTCTTACAGCCTACCGGGAACATCTCTTCCAAAGGCCTGTGAAACGCAGTTTCTTTGCAGGCCTGATCTGGCTGAAGTAGGACTTCTGCTCTGGGTGTGCTACTTTGCCCTAGAGCTGAAAGGCACAACGTGCGGGCTTCTTTCCAGAGGGCGAGTTGGACCCCACAGCATCTTGCTTCCAGCTGTTTGGGAAGCTAAGAAACAACTCGCTCTGCACAGTGCTCTTACAGCCTACCGGGAACATCTCTTCCAAAGGCCTTTGAAACACAGTTTCTTTACAGGCCTGGTCTGGCTGAAGTAGGACTTCTGCTCTGGGTGTGCTACTTTGCCCTAGAGCTGAAAGGCACAACGTGCAGGCTTCTTTCCAAAGGGCGAGTTGGGCCCCACAGCATCTTGCTTCCAGCTCTTTGGGAAGCTAAGAAACAACTCGCTCTGCACAGTGCTCTTACAGCCTACCGGGAACATCTCTTCCAAAGGACTGTGAAACGCAGTTTCTTTGCAGGCCTGATCTGGCTGAAGTAGGACTTCTGCTCTGGGTGTGCTCCATTGCCCTAGAGATGAAAGTCACAACGTGCAGGCTTCTTTCCAAAGGGTGAGTTGGGCCCCACAGCATCTTGCTTCCAGCTCTTTGGGAAGCTAAGAAACAACTCGCTCTGCACAGTGCTCTTACAGCCTACCGGGAACATCTCTTCCAAAGGCCTGTGAAACGCAGTTTCTTTGCAGGCCTGATCTGGCTGAAGTAGGACTTCTGCTCTGGGTGTGCTCCCTTGCCCTAGAGCTGAAAGGCACAACGTGCAGGCTTCTTTCCAAAGGGCGAGTTGGGCCCCACAGCATCTTGCTTCCAGCTCTTTGGGAAGCTAAGAAACAACTCGCTCTGCACAGTGCTCTTACAGCCTACCGGGAACATCTCTTCCAAACGCCTGTGAAACCCAGTTTCTTTGCAGGCATGATCTGGCTGAAGTAGGACTTCTGCTCTGGGTGTGGTACTTTGCCCTAGAGCTGAAAGGCACAACGTGCAGGCTTCTTTCCAGAGGGCGAGTTGGGCCCCACAGCATCTTGCTTCCAGCTCTTTGGGAAGCTAAGAAACCACTCGCTCTGCACAGTGCTCTTACAGCCTACCGGGAACATCTCTTCCAAAGGCCTGTGAAACACAGTTTCTTTGAAGGCCTGGTCTGGCTGAAGTAGGAGTTCTGCTCTGAGTGTGCTACTTTGCCCTAGAGCTGAAAAGCACAACGTGCAGGCTTCTTTCCAAAGGGCGAGTAGGGCCCCACAGCATCTTGCTTCCAGCTCTTTGGGAACCTCAGAAACAACTCGCTCTGCACAGTGCTCTTACAGCCTACCGGGAACATCTCTTCCAAAGGCCTGTGAAACGCAGTTTCTTTGCAGGCCTGATCTGGCTGAAGTAGGACTTCTGCTCTGGGTGTGCTACTTTGCCCTAGAGCTGAAAGGCACAACGTGCAGGCTTCTTTCCAAAGGGCGAGTTGGGCCCCAAAGCATCTTGCTTCCAGCTCTTTGGGAAGCTAAGAAACAACTCGCTCTGCACAGTGCTCTTACAGCCTAGTGGGAACATCTCTTCCAAAGGCCTGTGAAACGCAGTTTCTTTGCAGGCCTGATCTGGCTGAAGTAGGACTTCTGCTCTGGGTGTGCTACTTTGCCATAGAGCTGAAAGGCACAACGTGCAGGCTTCTTTCCAAAGGGCGAGTTGGGCCCCACAGCAACTTGCTTCCAGCTCTTTGGGAAGCTAAGAAACAACTCGCTCTGCACAGTGCTCTTACAGCCTAGTGGGAACATCTCTTCCAAACGCCTGTGAAACCCAGTTTCTTTGCAGGCCTGATCTGGCTGAAGTAGGACTTCTGCTCTGGGTGTGCTACTTTGCCCTAGAGCTGAAAGGCACAACGTGCAGGCTTCTTTCCAAAGGGCGAGTTGGGCCCCACAGCATCTTGCTTCCAGCTCTTTGGGAAGCTAAGAAACAACTCGCTCTGCACAGTGCTCTTACAGCCTACCGGGAACATCTCTTCCAAGGGCCTGTGAAACGCAGTTTCTTTGCAGGCCTGATCTGGCTGAAGTAGGGCTTCTGCTCTGGGTGCGCTACTTTGCCCTAGAGCTGAAAGGCACAACGTGCAGGCTTCTTTCCAAAGGGCGAGCTGGGCCCCACAGCATCTTGCTTCCAGCTCTTTGGGAAGCAAAGAAACAACTCGCTCTGCACAGTGCTCTTACAGCCTACCGGGAACATCTCTTCCAAAGGCCTGTGAAACGCAGTTTCTTTGCAGGCCTGATCTGGCTGAAGTAGGACTTCTGCTCTGGGTGTGCTACTTTGCCCTAGAGCTGAAAGGCACAACGTGCAGGCTTCTTTCCAAAGGGCGAGTTGGGCCCCACAGCATCTTGCTTCCAGCTCTTTGGGAAGCTAAGAAACAACTCGCTCTGCACAGTCTCTTACAGCCTACGGGGAACGTCTCTTCCAAAGGCCTGTTAATCGCAGTTTCTTTGCAGGCCTGATCTGTCTGAAGTAGGACTTCTGCTCTGGGTGTGCTACTTTGCCCTAGAGCTGAAAGGCACAACGTGCAGGCTTCTTTCCAAAGGGCGAGTTGGGCCCCACAGCATCTTGCTTCCAGCTCTTTGGGAAGCAAAGAAACAACTCGCTCTGCACAGTGCTCTTACAGCCTACCGGGAACATCTCTTTCAAAGGCCTGTGAAACGCAGTTTCTTTGCAGGCCTGATCTGGCTGAAGTAGGACTTCTGCTCTGGGTGTGCTCCATTGCCCTAGAGCTGAAAGGCACAACGTGCAGGCTTCTTTCCAAAGGGCGAGTTGGGCCCCACAGCATCTGGCTTCCAGCCCTTTAGGAAGCTAAGAAACAACTCGCTCTGCACAGTGCTCTTACAGCCTACCGGGAACATCTCTTCCAAAGGCCTGTGAAACACAGTGTCTTTGACTGGCTGGTCTGGCTGAAGTAGGACTTCTGCTCTGGGTGTGCTACTTTGCCCTAGAGCTGAAAGGCACAACGTGCAGGCTTCTTTCCAAGGGGCGAGTTGGGCCCCACAGCATCTTGCTTCCAGCTCTTTGGGAAGCTAAGAAACAACTCGCTCTGCACAGTGCTCTTACAGCCTACCGGGAACATCTCTTCCAAAGGCCTGTGAAACGCAGTTTCTTTGCAGGCCTGATCTGGCTGAAGTAGGACTTCTGCTCTGGGTGTGCTACTTTGCCCTAGAGCTGAAAGGCACCACGTGCAGGCTTCTTTCCAAAGGGCGAGTTGGGCCCCACAGCATCTTGCTTCCAGCTCTTTGGGAAGCTAAGAAACAACTCGCTCTTCACAGTGCTCTTAAAGCCTACCGGGAACATCTCTTCCCAAGGCCTGTGAAACGCAGTTTCTTTGCAGGCCTGATCTGGCTGAAGTAGGACTTCTGCTCTGGGTGTGCTCCATTGCCCTAGAGCTGAAAGGCACAACGTGCAGGCTTCCTTCCAAAGGGCGAGTTGGGCCCCACAGCATCTTGCTTACAGCTCTTTGGGAAGCTAAGAAACAACTCGCTCTGCACAGTGGTCTTACAGCCTAGTGGGAACATCTCTTCCAAAGGCCTGTGAAACGCAGTTTCTTTGCAGGCCTGCTCTGGCTGAAGTAGGACTTCTGCTCTGGGTGTGCTACTTTGCCCTAGAGCTGAAAGGCACAACGTGCAGGCTTCTTTCCTAAGGGCGAGTTGGGCCCCACAGCATCTTGCTTCCAGCTCTTTGGGAAGCTAAGAAACAACTCGCTCTGCACAGTTCTCTTATAGCCTACCGGGAACATCTCTTCCAAAGGCCTGTGAAACGCAGTTTCTTTGCAGGACTCATCTGGCTGAAGTAGGACTTCTGCTCTGGGTGTGCTCCATTGCCCTAGAGCTGAAAGGCACAACGTGCAGGCTTCCTTCCAAAGGGCGAGTTGGGCCCCACAGCATCTTGCTTACAGCTCTTTGGGAAGCTAGGAAACAACTCGCTCTGCACAGTGCTCTTACAGCCTACCGGGAACATCTCTTCCAAAGGCCTGTGTAACGCAGTTTCTTTGCAGGCCTGATCTGGCTAAAGTAGGACTTCTGCTCTGGGTGTGCTACTTTGCCCTAGAGCTGAAAGACACAACGTGCAGGCTTCTTTCCAAAGGGCGAGTTGGGCCCCACAGCAACTTGCTTCCAGCTCTTTGGGAAGCTAAGAAACAACTCGCTCTGCACAGTGCTCTTACAGCCTACCAGGAACAGCTCTTCCAAAGGCCTGTGAAACGCAGTTTCTTTGCAGGCCTGATCTGGCTGAAGTAGGACTTCTGCTCTGGGTGTGCTACTTTGCTCTAGAGCTGAAAGGCACAACGTGCAGTCTTCTTTCCAAAGGGCGAGTTGGGCCCCACAGCATCTTGCTTCCAGCTCTTTGGGAAGCTGATAAACAACTCGCTCTGCACAGTGGTCTTACAGCCTACCGGGAACATCTCTTCCAAAGGCCTGTGAAACGCAGTTTCTTTGCAGGCGTGATCTGGCTGAAGTTGGACTTCTGCTCTGGGTGTGCTACTTTGCCCTAGAGCTGAAAGGCACAACGTGCAGGCTTCTTTCCAAAGGGCGAGTTGGGCCCCACAGCATCTTGCTTCCAGCTCTTTGGGAAGCAAAGAAACAACTCGCTCTGCACAGTGCTCTTACGGCCTACCGGGAACATCTCTTCCAAAGGCCTGTGAAACGCAGTTTCTTTGCAGGCCTGATCTGGCTGAAGTAGGACTTCTGCTCTGGGTGTGCTACTTTGCCCTAGAGCTGAAAGGCACAACGTGCAGGCTTCTTTCCAAAGGGCGAGTTGGGCTCCACAGCATCTTGCTTCCAGCTCTTTGGGAACCTCAGAAACAACTCGCTCTGCACAGTGCTCTTACAGCCTACCGGGAACATCTCTTCCAAAGGCCTGTGAAACGCAGTTTCTTTGCAGGCCTGATCTGGCTGAAGTAGGACTTCTGCTCTGGGTGTGCTACTTTGCCCTAGAGCTGAAAGGCACAACGTGCAGGCTTCTTTCCAAAGGGCGAGTTGGGCCCCACAGCATCTTGCTTCCAGCTCTTTGGGAAGCTAAGAAACAACTCGCTCTGCACAGTCTCTTACGGCCTACGGGGAACGTCTCTTCCAAAGGCCTGTTAATCGCAGTTTCTTTGCAGGCCTGATCTGTCTGAAGTAAGACTTCTGCTCTGGGTGTGCTACTTTGCCCTAGAGCTGAAAGGCACAACGTGCAGGCTTCTTTCCAAAGGGCGAGTTGGGCCCCACAGCATCTTGCTTCCACCTCTTTGGGAAGCTAAGAAACAACTCGCTCTGCACAGTGCTCTTACAGCCTACCGGGAACATCTCTTCCAAAGGCCTGTGAAACGCAGTTTCTTTGCAGGCCTGATCTGGCTGAAGTAGGACTTCTGCTCTGGGTGTGCTACTTTGCCCTAGAGCTGAAAGGCACAACGTGCGGGCTTCTTTCCAGAGGGCGAGTTGGACCCCACAGCATCTTGCTTCCAGCTGTTTGGGAAGCTAAGAAACAACTCGCTCTGCACAGTGCTCTTACAGCCTACCGGGAACATCTCTTCCAAAGGCCTTTGAAACACAGTTTCTTTACAGGCCTGGTCTGGCTGAAGTAGGACTTCTGCTCTGGGTGTGCTACTTTGCCCTAGAGCTGAAAGGCACAACGTGCAGGCTTCTTTCCAAAGGGCGAGTTGGGCCCCACAGCATCTTGCTTCCAGCTCTTTGGGAAGCTAAGAAACAACTCGCTCTGCACAGTGCTCTTACAGCCTACCGGGAACATCTCTTCCAAAGGACTGTGAAACGCAGTTTCTTTGCAGGCCTGATCTGGCTGAAGTAGGACTTCTGCTCTGGGTGTGCTCCATTGCCCTAGAGATGAAAGTCACAACGTGCAGGCTTCTTTCCAAAGGGTGAGTTGGGCCCCACAGCATCTTGCTTCCAGCTCTTTGGGAAGCTAAGAAACAACTCGCTCTGCACAGTGCTCTTACAGCCTACCGGGAACATCTCTTCCAAAGGCCTGTGAAACGCAGTTTCTTTGCAGGCCTGATCTGGCTGAAGTAGGACTTCTGCTCTGGGTGTGCTCCCTTGCCCTAGAGCTGAAAGGCACAACGTGCAGGCTTCTTTCCAAAGGGCGAGTTGGGCCCCACAGCATCTTGCTTCCAGCTCTTTGGGAAGCTAAGAAACAACTCGCTCTGCACAGTGCTCTTACAGCCTACCGGGAACATCTCTTCCAAACGCCTGTGAAACCCAGTTTCTTTGCAGGCATGATCTGGCTGAAGTAGGACTTCTGCTCTGGGTGTGGTACTTTGCCCTAGAGCTGAAAGGCACAACGTGCAGGCTTCTTTCCAGAGGGCGAGTTGGGCCCCACAGC